>NC_035445.2:13963668-14595950 GCF_002127325.2 Helianthus annuus
GGTTGAAATAAATATAGATTGGCTCCATCAATGTGGTGATTGCATTTGCATTTGCATAGCATGGTGTTGTTGTTGGTAATGCATTTGCCAAGGGTTTTGAGATTAACTAAAACCGCCAAACGAAAAGGGCTCCATCAATATGGTGTTGTATAAGAGTGGGTGTTGGGTCAATAGAGTAGCGGGTGTGTTGGGAAAGCATGGGGGCGGGTTCAGTCCGCTCGGATCCATGATTTTTTCTTTTTATGTTGAAAATGACTTTGGATTTGATGTTGCAAAGAATATTAAAAATGGGGTGTGCTTTTTAAGAGACGTAAATAGAGCATAAATATGACTTAAAAAATTATTATTTTTTTTATTGAAATTACGACCGTTTACAACGGTCATGAAATTCAACTGTCAAAAAAATTGGACCGGGGATTTTCTCCCGTGCGCACGGAAGTTGGGACAGGGGCGGTGTTCCTCGTCGGGGTCCCCCTCAACGTCGGCTTCCAGATGGGCTTCCCGAGAAGATACCGGAGGGTCTTATATACTCCAAACAATTTTAATCTCATTTCGGTGACATATAATTGATAAGTTATTATGATAATTATCACAACAAGGTTGACATATTTGTATTAATAAGGTTAACTTATAGGCTCTTAATTTATATATATGAGGAAGACAAGGAACTGATTTGACAATAAAATTTAGTCAAGTCAAACGGTTAACTTGTATATTTTTAGTTTGAAGTATCATGCGCACTCTAATATACACGTTGACTAACTTTAGCCAAGAAAATTCTAATGTTTAGCACATGTCGGTCTTTCATTTCAGTGACTGACTTTGAAACACGACTATGACTCCTTTTTATAATTTAGTTCCTTAATAACCATATATTATATATCACAACCAGAACAATAGTATTTTTATTGCACGACAAGAAGATGAACCAACACCAACTTCTTGCACGACATATAATTTAAACAACTCATAAGGATTTCTTTCCACAAGATTGGAAAAAAAAAGTAAGATCGGAATCGCCAGTTATATCAATGGGATCGGTAAAAGTTGACATTTTGTAAGATAATCGTGTGTGTGATGTGTGATGTTTCGAAGACCTGTTTACTCACTAACATTTAAAAAAAAAAAAACGTGTTATAAGAAATTGTAGTACGACTTTCAAAACCACGTCTAAGTGAATCTGCTTGGAGAACGTACTTAAGCTTCCCGTCAACGACTTCCCACTTGCCACCAGAGTAAACCACAAATCTAACTGCCATATGAAAGGAAAAAATATGATGATATTAACCGTAAAAGTTGGAGATCAAATTTTGCAAATTTTTATGAGTAATGGTCCCTACAACCCAAAAAACGTGTAATAAATAAAGTAAATAAAAGGGAATACTGCCTTTTTCGATAAAGCGTCATAAGACTCCTCACAAGAGTCCATATTGGTTTTAACGCGTCACATTATAACTTTTCTGAACAAGATGCGTCACCGACGCATGTTAGGCGTCTCAAGAGGTCTTCGACACTGGCATATGATGCGTCGGTGGACGCTACTGAAGCGTCACCATAACGCCTTCGCTACCTGACACGGGAAGCGTCGCTGGACGCATAAGAAGAGTCACCATGACGCCTTCTATACCTGACACGGGAAGCGTCACTGGACGCATAAGAAGACTCGGAAGACGCCTTCGATACTTGACACGTGATGCGTCGCTGGACGCACAAGAAGAGTCGAAAAGACGTCTTCGGTACCTGACACGTGATGCATTGGCGGACGCATCCGAAGAGTCTCAAAGAGGCACGAGAGTGGTCTGAGCCAGGCGCATCACACTAAGCCAGACGCAAGCTAAAGTGGATACGTCGAGTGGACGCCTCCAAAGCGTCGTTACTTTAATTCCTAATCATTGAGACACGTGTCACTTCTATATTTAAGGACGCATGAATGAGCCCTGCAGACGCAAAATGTGTCTCGTAATCGGTTATGCGCTGCTCCTCCGACGTATGAGATGGCTAATTTGGTAAGTCAACATATTCGTGGCCATTTTCGTAAATTCCCCAATAAAATTTAGTCAAGTGGAACTGTTAACTTGTATATTTTTAGTTTGAAATATCATGCGCACTCTAATATATTCGTTAATTAACTTTAGCCAATAAAATTCTAATGTGTAGCACATGTCGGTCTTTCATTTCACTGACTGACTTTGAAACACGACTATGAGTCCTTTTTATAATTTAGTTCCTTATTAATAACCATATATTATATATCACAACCAGAACAATAGTCTTTTTATTCACTTATAATTTTTAACAAGAGAGAAAAGCAAACAGTGTTACAAAATTAGAGTTCAAGAAATCACATAAAAGTTCAGAATTTTGATTGAATTTGACGAACCACCTTGATGTCAACTTGAAAGGTCTTTGCAAGAATATCCTCAGCAATGTCAGGGTTTGATCCAAACACAGCATTTGCAATGGTAATGACACCTGGATTTTGACTGCTCAAACCGGCAATAGCAAGTGCGTGCCCATATCCCACGTTTTTCTGGAAGTGAATTAGACCTTGTGGAAACACAAACACGTCACCCTTCTCAAGCATTTTTGTGAATAGGCGGTTATCAGGGTTAGATGTGACAAAACCAACCAGAAGACTACCTTCAATGACGGTCAAAACTTCAGTGGCTCGAGGGTGCGTGTGTGGAGGGTTAATACCCCCTGGAGCAAAGTCAATACGAGCCAAGGAAATACCAAGAGTGTTGAGTCCTGCTAACTCTGCTACTGTCACAGCAGTCACATTAGAACCCACGTCATTCGACGTATTTCCCATTACGTGAAGCCCTCTAAAGAGAAAATCATCTGCTTTCACAAGCTTTGCATCTTTGCAAACCACACCATTCACGAATACTGCATAAACAAATATAGAAACCTTAATATGGACACCTATAAATATAGTATATCATTAAACCATGAGCTGCAACAATCTTTTATTCTTTTACCTGGGCTGTTTGCATCTGCCACACAAAAGTCCTGGAGAGGACTAGGGTCCTAAGCAAAAGCAATCGAACATGTTGCCAACAGGACACCGAATATAAGAATACGAGACATCACTAGCTGGAGGTGAAAAACTTGTTTACTAGGAACTTTGATGGTTTAAGGATTCTATGAAACAAACTGTGTACCTTGGTAGTGCTTTTATAGTAAAAGAATAGGATTAAAATATACAAAGGATGAGTTGCCTCACTACCAATAAATAATACATGTATGTTGAAAAAGTAAATTTACTAAGAAGTCATCAAATACATACTCATAAGATTTTTTCAACTTTCTTTCAACCATAAATTAGAAGTCAGAATGCATTGCGCTGATACATTTTGTTTAATAATCATTTTTATTAAGATTTGGTTTGTTGGATCGTTGAATGCTTACGATGTATTGAACTGATCAAGAGGTTTAGTTAAACTAAGTTTACAACCCAAATCCGAATAGTTATAGAATTATTCAATAATGTATTTATTGGAAAGTTCGTAGAAAAGATACTTTATTAATTTGAAATACAAATAGTTATAGAATTATTCAATAATGTTTAGCCCGTTTTGCGTATAAAAAATATTTTATTAATTTGTATCTTAATCCGCTTGAGAAAAGATCTTGTCCTCACGGTCCGCTAACAACTTCTTCCACTAAGTTGTTAAGTCATGGTGATTTGCTGGTGTCTTCATTGTCATTATATGGAGGGTTACATTTACAGAGCCTGATGTTTGTAGATCTTGGGGCTCTAGTATAAAAAAGATCTTTATTCAGAGCGTTCTATATAAAACCGATACATAAAAACTAGAATACCCGCCGCAAATGTTACTCTCCTAGGCCTTCTACTTGGAATCATTCTATTTACCATTTTTATAGCGATTATGATTAAACCCCCTCTATTTTAATACATACTAGGATTTTGATCCGCCGTGCATTACGGCCGCGTCGAAAGTTAAAGTAACTAGTATTTATACTGTATATTTGACATGACTCTTTACTTAAAAAATTACATTGCCATCGAATGAAAACGTATTATATTTGACCTGACTTACTTAAAAATACAATTTACGAACGAAAACAAAATAAGTATAAAACGTATTATTTTCTACTAGACTCGGTTTAGAAAAAAAGTTTATGTCAAAGCGTGAGTCATTTACGTTGAAACGTGAATTTTAAAATGACATGTACGTTAAAACTGCGACACACAACGCGTTACGTCGGTGACACCTTAGCTGTTTATAGCCGACGACACGTTATGTGATGCGTTAACCACATAAAACACGTGTTTGATGTATCCGATCAAACTCAGTGTAACCTATATAAGCATTGTGGTTACAATGTACAATGATGAAATTAACATGTGATACCCGCACGTGACATTACACGTTTTTTACTTTGTTACACACGTTACGTTCGTGAAATTAACGTCATTATATATATATATATATATACACACACTAGTTGTTTACCCGCGCGATGCGGCGGGAAACATATCACTTAGGTTGGTGAGTTTAGGGCTATGTACAAGGCATTTCGGTTTTGAGCCATAACCAAAACCAAATTCGCGATGCAACGGAAAACACAACACTTGTTAGTAATTCTAAGGTGTGCATGAGAAGGTTCAGTTCAGTTGTGTCATAACTAAAATCTAAATTTTCGGTTAAGGTATTTCAAAACCGGTCATGGGGATTTAATGACGTTTGTGAACCCACCTATTAATCACATCCACATTTACACATCATCAATAACTATATATAAATGCAAACATTTGACTCAAATATGCATGGAGGTGATTGTCAATCAAAAAATGATGTTGAAACCATTCATCCATAACTATAAATAAATGCAAAAGGTCTTCATCTTCTTGACGACAAAAATTGCACCTTAAGGACTCCATATTCGCATTTCTTCTACGCATATGAAAATAGCTTTTGGGCTACATTCGACTCATACATGAAAGAACTTATTTCCGATTTAGCTTAACTTTTAAAGACCAACCCATTAGAGAATAAAATTAGCCCGGTTGTTGACCCATTTGGTAAAAAAAAAAAAAAGAAGAAGTAAGAATATCAAATAAAAATAAGCGCATCACAACATACATGTGATTTTGTAAAATATCATATCTTAAAATTAATAAAAGAAACAAAATATGCTTAAATTTATTTTTTAAAAAACATTGTGTTTATAAGCCATGGATTTTTGTCTATAGTAAAACTTGTTCTTATATTTTATTTTTTGAAAGGCAAGCGAGGCAAAATTTCATTAAAACCGACTTACCCTCACAAGAGATCCCCAAAACTACAAACAACAATACAAGGAAACCTATAACATACAACCAAAAACACCCAGCAAAACAAAACCAACATATAGAGCCAGCAACAAAATTATTCAAAAGAGACTCCTCCCAAGTGTCGGTTCATGGCATCCCATGAAATACTTTTCCATTTGGATCTATTTAGAATCTACCAAAACGATGTCTTCGTAATGGCATCCACCATCTTTTGACAAGTAGGCAAGTAGTAATTCCTTTAAAGACCTTTTCATTGCGGCCCATCCATATTCTCCAACATGTTAACATAAACACTGCCTGGCTTAGTCTTCCCTTTGCTTTGGTAATTCTCTGCTTCACTATATATTCCAGCCGATCTTTGATACTCTCGAACCAGACCATAATCGAGATTTGAAACCAAACACAAACCTGCAACCCAGCAGCTCTTGCCACAACACACGAATGGTTGGGTCGGATAAGATTGGTTATCTGAAAAATGAAACTTAAGTAAATTGTGCGTACATATGACTGGAAATGGGTCAGGTTGGACCAAGACGACTCGAACTTTTGTTTTTCGAACGTGTGAAGAATAAGTTAAACTACTTGTTCTATAAGATGAAGTACAATACACGACATGATTAAACCAAACTTACAAAGACTTTTAGCAGCCCATTTAACAACCCAAATACACAACCGACCCAATTTGATAAACCAGAACACCAATGGAACCGAGCTTATATGGGTCAGTTTTTGGTTACATTTCAAAACCCAACTAACCCAATCCAATTAACACCCTTAGCATCAACCCAAAAAAAATTCAATGTATAAGTATCATAAAAGAATGAAAATCACCTATAAAGGTCTTGAATGCCAATGTAAAAACGCAAAGTTTGTGAATCTGCGATGGGTTTAAATGCAAAAAATTAAAAAGAAAGAACTACATTTAGAGGTAGTGCTGTTTGAAGGTGCTTCTTGGCAGCTTATAAGTTGAAATGAACTACATTCAAGCTATAAATGAACTACATATAAGTTGAAATGAACTACATTAGATTGGTCAAACTCATTGGGTCCAAGGTCCCTCAAAGTATATTTATAGTGCAAGTGACCTCTTAAACCACTAACTAAAAAATTAATTTAATATTGTAATAATATCAACTTTTGAAAATCTTAACTAATTTGTTATTTAGAAAAACAAATCCAGTAGATAAAAGCATGGTTTATAAATTAACCGGACATATGCCCCGTTAACCAACCCGCCTATTTTCACCACTACACTTAGCCATACGGATTTCAGAAAACGTGTTCTTACTTTGACCTGGTCTTGAATGACATCTCTTTCAACAGCAGATTTTTTTAACTTCAGTCCTCATAGTAGGTATTTGCTGATGTTTCAAAAATAAATATTACTGATGTTTGCCTCAAGGTGTCAAGTAAATTAGACCATTCTTCACAAAGAAGTCTAACTTGCCCTTGAATTTCTGAAAACTCTGAGAGCGTAATCTGCTCACAATCCTTGATTAACGCCTCACTGGTGCCTTCTTCAAGTAGACGTTGCTTTACCTTTTCAGTTGAGAGTGATCAGTGGGTATAATAGATAATTTACCATTCAATCTTCTTAGAGGAAACAGGTTTCTAGCAGAGGCCAAGCTTCTATCCAAGCAGCTCTTGCTTCCTTCAAACTACACCTCAGATGAAGTGTCTTTGTAGCCATAAATATATAAAACCGTCTACTATCCGATCTGCTTTCTCGAAATGACGAGATCTGCATCAATAAATTAACGTTACCAGATGATTTTCAAGCGAAGGTTGTTCTTCAGTTTGTTTATAAATTCCTATACTTCAGAATGCCCTATGCAAACAAATAGTTACTCTAGCCAATTAATGTGCACTTCTTACCAATTGGATACAAACCCTAAAACCCATGCAGTTTATGAGGAAAAATATCGGATATCGGTCAAGGACTGATATTTGAGATATCAGTTATCGCGGTGAGATATCAGTAATTTTCATCATGCATAAATTTATATATATAGCAATTTAACACTTAACAATTTAGTATACTCTCCTCCCATTAACAAACTAACCTTTTGCAACTTGCACAACACTATCAATAAGAAGAAAGATACATGGTAGGAGTAAGAAGAAAGGTACTGATATCGGGAAAATCGATGACATATCAGTCAATATCGCCGATAATATCGGTACCGATATTTTACATGGGGACTGATAACCGATATTAACTGCATAGCCTAAAACACAATGAGATAGATTGATGAACAAATAAGTGTAGAAAACTATGCACAACGTAGATTCGAACAAGATTGACAAATTAACAAATAACATGACTGGAAAATGTCCAAACAGATCTTTTATGTGGTCAAGTTAACTGTTTCTTCAAGTTCAATCATAAACTTGTTTGATGAAAAGTCATGATCTTGTTATTTTCACCCATCAACTCCAGCACATTAAATCAATCATTTTCCAACTCATTAAACCGAAAATAAATTCATCTTTATGTAGTCAAAAAGAAACTGAAATAATGCGCAATAATCTTGTTAAAGACTTAAAAGACTTACATCTGGATAAATTTAAATAAACACGTAGCCTAGTCATGAACTCATGATACAGAATGGGTCACATGAAAGAGACAGGCAAAATAAATTCATCACAAGACAAGATCCAAATGAAATTAGGGTATGAAATACAAGGACAAAGCAAAAACCAGTTGAGATTTTGATCAAATAAGCACAAAATGTCGTGCTAGTGTCACACTATTAGATAAACAAGTGTAGCCCTGATTATTCAGATGCTCTACCCATTGTATTGGTTAGCCACTTTGTGTGGCCCTCTTGATGTGAACCCAAGATCCAATCATTTTTTCACCTTCATTTCACATACCATTTTCATAAACCAACATTAATCCTAAAAATCATGTTTAATCTAAAATTCAAATTCTAATCATTTGTGTTAATAATATATATAACTTAATCAACTACCTTTATTCCATTGCGTTCAAAAAAATTTTAAAAAAATGACTACCTTCATATGAACAATTCCTATAGTTTTCTTTATTACTTCAATTTCCACAACTATTAAGACAAAATAATTCAATAATTGACTACCTTCAGATTAACAATTCGAACAGCTTTTTGATGCTTATTACTTCTACTTCCACAACTAATAAGATATAAAAAATAAAATTAAAAAATAAAAATGAATTTGACTACCTTCAGATGAACAATTCCAACACTTTTCTGATGCTTATTTCCCTAATACACACACAAGCTCAATGTTTTGCATACAACATACAAAACACAAAATTAAATAGTTATGAAAATTCATACCACAGATGGATTAAGAACAGAGACGGGGATTAAATAGAAGATTGATACGCAAAAACAACCTGCATCATGAACAACAAATAAAAAACGTCAGCAACTAAGAATAACCAAAAATGAAAACGAAAAAGCAATTACCTGTGGTCCGACTCTCTAAATTCAGAACATTGATCGTGTTAGGACCGAGCCCACACACGAACACGACACCAAAAGCAATAGACGAACACAAGGATTTACGTGGTTCGGTCTAAACTGACCTACGTCCACGGGTGGCAACTAGGATATTTTATTGAGGTGTTAAACATTACAAGTACAAGACATCAATATATAGACTACACAATTGGGGTTCAAGCCCAATGGGCCGCGACTTGGGCCGACTGCCCTAGCTATCGCGCCACACCCATAGGTGTCGAGAAGTCTACAACCCAACAATCTCCCACGTGGAGGCTTCAAAGACACGATCAACTGCACTCCACTGTACTTCTATAATCTGTCAATGGAAACTCTATGCTCCACCTCTAGTTGCCACATGCCTTCTCATCAATTAACCTGAAGGCGCGTTGAAGCTCCCACTGAGCTTCAACTCATTAGTCACTACCCGTGACTTATTCTCTGTCCCTTCCGGCTCCCACTTAAACGAACTGCCGGACCTTGAGAAAACCTGAGAACTAACACTCTCCATCATAAGCAGGTAATTCATTGGAGAGATTTTGACTGCTGGAATACAAGTTTTCTTAACCCACTGTCATCTGAGAGCTCTGACTAAAGCACTACATGTGCTCCCACTGCCACGAAAACCCTTAACTGGCTTCTTTGAACCTTTCCTAGCACATTCAACCTGAATCTGACCTGTGACTCTGGGTTTATCTCCTGCAAAACAAACCTTCTTCTGCCCCCGAGATTCTGTGAACTGAATTTTGGTCTTTTTTCTGAACTGGGATGGCCTCTCCCTCAGGCGGTACACTACACTGACCATATACAATGAGCCCCTCTTCTTGCCACGTGCAACTACTAAATTTTCCTTAATTACCTTCCACTGTCCACTACCAAACTAAACCTCGTGACCGTGATCATGCAGCTGCCCGACAGAAATAAGCCTTTTCTTCAAGCCTAGAATAACTCTCAAGTCTCTCAAATTCCAAGTAGATCCAACTGAAGTAACTAAGTCAATATCACACATGCCTGTGACATCTAAGACTTCGTGATTTGCAAGTCGTACCTTACCAAAATCCCCAATTTTAAGATTTCGTAGTGCTTCACTGCTGTGGGTAGTGTGAAATGAAGCACCCGAATCAATAACCCAGGAATCAACATTGCTCTCCACACTACAAATCAAAGCTTCATCATCATCTGAGTAGTCTACTGCAGCGTTAACTTCTTTCTTTTCATTTGGACATTGATTCTTGAAATGTCCAACCTCTTTAAAGTTTCAACAGGTTACATCATTCTGAGCCCTAGACTGACTCCTTTTTCTGTTCTTGCTGCCACTACCTCTGTTATTCTTTCTTCCTCTGCCAACATGCATTAAGTCACCCGATGACTCACCTGAATTTCTTCTTCTGACGTCTTCGCCCAGAATAAGATCTCTCATCTTCGCAAACATGAACTTACTCGTATCTGAAGAGCTCAAAACAACAGTTACGGTTCCGGACCAACTATCAGGTAATGAGTACAATAACAATAGGGCTTGGACCTCATCATCAAACTTGATATTCCCATACACCAACCGAGACAAGATCAAGTTTAAATTATTGATGTGCACTGTAACCGAATCGCCGTCCCTCATCCTAGTATTCACAGGCTCTCGAATAAGATAAACCTTGTTCGCTGCAGAAGGCTTCTCATACATATTCGATAATGCTGCCATCATTCCTCTAGCTAAGGTCTCCTTCTGGATATTGAACGCAACATTCTCTGATAGAGAAAGCGTTATCACTGCTCTGGCTTTCTTATCCAACCTATCCCAATCTGCTTTTGATGTTTTTTCTGGTTTTTCATCCTCGAGCACTACATCTAAGTCTTTCTGACACAGTAGTGCTTCAATCTGCATCTTCCACCAACCAAACTTCTTCCTGTCAAACTTTTCAATCTGAATTTTCTCGTCTTCTGCCATGATAATACAAACACGACTAAATGAAAACCAAAAATAAAAAAAAAAGTTATCTGCTCCTTCCTTCTCCTTGTGATCTGGATTTCCACCCCCTTTTTTATTGCTTTCTTTTTGTCCCTAACAAACAGCCACAAAACAATTAAACCAAAAAAAAAAAAAAAATTGGTGCTTCAATTGTTATTGGACAAAGAAGATGTGACAACTTTGCTCTGTAAACGATGTACGATGTAAAATAATATCAATTATCAATAAAACGATGTGTTTTGGTGTTAATATATGTGTATTTGTGCTTGACGATTTTACAATTTGATTCTAGTTCGATTTCAAGCTTTAAATCGCTTTCTTGAAAGTTATACGCAAACTGATACGTAAACATAATCAGTTTAACGCGAAAAACACTCCGGAGTAGTGATATAGGCTTAACATACCTTAAATAACCTTTACATAACTTAGAAATAAGTTTTGGAGGGTTTGGTGTGTCGAAAACAAGTTTATTCGATCGTAGGGACTATTTGTGTCAAACTGCGAAAGTATGCCGATTCGTATAGTGACAAACATTCCGGAACTTGATCATAAGCTAAACATACCCTAAATATCCTTTACATAGCTTAGAAATAGGCTTTGAGGGGTTCTTTATGCAAAAATACGCTTATTTGATCAATAGGGACTAAAAGCGTCAAAAAGTGCATAAGTTTGCCTTTACGCGCATATCTTACATTCTGAACATATCCGGACATCAAAAAATTTTTGTAATCATTAAAATATTTTATTTTAGTGATTGGAATGCAAAAAATACCATTCGTCGTGTAATTTGGATCGATTTCGCGTCCGTTCGAGTTTTCGTCGTAATTAACCAAATAACGCAACCGTACAATCAAACGAACCGACATCCGAGATATTTCCAAGCATATTTCATGTTCCCTATACTTTGACATTATTATAGAGCCTTGAAAATGGGTTAACGAGGCTTAAATGTGTCAAAAAATGGGCTTAATAACATGCAGGGACTAAAACTGTAATTTCTGAAACTGTGTCTCTGTCGCGCCACGTGACGGCCACAAGGCCATTTGCCGTGCCATGCGACGGCCTGCTTTTCACAGCAGGTCTATTTTAAGCAACCAGCTTGAAATTCAGGGTCTTTTATACAAATTTCTCAATACTTTAGGCTGGTTTTAGAGCTCCCATGGTATCCTAAACTATGTGCCACAAGTGTATGGCCAATATTGAACCTCCTAACACATGGAATGATCTCCTTGATCCAAACTTTCTATAAATAGACTTGGGTTTTTCACTTCATTCCTCAAACATTGATTTAAAATCTTCTCTAAGTTGAAGTTAAGGCTTCATACCTAAGTGTTTTGGATCAATTCTTCCTAGCTTGGACCTTTTGTAAGCTTCTTTCATGCTTGTTATCGCTTTTTAAGCATGAAAGTCGAACAATGTTTGACTTTCTGCTTTGACCACGATTTGGTCAAGTCAAAGTTCAATCGAACTTTGCAACTGAGCGTAATCACGATGGTTATAGTCCCATGTGAGTATACCTACTGATTACCACGTCGATTAGTCGAAGTGCGAGCCAAAGTTTCGGTCAAAATACGTGTTTACGCGTATTTTGCGATGAAACTATTTTCGGGTATCAAAACACTTTGTTTTGATATCAAACTTGTTTTCTGACTTAGTTAAACATGTTTTAACATGTTTAACTCGTCACTTATAGTTTAGTGCTTGTTTTGGGTCGTAAGTTAAGCGGTCTTGACAACCGCTTAGACTTTCGAACCCGACCCGTTTGGTCGATCGCTAGGATCCGACCAAACATATATTGTGACCATAATTGTATAGGGAATAACTTTCTGAGGTTATACCTTATGGTCACTTAGTTTAATTAGTTGTATGATAGGTAGATTATATGCCTTAGGAAAATGACCAAAATACCCTTTTCATGCATAATTTGATTTTAAGCATTTGTAACCTTACTTTTGTCACTTAAATTGATTATGCAACATATTTAAACATGTTAGGGCATATAATACTTGTCATAGGACTAGTTAGGCGTCTCGAACGCGCATTTGCGCGAACGACGCGTTAAAGTAGCATAAGCTACCTTAATGGGTCGTAACGGGTAGTAAGCACTTAGGATAGGTTCCAATTTAGAATGTAGGCTTTGTTAAACCATATCACATGAGTTCCAATACTCATTTGGTTTACAAGACCTCATTCTACCCGATCTTCCGATTTAGGTGTCGATTTATTAACTAGCGATCCGATTACTAGGTACCACTTGATTTTCCTTGGTTTTCTTGAGCATTGTTAGTTCATTAGATCAAAGATACTTTGCAATTCAATGTGGGTACATAGTTCCCCTATTTTACTATTTTCGATTGTTTTGGGGTGATTCATATGTGTTAAACGATTTCGATGTTTTCAGCGATGATTTCAAAAACGAATACTATGGTTCATATTAAACAATAACGATTTCGATAATGTGAACGAACTTGTTAAGACGTAATTACATAACGAATGACATTCATTAGCTTTGGCCGAGCCGACCAGTATTAGGTTACGGAACCATAGGATCTGACAAATCCCGTTATCGGACTACCACCATGGTTATGTATGGGGGTTATGTGGGTAATGACTGAACCTGATGATTGTTAACTTACCCTTTGGTGGTTTGTTAATACGAGTTGAACGATGGACGAGTTGCGAAGGTTTAAATGTTATAAGCGAGACGACCAAAAGTTAGTTTTCATAATTAAAACGAGAACGATTTGAACGATTGAACGATTTTGAACAATTGAACGATTATGAACAATTTGAACTATTTGGAACGATTTGAACGATTTAAACAAATGAACGATGGTCTATAACATGAACGAATTAAACGAATTAAACGAATTAAACGATGGGTTTTTGGTATGTGATTGGGACGGGGGTAATGTGATAAAAGCATGGTAGATACGCCGCTGGTACTTCTTATATATAAGTGTTTCTATCATATTACATTCCGTGGCGTTATTTAGTTCACTTGGATGAACGATTTTCAACAATGTGATGCAATGATGTTTACTCTATGATATAAACCATACGAGTTTTATTACGAGAACGATTAACGATTTGGTTTACATAAACAAATGTTTTAGATTCATGGCATCGAGGTTTTATAAACTATAACCAATCTGTTTTGAGTTGATTATTCATTTTACAAAACAAATGTTTTACAAAACAAGGTTTTCAAATATCAACTTATGTAGTTGTACGAGTTTTTGCAACATTTATACGTGCCATGAATCCGACACTCTCACAAAACCTATGTGCTCGCCGACATTTCTTTGCTGACTTTATTTTCACGTATGTTTCAGGTGGTGTTGAATGATGTTGATTGCTACTAGGATGCATGCTCACTTAGGACAGGACGAGGCCTTAGTGACTTAATAAATGATGATAGACGATGTGGTTGTGTTTTAACTTTAAGTTCAAGACAATGTAAATGATAAATAATTCAACAAAATGAAACTTTTGAATCCATGTGTTGTGAAACAATAATTCTGTCGCTCCACTCCCCGACGTTTCCGCAGCGGTTTGTTGTTTTACGCGGTCGGGGTATGACAGAAGACCTCCTGCGACTCAAGGATTTTCTCTGAAACAGTGCCGGCTACGTCTGCCGATCACACCAAAAAAACTCCTAAACACGATCTTCAATCGGGTTCACAGACCTCCTTGCGATCGTTTTGGAATCGCGATGAGACTGCCGCCAATGAACCCTAGAAGGAACAATCTTTCTCCAATCGGTGGCGGGCTAAACGACGATCAGCTGGGTTGACGGCGGCGGTACTGCCGGTTGAATAAAACCTAGATCTTAACTCTTCTCTCGCGATGTGTTTCCCATGTGTAACGAGTCAAAGCTATGATACCAGTTGTTAGAACCGAGCGCACACACGAACGCGAACACGACACGAAAAGCAATAAACGAACACAAGGATTTACGTGGTTCGGTCTAAACTGACCTACGTCCACGGGTGGCAACTAGGATATTTTATTGAGGTGTTAAACATTACAAGTACAAGAGATCAATATATAGACTACACAATTAGGGTTCATGCCCAATGGGCCGTGACTTGGGCCAACTGCCCTAACTATCACGCCACACCCATAGGTGTCGAGAAGTCTACAACCCAACAGATCGAGTGTAGAAGGTGTGACTTTATATCAGAGATTTGAAATTTGAATTTTAGGAGATTTGAGATTTCATTTGTGCGCCATTTATCCTCTTTAGACACTCATGGTTCAGAAGGGGAGAAAAGAAGAGAAGCCCTACTTCTTTGGTATGTCTGACTGTATTCCACACTGAAAAGGAAAATGGAAGGATTGTCGAGTTCCATTCTTGAAGAAAAGAATGACGGAACCGTTCCTCATTGGAGGATTGAGGATCACTTTTGGACGATTAGGTTTTTGTTCAATCATGTACTTTAATAGTTTGTACAATATGCTTTAAAGAGTTGTTGTTTTGGTCAAAAATTACCAAAGCAATTTAGTGATCAAATTAGTTAAGTGAGTTAGTGTGCTAAAAAGTGTGTTGGAAATATGCTGATTGACTTGTTTAGGAAAAACAGTTTTCAGGATATGGCTCAGGATATTGAGCTATATCTACGATCAAACTATGAGCAGAAAGTAAAGGGAATGACACGAGATGTACGAGGAAAGCCCTTGATCAATCTAGATCGCCGGCATAAAACCTCGGGAGCTGACAATCGCAGCTGCCTTGTTCTTCTTATTGCTTTCAACTTCAGGATACAGTGCAGGATATCGACCAGATCGCTAAGTGTTACAATGCTTTTTTGTGAAAGTAAAAGTTGCGAGAAAATAAGTGTGAGAGAGTAGTGAGTCTAGTTGTGATGCCCTATTCGATCTGGTATATCCACCTATTTATAGTAACGAAATACAAACTGAAATTCCTATAAATATGGGATGCTCCCGAATATTCCATTAATAACGTTGCAGATCGGGAAAAGCGGCTTCAATTGTAGGATCGTGCGATTGACCCAAATGAGTCGTTTCAGGTGCGGAAAACAAGAAACAAAGGTAGAAACAGCTTGCAATTCACTTTAAACACTGATTGTATTGATCTGACACTGTTTACAATCAAATCTCACACCGACAGCACTTCGGTATGGAATTCGGAAAAGTTCTTATCTGATTTCGCTCTAAATAACCTATATATAGGGTCTTGATTTCGCTCGGAATGACATAACCACGTTTGGAGCGGAATTAGAACTTCGTGATTCCGCTCGAAAGTGTCCACATGACATTTCGGGCGGAATTAGCATTAGGAGCGAGATCAGCTTCTAAACTCACTTAATCTTCCTATTTTCCCGAATAACGTGCCCTGATCTATACAATCTAGTCTAAGACTCGATACAAGATGAAGTCGACAGATGTATGCACCAACAGACTCCCCCTCAGATGTTGACGAGTCGTTCGTGTCGAGTCTTTGCATCTTCAGTCTTGATCAGTCTCTGGGCTTCACTTTCTCTATCTTCATCAACAGACTCCCCCTAACAACGTGCTGGCATTTCTTTAGTTCTTCAGCATCATCTGTTTCAGGATCGTAGTCTGGCTTTCACAGGTACATGATCGCTAGCCTGGCTCAAACTTTGTCTACAGAATCGAAACCTGACTCATGCTCTATCCACATAATCCTCAGGTATCAGAATCTGGCTCTCTAAAACATAAGCTTCTCAGGATCGATCAACCTGGCTTTCTTTCATGCAGCTTTGATTCCAAGATCGTCATCTGGCTCTCTTTCAGCTCAGGATCTTTAAACCCAGCTCATATTTAACCTGCATAGTCTCTACCTCATAGTAAATTTCTCATATTTCAACTATAGAGACATGCACCAACATTAACTCCCTCTCAATACACACATGATGAACCACTGGTAAGATTATATTTTGAAAACAATTTAATTTCAAACACAGACTCTCCCTCACCACATTGTCATCATGTTTAGCACTCGGAATTTTGAAAATCAGCTCTCCAACATCAGTTGTCGAAAATCTTGTTGACTTTTTCAAAATATATGCTAAAACACACATAAAATCTTTTTGGATTTTGAAATAAGAGAAATAAAATGCAGTAAAGTAATATTTACAGACAATATTTTTTGTGAGTTTGTGTAAGAGGATCATATCAGATTTGAGACAAGTCACTAACACCATTAAGCTTGATTTCATTTTAAGTTCTAAACTATTCACCTAGATTGTTTTGTCCACTTAAATTTTCACACAAAGTTCAACTGATCCGAGATACGATATTAATGCCTTAAGCCCTTGAACTTATCCGTGTGTCCCACCACTTGAATATACTCCCGTATCCAGATCCCAATATTCAGTCTTACAGGTGAGTATACCTAGATGATATATGGTAGGGGTTAAATTGCGAGGGCCGTGAGAGCTCAGGTCGATACTTCCGTATACGCAAAGAGATGACGGCTTCGACTTTTGGTGTGTCCCCTTTAGAGGATCTTTTATTACAACAGCAGTGACTATCAATTTTATTGTTTCATCAACTTGCTGAGGGCTGCGCTTTTTCAAGCATTTGCGGAAAGTATTATACGGGGACTAGGTCAGTATTTCCATACAGCAGAAGTCCCGGGATAATACCCCAGATATCACTGAGCATAAAGACCTAGTATCTCAGAAAGAGGGACCTTTCAAACAAGATTTCGGGGGTTACCCATATATCTAAGAAGTTGTTACCCACAAAATAAGCAAGTTTTAATTTTTAGGTTTATATCTCGTCACAATCTACTAAATGTGCAAAAACATACCGGCATATCTGCAGTGAGATTGTTTATCACATTTTTACATTCCATTTCTGTAGCATGTTGTGAGTGTCCGCTGATGTACTATCATTTCCTCTTTTACACAACAAAACTCGTTTTTGATTTTATCATGTTTTTGTAGTTTTCAAATTTTCTAATGTTTTTGGATTTTCTAAAATTTTCTACTCCCCCTAAAATGCAAACACATTAAAGAAAGATTGAAAACAAGCTAAGTTCTCGACCCAATTATAGACACAAAATGTAAAACAAACTATACAGAGACTTGACGACCGACATCGAATCACCTCAGATCGCCATCCACTTAGCATAAACAATCCGAACTCCCTCTCTCAACAAACCATTTTCTCATTATGATTTCAAAACACTTAAGTTTGTTTTAATCAAAATGATTTATCCGGAAAATGAGTTTGTTTTTACCAATTCTAGGATCGTCATTAATAGATTTGGGGATATGGTTCATCATCTTTGTCTTTTACCCATATGTAGTAAATCAAGTACAACTTAATGTCCCTGATTTATCATTTGCAAGAATACAACCTCTGTACCAATTGTAAATACACAAACAATACCAATAGTAGGAATATCACATCTACAAAAACCTTTTTACCAACTCGGATGCCGATTCCTGCTTCACAATTACCAACCTGGAAGCTCCGGCGTAGTCCTTCAACCTGTAACATTTCAACAATTTTCAAAATTTTCACCAAAAACTATTTAAACATAAATGATGCCGATTCCTGATCCACGATTACAAACTTGGGATCTCCGGCATAGTCCTAAGACTTTAAGGGAAAAGAATTTCCACCCAAGTCTTTTCAGACATAAGGGTTTTCAATTCTTGCTCAGTAGGGTTGTAAGTTGCCTTTTTAGTTGCATAAAAATCCTTAACCCCTTTAGCTTTCCCATTAAGCATTTTCCCAAAAATTTTCTTAACATTCCCATTGAATGCTTTCTCGACATCAAATTCAATTTTCTCGGAATAAAACTGATCCGAGATCTCAACCTAACCAACTTTTTGTTTGATTTCTTCAAACTTCAGTGATGGAAACTCATCATCATTCACTGAATCTTTTACCTCAACCTGTGGCTCTTCTGGCTTTGTGGAACTAGATTCATTGCCGACCTTCTCATCACTCTTTTTAACAACCCACACTTGGTTGTCTTTTCCTTTCTTTTTGTAAAGATTTTTCTTAGAACATTCACCAACTTCATGAATGGAATTTTTAAAAATTTTAACTTGTTCAGTTGGTTTTTCATCTTTTTCAACAACTTTTTCTTTTAGCTTTTCAGAAACTCCCTGTACAGTTCCATGCAATGTGACCAACTTCATTGCATTTGAAACAGGTTCAAGTTTCTTTTGGACGAAACACTCCAGTTCCATTTCTTTTCTTCTCAGCAAGAAACTCCTGGTTTGATTGTTTCCAGAATGGTTTCTTCTGTTCTTCTTATGCACTTCCACTTGAAAGAAATTCTGTTTTTGTTTTAGAATTTTTCTCATTTTTATAGTTTTCTGGTGGAGTAAAACCAAGACCTTTCTTTTTGAGCTTACCGTTATGGTCTGATTTCTTTTGAAAACCTGAACCAGAACTATAACCTTTTTTCTTGTTTAAACGTTGTTGAACTCTTGAAGTGTATTTTTTAGGTTTTCCAGTAGGATTTAAATCTTCTATTTCAGAAATATTAATTTCTGTCATTTTGAAAACCTTTTTGATCATGTCAAATCAGACACTTCTTATTGGAAACTCTTTGTCAGAGTATAATTTGTCAGAATCATTTAAAGTGTATGCTACTTCAAATGTTTCATCATTCAAATTTGCTTTTGATAACAAAAACTCTTTACTATAAGACCGTTTAACCGACAATTTTGGACCGTTGACTGACGAATTTGAACCTCCAGACTCAGACTTTGACTCAGACTCCTCATCAGTATCTAACACCTGATCGACCACCTTTTTTATTAACTCAGACTCATGATCAGTGTCAGACGATGTGAAAGTAACGTCAATGTTTTCTGGTAAATCATCAGCTGTGTTGGTTTTTAGCTTTATATTGACTGCTTTTTCAAGTTGCTCCTCGTTTGGTTTTCTAGGAGAACCCTTCCCAGATTGGAGGCGGACACTTGTTATAACTAACAGTCGGTTTCTTACCATTATATTTCTTCTTCAGCTTCTCATCTTGGAAAGCTTCAAAACCTGCAACAGTCGGATAAATTCGATCAATGAGATAATCAGAACTAGAATAACTTTGTAATAAGCGTCTAATTCTCTCATTCTCAATCTTCTCCGTCTCCAACTCTTGCTTCCATTTAGCACTTTCTTCGATGTAAAAGTTGATAGCTTTCTGCTTCGACATCATCACAGCATTCATCATTGTCAAAGCATTTTCTCTTTCAGAGTTAGTCTTTTGAAGACCAGTTACTGTTCTGTTCAAGACATCATAAGATTCTTTCACATAATTGAGATTGAACAGTAATTTCTCTTTGTTCTTTTCATACTCAGTCAGCTTTTCATCTTTTACTGCACATTCCTTGCATGGTTCTAAACACTTTATGCAAGGCTTGATGACTTCAACAATCTTTTCTACTTCGATGATTTTCTCCACTTCAACCACCTTTTCATTTTCTTCAACTACTCTTTTGATTGTTTGAAACACTTCTTTCGCGAATTGAACTTCGTCATTAAAATCAGAATCTTCTTCTTGATTTGTGTTTTCACATTTTTGTTCAGTTTCAACAATCTTTTCAGCAATGCTTTTAACTTCTTCGTTTTGAACAATCTCATCCTTTTCAGCAACACTTTCAGTCTTCATTTTCTCTTGTTCTTTTGCAGCTTGTTTCTTTTTCAGCTTCTCCACACGATCTGCAAAATAAAAATGAAAACTTTCAGGAGAGATGAGATTTTGCAATATTAATGTGTTTTTCTTCCTCATCATCACTGCTGTCATCAGTTGGAGACTGATCAAATTCTATTGATTTTTCAGAATTATCATCTGATGAATCATAATCAGATGGTGTTTGATCAAAGACAACTTCTTTTTCTAAACTATCATCTGAGCTTTGTAAGCTTTCATCTGCACCCTGTGAGCTTTCATCAGATACAACTGACTCTTCCTCCACATTCTTCACAATCTCACCAATAGACTTCATCCATGTGGTAAACATGTCTGGTTCTTTAACGATCTTAGCAATGAAAGCTTTAAATTCTCCTTTTTCATCAGCAAACATATCCCAGCTAAAGCCTTCCGGTAGCCTTTCATCATCTTGATCGACTAAGCATGCTTTGTTTTCGGGTGATATGTAATTGTTCCAGTTAAAATCCACCAAACACGCTCTCTTTGAATCCTCAATTTTTCTACCATGAGCCACCTGTGGTTCTTGTCGTTGACCAACCTGCTGATAAATGGCTTTCCGATAATAATCGTCTTTTCCGAACGGATTTTGAGCTCCACTAGCTTCCCTGTTCTTGCACTCCCTCTTGAAGTGACCTTTCTCCCTGCATCGGAAACAAGTAACTTTAGATTTATCAAAACCTAAAGTAGAAACATGTGCATCAAGAAAGTCATTTCTCCCAGTAATCAGCTTGAACTTTTCAGCTCGTCTAAGAACACTAGCTAGACACCATTTGATGTCCATCAGTTCCATCTCCTCGGCGTCTATCTGATCGTAATCCTCCTTTGTGAGCATAGGATTTCCGATCCTCCTAGCCACTAAACCTTCATAAGACAGCAACACTGAGCCAAGTAGAGCCATGTGATCTTTCGCAATCTCTTCAGAAAAACTTTGGCCGTCTGGAAGATTTAATGCTATGTTACACTGAATCACATAACCATTTCCTATCTTTGTGCCTTGAGAATGGAAACTTGTAGTTGATTCTTTCGGATTAACACTTGGAAATGATGAAAATCCACTGCTTTTGCTGAACTTTGATCAGCTTTTTCCGTTGAATCTCCACCACTAAATGCAGTCTGGATTTTCGGACTTCTCTCAGCTTCCGGAACACTACCTTTGTAGTACATTTTTACATCCTGTTGACCACTTGGACTGTTCATCCTCGCGATCTTCTGCTGTTCCAGATCCTGACTTTCAATCTTTTCAATAAACTGAGAAATCGTTAACCCATCATACACACCTGTATTCTTTAGAATCATCAAGTATGTACCCCATTCCTTTTGTGGTAAAGCGTCTGCTAATTTGTCTACCCACTCTTCATGATCTTTTATAATACTCAGCATTGACATTGATCTAACTAAGTGGCAGTAACGTTCAATCAGCTTCTTCGTATCTTCTCCCGGTAAACTACTGAACAAATCAAACTCTTTCTTGAGCAATGCCTTCTTGCTCTTAATCATGTTCTCATTACCCTCAAACTTAACACGTAGAGCATCCCAGATTGACTTTGAAGTTTTATCATGTTGTAGCAACACAAAAATGTCTTCTTTGATGGCTTGTTGAAGCAAATTATCATCATCTTTTCAGCACGATACATATCTCATTCTTGATCACTAAACTCCGAAATTGTTTTCACAACTTGCAAATCAGTACGTGGCAAAACATATTTCTTCAGAATACACTCCCATGACCTAAGATGGTTTGCCTGAACTCAGTTTTCGAATCTGTCTTTCCACCCGTAGTATTCTTCGATACTCATCAGTTTTGGGGGTTTTTGTAACGTTCCGGTCTCGTTTTCCAAGTTCATATTCTAAGCAATGGAAGCCGGAGTAGTCGGAGATGAAGCGAACGCGTTGTAGAACTCTTCACTCATGATTACAAATCACGTTTTTCAAAGTAGCTTTCTAGCGGAATTAACCCAAAGACACTAGGAGCGGAATCACCCAGATAACTAGTTTGAGCGAAATAGCAAAACACCTCTCTGGAGCGAAATCACTAATTATAGTTTGGAGCGAAATCACAATGCACACAGGAGCGAAATCAGATGTTTGTTACTCTGGAGCGGAATCACCATTTAGAAATTTGAAGCGAACTCATAAGTATGTAGGAGCGGAATCTCTGATTTGATGAATTGGAGCGGAATCACTAGGAACCTTGGAGCAGAATTAGCAGGTATTTTGGAGCGAAATTAGACTCTTCGAGCGAAATCTGAAATAGTTCCTTCGAGCGGAATCAGTTCGGGGTTCAATTTTGTCCATTTTTAAGCCGTATTTTAGTCTCAGACTTTCAGGGATTTGTTAATGTTCACTTATACACAGTCTGTGAAAAATTGAATAGGTTTTGACCGTTAAATCTTCTTGAACTGATGAAAGAAGGTGTAGAAGTAAGAAATCTTGATGAAATCCAGCTAATCTCTGCAGAACTCCTCATCCTGAGCTCTGATACCAATTGTAGGATCGTGCGATTGACCCAAATGAGTTGTTCAGAGGAGTTTTACTTTGTTTCGGGTGCGGAAAACAAGAAACAAAGGTAGAAACAGCTTGCATGTTCTCTCTTCTTGTTTGAAAAGCAGACATCTTCAACAGAGTCTCCAGGTCATCCCCTACTTCTTGTTCATCTTTTTTCAATTTTTCTTTCATCTGCCATGGCCACCAGGACTCATTCTCAAACCGGTGAATCATCCGAGACTTTTACCCAACAGAATCTTCTAAAAAATCCCGAGAAAGAAGTCTGTGCCTTTGATAATGCAAACATTGTGGCTTTGAGAGCTTCCGGTGCTTTTCCTGATAACACAGTCTTTAGACCATTCGATCGGTCAATTCGATCGGATGTTTCTTCCACAGATTGGATTTGCTTTCCAGCATACCCTTTTTCACTGGGTCTTCGATACCCCTTTCCCGAGTTCATGATGCAATTCTTTCGGACCACCGGCATCTCTTTTGCTCAAACCATGCCCATGGTTTGGAGAGTATTAATGGTACTTAACCAAATCAAAAACCTTCACTGTCCCGACCTTTGTATCGAGGACCTGCCAATCTCTTATCGCCTCCGGTCTCACGGTTCTAGCCGATTTTTTCTTATTTCGACTTCCAACAAACCCCTTATACTTAAAGCAACTAAAAATGAGGACCGATGGCAACGCAAGTACTTTTTCGTCAAACGAGACTCCATTGCTGAGGGTGCCAGCCTTCCGGTGGAGTGGTTAACCACCGGTAGGGTCATAAATGTTCTCATGTACCCTTAGATTTTTATCCTTTGCTAATATCCTTCTTTTTGATTCTTATGCAGTAAACTTCAAGGAAGTAGCTCCCCCTACCACTGAATCAGAGAAAAGAATCAATACTGTTTATCGATTACCTACAATAGATAGGAGTTTCACCAAACACATCCCAAGTTCCAGTCAATACTCGTCATCTGAAATGTCTGGTAAGGACTACTTTTAGAATAGTTAGTTAGTATAGTATAATAGAATGAAGAGTAATAATAATGTAAAACTTTTTCCTTTATGCAGCACCGGCTAAGATCCCCGAAGTCTTTTATCTCGACGAGTTGGACAGCTATTCTGACCAGGTTCAGATCAAGAAGGAACTCAATCCTAAGGCCACAGCCTCATCCAAACCCAGTGGTTCCAAAGCCATTGTTATCACCAAACCTTCGTCAACTACCAAGCACCGGAGTTCCAGTTCTCGTAAAAGGAAACAGCCCGATTCCCCCGTCATCTCTGACACTTTTCCCTATGAGAAGCACGGGTTCATCGAAGCTAGTGGGTTTATGACTTCCTTTCTTAACCAGGTTAGTATTCTCAAACCACATCCTGCAGCTTATATCATTTATAAAGATTTATCAAAATCAATACCTGTGCTCTTACTTTCGCAGGGTCTTGAACGCCTGGTTCACCTATATCAAGAATCCTGCGGGCTTAACAAGACGCCTGAGTCCAAGTTGAAGGAAGCAGAAGTCACGATCTTCGATCAAGGCATGATTGCAGCCGCCAAATCTCGTCACTACGAGGAGAAGTTCAAGGCTATGAATCAAGAACACCAGACTGCTTTCAACAAAGCTACTCTTCAAGCCCAAGCCGATCTTGAAGCTGCCCACGCGCAACATGAACGGGATATGGTCAGCTACCGGGACAGCCTTAAGAGTTCCGTCATCACTACTCTTCTCCAGGCCAGGCTGAAGATCGCCCATGAAGCCAAAACATTAGGTTTTGAATGCCCTTCTTGGGACGTTGGTGCCTGGGAAACCAAGTTAAAGAATCTCGGCGGCATTTCTACCACACCTACTGCCGAAGGATCTTCCAAAATAGCTGAAAAAGCTAACGATGCTGAGAGGGATGTTGAGGCGGATCCTGAGACGGGTGCTGCTGAAATTACCGCGAACGTAGATGGCATTGTCCCCTAAAACTTATTTCCTTTTGTTTGAACAATCTTATGTTTTATGAACAATTTTCATTTCCGTATTAAGACAATTTGATAGCCGAAGGTGGATGGGTCCTAGGTTTCAGGACGAAGCCTTTGGTTATCAACTAGTACCGTTTATTTCCAATAATTTCATCTTTCATTTTTCTTGCTATCATTTCCTGTCTTTCTTATTACAGACCTTAGTTTTGCAAAATATACTCAGTGATGTACTATGAAAATAAAATTTCTAAAAATTCAATCACCTTTAAAGAAAATTAAAACATAGTCCATTTTTAAAACCTGTTTTGATGATACTTGTTTGATCAAAGTTTCAAACCAGTACCAGCTTCAAATATCTTAATCAAACATCCTGAAAAGTATTTCGAAAATGTATATTTTGAAGATATATTCCAACAAGTTATCCTAATCAGGATGTTTAACCTTTTGTCAAACATAGTATTGTCAAAAATTAGCATTTACAAAGGAAAGATCATACCAGGAATAGGGTATAATCCTATTCTCAAACTTCAATCCTTTTGCAACTCTTTCAATGAAGATGTCCCCTGTCTGAGACAATTAGTGTATTAGGTCCGAGCCTTATCCTTCTAGCTTTACACCGTTGCCTCAGTAGGAATATCCCCTGTGTACAATGTCTTCAAATACTTAGAAATCTTCTGGATATCAGTTCCAATTATATAGACATTTTTTCGCGTTACAGGGGTAAAACCCAAGAATGTACTGGAGATAAATCCCTTGTGTTCTCGGGAAAATCCCAAATTTTCGTGCGCTACAGGCGGGAGTGTATAAACTCCAAGACTTAGAAAGGTGAAAACCTTTAAACCTTAGAGAGTATGAAAATACCCCTTCGCGAGAGAGGGTGATCAATCCTCATATACCTTTAGGATTCAGGATATAGCCAACAGTAACGAAATTGTCAGCCACTTTTACATGGACTGGTCCTGCCACCTTGAACTATTCCCGAATAACTTGCGCTCCAGGCGGGGTGTTTAAACCCAATTCGGATGAAAGGTGAATACCTTTAAACCTGTGAAGGGATCAGGATCCCTTATACGTGAGAGAGGGGGCCAATCCTCTAATCTTCCGAAGCATCCTGAGTGTGTATCCTGGAGCTATATCTCGAAGCATATACTGCAAAACATTTCAAAACTAAGGTGGGTGTTAGCTTGGCTAACACCCCTCCGATGCTTAAGTCAGTATTGGGTTTCATAGAATAAATTAAACCAAACACAATTAAATGAGATAGAATTCATACCCTCTTGAGTTAGAAATTAAATTCTAAACTCACTTGAAATAAAGCTTAAGGTGTATAGCATTCCAAGATCTCGGCAGCATATCCCCCTCCATATCCTTGAGTCGGTATGCACCTTTTCCTGATTCTGATTCAATCTCAAATGGTCCTTCCCATTTTGGAGCCAGCTTTCCATCAGCAGGATTGGTTGTATTCTGAAAATCTTTTCTTAACACCCAATCTCCAACTTTGAACCTTCTAATCCTTATATTCTTGTTGTATGTTCTGGATATCCTTTGTTGATATGCCGCCATTCTTAGCCGTGCTGCATTTCTTGTCTCATCAATAGTATCCAGCTCTTGGCATAGAACTTCAGTATTCTGCTCAGGATTCCGGAGGTTGGATCTTGCTGTGGGTATCACCATTTCTTTCGGGATCATGGCTTCTGCTCCAAATACTAAGGAAAACGGGGTTTGACCAGTTGCATTTTTTTACCGTCGTTCTATCAGCCCACAAAACAAAGGGTAATTCTTCTGCCCATCTTCCTTTCTTGGCTCCTAATCTTTTCTTCAAGTTGTCGACAATTATCTTGTTTGAGGATTCTGCTTGTCCATTCGCTTGAGGATGCACCGGAGTAGACGTAATCATTTTAATTCCCCAACTCTTGCAAAAGTCAGTAGTCCTCTTGCTTATAAACTGGGACCCATTATCACAAATGATTTCAGCTGGTACCCCAAACCTGGTCAGGATATTCCTCTTTATGAAGGATACTACTTCTTGGTCTCTAACTTGGACAAATGCTTCAGCTTCAACCCACTTAGAGAAATAATCCGTCATTTCTAGCATAAAGACTTTTCCTCCTGGAGCTTTTGGTAACTTCCCTATTATATCCATCCCCCATTTCATGAACGGCCAAGGGGACGCTACAGGATATAGTGGTTCAACTGGTTGATGTAGTATGTTACTATGTTTTTGACATGCATCACACCTTCGAGCATATTCTACAGCATCCTTCCTCATCGTTGGCCAATAATATCCTGTCCTTAATACTTTGGAGAACAATGACCTGCCCCCAGTGTGGTTACCACAATCCCCTTCATGTATATCCTGAAGTACTTTTTTGGCTTCAGGACCCTCCAAGTACCTCAAATACGGTCCTGCAAGAGATTTCTTGTATAAAATATTGTTTATAATAGTGAATCGTGATACCTTCATCCTAAATGCCTTAGGATTTTCATCTCCGGGGATATGTCCTTCCTTGAGATATCTCATGATTGGAGCCGTCCAGGATTTAGGATCCTTTTCAGGATACTCCGCTCCAGAATTCTGAATACCTGCTACTTCTTTATCCTGAGGATTCATTGCAGGATACAAGATATGTAATATTGGTATTGGGGTCCCGTCTGGTATCTTGATCGATGATCCCAGGTTTGCTAAGGCATCTGCTTCAGCATTATCCTCCCTTGGTACATGTTCAAGTGTAAAAATATCGAAATATCCTGCTAATTTTTTGAGAATACCGAGGTATTCAATTAATTTCTCACCCTTGACTGCATAGGATCCATTAAAATGATTAGTAATTAACAAGGAGTCAACATATACTTGCAAATTCTTGATACTCATATTCTTAGCCAATTCTAATCCTGCAATCAAAGCTTCATATTCTGCTTCATTATTGGTAGCAGGAAATTCACACCTAATAGCCTGGGGTATTATGTCCCCCTGTGGCGATTTTAGTAGTATACCTAAGCCTACACCTCTTACATTAGATGCACCATCAGTATATAATGTCTAGGATTCTAAAGATTCTCCTAACTGTTGGACTTCTAGGTCTACCTCATCCTGAATGTCGCTACTGAAATCAGCCACAAAGTCAGCTAAAGCCTGAGACTTTATCGCATTTCTAGGTTCATATACTAAGTCATAAGCACTCAACTTCACTGACCACTTAGCCATCCTACCGGACATCTCTGGTTTCCTAAGCACATTTTTAATAGGATAATTAGTTTTAACATGAATCCTATGTGTTTCAAAGTAATGTCTAAGCTTTGTTGATGCCATAACTAATGCTAGCATCAATTTTTCTAAATGAGAATATCTAGTTTCAGCATCTAACAGACTTTTACTAACATAATAAACAGGATACTACTGACCTTCATGATCCTTTACAAGGACGGCACTTACAACATTCCCTGATACTGCGAGGTATAGGGATAGTGGTTCACCATTTTCAGGCTTCATCAACAGAGGTGCAGTCGAGAGATATCGCTTCAAATCCTGCAAGGCTGCTTCATGCTTTGCTCCCCATTCGAACTTCTTATTCTTCTTGAGGATATCATAGAATTCCTTACATTTTTCTGAGGATCTTGACATAAATATGTTCAATGCTGCTACTCGTCCTGTTAACCGTTGAACATCCTTCATATTCGAGGGTGATCTTATATCCATGATAGCTTTAATCTGCTCCGGGCTTGCCTCTATCCCTTATTTGGTCACATGTATCCTAAAAACTTTCCTGCCCCCACTCCGAAATGGCACTTGGCAGGATTTAGCTTCATGTTATACTGATCCAGGATATCAAATGCTCCCTTGATATCCTGGAGGTGATCCTCAGCATTTTTAGATTTCACCACCATATCGTCAATATATACCTCCATAGTGTCCCCCAGCTTGTCTTTAAACATCATATTTACCAATCTCTGGTATGTTGCACCTGCATTTTTCAAACCAAAAGGCATAGCCGTATAACAATAAATATCTGTTGGTGTCATGAAGGCAGTATCCTCCTGGTCAGAAGGTTCCATTTGAATCTGCTGAAATCCTGAGGATGCATCCATGAAGGTTAACATCTCGTGTCCAGCGGTAGCATCCACCATTGAGTCGATGTGAGGAAGAGGAAATGGGTCTTTAGGACAAGCCTTATTCAAGTCTGTGTAATCTACACAAACTCTCCATTTCCCATTCTTCTTTTGAACCACTACCACATTTGTCAGCCATTTGGGAAACTTGACTTCTCTGATCATCTTGGATTTCAATAGTCTTTCAACCTCTTCTTGAATGATTATGTTCCGTTCAGGAGCAAACTTCCTTCTCTTTTGTTGAACGGGCTTGAACGACCTGTCAATTCCAAGCTTGTGAGTGATAATATCTTTGGATATACATGTCATATCCTCATGCTTCCATGCAAACGTTGACATCCTGCATTTCAAAAAGTTAGTAAACTGCTCTTCAATATCCTGAGGGATATTGGTTCCTACGAGCACCGAGATATCAGGATTATCCTGATCCAGGATAATTTTCTTCACATCCTGCTCCGGATCCTCCACGATATCCTGGGCCCGCATCTTTAACTGCTATGTTGCACTGGATTTGGCTGAGGATTTCATCGAGGATGAGTAACAATCTTTCGCCTCCTGCTGATCACTATCGACTTTGAAAACTCCCCAAGGGGTACGGATCTTGATGCATTGGTGATATGTTGATGGGACAGCCTTCATATCGTGAATCCATGGTCTTCCCAGTATGATGTTATAGTAGGATAGAGAATCCATCACACAGAAACGTTGTATCGAGTTGACTCCTTCAACATACACTTGTAACTTTATCTCTCCCACTGTGTTCCTAGCCTCTCCACTGAACCCAACAAGCAAGGTGGACTTTGAAGTGATATCCATTGGAGATACATTCATTCTCTTCAAAGTCTCTAGTTGGATTATATTGATGGAGCTGCCATTATCAACCAATATCCTGCGTATAAAATGGTTAGCAACATATAATGTTATTACCAAAGCATCATCGTGAGGATCCTGAACAGTATCCCTGTCATCACTATCGAAAGTGATCACTTTATCAGTTGTGAGGGTAGTCATCCTGACTAGTTTGTTTCCCCTTTCACTCTTGGCTTCCTTTGCATGTCTCTTAGCCGCCGAATACGAAGTCCCACAAATATCGGATCCTCCTGAAATAAAGTTAATTATCTTGGCATCTGCTGGGGGTGATGCTGCTCGTTCAGGATCCTTCTCGGGATCCTGCCCTTTATTTTTCTTTCTTCCCAGCAAGTCCTTCTGATATCCTTTGCTTAGTAGGTAGCTTATTTCTTTCCTCAGGGCAATGCAATCCTCAGTAACATGTCCGAAATCCTCATGGAAGGCACACCATTTGGATTTATCCTTCCAATCAGCTTTTTGTTGATTCTTCCGAGGCCACCTGGCTTTATCTCCCAGACCCTGCATAGCATACATTAGTTCAGGTATATTAATAGAAAAACAATATTCAGATAATTCAGGATATTCTTCAGGATCCTCGTCTTCAACAGCATTCACTCTCTTGTTATCATTTCTGCCATATGGCTTGGAGATATGTCTTATATGGGGATTCTGATTTCCTGTTGGTTGATTCGTAGGTTGAGGTAGAATTCATCCTCTCTTGCATCTTCTTGTCATCTTCTAAACGGATATATCTCAAAGCCCTGTTACGAGCTTCGTCGAGATTCCTGCAGGGATTCATTACAAGATCCTGATAAAACTGAGAATCCTTTTGTAAACCCATCTTAAAAGCTTGCACAGCTGTTGCAACATCAAGATGCGGGATGTCCAAGGATTCTCGACTGAACTTGTTCACATAATCCCTCAAGGATTCCTGAGGTCCTTGAGTTATCCTGTAAAGATCACTGGTTAATTTCTCAAAACTCCGGCTGCAAGAAAATTGACTATTAAATAAGTTAACCAAATGAGCAAAAAAAGTAATTGAGTGAGGAGGAACGTTTAACAGCCATTTCAAGACTGATCCTGTCAAGGTAGAACCGAATCCCTTGCATAAGCATGCTTCCTTGAGATCTGGAGGGATAGGATTAATTTCCAACCGTTCCCAATACTGGGCAATATGCTCCTCAGGATCCGTGGTTCCATCATAGAGCTTCATGTTGGGAGTTTGGAATCTTTTTGGGATTTCAGCATCACAAATAGGATGCACAAACCGAGATATCCTGTGGCTATCCTAGGATACTTCAGGAATTGGCTGAACCACCCCAGGTACACTGGATATCATATCCTTTAGCTTCTGAAGCTCCCTAGGTAATTCTGATGTCACAGTTGTATCCTGCAAAGATCCAACACTGTCAGTGGCAAGAGTATTATTATTATTAGACACGTTACCAATCTGAGGGTTCTGCCTATATCCTGAAGCATATCCTGAGCTCCTCATGGTTAACATCCTGACCGAGGAGGGTATTTCAGGAGTATGATTCTGAGGAAGGCTGGGCACAATATTCCCCCTGTTATCCTCAGTGTAAACTGCGGAACTGAAGTTCAAAGTTCTGGGTTGTAGAGGAGTGAAGATATCTTCGGTGGATCTGCTCGAGCCAGCTTTTAAGAGTTGTATTTCTCTTAACAGCATTTGGTTAGTTTCCTGCTGCAGTCTCATTTGTTCCTGCACACTTCCAAACAAGGTTAGAATTTCATCATTAGAAGCTAAAATGGGAGCAGATCCCTGAACACCCCGGGTAGGGATAACATCCTGAGGTTGTGATGAAACCGGCATCCTTGGAGGAGGTGGTGGAAGCACCGAACCGGTAGCAGCAGAAGTCGTAGCGGACAAAGTGGAGGAGCTCATGTTTGATCTTGAGGCCATTGTAATCAATGTGGCAAAAAATTTTGAAAACAGAAAACTGATTAGCGATTTCAAAAAAAATTTAGTAAAGAGAGCACCACTTGCCCCACGGTGGGCGCCAAGTTGTTTTGGTAAAAAATTACCGAAGCAATTAAGTGATCAAATTAGTTAAGTGAGGTAGTGTGCTAAAAAGTGTGTTGAAAATATGTTGGTTAAGTTGTTTAGAAAAACAGTATTCAGGATACGGCTCAGGATATAGAGCTGTATCTGTGATCAAACAATGAGCAGAAAAGTAAAGGTTGACACGTGATGTACGAGGAAAGCCCTTGATCAATCTAGATCGCCGGCATAAAACCTCGGGAGCTGACAATCGCAGCTGCCTTGTTCTTCTTATTGCTTCAAACTTCAGGATACAGTGCAGGATATGATACGGATCAACTAAGTGTTACAATGTGATTTGAGTACAAGTGTTCGTGTGTAATGATTGCTAGAAACTAGAGAGCAAAGTGTGTGAATGAGTGTATGTGACTTAATCTAATCCGATCAATCTATTTATAGTAAAAAGAAAGCAACCAACTATCCCATTATTCCGGGATCCGACGAATATTCCACATGTGAACGTTGTAATCCACATCTTCTGGCTTCAACGTCTTTCTCCCAACTGTTTTGCCCGAGTCTCAAGGAGAAGAAGTCCATCTGACCGTTAGCAAACTCCAACTTTTAAGCTGCACGTGGTTAATTCAATCAACCTCAGGATATCGCCCAGGATGTTAGCAATACCCCCGTCCAGCATCCTGGTCACAAATAAACAATTAGAAGCAGGATATTGATCAAGATATGTATTCTCAGAAAATGACTCATAACAATAACCACGTTTGGAGCGGAATTAGAACTTCGTGATTCCGCTCGAAAGTGTCCACATGACATTTCGGGCAGAATTAGCATTAGGAGCGAGATCAGCTTCTAAACTCACTAAATCTTCCTATTTTCTCGAATAACGTGCCCTGATCTATACAATCAGTCTAAGACTCGATACAAGACGAAGTCGACAGATGTATGCACTAACATCAATGTCTTCATTTGAACGACTTAGACCGAGTCTCCCAGAGAAAGGGTCTTCGCGAACGTTGGGCACTTGGACTCGTATTCCTGCACACAATCCGTTAGTGATCCCGAGGATACCATTCAGGATGTTACGAATATCCTGAATGAGCATCCCGGATATGAATAGATATCACATAATCAAGATATAACTCAAGATATTTCCCAGGATATGGGCTCAGAATTTCACCCACAACAATTGTCCCCAAAAAATGTTACCGTTTAGTATTCTGGCACTAACGGTTATATTTTTTACGAAGAACGAGGTGATTTAAGAGATATGACCCATGATGTGACCGTTTGTAACTGCGCAGCCTATATTTACTCATCACTCCCTATATCTTCTTATACTTATCCCATTTAATCTTCACCGAAGGGAAAAAGGTAAAAACTTCTCTCTCCATCCAATCTTCTTCTCTTATTCTGTTCAGCATTCCGGTGAGAGTATGACAAGGCAAACAAGATCAAGCTCCGGCGAATCCGCCCCCTCTTTCATCCAACAGAATCTTCTCCAAGAACCGGAGAAAGAGATATGCTCCTTTGATAGTGCCCATTTGTCGGCTCTCAAATCCTCTGGTATCTTCCCGTTAGGAACGGTATTCCGGCCGTTTGACCGGGAAATCCGGTCGGACATGGTTTCCAGCGATGGTTGTGTTTTAGTGCCTTTCCTTTCACCTTAGGACTACGGTTCCCCTTTTCAGACTTTATCACTGAGTTTTTCAATATTACAAAAATCTCTTTTAGCCAAACAATGCCGATGCTATGGCGAGTCTTGTCTGTTCTTGACCAAGTCAAGAAGAATCACATTCCTGATCTTTCTGTTCATGATCTCCCTCTAGCATCTCGGCTTAGATGCCACGGATCTTGTAGATTCTTGTTTTATTCCACCTCTGGCGACCCGCTGATACTTCGTGCCACCAGGAACGAGGAGAAATGGCAATCTAAGTTCTTCTTTGTAAAAAGAGACTCTATCCCTGGTGGAACGGAATATCCGGTGAAGTGGTTGAGAAAGGGTAGGATTTAGGGTTTAAGGATGATCCCGCCTCTTATCCTGTTTCATATCCTGAACTAATCAACTTTCTTTTTATTGTTTTGTACACAGCTGATTTTAGGAAGCTTGCACCTCCCCTTGCTGAATCACAGAAGAGGATTGACGCTATCAGATTCCTTCCAGAGGCTGAAAGAAGTTTTAACCCGTCTCCACCATCTCCAAGCCCCCTTTCTAGTGCAAACATGTCTGGTAAGTATCCTGTACAATATCCTATATACATATATTTATTTGATATACTTAGGAGAAATTTTACTCCCTGTATGCAGACTCCAACAAAGTTCCGGTTTTCCTTGATCTTGATGAACTTGAAAGCTACCCCACTCCAGTCATGGTCAAGAAAGAGACCCCTGCTGCCACCAGCTCCAAGCCGCTTCCGGCTCCTAAGGCTAATCCGAGGACCCGTTCTTCCACCGCAAAAAAAGAGGAAAGGTCCTGAAGTTAGTGCCCCGGGCTCTGAAGGGTTCTCCTATGATGAGCTCAGCTTTACCGACTCCTTGGAAACAATGACGCCCTTCCTTAACAAGGTAATATCCTGGCACTATATCCTGCATAATATCCTGATAGAATATCCTGACAGGATATTCAGGTTAGTAAATATTGACTTGCACTTGAATTTTAACTTACAGGGCCTCCAGCATCTACTCCACCTTTATAGCGATGCCTGTGGTACTACTGCACTCCATGAGGCCAGGATCAAACAGCTCGAGACCACCATTGCTGATCAAGAAGCCATTGCCGAGGTGAAGACCCGGCATTATGAGGACAAGCTGAAAAAGGTCACCCAGGATGCCGAGCTCAAACTTGCCACCGTTCAAATGGAGCATGAACAAGCCATGGTCTCTTTCCGGGAAGGAATCAAGGCTTCTGCTATAGTCTCTCTGCTACAAGCCCGCATCAAGATGGTTTATGAGGCCAAGGAGACAGGCCTTGTGTGCCCATCCTGGCCAGTTGACTCTTTGGTGGCAAAGCTGAAGGAGCTTGGTGGCAAGGCTGTGCCACATCCTGCTGAAGCTGGTGAATCCTCTAAGTTAGCAGAGGTGGTGGACCAGGCTGGAGACAAGAAGGATGCTGGAGCGGATGCTGGGACGGATGCTGGTGAGGATGCTCCTCAGGATACTGAGGCTGAGAAGGTGGAGAAGGTTGGAGAAGATGCCGCTGTGTGAGGGCATTCAAGTGGGCAATGATGGATATACGTGCCAAGGCCGGAGCCCACTTTTTTAAATTTGATCGTTAGTATGTAACTCCAAAACAATTTACTTTTTCTGCACTTTACTTTTCCTGCATTTGAACAATATAATGGCCAAAGGTGGAGGGATCCTGAGTTTCAGGATGAAGCCCTTGGTCATTAACATTAGTATGCTTTTTATTTTGGATAACATAACAGTTGGAGGTGGATGGGTCTCGGTTTGAGACAAAACCTTCAATTGTTAAGTAAATATAGCAAGGAACTATTTGTGCTCTTGGTGGATAGTCCTTGGTTTGAGGTGAAACCAAGAGCACAACTTTTGGTATGTTAATAATATAACCCTTTTTTGGCTTTATTTCTGTTTTTATATTTTCATTACATGAACTTTACTTATGAAAACAATTTTGTTCGAACATTCTTGGGAACACATTGTAAATGTATCCTGAAAGATATCCTACTCAGGATACTGAAACACAATCTGTAAAATTCAAGTTATCCAAATAAAAAGGAAAGATCATACCAGAGATTCCAAAAGAGTCAATTCCAATTTTCCACCATAGGAATGTCCCCAGTGCACACTTATGAATTCGAGCCCATCCTTTAAATTGTGTGGTACATGTCCCCTGTATTCATCACAGGAATGTAAATGCAGCCATACTTTAGCTCTACTGAATAAACCCTGAATATCCTGGGGATAAACCCTTATATCCTGGGGATAAACCATGATTTTCATGCGCTACAGGCGAGAGTGTATAAACTCTAAGTCTTAGAAAGGTGAAAACCTTTAAACCTTAGAGGGTATGAAAATACCCTTTCGTGAGAGAGGGTGATCAATCCTCATATACCTTTAGGATCCAGGATATAGCCAACAGTAACGAAATTGTCAGCCACTTTTACATGGACTGGTCCCGCTACCTTGAACTATCCCTGGATAACTTGCGCTCCAGGCGGGGTGTTTAAACCCAATTCGGGAGAAAGGTGAATACCTTTAAACCTGTGAAGGAATCAAGATCCCTTAAACGTGAGAGAGGGGGCCAATCCTCTAATCTTCCGGATTATCCCAAGTGTAGATCCTCTAGGTATATCCTGAAACATATCCTGCAAAACATCCTTAAACTAAGGTGGGTGTTAGCTTGGCTAACACCCCTCCGATGCTTAAGTCAGTAATTGGTCCAAGAGAATAAATAATATCAAACATATATTAAAAGAGATAGAATTCATACCATCCTGAGTTAGAAATTAAATTTCAAACTCACTTGAAATAGAGCTTTAGATGTATAGCATTCCAGGATCTTGGTAGCATATCCCCCTCCATATTCTTGAGTCGGTATGCTCCTTTCCCTGATTCTGATTCAATCTCATAGGGTCCTTCCCACTTTGGAGCTAATTTTCCATCGGCAGGATTGATCGTATTCTGAAAAGCTTTTCTTAACGCCCAATCTCCGACTTGAAACCTCCTAGTCCTTATATTCTTATTGAATGCTCTGGATATCCTCTGTTGATATGATGCCATCCTTAGTTTTGCTGCATCCCTTGTTTCATCCACAGTATCTAATTCTTCACACAATGCTTCAGGATTCTGCCCAGGAACCTGAAGGTTGGATCTTGCCGTAGGTATCACCATTTCTGTTGGGATCACCGCTTCTGCTCCAAATACTAAGGAGAATGGAGTTTGGCCAGTTGCACTCTTTATTGTTGTTCTATCATCCCACAAAACAAAGGGTAGTTCTTCTGCCCATCTTCCTTTCTTGGCTCCTAATCTCTTCTTCAAGTTGTTGACAATTATCTTGTTTGAGGATTCAGCTTGTCCATTTGCTTGAGGATGTATCGGGGTAGATGTGATCATTTTGATTCCCCAACTTTTGCAAAAGTCAGTAGTCCTCTTGCTTATAAACTGGGAACCATTGTCACAAATGATTTCAGCTGGTACTCCAAACCTGGTCAGGATATTTCTCTTTATGAAGGATACTACTTCTTGGTCTCTAACTTGGACAAATGATTCAGCTTCAACCCATTTAGAAAAATAGTCAGTCATTGCTAGCATAAAAACTTTTCCTCCCGGAGCTTTCGGCAATTTTCCCACTATATCCATTCCCCATTTCATGAATGGCCAAGGGGAAGCTATAGGATATAGTGGTTCAGCTGGTTGGTGGAGTATGTTGCTATGCATCTGACATGCATCACACCTTCGAGCATATTCTGCAGCATCTTTCTTCATTGTCGGCCAATAGTATCCTGTTCTCAATACTTTCGAGAATAAAGATCCGCCCCCAGTATGGTTACCACAATCCCCTTCATGTATATCCTGAAGTACTTCTTTAGTTTCGGGATCCTCCAAGCACCTTAGATATGGTCCTGCAAGAGATTTCTTATACATTTATAATGGTGAATCATGATACCTTCATCCTAAATGCTTTAGGAATTTCGTCTCTAGGGATGTGTCCTTCCTTGAGATATCTTATGATTGGGGCCGTCCAGGATTTTGAATCCTCCTCAGGATATTCAGCAACAGGATCCTGGATACTTGCTACTTCTTTATCCTGAGGATTCGTAGCAGGATACAAGATATGCAATATTGGTATTTGGGTTCCTTCTGGTATCCTGACCGATGATCCCAGATTTGCTAAGGCATATGCTTCAGCATTATCTTCCCTTGGTACCTGTTCAAGTGTAAAAACATCGATATATCCTGCTAATTTTTTGAGAATATCGAGGTATTCGATTAACTTCTCACCCTTAACTGCATAGGATCCATTAAAATGATTAGTGATTAACACGGAGTCAACATATACTTGCAAACTCTTGACATTCATATTTTTAGCCAATTCTAATCCTGCAATCAAAGCCTCATATTCTGCTTCATTATTAGTGGCAGGAAATTCACATCTAATAGCCTGGGGTATTATGTCCCCCTGTGGCGATTTTAGTAGTATACCTAATCCTACTCCTCTAACATTAGACGCACCATCAGTATATAATGTCCAGGATCCTGAGGATTCTCCTAATTGTTGTACTTCTAGGTCTACCTCATCCTGAACGTCACTACTGAAATCAGCCACAAAATCAGCTAGAGCCTGTGATTTTATGGCGTTTCTAGGTTCATACACAAAGTCATAAGCACTTAACTTTACTGACCACTTGGCCATCCTGCCTGACATCTCGGGTTTGCTAAGCACATTTTTGACAGGATAATTGGTTTTAACATGAATTCTGTGTGTCTCAAAGTAATGTCAAAGTTTTGTTGATGCCATAACTAGTGCTAGTATCAACTTTTCTAAATGGGAATATCTAGCTTCAGCATCTAACAAACTTTTGCTAACATGATAAACAGGATATTGCTGACCTTCATGATCATTTATAAGGACGGCACTTATAGCATTCCCTGATACTGCGAGGTATAGGGACAGTGGTTCACCATTCTCAGGCTTCATCAACAGCGGTGCAGTTGAAAGATACTGCTTTAAATCCTGCAGGACTGCTTCATGCTTCTCTCCCCATTCGAACTTTTTGTTTTTCGTCAGGATATCATAAAACTCCTTTCATTTTTCGGAGGATCTTGAAATAAATCTGTTCAACGCTGCAACTCGCCTGTTAACCGCTGAACATCCTTCATATTTGAAGGTGATTTGATATCCAAGATGGCTTTAATTTGCTCCGGGCTTGCTTCTATTCCTCTTTTGGTCACCATATATCCTAGAAATTTTCATGCTCCCACTCCGAAATGGCACTTAGCAGGATTTAGCTTCATGTTATACTGATCCAGGATATCAAATGCTACCTTAATATCCTGGAGGTGATCCTCAGCTCTTTTAGATTTTACCACCATGTCATCGATGTATACCTCCATTGTGTCCCCCAGCTTATCTTTGAACATCATGTTTACCAATCTCTGGTATGTTGCACCTGCATTTTTCAAACCGAAAGGCATAGCAGTATAACAATAAATACCTGTTGGTGTCATGAAGGCAGTATCCTCCTGGTCCGAAGGTTCCATTTGGATCTGCTGGAATCCTGAGGATGCATCCATGAAGGTTAACATCTCGTGCCCAGCAGTAGCATCCACCATTGCATCAATATGAGGAAGAGGAAATGGGTCTTTGGGACAGGCCTTATTCAAGTCTGTGTAATCTACACAGACTCTCCATTTCCCATTTTTCTTCTGTACCACCACTACATTTGCTAGCCATCTTGGAAGCTTGACTTCTCTGATCATTTTTTACCTCAACAATCTTTCAACTTCCTCTTGGATAATTATATTTCGCTCAGGGGCGAACTTCCTTCTCTTTTGCTGTACGGGCTTGAATGACCTGTCGATTCCAAGCTTGTGAGTGATAATGTCTTTCTTTGGATATACCCGTCATATCCTCATGCTTCCATGCAAATGTTGACATCCTGCACTTCAAAAAGTTAGTTAATTGTTCTTCAATATCCTGAGGGATATTGGTTCCTACGAGCACCGAGATATCAGGATTATCCTGATCCAAGATAACTTTCTTCATATCCTGATCTGAAGCCTCCACGATATCCTGGGCCCGCATCTTTAATTGCTATGCTGTATTAGGCTTGGTTGAGGATTTCATTGAAGATGAGTAACATTCTTTTGCCTCTTGCTGATCACTATCAACCTTAACATCCCCCCAAGGGGTAGGAATCTTGATGCATTGGTGATAAGTTGACGGCACAGCCTTCATGTCATGGATCCATGGCCTGCCCAGTATGATGTTATAGCAGGATAGGGAGTCCATCACACAGAAACATTGTATCGAGTTGACCCCTTCAACATATACTGGTAACTTTATTTCTCCCACTGTGTTTCTAGCCTCTCCACTGAACCCAACAAGCACGGTGGATTTCGAAGTGATATCCATTGAAGATACATTCATTCTTTTCAGAGTCTCTAGTTGGATTATGTTGATAGAGCTTCCATTGTCCACCAATATCCTGCGTACAAAATGGTTAGCCACATATAATGTTATTACCAGAGCATCATGGTGAGGATCTTGGACAGTATCACTGTCACCACTATCAAAAGTGATCACTTTATCAGTTGTGAGGGTCGTCATCCTGGTTGGTCTTTCCTTTCGGCTTTAGCCTCTTTTGCATGTCTCTTGGCCGCAGAATATGAAGTCCCACAAATGTCGGATCCTCCTGAAATAAAGTTGATTATCTTGGCATCCGCAGGAGGTGATGCTACCCGTTCAGGATCCATCTCAGTATCCTGACCCTTGTTCTTCTTTCTTCCTAGAAGATCCTTCAGATATCCCTTGCTGAGAAGGTAGCTTATTTCTTTTCTTAGAGCAATGCAATCCTCTGTTATATGTCCGAAATCTTCTTGGAAGGCACACCATTTGGATTTATCCTTCCAATCGGCTTTTTGTTAATTCTTTCGAGGCCACCTACCTTTGTCTCCTAAACCCTGCATAGCATACATTAATTCGGGAATGTTAACAGAAAAGCAATATTCAGATAATTCAGGATATTCTTCAGGATCCTCGTCTTCAACAGCATTCACTCTCTTATTGTCATTTCTACCATATGGCTTGGAGCGATATGGTTTGTACGAGGATTCTGACTTCCTGTTAGTTGATTCATATGTCGAGGATGCATTCATCCTCTCTTGCATTTTCTTATCATCTTCCAGCCTGATATATCTCAAAGCTCTGTTCCGAGCTTCATCTAAGTTCCTGCAAGGATTCATCACAAGATCTTGATAAAATTGGGAATCTTTTTATAGCCCCATCTTGAATGCTTGAACTGCTGTAGCAACATCAAGGTGTGGGATATCCAAGGATTCCCTGCTGAATTTGTTCACATAATCCCTCAGGGATTCTTGAGGTCCTTGGGTTATCCTGTAGAGATCATTGTTAATTTTTCAAAACTCCTACTGCACGAAAATTGACTATTAAATAAATTAACTAAATGAGCAAATGATGTGATTGAATGAGGTGGAACATTTAGAAGCCATTTTAGGGCCCATCCTGTTAAAGTTGAACCGAAGCCTTTGCATAAGCATGCTTCCTTAAGTTCTGGAGGGATATGTGTTTTGGTCAAAAATCACACAAGGATAATGCAACCAAACTCTATGTAAACGGGGTATGATGCTTGGTTTATTGAAAAAGTAAAGGATCACTTCAGTATGAAATATGCAAAGACACAATGATTTATACGAGGAAAAAGCCCTTGATCAATGTATGATCTCCGGCATAAAAAACCTCGGGTGATGGCAACTACCGATCACCAAACTTCAATATAAGAAAAATAGTTACAACTTTGGATGATAATGAGCTGAGTACAAGGATCACTATAGTTTCGAGTGTCTAAGCGTGTGAGAATTGTGTTGTGTGTTCTTCCGAATGGGGAAGAGTGTTATATATACAAGTGTAGGTGACCTATTTTAGGTAAAAAGACTAATAATCAGCTCATTACCCCTTTAGAAATAAAAGTAAATCTAGCCTAAATTGTTGCCATTAAATCATGCCAAGTTTCCATATCCTTTGCAACGTCCATCTCCGATTAAGCACATGCTATAATTGTAAAGACGCGTCCTTTGATTATGATGCTAAGAGCGGATCCTGCTAGTCATTCCTGCAAAACAACATTAAAGTTAATGAAAGCAACTGTTAGCATGAGGATCCTTATGATGGTCCGTGATCCTGATCCTAGAACTCTGCTGAGGATCACTATCTGCCAAAGAAACAAGGATCAGTGGCTAGGATCACATGTAAGGATCATGTATTGTAAAAATCCAGCCCTAACAATTGCCCCCAAAATATAAGGAGTTTATTGTAAATTAACGAGTTATATTTTGCTTTGATCTTATCTGCAACGAACGACTTGGATAACTAGCCGTTAATCTCGAACTAGCCGTTGCAACCCTTACGTCATAGATGTGACAATCCCTGCAAATCATGATTATAAATAGGAGATAGGGTTAGGATCAATCTGCATTTAAATTCAAGAGGTACTCCCTTTATAATCTCGTCCGAAAGATCGATCAGGTATTCTTCTTCTTTTTCTTTCCCTCTCTTACTCTGTTTTCCTTTCTCTTTCTATTCTTCCTTGAATATGTTGCTCCGGAACTCTCCTCACAAGGATCACCAGAGGAATAGCCCCTTGAAAGGTCAAGGGATTATTAAAGACTCTCCTACCGAGAGATGCTGCTTCACCGATGCTCATGTTGATAGGATCCGTCACTGTTTTCCGGCGGATGCTATCTTCAAGTCATTCACTTCCACCGCTTTAAGCGATTTTGTTTCCGATACCTGGGTGGCCTTTCCTGCAACTCCGTTTACCATAGGATATTCGTATCCTTTTCCAGCCTTCACCCAATCCTTCTTTTCCTTGACCGGCATATCTTATATCCAAGCCATGCCGATGATCTTGAGGGTTCTGTATACCTTCGAGAGGATCATCGAGCAGGAGGGGATTGACTTAGGGATGGCAGAGCTGGCTGATCTTTATGATCTTACCACGTTTGGTTCCTAACGATATTTGCTGAAACGGAAAGCTGGAGAGGATCACCCTGTTTTTAAGGTCACCAAAAATGATACCAACTGGAAGCGACGATTCTTCTTTGTTAGGAGGGATACCATCCCTAATTGGGAGGATCTGCCCAAGGAGTGGGCTAGTCATGGTAGGATAGAGGATCCTGGAAGGATCACCATCAGACTTGTTTCTTATGATGAAGATCACTAATGTTTCCTTTGTCTTTTGTGTTTTTTCAGCTATATCCGTTGCTCATCTCAAGTTAACCCCTACTACAAGAGAGAGAGTTTTAGCTTTCAAAAAGCTTGATCCTGAGACCAGAAGTTTTCAAGTCACCATCCAAAATTCACAAGAAGTATCCTCCGCATCTGCCACAATGTCAAGTAAGTATCCTTACCAAAAAGTAAGTTCTATGCAAGACTGTTAAATTAGTTAGGGAACTTATCTTGTTTTGATTGTGTAGGCACTGGGAAATCTACTAAGTCTGCCAAGTCTGCCTCCAAGTTCGGGATTGATGAACTTGCCAATGTCAAGTCTTCAAGAAAGAAGACTTCTGTTGCCAGTCCCTCTGCTTCGGCCCCTAAAGCACCTGTTAGGGGTAAGGGGAAGAAGAGAAAGACTTCTGAGGATCTCCAAGGATTTCCCCTGCTCCGCCAGCAGTTTCTTGATTATGTTAATGAAGTAAGGATCATTGCCCCTGTTTGTTATCCTACTTGAGTATCCTGTCTGTATATTCTGTTTCTTCGAGGATCACCTGGTCCTGATCTTACCTTTTTCCCTTTTTGCAGAAACTTGCTGAAGTAGAGACCTACCTAGGCCATGTCGAGGATCAGGAAAGCTAAATCGCCGACCTTCAACAAATGGGCGTGTTGAAGGATCTTAAGATAGCTGATCTTGAGAAGGAGCTCTGAGCTACAAAGGATGAGGCTGCTCAAATGCTGATCAACATGGATGGCGAAAAGCAGGAGATCACCCAGGATGCCAAGGTCTCTGCCGCAATTGCTATGTATAAGATACAATTGCAGATGGCTGCGGAGGCTCAGGATCCTGCCTTCGACAAGAGCTCATGGGATGTGGAGGGTTGGAAGGCAAGGCTGCCGGAATTGGAGGACGATAATGAAGCTGAGGATATCCCTATGCTTGAAGGTGGTGATGCTGGCATGGATCAGGGTGGAGAAGCTGGTGGCGATGGAGCAGCGAAGGTTTAAACTGCTGGATTGGGCGATGATGGATATTTCGAGACTAGGCCGGAGCCCAATTTTTTAGGTTTGGTAGTGATCTTTGTGGTTGTTGATGTTTGAAACAATTTATGGTCTGTACTTAAACAATAGTTTTTAGGGTTAAGGATCCTGGATCCTTTGGACAATAGGTAGGATCGCAAATGGTGGAGGGATCCTCTGTTTGGGGGATGAAGCCTTTGTGATCCTGCCGCCTTTAATTTCCTGCACCTGCTAAGACCGCACAGACAATGGACACCCTTTGCCAACCCATGTGGACGGGCCACGTTTTGCTGGTAGAAATGTGGGTTGGCAATTTTGACAACTTTTTGAAAGGGTTTAAGATCCTTTTGTTAATAATATGTCTCTTTTAATCTTTCTGGCTTATCTCGTGTTGTTATCCTTTATTTATCCTCTTATTTTCCAGTTTGTTTTAGAAACATATTTGTTAGAGTAACAAGAGTTGAGCAAACCATGTTTAATAAGTTTAGGATATGATCCTAGATCAAATATCCTGACACTGAAAATTTTTGAAGCAATCAATTTTAAGGATCATAGGTTTAGTTGTCAAAGTGTAAGGGTTGTTTAGTATAATCAAAATAGTCAAGGATCATACCTGAGGATCCAAGTTAGGATCCTAACCTTTAATCAAGATAACCATAAGTGAAATTTTAACGGATAATAAGGATTAAGGATCCTTATTTGTTTAACTTCGAAAACCTGAAAAATGGAACATAACTTGGGACTAAGCCAATGTAAAAGATAAATTAATAGCTGGGGACAAGCCCAAAGGATCACTAGGGACAAGCCTAAAGGATAACTGGGGACAAGCCCAAAGGATAACTGGGGACAAGCCCAAAGGATAACTGGGGACAAGCCCAAGGATCGTATGTAAACTGGAGTATGGCCCTTACTGGCGACTATCCAAACTTAGTGACATGAAAATGTCAAAACCTTAGCTAACGTGAAAACGTTAGAAACCTTAGGAACGGATGTATGGTACGTCTACCATTATACGTAGGATCCTGGGTATAGCCAGTACGATGAGGTTGTCAGCCCCGGAAGTGGGTACTGGTCCCAAAGACGTGAACTATATCAGGATCATCGTGCGCTGCTGGCGGAAACTGGGGATAATCCCAAGGATAACTGGGGTTGAACCCAAGGATCTGCGTTGCTTTTGAAGATCTTTGACGATATGCTGTAGATACCTGAACTATCATAACTCAAACGGTTCGTGAGAAGAGGATGAAGGATACAGGATCCTTATCCTTTGGTAAAAAGTAAGGAAATGTAATAGTTTTAAGATAAGGGCATTACCAGAGTAAGGATCACTGACATCACCGGGATCCTTCGAGGATACTTCAATGTAAGGATCACATGCTTGAAGGATCATGTTTACATAAAGTATTTCTTTAAGTGAACATCATTCCAGGCTCTTGGTAACAAATTTCCTTCCATGGTTATCAATCTGTATGCCCCCTTTCCTGCTTCAGCTTCAATCAAGTAAGGACCTTCCCACTTTGGTGCTAACTTCCCGTCAGCAGGATTGATAGTGTTTTGGAATGCTTTTCTCAACACCATATCTCCGACTTGGAACTTCCTTATCCTAACATTTTTGTTGTAAGCACCAGCCATTCTTTGTTGGTAGCTTGCCATCCTTATCCTAGCCAGATCCCTGATTTCCTCAATAGTATCCAAATCCTGAGCCAGGATTGTAGCATTCTCTTCAGGATCACGAGCACTTGTTCTAGCAGGTGGGATCACCATCTCTGTTGGGATCACTGCTTCTGCCCCAAATACTAACGAGAAAGGTGTTTGTCCAGTGGCATTCTTGGGAGTTGTCCTATCAGCCCATAGCACATAAGGTAACTCCTCTGCCCATTTCCCCTTCTTGGATCCTAGCTCCTTCTTCAGATTGTTGATGATGATCTTGTTGGATGATTCTGCTTGACCATTGGCTTGTGGATGAACTGGTGTTGATGTTATCATCTTAATTCCCCAACTGTCACAAAAGTTAGTGGTTCTGCTTCCAATGAATTGGGAACCATTATCACATACAATTTCAGAGGGAATGCCAAATCTAGTTATAATGTTTCTTTTGATAAAGGATATAACTTCTTTTTCTCTGACTTGAGCAAAAGCTTCAGCTTCTATCCACTTAGAGAAGTAGTCAGTCATGGCAAGCATAAATACTTTTCCACCAAGTGCTTTAGGGAGCTTGCCAACTATATCCATCCCCCATCTCATGAATGGCCAAGAGGATGGTATAGGATGTAGTAATTCGGCTGGCTGATGGAGGATATTGCTGTGTCTTTGACAAGGATCACACCTTTTAGCATATTCTACAGCATCCCTTTTCATAGTTGGTCAGTAGTATCCTGTTCTGAGGATTCTTGAGAATAATGCTCTGCCCCCAGTGTGGTTTCCACAATCTCCTTCATGGAAGTCTCTCAACACTTCTTCAATTTCAGGATCCTCGATACATCTTAAATATGGTCCTGCAAGAGATCGCTTATATAATACATTTTTCAAAATTGTGAATTGAGATACCTTGATCCTGAAAGCTCTAGGATTTTCTCCCATCGGAATCTCCCCGTATTGCAAGTATCTCATGATTGGTGAGATCCATGATACTGAATAAGATTGGGCTTCTTCACTAGGGATCACTGTAGTATCCTCTTCTATTTCCATGGCCACCTGATATTCAATAGCAGGAGCCAGGATATGGATGATAGGGATACTTATATCTTCTGGAATCTTTAAGGATGATCCTAGGTTGGCCAATGCATCAGCTTCCGTGTTATCCTCCCTTGGTACCTGTGTTAAGCTGAAAGAGACAAAAGAGAGTGCCAATTCCTTGACTATCTCTAAATATTTGGTTAGTTTTTCTCCTTTAATAGCATAGGATCCATTAAAGTGATTGGTGATCAATAATGAGTCCACATATACTTTAAGATATTTCACCCCCATATCCTTAGCAATTTGCAAGCCAGCAATTAAGGCTTCATATTCAGCCTCATTGTTAGTTGCTTGGAACTCACAGGCTATGGAGTGGGGTATTATGTCCCCCTGTGGCGATTTTAGTAGTATCCCGAGCCCTGTGCCCTTGACATTTGAGGATCCATCAGTGTGTAGTATCCAAGGATCCTTGGTCTCATCCAGCTGCTGGACTTCCAATTCTGCTTCCTTTTGTAGATCACTACTGAAATCAGCCACAAAGTCAGCTAGTGCTTGGGATTTGATGGCTGTTCTTGGCTCATATCTTATATCATGGGCACTAAGCTTTACTGCCCACTTAGCCATTCTTCCTGACATCTCTGGTTTCCTGAGGACATTCTTAATTGGAAAGTTAGTTCTAACAACAATAGTATGGGTTTCAAAATAATGCCTTAACTTAGTTGATGCCATGATTAATGCAAGAATAAGTTTTTCGAGGTGTGAGTACCTGGATTCGGCATCAAGTAAACTCTTACTTACATAGTAGATAGGATATTGTGTACCTTCGTGATCCTTAACAAGGACAGCACTTACAGCGGTTGAGGATACCGTCAGATATAAGGATAACACATCTCCTTTTTCGGGTTTCATTAATGCTGGTGCTGAGGACATATATTCTTTAAGGGCTTGTAAAGTATTCTCATGTTTCTCAGTCCATTCAAACTTCTTGTTCTTCCTTAGGATATCGTAAAATTCTTTACATTTTTCTGAGGATTTTGATATGAACCTGTTCAGAGCTGCTATCCTGCCTGTTAGCCTTTGCACATCCTTAGCATTGGCAGGGGACTTGATGTTCACTAGTGCTTTAATTTGCTCCGGACTTGCTTCAATGCCCCTCTGAGTTACCATATATAAATCACTAGTTAATCTTTCAAATTTTCTACTACAAGAGAATTGGTTATTGAATAAATTAACTAAATTAGCAAATGAAGTAATAGAGTAAGGGGGAAGACTTAGCAGCCATTTAAGAGCTGATCCAGTAAGAGTGGATCCAAATCCTTTACATAGGCATGCTTCCTTTAACTTTTCCGGGATTGGATTGATCTCCATCCTCTCCCTGTATTGTGCTATGTGCTCCTCAGGATCCGTTGTACCATCATACAGCTTCATAGTAGGGATATGGAACCTTTTGGGTACCTCTGCATCACAAATTGGTGGTGCAAAGCGAGATACCTTATGGCTTCCTTCTGCAATTTCTGGGATAGGCTTGACTACCCCTGGAACACTTGAGATCATATCTTTTAGCTTCTGCAACTCCCTGGCCATAGCATGATTGATACCTGTATCCTGCACGAATCCATGGTTAGTGGTAGGATAATTATTCAAGGTGTTACCTCCCATCGGATTCAAGTTAGGAACATTGGGTGTGAATCCATACTGTTGGGATTCTGGGATAACGGAGGGACCAGTGGAAGCAATGGTCTGCATTGGAATGAAGTCCCCTTGATGGACATCTAGACTTCCTGTTTGCAAACTTTTTAGGGATCCTGGCATCTGGAAGGATCCTGGTATCTGGGATGATCCTGGAACGAAGGAGGATCCTTGAACCTGGGACGATCCTGGAACAAGGAAGGATCCTTGAACCTGGGATGATCCTGGAACAAAGGAGGATCCTTGACCCTGGGATGATCCTGGAACAAAGTAGGATCCTTGAAACTGTTGTGCTCCCGGATAGGCTCCTGAATTCATGAAGGATCCCATATGCTGGGGATAGGATCCTGCCGGCTGAAAGTGTGAGCCTGATGCCTGAGTCATTGCTGTCGATCCGAGGTGCAATCCTCTTGATTCTCCTATAATTTGCACGTCTGGAACTCCCGATGGCTGAGAAGTGATCATTGGAGTATCAAAGCTCAGAGATTTGGGCATCAGTGGGGAATGATCCTCTGCCGCTTTCTTTTGTCTTTTGAGATCTCCAATTTCCCTGAGGATCCTTTCATTAGTTTCATCATGCCGCTGCATACGATCCTTCATCTGCAAAATCAAAGTAAATACGTCACTAGTACTGGGAGTATAAGAATTCATAGCAGAAGAAGATGGAGGTTTAGAGTTAGTAGGAGTTGGTCTCTTCTCAGCATTCTTCTGGGATCCTGCCGGTGGTGGAGGCAGAGTGTTCTGGGATGAGGTGACTGCAGACATCGCCGTGGACGTATTCTTCAATGATGAAGCCATGTAATTCTTTGAAATGATTTCGAACAAAAGGTTTTCTTATGAATGAAGCACCAATTGCCCCACGGTGGGCGCCAAACTGTTTTGGTCAAAAATCACACAAGGATAATGCAACCAAACTCTATGTAAACGGGGTATGATGCTTGGTTTATTGAAAAAGTAAAGGATCACTTCAGTATGAAATATGCAAAGACACAATGATTTATACGAGGAAAAAGCCCTTGATCAATGTATGATCTCCGGCATAAAAAACCTCGGGTGATGGCAACTACCGATCACCAAACTTCAATATAAGAAAAATAGTTACAACTTTGGATGATAATGAGCTGAGTACAAGGATCACTATAGTTTCGAGTGTCTAAGCGTGTGAGAATTGTGTTGTGTGTTCTTCCGAATGGGGAAGAGTGTTATATATACAAGTGTAGGTGACCTATTTTAGGTAAAAAGACTAATAATCAGCTCATTACCCCTTTAGAAATAAAAGTAAATCTAGCCTAAATTGTTGCCCTTAAATCATGCCAAGTTTCCATATCCTTTGCAACGTCCATCTCCGATTAAGCACATGCTATAATTGTAAAGACGCGTCCTTTGATTATGATGCTAAGAGCGGATCCTGCTAGTCATTCCTACAAAACAACATTAAAGTTAATGAAAGCAACTGTTAGCATGAGGATCCTTATGATGGTCCGTGATCCTGATCCAGGAACTCTGCTGAGGATCACTATCTGCCAAAGAAACAAGGATCAGTGGCTAGGATCACATGTAAGGATCATGTATTGTAAAAATCCAGCCCTAACAATATGATTGATTTCCATCCTTTCTCGATGCTGGGCAATATGCTCCTCAGGATCCGTGGTTCCATCATAAAGCTTCATGTTGGGAGTTTGGAATCTTTTTGGAATTTCAGCATCACAAATAGGATGCACAAACCGAGATATCCTGTGGCTATCCTGGGACACTTCGGGAATTGGCTGAACCACCCCAGGCACACTGGATATCATATCATTTAGCTTCTGAAGTTCCCTAGACAATGCTGACGTCACACCTGTGTCCTGTAAAGATCCAATACTGTTAGTAGCAAGTGTATTATTATTGGACACGTTACCAGTTTGAGGATTCTGGCCATATCCTGAAGCATATCCTGAGCTCCTCATAGTTGACATCCTGACCGAGGAGGGTATTTCAGGAGTATGGTTCTGGGGATGGCTAGGCACAATATTTCCCCTATTATCCTCAGTATAAACAGCAGAACTGAAGTTCAAAGCCCTGGGCTACAAGGGAGTGACAATATCCTCAGTAGGCCTGCTTGAGCCGGATTTTAAGAGTTGTATTTCCCTTAAAATCATTCGATTGGTCTCCTGCTGCTAGCTCATTTGTTCCTGCACACTTCCAAATAAGGTTAGAATTTCAACATTAGAAGCTAAAATGGGAGCAGATCCCTGAATATTCCGAGTAGGGATAATATCCTGAGGTTGTGAAGAAGCGGGCATCCTTGGAGGAGGTGGCGGAAGCACCGAACCAGTAGTAGCAGAGGCTGTAGTAGACATAGTGGAGGAGCTCATGTTTGATCCTGAGGCCATTGTAAACAATGTGGCAAAAAGTTTTGAAAATAGAAAACCAATTAATGATTTCCCAAAGATTTTTAGTAAAGATAGCATCACTTGCCCCACGGTGGGCGCCAAATTGTTTTGGTCAAAAATTACCGAAGCAATTTAGTGATCAAATTAGTTAAGTGAGGTAGTGTGCTAAAAAGTGTGTTGGAAATATGCTGGTTGACTTGTTTAGGAAAAACAGTTTTCAGGATATGGCTCAGGATATTGAGCTATATCTACAATCAAACTATGAGCAGAAAGTAAAGGGAATGACACGAGATGTACGAGGAAAGCCCTTGATCAATCTAGATCGCCGGCATAAAACCTCGGGAGTTGACAATTGCAGCTGCCTTGTTCTTCTTATTGCTTTCAACTTCAGGATACAGTGCAGGATATCGACCAGATCACTAAGTGTTACAATGCTTTTTTGTGAAAGTAAAAGTTGCGAGAAAATAAGTGCGAGAGAGTAGTGAGTGTAGTTGTGATGCCCTATTCGATCTGGTATATCCACCTATTTATAGTAATGAAATACAAACTAAAATTCCTATAAATATGGGATGCTCCCGAATATCCCATTAATAACGTTGCAGATCGGGAAAAGCGGCTTCAACGTCTTCATTTGAACGACTTAGACCAAGTCTCCCGGAGAAAGGGTCTTCGCGAACGTTGGGCACTTGGACTCGTATTCCTGCACACAATCCATTAGTAATCCTGAGGATACCATTCAGGATGTTACCAATATCCTGAATGAGCATCCCGGATATGAATAGATATCACATAATCAAGATATAACTCAAGATATTTCCCAGGATATGGGCTTAGAATTTTACCCATAACAGTTGTAAATGTTGAAAAAGTGGCAAATGACCATCCTTAGGATATGCATTATATATAATGTATCAATATAGGATCAAGATCAAGAGAAAACCACTCCGAGTTGTGAGAACTTAGAGAACTCGGCTTTCCCGTGCAAGTTTTGCCCCCATTTTTTTCACACCCTTAGATTAAAATGTTTAGAAATGTTGCCATAAAAAAATGAAAAAATAAATTCGAAATGGTGTTTTTAGCTACTTACAGCAGCTGTAAAAATGTGATAACATAAGCATGACATTCTTTATACAGCATTTACGGCTGTCGTAAATGAAAAAAACAACTAGTTTTTATTTTTTTATTTTTTTGGAAAAGTTGATTTTTTAGGATTTTTGGTAAAAAAATCAAAAAAACCTTTCATAAGGCCAAGTTCTCTAAGTTCTCACAACTCGTATAAGTTTGCATTTTACCTTAACCCTATATATATATATATGTATATATATACATACATACATATAGATACGGGATCAAGAGAAAACGGTTGGAAGTGTGAAAACGGTGAGAACGGATCCTGGTCGAACACGTGGTAGGGGGCGCTAAATGATATGCATGGGTATGATTGTCATTGCCCACGTTCCCCTCCCTAAATCGTGTTATAATTCTGTTTCAAATAAAACTCCAAAAATTTCGTATTGGCAGTTACCTCCTTTCCAAGCTTTCGAGATCTATGGCGCCTAACATGGATTCCGTTCTACAAAGTAATATTTGATGATGTTTTAATATGTGTTCCAGCAAAACAGCAATACATATACAACAGATATGGCGTTTTGTTCTTTATGCTTGTTTCAATGTCATTTTTGTTTGGGTAAAGGGTTACCCCGGTGATTCTATTAAAAACAACCACAATTAAGAACAAGTAGTGGGGAAGAATTCTACATTAGTTCATATACAGGACATGCCCCATATATGTAAACGAAACAAAACAAAGTACATATTACATCGCATCACCTAGCCTACGTTACATCAATCCAGTAGACACGACAAAACATAACAAAAACAAAAAAAACATTCATCCTCCATCAACAAAAATGAAACTGCCACAAACTGGCAGCCCCTTCACACGAACCAAGAATTGTCTATCCATTGGAGAACTTTGTGGAAGTGGTGCTAGTCCTTGCTCTTCAAGACGAAGAATGGGTGCCTGAGGTCATAAATTCACTTGTTTCATTATAGACTTCGACAACCTCCTCATCATCCAAATCCTGCTTGTCGCTGTTCTCCGTGACCTTCTTCTACAGTCGACCCACAGTAATACCTCCACTACCGATATCATCATCCTTAAGGGCATCAAAGGGGTTGGCCGTTGAAATCTGGTTAGTCATCGGACCCTTTAAGGATGATTTTGGTTTAGGTTTTACAACCGGTCTATAAACTAACTTAGGCTTCTGATTTTTCATATGAAGACCTTGGTTATTAGTCTTCTTTTTCTTGGCACCCACAACCTGAAAGTCATCGCTGTTCTTTTCAGAATCCTCAATCAAGCCTACCTGCGGGTTCTTCGGGCACAAGTTATGATCATGACCAAAAACAAAGCAAGATGAACACCTTAAAGGTTCCCAATCATATTCAACCTTTACCTCCACCTTTGAATGACCATTACCATCTAAAGATGGGATTGCAACAGTTACACTCTTCTTTAACTCTGCCTCCGCATGAACTTCAATGAGAGCTCTAGCAAAGCTGCTTCTTCCCCAAGACTCTGCACACATCGTGGCAGTATATGAATCCAACATCTTAGGCACCCCTATCTTAGATTCCAATAAACTAAGGCTATCCTCAGTAAATTCCTCTAACGGTACATCATGCATCTTAACCCAAACTGGAATAGCTTTTATATCCTCTTTTCCCACCTTGATAGAGGCTGACCACTCCTTCAAAATTATCGGGACATTTCTAATCATCCAAGGACCATCCTCTAACATTTGATCCATCCCTTCCTTAGTTTTAAACTTAAAGAAGAAGAACCCCTTTGCATTCATCATTAGTCTAGACAGACCATATTTAACCCAGTTATTCTTCGCAAAATAATCCACCACAGGAAATGCGAGCCGTTTACCAAGAAAATACCCATACAATGTGTTAGCATACCTGTCTGTAGCTTGTTTGATGGATGACAGTGGAATAACAACATCTGCTCCATCAACCACCTCGCTAGATTCCATCACCCTAAAATTCACCTTAGGTATCTGCTTATTGTTCTTCACAGCTTTAGCGAATGATAGAGGTTCGGTAGGCCCAAATGTTCTCGGTTTCCCTTGACTTCTCGACGGATTTGCACCACCCAAATCTGATGTTGGCGAGTACCCTGTAGTAGTATAATGATCCCCATCACAATGTTTCAAGTTCTCCGAAACCCTAGTTCTGGTCGCACCTTCTCCACAGGGATTGGGACCGAAATCTTCGACAGTTCATCAATTAAGTTAATCTTCCTGGGTTCAGTGTGCAAAGCCTGAACCATTCCTTGATGCGGTAACCACGTGCTTCCATCAACATCAATCACCCAGCTAGCGAAACCATCAAAAGAATATGCAGGTTTTCCGCGATCATCTTGCGGGAAAACCCCAACTTTTTCCTGTTCATCCATACGGGTCAACATAGCTCCCTCCAATAACCAAAACAATAAACTACCATGCAGCAATAATACCAAATAATCAAGAAGCGCAACCAACAGCAAAAGGAAAATAAACCCTAATCTAGCATAATTCTAACCCATCAGTCTAGGATATAACGACGAGTTAGCATTGACGACGAATGGAAACAAAATCAGAACCCTAATTTTAGATCGCTCCTTATTGGTAATAGAATTCATATGAGAGATTGGAGAATCAATCGCTGAACACAAACCTGTTCTATAGAAGATTTCGAAAAAACCTTAGGGTTGCATGAGGAAAAAATCGCCTAGGCTAGAGAGAGAATTAGAGAGAGTTTAAGACTAACATTTTTTTTCAATGTCATTTTTTTTTTCAAAGTAATATTTGACAATGCGTTTATGTTTCAATGGTGTTCTTCATATATCCAATATTTGGCATTTTCATTATTTGTTAACAAATAGTAAGAACTGATATTTGGCGTTTTCATTATTAATATTAACTGTCGTTTGGGATCTAATATATGCTTATTGTTTACGATCAATGGCATTTTGCACCTGATTAGTTTTGAATGTTATGGAATAACATTTGTAAACATTAGTTTTGTTAATTATGGCGTTTTCATTATCACGTTATATTTGTTAATAATTCATATTGTTAATTATTCAACTTATAGCGTTTTCATACTTGTTTTATTTAATATATTTTTTTCATCATATTGTTAATTAATCAACTAATAGTGTTTTCATTATGGCGTTTTCAATTATATGTTTATCAAGTCTTGTTTATTATTCAATTAATGGTGTTTTCATCGATAATGTTATAAGGAGACAATTTCTATTTTAATGTCGTTTTTCTTAAATTGTTCTCACTGTGTTTTCTCAGGTGAGGGTTTTTCTTCGAATGAAAGGTTTTGCCCAAAACTGGTTTACCATTTATCATTCCTGACATTAGTGAATAGATAAAGCCCAAAATGGACATCATATTCCCAAGCCTCGATGATTGTTATTCAGTGTATGTTAGGTATGCTATGGCTTGTGGTCTTTCTGTCAGGAAAGGGACTGAAAAGATAAACCCCAAAGGAGACAACATATTAAGTATTACATGTGTACGAGATCTGGGGTATATAAGGACAAGAAGGTTGATACGTTGGACCCAAATCAAAAGGAACGGATTGTGCGATCCAAATTTTCAGAGAGGACTGGTTATGGAGCACATTTATGTGTAATATTTGACGCTGGATCATGGAAGGTCTATAAGTTTGTTGAGGAGCACAACCATGATTTTGTTGAATAGTCTGATAGGAATTTTCTTCCATTTGAACAACACCTCACTCAGCTCTAGAAGCATGTTATACATAGCATGTCTAAGTTAAAGTTGGGACTCGTTAAGGCGTTTAATGTTATGAAGACTTGTTTTTGCGGTTTTGAAGACGTGGGTGCAAGTAAAGTTGATTTTAAGAACTACAAGAGGCAAATTAACTTGTTTATAGGGGAATACGGTGCTGAGATGGTTATGAGACATTTGGATGAAAAACAGTTCCAGCCTAATTTCTCATATGATTTCTTCACACACGAAGAGAATCATTTGAAGGCACTTTTTTGGTTTGATGATCAATGCAAATGTAATTACCACGTCTTTGGGGATGTGGTTTCGTTTGACGCCACTTATCGTTCCAACAAGTAATATTTATAATTCTATTTTTTCTGTTTTTTTTTTTGGCATTTTCACTATTTACATGCATTGGCGTTTTGTTCTCATTTCATTGTTTTAATGGCGTTTTCATATGCAGATATTGTATGGTGTTTGTACAATTCACTGGTATAGACAATCGCCACTGCAATGTTACATTTGGTGCTGCATTATTGGCATCAGAAACTGCTGATACGTATATATGGTTGTTGAGAGTTTTTCTAAAAGTTGTTGGTTCTGAACCAAAAGTTGTTGTCACATACCAAGATCCAGCAATTAAGAAGGATATTTCTAGTGTATTTGTTGAAACGAGACATCGGTTATGCATGTGGCACGTGATGCTTAAACTTTCTCTAAAGGTTGATTTTCTTATTTTTATGTTTGGCGTTTTAAGATTATGGCATTTTGTCATTCATAGCTGTTTTTCATGTTAGTTTGTTGTTTCTAATGTATATATTTGCATGGTGTTTTCGTGTTATATATAGATTGGTGTTAGGCTATGCAATTCCACAAATTTAAAAGAACGTATTTGTGGTGTTGGGTGGACGGATATTCTTACACCCAAAGAGTTTGAATCGGATGGGAAGAGGTTATTGGAGAGTTCAATTTAGATGATAATGACTAGCTTTCAGATATTTTTGCACTTAGGGAATCTTGGATCCCTGCATACTATAGAATGGAGGAACTGTCGGGCCTTATGAGTACGACATCAAGGTCGGAGAGTGAGAACCATTTTTTGGGTCAAGTGTGCAATTCAAAATCTACTCTTGTTGAGTTCATGACTCATTATGAAACTGCAATAGAAGCACAGCATCACACGCACCGGAAAAATGATCATGAATCTCGTTACAAATGCCCCCAGTTGAAAAGTAATTACAAAGTGTTGGAGGGCTAAGCTGCTAACATATATACAAAAAATATTGTTTGTGACGTTCAAACTGAGCTAATCGATATAGTAAAACTGATGCTTCCTAATATAACACATAAACAGATGGAAAAAGGGAAATATATCAAAGAGGTTGAATCGGGATGGGAAGAGGTTATTGGAGAGTTCAATTTAGATGATAATGACTGGCTTTCAGATATTTTTGCACTTAGGGAATCTTGAATCCCTGCATACTTCAGAATGGAGGAACTGTCGGGCCTTATGCGTACGACATCGAGGTTGGAGAGTGAGAACCATTTTTGGTCAAGTGTGCAATTCATTATGAAACTGCAATAGAAGCATAGCATCACACGCACCGGAAAAATGATCATGAATCTCGTTACAAACGCCCCTAGTTGAAAAGTAATTATAAAGTGTTGGAGGGCTAAGCTGCTGACATATACACAAAAAAATATTTTTTGTGACGTTCAAACTGAGCTAATCAGGATTGGGGATTGCTTAAGTCAACGTTATGAAGATCAGCTCGATGGGTTTGTTAGGTTCTACAGAAATGATTTCCAGCAGCCTTGTACATCCTTATTCGAGGTAAACAATGGCGTTTTTTGAGTATTTTTATTTTGGCATTTTCTGAATATGGCATTTATTATATTTTTAAACATTTTCTTGCATGGATTTTTTATGTTTGTTGTTTGATGGTGTTTTATACAAACGTTATCTGCATGGTGTTTTATACATACATTATTTTTGGCGTTTTTAGGTAATGTACCGTAAGTCTGATTGCACCAGCACCTGCTCATGCGTGTGTTTTGAATAGTTTGGTTTCCTATGTAGAGATATATTTTATGTTTTGAGAATTTTGGATATTAGAGAATTTCCAAAACAATACATTTTGAATAGATGGCATAAAGAGGTTTCGCCAAATTGCTCTTCTGATTACTCAATGAGTCGTGAATTTATGACCGAGCTTGATCCCGATGTGTAAAGTATGATGCGAGAAATTATTTTTGCAACGAAGTATACTTTGAACCGTTAATCTGGTAATAAGGAGGAGCTATCCTTATACAAGTATCATGTTCAATATACGAAGAAGGTTCAAGATATGCAGATTATTGTTTCTCCTCCTAGTACTAGGGATAGATTTGCGGAGAAAACAACTCAATATTTAAACGACAAGAATCCGATAAGGGTCCCTATTTGTGAGAACATGTTTGGATCACTTCAGTTGTTCCGTTTATTGCGGAGATCTCGTATCTTGTGCGGAATCCAAGTACGAGAGTGGATTGAACAAGAACAAGTAATTATAATCAGTTTCTTATTGATTGTATTGAATTACAAAACCACGAAACCACTTTGCCAGAGTTTTCCCTCTCTAGCCAAAGTTCTGATCCAACTGAACAAGACACATCCACTATATATAGGACTCCTATATCTGAATGAAAACCTAAACACGGATGAACTTCTAGTGCGGATGGACTATATGCGTAAATCAACTGTAACATTTGTGCTTGAAATCATTATGAACAGTTCAGTTATCAATAAAACAATGTTATTTGATCCCAATGTTTGTTTGGTTATATTTTACATTTTTCATGTTTTGACTTTTGTTCAATTTCAAACTCTACATCGCTTTCTGGAGAATTATACGCAAACTGGTGCGTAAACGTACTCAGTTTAATGCGACAAATACTTCAGAACATCAACATATACTTAACATACCTTAAATAACCTTTACATAACTTAGAAATAAGTTTTGAAGGCTTTGGTATGGCAAAAACAAGTTAATTCGCTTACAGGGACTAAAATTGACAAACTGCGAAAGTATGCCAATTTGAATTGTAACAGACATTCCGGAACATGACCATAAGTTAAACACACCATAAATATCCTTTACATAGCTTAGAAATAGGCTTTGAGGGGTTCGGTGTGCTAAAATAAACTTTTGGATCATTCAGGGACTAAAAGTGTCAAAAAGTGCATAAGTTTGCACTTTCGCGCATAACTTACGTTCTGAATACATCCGGACATCCAAAAAATTTATGTAAGCATCATAATATTATGCTTTAGTGTTTGGCATGAGAAAAATCCATTCGTCGCGCAATTTGGATCGTTTTTCGCGCTTATGCGCATTCCGTCGTCATTAAGCGAACATCGCGATCGTACGGCCAAACGAACCAACATCCGGTATATTTTTGAGCATATTTCATGTCCTCAATGTTTACGCATCATTTTAGGGCCTTAAGGATGGCTTAACGGGCCTTAAACATGTCGGAAATGGCCCTAAACCACAACAGGGACCTAAACTGTCATTTCTAAAACTTGTTTTCTGATCTGGACCTCCAGGCGGCCCGCGTAAGCCTAGGGTGAACTCTTACACGGCCCGCGTCAGCCTCCCAGACCAGATTCAATGTTTTAATCCACTTGCAACACCCTTTCAAACCTCCAAAGGGCAACGCCACGTGTCAAATCCCTATGGTGGAGGCAAAATAAGTCACCACAACATTGCGACAAGTGTACGGGTTAGATCGGGGCACGATATTCAAGAAACGATCCTAACGGTCTTGCATATCCTATAAATACCCCACCCCCTATTTTGGTGTAAAACCCACAAATCTGATCAAAGAGCTCCAAGTTGATGCCATTGCTTCATACATGAGCTCCTGGGTCAAGATTAGCTTTCGGGGACCCTTCGTAAGTGTTCTTTCGTATTTTTATTCGCTTTTCGAGTCCGAAAGTCAAGCTTTTTTTGACTTTCTGCATTGACCAGCTTATGGTCAACACGAAGTTCATTTGAACTTCATAACGTGAGCGTGATCACGATGGTTATAGTCCCTAGTGACTACACCTACTGATTACCACGTTATCTAGGCTCAGTGACGAGTCGTAGTTTCGGCCAAAATGTGCATTCTTGTGCATTTTGTAACCAAACTACTCATAGGTATCAAAACCGTTTTTTTTGATACCAAACCTGTTTTCTAAACTTAGTTAAGCATGTTCTAACATGCTTAGCTCGTCACTTTTAGTTTAGTGCTTATATAGGGTTGGAAGTTAAGCGATCTAAACAATCGCTTATACTTTCGAACCCGACCCACTTGGTCGATCATTAGGATCCGACCAAGCACATTAGGTGACCATAGTTATATAGGGAATAACCTTTCGAGGTTATACCTATGGTCGCTTCCTTTAAGTAGTTGTGTGATAGGTAATCTATATGCCTTAGGTAAATTACCAAAATGCCCTTTTTACGCCAAAATTCATTTTAAGCATATGTAACATTACTTTTGGTATCTAAACTGATTTGGCAATAATATTAGACATGTTAAGGCATATTTTACTTATCATAGGGCTAGTTAGGCATTCCAAACGCGTTTCACGCGGACGACGCGTTAAAGTAGCATAAGCTACCTAAACGGGTCGTAATGGGTCGTAAGCACTTAGGTTAGGTTTCATTTTAGTATGTAGGCTTTGTTAAACCATATTACACGGGTCTCCATACTCGTTTGGTTTACGAACCCTCATTCTATCCTATCCTCCGATTTTGGTCCGGTACATTAACGTAGTTACCTATATTAGGTGCCGTTTGATATCCGTGATCTCTAGCATCATTTGGTTATTACTCTAGGACTTCTAAGCAATCTCAAGTGAGTACATTGAACCCCATCTTTTATTGTTTTCTAAACTGTTTTGGGGTGAAACACATGTGCCTACTTGTTACTTTCATGCTTTCACATCATATACTTGCTATGTTCATTAGTACATGATTTCATTACATTCTATGCTATGTCTGCCCATTGTGCGCGTACTTAGTACATTGTTTTACACTCCATTTTATGCTATGTATGCCCATTGTGTGCGTACATAGTACATTATTTTACATTACATTTTATGCTATGTATGCCCATTGTGTGCATACTTAGTACATTTATTCATCACATGCTCACATTTTGGTATGACATTTGGTTTGTTTAAATTATACAATGTACATTCATTAACACCGATCATGCCGCTCGTTAGTAGGTAGTGGTACCATAGGACTTGACAACTCCCATTCCTGAAATCTCGGGTTTGTTTGGATTGGAAGGAATGACCGAATTCGATAAACATAATACATATAGACCTTTAATTTGTTTAAAGGTCTATCACCACAGTCACAAAGGCTTGAATGTATGCATTTTCACAATACCGCATAGATGTTCGTATCAGTATAGCATGCATTTGTTCCACAAAACATAACTTGACTTAAACTATGTTTAATTCAATAGCCTGTTTTTGTGCGTTCTACCTATGGCCTAGTTAATATATTTCACATGCCATACATACATGAACAATTTACATTGGTGGTTGGTTTGGGTAAATGATTTGAGTAACGAGGCGTGAGTAATATGATACAAACATGGTGGATACGCCGCTGGTACTTCCTATATATAAGTGTTTGTATAATATTGCATATCGTAGCGTTATCTAAATCATTTCAGTATAGACATATTACATTTTACACAAATAACTTTTTCTTCACAAGACCTTGTTTTACAAACAACCTATCTTATACAAACTCATTTTTACTTAGTTATTCATTTAACCTTACATTTATTTATACATATCATCCGATCTTATCGTTTTTCAAATGATTTACAAGACAAAGCAAATACAAGGTTCATGACTAAAAGTTTTCTCAAACATAAGTCATGAATTCTATTTTCTCAAAACCTATGTATCTCACAGGCATTTTTATGCTGACGTACCTACTTTCACATGTGTTTTCAGGAGCTGTCGCTTAGGATGACGATTGTGACACTAGGGCGGACCTGTGCCTTAGAGACATAAAACGAAGATAGACTAGTTTAATTATGTTATAAACTCTTTATTTCCTGTTTAAAGACAATGTAACATGCTTGTTTGATAAATAAAATATAACTTTGTATGCCATGATTTTGAAACAATTAATTCTGTTACAACACTCCCCGACGTTTTCCGCCACGCTTGGTTGTCCCACGTGGTCGGGGTGTGACAGAAGAGTTGGTATCAGAGCCAATGGTTATAGGGAATTAGGTTATTAGTAACGCTTTGACCTAGACTATAACTTTCTAGGACCCTAACACAAGTTATCTTGTGTTTAGATTTTAAAACATGCACTTCACCTATCCTTAGGTGATAACCGCAACGAGAACATCGATTCCGAATCCGCTTTGAAAATTAATCATCTGTTCTAGGATGATTGATTACTAGGTTTTGAACCCTCTGTTATATGGTTTTGAACCCCTTTGAATTTTCAAAAAACTCGTCAAAGTTTTGGGTTTTAATAGTGTGAACACATGCAAACTAGAAGAGTGAATGCCTGTACCCCAAGTTTTCTGTCTAAGGCTAGAGTGTTCGTACAAATCCACATAATCGGACCAGTCACTCTTACCTGGGAACTCTTGGGGTGAGTGTTCACTTATAGGCGAACATGTCTTCGCGATACATTATTTTTGACCCATTTACTTTGATTAGACATTGTGTATCGCTTGTTTGCTTAGCGATGCATAACCACCATCTTTGCTTTTTGTTGATTTTGTTTCATCTCATTCTCTTCATCCAATCATCTCACTCGTTTCCTTTCATGTTTTCCTCTTCTAGAATGCCTCCTTGACGCGACAATCAAGTAGCAAATGCCGAACAGGCAGAAATTATTGCACAGCAAATGGCTGCTGCACTCCCAAACCTCTTTGCTCAATGGAACCAAGCCAACAACAACAACAATGCTCCATGCAATTTCAAGAATTTTAACTCGGCTAAACCACTCAAGTTTAGTGGTTCTGAGGGAGCAACTGGGCTACTTCAATGATTCGAGAGCATTGAGAATACTTTCCGTCACGTGCAGTGTCCTGACAATCGCAAGGTCAAGTTTTCTTCGAGTGTGTTTCAGAAGAGGGCTCTTACGTGGTGGAACGGGGTTATGAGAGATCGCGGTGCAGAAGTTGCTCTAGCACAGACATGGGCTGAACTTAGGGCACTTATGATGAGGGAGTTCTGTCCTCGTCATGAGCAGGGAGCTTTGGAGAAAGAGTTTGATGATTTGAAACAAGACAGTGGCGAGCACCGGGAGTATACTGATAGATTTGAGGAGTTGAGTCTGCTTTGCCCAACAATGGTTGCCCCACTCGACAAGGCTATCGAAAGGTACACCGATGGTCTACCTGACTCGGTACAAGACATCATTACTGGTAGTAACCCTACCACACTCCGTCAGGCGATCGAGTTAGCAGCAACATTGACTGAGTCGCAGGTTCGAAATGGAAAGTTGCACAAAAAGGGTGACAAGGGTAAGAAGCAGGCAGTTGACAAAGAAGATAGCAAGAAAGGTCAAAACACGAAGGGAAAGGATTCTGGTTCCTCAAGGGGGTCAAGGAAGCGTAAGGCTTCCCAAAACTATGCCGTTACTGCACAGGCTCAAGCTGCACCAAATCAGCCTGCTCAACCACTGGCCAAGAATCCTTATCTTGGTAATGCACCTTTGTGCAACAGGTGTAACGACCATCACCCACCACATGTTCAGTGTCGTCAATGCACCAACTGTGGAAGGAATGGTCATCTTGCGGCCACCTGCGGCATTCCTGCTAACCAGAACCAAGCTCAACAAATTGCTCAGCCTCTTGCTCAGCAACAAGGTCAAGCTGCACGACCTCATTTCCCTCCTGGTTCGTGCTACAATTGTGGGGATCTGACCCACTACAGAAACCGGTGCCCAAGGCTAGCCAACCAGAATCAGAATCAGATTCCAAATCAGGCTCAGGCTCGAGGTCGAGTCTTCAACATGAACGCACAAGAGGCACAAGCAGATGATAATGTGGTGAACGGTACGTTCTTTATTAATAATCAGCCAGCATCTGTTCTTTTTGATTCGGGTGCCGATAAGAGTTTTGTGTCGTTATCTTTTGATCCATTGTTTCGCGTGTCTAGAACGAAACTAGGTAAACCATTGACAGTAGAGGTTGCTAATGGTGAACCCATTGTTCTTGATTCTGTTCTCCGCAACTGCCAGTTGAACCTTAACAACCATCTTTTTCCTATTGACCTTACGCCTATGCAACTTGGAAGCTTCGACGTTATTGTGGGCATGGATTTGTTAGCCAAACATCATGCAGAGGTATTTTGTTTCGAGAAGATCATTCGTATGCCACTTTCGACAGGTGAGATCCTACAAGTTCGTGGTGAGAAACCTGCTGGTGGTCTCAAACTCATGTCTTGTTTTAAAGCTCGGAAGTATCTGCGAAAGAACTATGTGGTATTTTTGGCACATGTTGTAGCAGATAAGGGCAAAGGTAAATCTATTCAAAATATTCCTGTTGTTCGGGATTATTCTAAAGTATTCCCTGAAAAGTTACCTGGTCTACCTCCTGCACGCCAAGTCGAGTTCCATATTGATCTCGTACCTGGTGCAAATCCCATTGCCAGAGCTCCATATCGTCTTGCACCGTCTGAGATGCAAGAGTTATCTAAGCAGCTTCAGGAACTCTCTGACAAAGGTTTTATCCGTCCTAGCTTTTCACCTAGGGGTGCTCCCGTTCTTTTTGTCAAGAAGAAGGATGGATCTTTTAGGATGTGTATTGATTATCATGAGCTTAACAAGCTTACCATCAAGAATCGATATCCCCTACCTCGCATCGATGATCTCTTTGATCAATTGCAGGGTGCTTCTTATTTTTCAAAGATTGATCTACGATCTGGATATCATCAACTTCGTGTGCATGAAGAAGATATTCCCAAGACAGCTTTCCGCACTCGTTATGGGCATTATGAGTTCACAGTCATGCCATTCGGTTTGACTAATGCTCCTGCTGTTTTCATGGACTTGATGAATAGGGTCTGCAAACCTTATTTGGATAAGTTCATCATCGTTTTCATTGATGACATCTTGATATATTCTAAGACGCGAGCTGATCATGAGCAACATCTTCGTCTTACTTTGGAACTCCTAAAGAAAGAGCAACTTTTCGCCAAATTCTCCAAGTGTGAATTCTGGCTTAAAGAAGTTCAATTTTTAGGACATATTATTAACAAACAAGGTATTCATGTAGATCCCTCCAAGATCAGTGCGATCAAGGACTGGAATACGCCTACTACTCCTACTGAAGTTCGTTCTTTTCTTGGTCTAGCGGGTTATTATCGTCGCTTCACAGAAAATTTCTCGAAGGTTGCAGTTCCTCTGACTGCTCTAACTCAGAAGAACAAGCCATTTGACTAGGGATTCAAGCAAGAGGAAGCGTTTCTGACTTTGAAACAAAAACTTTGCGACGCGCCTGTTCTAACTTTGCCCGAGGGCAATGATGATTTCGTCGTTTATTGCGATGCATCTAAATTAGGTCTTGGTATTCATGAGAAGAACTACACCACTCATGATCTTGAGTTGGGTGCAGTTGTCTTCGCTCTTAAGATCTGGAGACACTATTTGTACGGTACAAAATGTGTGGTTTTCACGGACAACAAAAGTCTTCAACATATCTTCAATCAGAAAGAACTCAACATGAGGCAGTGACGTTGGGTTGAACTCCTAATGGACTATGACTGCGAAATTCGCTACCATCCTGGTAAGAAGAATGTCGTAGCCGATGCTTTGAGTCGCAAGGAACGTACTAAGCTTCATTGTGTTCGTGTTCAATCTGATATTCAAGCTCAATCCGATATCCAAGCACGTATTTCTCAGGCTCAACAATCTTATGTTTCACAAGGTTTGATGGATAAGGAATTTCCCTATCACATAACCCCTGCTCTTGAACTGAAGGACAATGGATCGTATTACTTCATGGACCGTTTGTTGGTCCCAAGCCAAGATAATCTTCGTGCCTTGCTTATGGATGAAGCCCATAAGTCTCGTTATTCTATTCATCCAGGCTCAGATAAAATGTATAAGGATCTTCGTATTCAGTATTGGTGGCCTGGTATGAAGAAAGACATCGCCTTATATGTATCAAAATGCCTTACTTGTCTTAAGGTTAAGGCTGAACATCAGCGTCCTTCTGGTTTATTGGAGCAACCAGAGATCCCAGTTTGGAAATGGGAAAACATTACTATGGATCTCATTACCAAACTCCCGCGAACAAAGAAAGGTCACGATGCCATTTGGGTAGTTGTTGATCGTCTTACTAAGTCAGCGCATTTCTTGCCAATCCGCGAGGATTTTTCTGCTGACAAACTTGCCAAAATCTACGTGGATGAAATTGTAGCTCGACATGGTGTTCCTTTGAACATCATTTCTGACAGAGATGCTCGTTTCACTTCTCATTTTTGGAGAACCATGCAATCTGCTATGGGGACCCAACTTAATCTGAGCACAGCTTATCATCCGCAAATGGATGGTCAGCCTGAAAGAACAATCCAGACACTGGAGGATATGCTTAGAGCTTGTGTGATCGATTTTGGTGGTAATTGGGATTCACATCTTCCGTTGATTGGATTCTCCTACAACAACAGTTATCACTCCAGCATCAACATGGCTCCTTTCGAGGCTCTCTATGGTCGAAAATGTCGTTCACCAGTCTGCTGGAATGAGATCGGCGAGGCTCAACTTACTGGAGCTGCCCTCATTTTAGAAACAACAGATAAGGTTAAGAAAGTTCGTGATAACCTTCAGACGGCTAGAAGCCGTTAAAAGAGTTACGCGGACCTATAACGCAAGCCCTTGGATTTTCAAGTCGATGATCGTGTATTACTTAAGGTCTCACCTTGGAAAGGTGTGATCAGATTTGGAAAGAAAGGAAAACTTGCACCTAGATACGTTGGACCCTTCAAGATCGTCGAAAGAATCGGAAAGGTAGCCCACAGACTTGAGTTACCTCCTGAACTTGGAAATGTTCATCCAACCTTTCACGTGTCCAATCTCAAGAGGTGTTTAGCTGATGAGAACCTCCACATACCGCTTGACGAAATTCGTGTTGATAAAACACTAAAATTTGTTGAGAAACCGGTGGAAATCATGGAACGTGATGTCATGTGGCTTAAACGCAAGCGCATTCCTTTGGTCAAGGTTCGCTGGGAATCTAAACGTGGACCCGAGTTTACTTGGGAACGTGAAGATCAAATGAAGGCGAAGTATCCACATCTATTCCCACGAGTTTCCTCTAAATAAAAATTTCGGGACGAAATTTCCACAAGTAGGGGAGACTGTAACATTTGTGCTTAAATCATTATGAACAGTTCAGTTATCAATAAAACAATGTTATTTGATCCCAATGTTTGTTTGGTTATGTTTTACATTTTTCATGTTTTGACTTTTGTTCAATTTCAAACTTTACATCGCTTTCTGGAGAATTATACGCAAACTGGTGCGTAAACGTACTCAGTTTAATGCGACAAATACTTCGGAACATCAACATATACTTAACATACCTTAAATAACCATTACATAACTTAAAAATAAGTTTTGAAGGCTTTGGTATGGCAAAAACAAGTTAATTCGCCTACAGGGACTAAAATTGACAAACTGCGAAAGTATGCCAATTTGAATTGTAACAGACATTCCGGAACATGACCATAAGCTAAACACACCATAAATATCCTTTATTGGAGCAACCAGAGATCCCAGTTTGGAAATGGGAAAACATTACTATGGATCTCATTACCAAACTCCCGCGAACAAAGAAAGGTCACGATGCCATTTGGGTAGTTGTTGATCGTCTTACTAAGTCAGCGCATTTCTTGCCAATCCGCGAGGATTTTTCTGCTGACAAACTTGCCAAAATCTACGTGGATGAAATTGTAGCTCGACATGGTGTTCCTTTGAACATCATTTCTGACAGAGATGCTCGTTTCACTTCTCATTTTTGGAGAACCATGCAATCTGCTATGGGGACCCAACTTAATCTGAGCACAGCTTATCATCCGCAAATGGATGGTCAGCCTGAAAGAACAATCCAGACACTGGAGGATATGCTTAGAGCTTGTGTGATCGATTTTGGTGGTAATTGGGATTCACATCTTCCGTTGATTGGATTCTCCTACAACAACAGTTATCACTCCAGCATCAACATGGCTCCTTTCGAGGCTCTCTATGGTCGAAAATGTCGTTCACCAGTCTGCTGGAATGAGATCGGCGAGGCTCAACTTACTGGAGCTGCCCTCATTTTAGAAACAACAGATAAGGTTAAGAAAGTTCGTGATAACCTTCAGACGGCTAGAAGCCGTTAAAAGAGTTACGCGGACCTATAACGCAAGCCCTTGGATTTTCAAGTCGATGATCGTGTATTACTTAAGGTCTCACCTTGGAAAGGTGTGATCAGATTTGGAAAGAAAGGAAAACTTGCACCTAGATACGTTGGACCCTTCAAGATCGTCGAAAGAATCGGAAAGGTAGCCCACAGACTTGAGTTACCTCCTGAACTTGGAAATGTTCATCCAACCTTTCACGTGTCCAATCTCAAGAGGTGTTTAGCTGATGAGAACCTCCACATACCGCTTGACGAAATTCGTGTTGATAAAACACTAAAATTTGTTGAGAAACCGGTGGAAATCATGGAACGTGATGTCATGTGGCTTAAACGCAAGCGCATTCCTTTGGTCAAGGTTCGCTGGGAATCTAAACGTGGACCCGAGTTTACTTGGGAACGTGAAGATCAAATGAAGGCGAAGTATCCACATCTATTCCCACGAGTTTCCTCTAAATAAAAATTTCGGGACGAAATTTCCACAAGTAGGGGAGACTGTAACATTTGTGCTTAAATCATTATGAACAGTTCAGTTATCAATAAAACAATGTTATTTGATCCCAATGTTTGTTTGGTTATGTTTTACATTTTTCATGTTTTGACTTTTGTTCAATTTCAAACTTTACATCGCTTTCTGGAGAATTATACGCAAACTGGTGCGTAAACGTACTCAGTTTAATGCGACAAATACTTCGGAACATCAACATATACTTAACATACCTTAAATAACCATTACATAACTTAAAAATAAGTTTTGAAGGCTTTGGTATGGCAAAAACAAGTTAATTCGCCTACAGGGACTAAAATTGACAAACTGCGAAAGTATGCCAATTTGAATTGTAACAGACATTCCGGAACATGACCATAAGCTAAACACACCATAAATATCCTTTACATAGCTTAGAAATAGGCTTTGAGGGGTTCGGTGTGCTAAAATAAACTTTTGGATCATTCAGGGACTAAAAGTGTCAAAAAGTGCATAAGTTTGCACTTTCGCGCATAACTTACTTTCTGAATACTTCCGGACATCCAAAAAATTTATGTAAGCATCATAATATTATGCCTTAGTGTTTGGCATGAGAAAAATCCATTCGTCGCGCAATTTGGATCGTTTTTCGCGCTTATGCGCATTCCGTCGTAATTAAGCGAACATCGCGATCGTACGGCCAAACGAACCAACATCCGGCATATTTTTGTGCATGTTTCATGTCCTCAATGTTTAAGCATCATTTTAGGGCCTCAAGGATGGCTTAACGGGCCTTAAACATGTCGGAAACGGCCCTAAACCACAACAGGGACCTAAACTGTCATTTCTGAAACTTGTTTTCTGATCTGGACCTCCAGGCGGCCCGCGTAAGCCCAGGGTGAACTTTTACACGGCCCGCGTCAGCCTCCCAGACCAGGTTCAATGTTTTAATCCACTTGCAACAGCCTTTCAAGCCTCCAAAAGGCAATGCCACGTGTCAAATCCCTATGGTGGGGGCAAAATAAGCCGCCACAACATTGCGACAAGTGTACGGGTTAGATCGAGGCACGATATTCAAGGAACGATCCTAACGGTCTTGCATATCCTATAAATACCCCCCCTATTTTGCTGTAACACCCACAAATCTGATCAAAGAGCTCTAAGTTGATGCCATTGCTTCATACCTGAGCTCCTGGGTCAAGATTAGCTTTCGGGACCCTTCGTAAGTGTTCTTTCGTTCTTTTATTCGCTTTTCGAGTCTGAAAGTCAAGCTTTGTTTGACTTTCTACATTGACCAGCTTATGGTTAACACGAAGTTCGTTTGAACTTCATAACGTGAGTGTGATCACGATGGTTATAGTCCCTAGTGACTACACCTACTGATCACCACGTTATCTAGGCTCAGTGACGAGTCGTAGTTTCGGCCAAAATGTGCATTCTTGCGCGTTTTGTAACCAAACTACTCATAGGTATCAAAACCGTTTGTTTTGATACCAAATCTGTTTTCTAAACTTAGTTAAGCATGTTCTAACATGCTTAGCTGGTCACTTTTAGTTTAGTGCTTATATAGGGTCGGAAGGTAAGCGATCAAAACAATCGCTTATACTTTCGAACCCGACCCACTTGGTCGATCATTAGGATCCGACCAAGCACATTTGGTAACCATAGTTGTATAGGGAATAACCTTTCGAGGTTATACCTTATGGTCGCTTCGTTTAAGTAGTCATATGATAGGTAATTTATATGCCTTAGGTAAATTACCAAAATGCCCTTTTTACGCCTAAATTCATTTTAAGCATATGTAACATAACTTTGGGTATCTAAACTGATTTAGCAATAATATTAGACATGTTAAGGCATATTTTACTTATCATAGGGCTAGTTAGGCATTCCAAACGCGTTTCACGCGGACGACGCGTTAAAGTAGCATAAGCTACCTAAACGGGTCGTAATGGGTCGTAAGCACTTAGGTTAGGTTTCATTTTAGTATGCAGGCTTTGTTAAACCATATTACACGAGTCTCCATACTCGTTTGGTTTACGAACCCTCATTCTATCCTATCCTCCGATTTTGGTCCGGTACATTAACGTAGTTACCTATATTAGGTGTCGTTTGATATCCGTGATCTCTAGCATCATTTGGTTATTACTCTAGGACTTCTAAGCAATCTCAAGTGAGTACATTGAACCCCATCTTTTACTGTTTTCTAAACTGTTTTGGGGTGAAACACATGTGCCTACTTGTTACTTTCATGCTTTCACATCATATACTTGCTATGTTCATTAGTACATGATTTCATTACATTCTATGCTATGTCTGCCCATTGTGCGCGTACTTAGTACATTGTTTTACACTCCATTTTATGCTATGTATGCCCATTGTGTGCGTACATAGTACATTATTTTACATTACATTTTATGCTATGTATGCCCATTGTGTGCATACTTAGTACATTTATTCATCACATGCTCACATTTTGGTATGACATTTGGTTTGTTTAAATTATACAATGTACATTCATTAACACCGATCATGCCGCTCGTTAGTAGGTAGTGGTACCATAGGACTTGATAACTCCCATTCCTGAAATCTCGGGTTTGTTTGGATTGGAAGGAATGACCGAATTCGATAAACATAATACATATAGACCTTTAATTTGTTTAAAGGTCTATCACCACAGTCATAAAGGATTGAATGTATGCATTTTCACAATACCGCATAGATGTTCGTATCAGTATAGCATGCAATTGTTCCACAAAACATAACTTGACTTAAACTGTGTTTAATTCAATACCCTGTTTTTTGTGCGTTCTACCTATGGCCTAGTTGATATATTTCTCATGGCATACATGATATTTTGATACACATTACATGATTTACATTAAACATAAACATTTTGACATTGATATACACATTTGGTGATTTACTTAGACATGGACATTTTTGATATGGTTTACACAATAACACTTGACAATTGATTTATACATGAACAATTTACATTGGTGGTTGGTTTGGGTAAATGATTTGAGTAACAAGGCGTGTGTAATATGATACAAACATGGTGGATACGCCGCTGGTACTTCCTATATATAAGTGTTTGTATAATATTGCATATCGTAGCGTTATCTAAATCATTTCAGTATAGACATATTACATTTTACACAAATAACTTATTCTTCACAAGACCTTGTTTTACAAACAACCTATCTTATACAAACTCATTTTTACTTAGTTATTCATTTAACCTTACATTTATTTATACATATCATCTGATCTTATCGTTTTTCAAATGATTTACAAGACAAAGCAAATACAAGGTTCATGACTAAACGTTTTCTCAAACATAAGTCATGAATTCTATTTTCTCAAAACCTATGTATCTCACAGGCATTTTTATGCTGACGTACCTACTTTCACATGTGTTTTCAGGAGCTGTCGCTTAGGATGACGATTGTGACACTAGGGCGGACCTGTGCCTTAGAGACATAAAACGAAGATAGACTAGTTTAATTATGTTATAAACTTTTTATTTCCTGTTTAAAGACAATGTAACACGCTTGTTTGATAAATAAAATATAACTTTGTATGCCATGATTTTGAAACAATTAATTGTGTTATAACACTCCCCGACGTTTTCCGCCACGCTTGGTTGTCCCACGTGGTCGGGGTGTGACATCAACTATATCAGCGGACCAACATGTTCATGCGCACGGATCAGCTATGCGCTGATTCGTGCGGACCAAAAGTAACCCTAATTGAGCGCACATGATCCGTGCGGATCTACAACCTACATCCGTGCAGACCTACATGTTATATTTTAAACATTGATCAATCTTGTCTTGTCTCATCTGTTAGCTACAATACGTGATTGACAGAAGCGATAGACATATGCACTCACAGACTCCCCCTTGGATATTGATGCAGTCAATCTCGTAGCTAGTCTTCATCAACTTTGATCCTTTAAGAATCTTTGATAGTTCAAAACCGCAGACTCCCCTTTACGTCTTGATTCACTAGCTCCCCCTTTCAACAGACTCTCTCTCCAGGCTCCCCCTTGCTTTAAGCTTTCAAGATCTCAACCTGGCTTTTTGAGAATTTGACAATTCAAAACACTTGTAAGAATTTCAATTTCAAAATCAGAAACCTAGCTCTCTCTATGATTCATTTAACAATTAAAACTCATTTGAGATTTCCAAGATTGATAACCTGACTCTAAACATAAATGATTTGACCATAAAATCAAGCGTGTGAATTCAGGATCAGAACCTGACTCAGCTTCCCCTATCAAATAACTATATATCCGACTTTAAAGCAACCATCTTCAAACATCCTCACAGACAATCAAGTTCAATTTAATGACCTTGATTCATCTAATTATCAACCAAGTCCAACTTAATGACGTTGGGGACAATTTTCAAACTGTTTTTGATTTTCCATTAAAAACCTCAAGTTTCAAATTATTGAACTTGTTATTTTTCTGGGACGTGTTCAGCATACTTAGATTTTGAAACTTAGCTTTCCACTATCGGTTTCAAAACATAAAGTGAAACAAAATATTTTTGTATTTTACAAAGTTTATGCTAAAACACTCCCAAAATCTTTTTGTAATTTTAGTTGAAATGAAATGCAATAACGAAATATTTACATACATATTTTTGTTGAGTTTCTATCAGAGGATCATATCATGTTTATGACACATCACAAGCATCGTTGATCTATATAAACTGTAAGCTTTAAACGATTCACTTAGATTGTCAGTATACTGGTCCACTTAAATTTTCACACAAACTTCAATTGATTCAAGATACGAGATTAGTGTTTTAAAAATTTAATCTTATTCGCGTGTCCCACCTTGGAATATACTCCCGTATCAAGATTCCCTAGATTCAGTCTTACAGGTGAATATACCTAATTAATATATGTTTCTGGGTTAATGCGATGCCTTGAGAGCTCAGGTTAGAACTTCCGTACAGTCAAAGAGATGAAGGCTCAACTTAAGGTGTGTTCCACTTAGGAATCTTCTTTACAACTGCACTTGATATATATCTTTCGATATTTTCTCAATTTTTATGCAGAGGGAAAGTATTAAGCGCAAAAGCATTATACGAGGTCTAGGTCATTGCTGACGCAAAATCAGAAGACCAAGTATAATACCCCAGATATTAATAAGTATAAAGACCTTATATCTCAGAATCAGGCAGCCTCTCAAACGAAATTTCGGAGTACTAAGTCCATATATCCTAGAGATGTTCCCTACGAGATAAGAAAGTTATTGAGTTTAGGTTTATATCTCGACATCAATTTACTAAGTGTGTAAAAACCTAGTGGCATATCATCAGTGAGACCGTTTATCACATTTTGACTTTCCATTTCTTTAGCATGTTGTGACTGTCTTACTGATGTGCTATCATTTCCTCTTTTTACACAAAACTCTTTTTAAATTTTTCATGTTTTTGACTTATTTTAAAATTTTCAAATGTTTTTGTATTTTTTAAAAAATTTAATCCCCCTAAAATCCAAAACATTTTAAAGAAAATTTGACAATCCGATGCAAACAGCTTCATCTCGCCATTTGTTTCTGCTTCACATTCTCTGTTTAGAATAAAGCACCCCCATGATTTACAACACATTGATATTTAAACATTTTAAACCAATTTTTTCAAACTTTTTTTATCATGTTTGTTTAGCCGTGAGGGTTTCGGCTTATTCCTACAAAATTTTTTAAAATTTTTTATTTTTGGCAATTTAAAAAAAAACATTTTTTCATTTTTAAGTTTTTCATTTTTAAATTTTTCATTTTTTTTATTTTTTATTCTTTATTATTAACCAAACACTTCCTGTTTTCATTCACAGGAATCCTCCTCCTGTGCCAAGCTGCTCTGTTGTCTATATTGACTTCCGATAGACTTCTGGAACCCATGCACATTCAAACAACTAAATTACTTGAATAAGGCAAACCAGGCCTGTTTGACCTTGGGTATTTTGACACAATAAGAATCATTCAATTTCAGAAAATCTTTGTTATTTTTCACAAAAACTTTTTCTTTCTTATTTTCAAACCTCTTGGTCGAATCGATTTTCCTTTTGTCATTAAAAGAAGTATTTTGTTTCATTATCACCCAAATTTGTCCCTTTAAAACATTCTTTTCATAAAATCTTGACTCATTTTGAATGTTTTGTTTTCACAAATCAACCTTTGGCTTCCAAATTTGTTTTGGTTTTGACAGGTGAATATACCTAATTAATATTTGTTTCTGGGTTAAAGCGATGCCTTGAGAGCACAGGTTAGAACCTTCGTTCAGTCAAAGAGATGAAGGCTCGACTGAAGGTGTGTTCCACTTAGGAATCTTCTTTACAACTTCATTTGATAATATATATATATATATATATATATCTATATATATATATCCTTCGATATTTTCTCAATTTTTATGCAGAGGGAAAGTTTTAAGCGCAAAAGCATTATACGAGGTCAAGGTCATTGCTGACGCAAAATCAGAAGACCAAGTATAATACCCCAGATATCAATAAGTATAAAGACCTTATATCTCAGAATCAGGCAACCTCTCAAACGAAATTTCGGAGTACTAAGTCCATATTCCGAGAGATGTTCCCCACGAGATAAGAAAGTTATTGAGTTTAGGTGTTTATCTCGAAATCAATTTACTAAATGTGTAAAAACCTGCTGGCATATCATTAGTGAGACCGTTTATCACATCTTGACTTTCCATTTCTCTAGCATGCTGTGACTGTATTACTTATCTACTATCATTTCCTTTTTTAAACAAAACTCTTTTTAAAATTTTCATGTTGTTGACTTTTCAAATTTTCAAATGTTTTTGTATTTTTTTAAAATTTTACACCCCCTAAAATCCAAAACATTTTAAAGAAAATTTGACAACCGATGCAAATAACTTCATCTCGTCAATCGCTTCTGCTTCACATTCTCTGTTTAGAATAAAGCACCCCCATGATTTACAAGACATTGATATTTAAACATTTTAAACCAATATTTTCAAACTTGTTTTATTATGTTTGTTCAGCCGTGAGGGTTTCGGCTTATTCCTACAAAATTTTTAAATTTTTTTATTCTTAACAATTCGAAAAACAAACATTTTTTCATTTTTAAATTTTTCATTTTTTTCATTTTCTATTTTTTTATTCTTTATTATTAACCAAACACTTCCCGTTTTCATTCACATGAATCCTCCTCCTGTGCCAGGCTGCTCTGCTGTCCATGTTGACTTTCGATAGACTTCTGGAACACCTACACATTCAAACAACTAAATTACTTAAATAAGGCAACCCATGCCTTTTTGACCTTGGGTATTTTGACACAATAAGGATCATTCAATTTCGAAAAATCTTTGTCGTTTTTTCACAATAACTTTTTCATTCTTGTTTTCAACCTTCTTGGTCGAATCGATTTTCCTATTGTCATTAACAGAAGTATTTTGTTTCATTATCACCCAAATTTGTCCCTTTAAAACATTCTTTTTATAAAATCTTGACTCATTTTGAATGTTTTATTTTGACAAATCAACCTTTGGCTTGCAAATTTGTTTTGGTTTTGTGTAACACCTCGTAAATTTATATCCAATAAAGTATCAACACATGTCATGAGCTTTAAACGTGTAAAAGATTGCTTTGGAGGGACTAAAGTTGACAAATAAGGAAAGTATGTGAATAAAAGGGTTCAAAATGTCAACAACGGATAAATATACTTTAAAATAACCCTACATGATGTTTATACCCTTATACGAATAAATCTTGGATCATACGAAGCTAATTGTGAAAGAAAGTGAGGAATTACAAACCACAGGGGCTAAATGTGTCAACATGTTTAAAGTATACCTCTGAGTGACCTTTTAGCGAACCGGAGCTTTGTAATGATTAATTATACTCACAAGAATAAGTGATAAAAATTTCACAAGGTTTCGATAAAGTATGAGAAAGTTATGGCAATATTCATGTACGAGGGGTTAAAAGCGTCAACATTGAAATCTAAGGCCTTACGGGTGATCACAAAGTTAATCAAGGAGTTAAGGGAGTTTGGTTAAGTCTTAAGACCCTTAAAAGTAAGGTTAGAGGTCCAAAAGTGCAAGAAACAAGCTTAAAACCACGTTAGAAAGGACCAGGGGCTGAAATGTAGTTAAAGGAAACTTGTTTGGCTGGTTCAAGGAGGCCAGGCGGCCCGCGTAAGAATGCCTTAGGGGCTTACGCGGCCCGCGTGAGCATGCCAGCGATAGAAAACACATGCAGGTGTCTGTCCAGGCCTGTTAACCGACATAAAACCTTGTTTTCTTATACCAGGGACTCCCCCACTGGTATTTCATGCACTAGGGAATGTTGGGACCATCTTGTAACACTTGTAGATTTGCATGGCATGATCTAATGGCACCAAATTCACTATATAACAACCCACTTAGTTGCAACACTTCACACATTCATTTGCAAAACTTCACAAGCTCAAGCTTGTTTCTGGAGCTCTCTGGTCAGCAACAAAGATTCCTTAGGCTTCCTAATCGTGCATAGGACCCTTGTAAGTGTCCTTAACCCTTTCTAATTCAGTTTAGCTTAGTTAATTAGCTTAAAGTCAAACCGTCGTAATTAAGGTTTAACTTCAAGATTACTCATAATTTGTCCAGTCAAATCTCGAATTAAAAATATCTATGAGTGGGTAGTTATGTGGGTAATATACCCTTAAAAGGGCACCCTCTGATTCCCACTCTAAGTAGGTCAATTGTCGGGTCAAAGTTAACTTTAAAAAGTCAACAGAAAGCTTATTTTCATATTAATGCATAATTAGCAATGTAGAAGCCATGCAACCTGTTTTATCATTAATATAACTTGGTAATTAATGTAAGAACATGTCTAAACATGTTCACCCCGACAATTTTCAGTTTAGGCTCGGTTCGGGACCGAAAATCGCATAGTTTGACTTTTGCTTTGACTTTCAGTTCTGACCCGTTTAAGCATAGTTTAGAAATTCCTTAGAGCCTTAATAGGACCAGGTTACATGTAAGTATAACCCTCTGTGATTATACAACTGGGTTCATTAGATATCCGATTCATTTGCATGTTTCCGTTAATTGCTTAAATGTTGACTATTATGCCCTTTTCACTTTAAAATGTGATTTTTGAAAAAGTAAAAGAGTAGAAACCTTCATTACTGATTTATAGACATATTCCTAAAATTTGACATCAGTTTGAGGTCTAGATTAGGAGTTATGCTCATTAGCGTAAATAAGAAGCTTTTTAGTAATTAAATGGCATAATTAACATATAGCCTATCTAAACCCAATTTTTAATACCAAACTTTTTACCTACTGATATAAAATAATATTTTGGGATTTTTGGAGATTTTTATTTATTTTTAGGCTGAGCATAACATAGGGTTCTAAGCTTAATTCGGTTATTGTCGCTTTTGCCCTTTTTGGCTATAAAATGAGTTTTATAAATCCTTTTGACCCAAACCTTTTTCTACTGATCCAATATGATAAATAAAATATTTTGAGCATTTTGGAATAATAAAAATATCAGCTTTCCTTTGAAAACCCGGAAATGGCTCCAAATCGCCTTTTTAAGCGTTTTTAACGCATAGTATGTATCAAAACTAGTTTCAATATATAAGGGTTGATGCCTACTAATATTTTTAGTAAATTTCTATATTTTAACAGTAAGCAAAAGTTTTAAACTCAGATTTCCAGTTTTGACCTTTTAAGCCTATGTGAAATTACCAAAATGCCACTACGGTGCATAGTATGGTTATAATTAATAAATTTCACATATGTATGATACCCTACTATTATAAATTATTAAATTAAGTATATATACTGATTTACTCAGACCTGTAACTCATATTACTATTTAAACTCTTTTATTACCTCTAAAATGACCAAAATGCCCTTACGGGGCATAGTTTGAGTTTAAAATCATTTTGGGCATAATAGAAGATATCTTACTGATGTCACAACATATTTAAGGCATATTAACTTAGGAAACTTGTATATGACTCTTATGGTTACTCGTTACCCACTTTTCGCGTTCGGATCGGCTTATGTAACTAGTTTGCATATATTAGCCGAAATGGGTCAAACCATATTGTTTTTGTCTCAAAATCCAGAATGTGTTTAAGTTACCCATATTAAACAAGCATACAAGCTTGTCGGGTCAAAACCACATTCTAAACTGGTCTTTGCTTAATCATGCGTTTGAACCGTATTCTTCTTTAAAAACTAACCGCTCTAAGCTTAGGCTAAATCAAAGACCCGTTAGGAATCTAATAGGTTATTATAAACCTTCATTCTAGAATAGGAGACCCGATAAAAGCTACGTGCACTTGCTTATTGTGATTATTACTTGCAAAGGTAAATACTTTTAACTTATTTTCCCTTATACGAGCTTGGGGTACGGTATATAAAATACTGCTTGGTCGTGCGTTGAATCTTTAATCGTATGATGGTTAAATTATTGAAATGACTCGTTTAAATTGTTTTGTTTGCTTAAAACCTTTGGGGGTTAATAACCATGTCCCGGATATCCTTGGCATCATTCAAAGAAATGGCCACGACCTTAGCACGCCGGTGTAGGCGTACACCTGTCAGTGCATTTATAAATAATAAGGTATAACTGCTGGTTTCGGGAATAACCCGCCGCGAGACTATACCATGTGGTGTGTCAATTAATCTTTAACCCGGTGTTCAACCCGGGCTACTGAACGTATAAGAAACATGTAATTCTTTTACAAGTTTATATATAAATAATTGTCCCAAGTTATAAAAATTTTTGTGCCAGGTGCATTCAAATCAATTTTAAACATTTTCAAAATGAGTCAGTTAAATTATATTTACCAGTGTTTCACTGACGTATTTTCCCAAAAAGGCTAAGTGCAGGTACTACTCGTAATAGGCTGGACTCTCCTAAGCATCAAATAGAAGTCTCGCAAGCTCAGATGCCTAAAGTCTGTTGAACAAAGTTTCCTCTTTATTTTGATCCGCCTGTGGATTTGTTTCAACTGTTGTGATACTTAATATTACAATTTTATTCGGTTGAAATAAATCTATCTTTTTGCTTCCGCTGTACATTTAAATTTGTGTTGTATGACTATGACGATATCAACTACGTCACGATATTCCCCACCGGGCCCACCGGTAATACATGGAAATATCAAGGTGTGACAGGTTGGTATCAGAGCCAACACTGAGTGAATTAAACACTAGCCTTTTGTGTTTAATCTAGTTACACAAATTGCACATTCCTCGATCCTCGAGTCTAGACAAATAACATAGGACAAATTCTGTTTTGTTTTGTTTTGTCTTTTATTTTATATATATATTCTCGTTTGTTATTTTTATTTATGTTGATAGGTTCAATATGCCGCCGAGGTTTAGAAGAGGTAGAGGCTAGGCCCCATTAACGGGCCATGACCAAGAGGTCGGGCCTTCCCACCGGCGCACACCCTCAATCACCATGAGCACTAGCCCCCAAGAACCTTGGAGGACCTACATTGAACCAGGGAGACGATCTGTCTCTCTAAGCTCATCGCCGTCTTACCACCACTCCTTCGGGCCACATTCAGAAAATGAGCCCAACAACCCCCAACCTTCATTCATACCTCTTCAGCGATCGAATTCGCACCACTCTTTCGGCGACCCCACTCCTGCTTTTCAGAGCCGGTTCAACCCGGCTAACTACATTCAAGAACCCGTGGGTTTTAACCCATTGGGACCAGAGGACCATTTCTCCGGCGATCACGCCATGGATATGGACGAGGACACGGATCCCGTCGAGCCTGCAACCGGGACCCCAAACCACCCCATCGAGATCTCTGATGGGTCCTCGTTTCATGGATCGCCTTACAACGGTCCGGATAGCTATCAGGCGAGGTTCAACCAGATTGAGTGGTATTTTACCCCCTCTGAGCACTCGTCTTCGTACCACCAGCAGCAGCAGAAGCAACAGCAGCAGGATCCTTCTGAGGATTCTCGCTTCGTGGCCGTTACTCCACCACCACCACCAGTACAGCAACCGCCTCCGGAGCCACCAAGGCGACGAAGATCGAACGCACGGATGTCCATGCAAGGAGGTGTGCGTATGAGCACCCCTCAACCATCAAGTGGCAGTCACTACCCGCCACTCCAAGAACAAGAACCGCAGATGGGGGGACCATCAAACCCCCTCTCAAAAGTACACTCTGCGCCTGTAGCGCCACCATTGTGTTTTGGTAAGCCAATCCCTGCATACGCCGATTCAGCGGCGTATAATCCATTTGAGCAGCCGGCCCACACCAACTACGACTATGCGGGGGTCGACCCATATCAAGCAGCATGGGACTACAACGCTCTTCATCCTGAAGGGCCATACGGTGGTCCTTGGACCACTGGGTACCCACCTTATGTGTACCAGCACCCGCCACCTCCTCGACCTCTGTATCAGCAGCCGCCGCAGCCACAACTGATCCCGCCAGAACGCCAACAAGAGGTTCTCGATAGATTGGATCAAGTTGAGCGGGAAGTTCAAGAAGACTGCAGGGAACATCAAGGCTTCTTCAAAGGTTTGGCAGGCCTACTCAAGGGGAAGTCCAAGAGAAGGGATTTTTGAAAATCCTTGTTTATTTTATTTATGTTGTAATCAAGTCCCTGCGTGGACTTTTGTTTCTGTACTCAGCCCCTGCGTGGGCTTGTCTTTTTGTACTCTGCCCCTGCGTGGGCATGTCTTTCTATTGACCCCTACATGGGTATGTTGGTTTGTTTAAAGCCCCTGTGTGGGCATGTTATTTCAGTAGAAGTCCCGTTTAGGGCAAGATTTGTACTTGTTTAAATTTTTTTAATGGAATGGTTTAAATTTAAATTTTTTTATTTATTGTTAATTATATGCATAAACATAAAACATAAAGTAAATGAAAATAACTTTCCTATTTAAAAGATCTACCATTATAATAAAATGGCAAAATATAAAAAGGACAAGACCTAGCCATGTGTCATCTTAAGACAGGGCCAAGATGGTAGTTCCATAATTAGATTCAGATCCATATTAACATCTCAATTTAGGATTGTTCTGCGGTAAATATTAAAATGAATCTTAAAGGTAAAACCTAGCCACATGTCATTGCAGACATGACCAAGATGGTAAAACCTACACAAAAGATTCAAATTCTTGTTAACATTTGAAAGCATGTTAACATTCTTGGCAAAATGTGATTCGATAAAATCACATAATTCATCTTTAAATTGGGTTATTTTAATTTCCCTTTAATTATATAACCATCCCTTAAGGATGAAGTGCCTATGGGCTATAATTGATGTCCCTTGGGACTAAAGACAGCAGTAGCCTACAACTCCCTGTCTAGAAAAGGTAAGAACTTTGATTCAAACCTTAATACCTCGATTTTGTAAAAATCCTGGTTTGTGAATTAAAATCTGTCTATGTGACTAGGCTTTTGTGCTATTATTAAAGGATTGTAATAAAGGTCCTAAATCTATATAAATAATTAACAAATTAACCCAAAATGGCAAGGATCCCTCCTTACTACCATCCATTTCTCTAAGACTAAGATCGATAGATGAATGCGCCCCGTGATGAAGAGAAACTTCTTAGTCCCAGAGTCTTGTAACTCGCTAACCATGGTTAATAAATCATAAAATGCTGTAAAACCTTCTAAATAAACCTTGTCCATTATTTCTTTTATATAGCAAATAAAGCTACATGACTAGGTCAGAAGAGGTAAACAGTCATCCGGTGGAAAACCATGATAACACTAAGATACATGTGACCGGACCAGAATTGCAAGGATTAATAGATAATGCTGTTACAAAAGCTATGGAGTGGCAGTATAGTGAATCTAGTGGGACTCGAAGTAGGACCCTATCCACACCGCCCTCTAAATCTGTCCCTAAAACCCATTCTGAAGCCCACAGCAAACCACCCTCTACCCAACCTAAGCCTAAGAAAGAGGATGTTCAACATTCCTCAAACAACACAGTGTTCCATCTTAAAGAATAGTGCTTGATAATGAACCACGTGCCAAGTCCTGTACTTATAAATACTTTGTTTCATGTAAACCCCGGGATTTCACTGGGGAGAAAAGGGCAGTGGATTGTATGACATGGTTGGATGAGATGGACACTGTGGTAGATATTAGTGGTTGTGCTGAAAGGGATATTTTAAAGTTTGTATCTCAGTCTTTCAAAGGTGAGGCCCTAGCCTAGTGGAGGTCGTTGATTCAAGCTACCGGGAAGATTCCATTGTACAATATGACATGGGATCAATTTGTTACTCTCATCAAGGAGAACTACTGCCCTCAGCAAGAGGTTGAAAAGATTGAGTCTGATTTTCTGTCATTGGTGATGAAAAACCTGGATTGCTAAGCTTACCTTACGAGCTTTAATACAATGTCAAGGTTGGTTCCTTATCTTGTGACCCTGGAACCCAAAAGAATAGCTCGTTTCATTGGGGGATTAGCCCCAGAGATTAAGGCAAGTGTGAAGGCCTCTCGGCCAGCTACATTCAGGTTTGCAGCTGATATATCCTTGTCCCTCACACTAGACGCGGTCAAGCAGAGATCGCTGAGGAACATGGATGCTGAAAAGAGAAAGCGTGAGGATGACAACTCACGGCGTTCGGATAAGAAACGCAAGGGAAATTCTGACCACAAAAGGGTTTTGGATCTAAGAAGGATGGGCATCAATCGGGTGATAAGCCCAAGTGTAAAGTCTGCAAGAAGCACCATTTCGGGAGGTGCAGATATGACTCAAAATCCCATTCACAGCCAAGGGTATGTGGGATTTGTAAGTCAAATGAACACAAGACTCTGGAATGCAAGAAGCTGAAGGACGCAACGTGCTACAATTGTAACGAAAAAGGGCACATTAAGACAGATTGCCCAAAGTTTGCGAAGAAAGCTGAAGATGGGAAGAAGACCAAAGCTAGGGTCTTTCAAATGAATGCACAGGAGGCTATCCAAAACGACAATGTGATAACATGTACTTTCCTAATTAACGATGTTTATGCAAAAGTGTTGTTTGATTCTGGAGCAGATAAGTCTTTTGTAGACATTAAGTTTTGTGAATTGTTGAAATTTCCTGTTAAAGCCTTAAGTGTGAAGTATGAGGTTGAATTAGCGATGGCACCATAGAAACAGCCTCAACTGTGTTAGATGGATGTGTCATATCCATTAGGAACCACTCTTTTCCATGGTCCTTACTTCCCTTTAAGTTAGCCGGTTTTGATATAGTCATAGGCATGGATTGGTTATCGCATAACCAAGCCCAGATCGTCTGCAACAAGAAGCAAGTGGTAATCAAGACTCCGTCTGGTGAGCCACTTACCATTCAGGGAGATACCCAGTATGGACTGCCCGAGCAAGTGTCTATGCTCAAGGCATCCAGATGTTTGAAGAAGGGTTGTGTCATTTATATGGCACAGGTAACCATTGATGAGAAAAAGCCCAAGATTGAAGATATTCCAGCCATTTCTGAATACCCTGAAATTTTCCCTGAAGAACTACCTGGTTTACCACCAGATAGGCAAGTAGAATTCAGAATTAACATCATCCCTAGAGCAGCACCTGTTGCGAGAGCGCCTTATAGGTTAGCACCAACAGAGATGAAGGAATTGAGGACACAACTAGATGATTTGCTAGCTAAAGGTTTTATTAGACCTAGTTCGTCTCCTTGGGGAGCGCCAATCTTGTTTGTCAAAAAGAAGGATGGATCGATGCGTTTATGTATCGATTACTGTGAGCTTAATAAGGTAACTATCAAGAATAGGTATCCTTTGCCCAGGATCGATGAACTTTTCGATCAATTGCAAGGGGCAAGCTACTTTTCCAAGATCGATTTGAGGTCAGGATATCATCAATTGAAGGTCAAAGAGGAAGATGTACACAAGACTGCATTTAGGACTCGTTATGGTCATTACGAGTTCCTAGTGATGCCTTTTGGGCTCACTAATGCACCTGCCGCATTCGTGGATCTCATGAATCGCGTTTGCAAGCCCTACCTAGATAAATTTGTCATCGTCTTCATCGATGACATCCTCATTTACTCGAAGAATCAAGCTGACCACGAGAAACATCTCCGTTGTATTCTGAAACTGCTACATCAAGAAAAGCTCTATGCCAAATTTTCAAAGTGCGAATTTTGACTTCGTGAAGTCCAATTCCTTGGACATGTTGTTAGTGAGCGTGGTATCCAAGTAGATCTCGCTAAGATTTAAGCTATTATGAACTGGCAAGAGCCAAAGACGCCTACGGAGATTCACAGCTTCCTAGGACTGGCAGGATATTACAGGCGATTTATCGAAAACTTCTCAAGAATTGCAGCACCCCTGACTTTACTCACTCGCAAGAATAGCAAATTTGACTGGGGGCCTAAGCAACAAGAATCCTTTGATATTTTGAAGCATAAGTTGAGCAATGCTCCTATATTGACATTGCCAGATGGGATTGATGAGTTTGTGGTATATTGTGATGCATCCCACACCGGTATGGGCTGTGTGCTGATGCAGAAAGGCAAGGTCATTGCCTATGCTTCACGACAGTTAAAGGTGCATGAAAAGAACTATACTACCCATGACTTGGAGCTGGGTGCCATTGTTTTCGCACTAAAACTATGGAGGCATTACTTGTATGGAACTAAGTGTGTGATCTATTATGATCACAAGAGCCTTCAACACTTGTTTAACCAGAAGGACTTGAACATGAGGCAGCGACGCTAGATGGAAACTTTGAATAACTATGACTGTGAGATAAGATACCATCCAGGCAAGGCAAATGTGGTTGCTGATGCCTTAAGCAGGAAGGAAAGAGTGAAACCTATAAGAATCAATGCCAAGAGCATTGAGATAAAGAATAGTTTGAATGAAAGGTTGTTAGCTGCGCAGAAGAAAGTTGTCTTGGAAGCTAACTATCCTGATGAAAAGCTAGGAGTAACTGAAGAACATTTATCCTATGGCAAGGACGGAATCCTGAGGTAAAATGGACGAATATGGGTTCCAGCTTATGGAGGACTTCGGGATGTCATCCTCCAAGAAGCCCACAGTTCCAAATATTCTGTTCATCCTGGAGCTGAAATGTACCAGGATCTGAAGGCAAATTATTGGTGGATAGGCTTGAAGAAGTCTATAGCTGCCTATGTAGCTAAATGTTTGACATGTGCACAAGTCAAAGCTGAACATCAAAAGCCATCAGGTTTGCTACAACAGCCTCAAATCCCCACTTGGAAGTGGGAAATGGTGACAATGGATTTTATCACCAAGTTGCCAAGGACAAAGAAAGGAAATGATACTATATGGGTTATAGTTGATAGACTGACTAAGTCAGCACATTTCCTACCCATTAAGGAGACTTATAGCTCCGACATTGAAGGGGTAAGGTCCCAAAAACCTCGCCTTGAATACTTGGAGCCATACCACAACCACATCTCTTAACTCTCTTTAGACCTTGCGCGGCCGCGCACTGGTCCTACAAAGAGAACTTAGAAGAAAGATAGCAGGTAACACCTGCGCGCCAAAAGGAAATTAATGAACCCTTGCGCCTTTCTCCATAACAAACAGGGATAAAAATCCCAGCAAGCACTCCCGCTTAAATAATACCCAGACTTGGATATTATTTACTTAACTGATACCACACGATAAAGAGTCACACCAGATTACAGCAGTAATCTTCTAGAAGAATTCAATCGTGCACTATCAGGACGGTTATAACCGTCTAGACACGTGTCCTCATCTCAGGACTCTCTGAAATCACAAAGATGGCATGGAATTGAAGGAAAACCTCCACTTGATCACTTTCCACGTGGCAATTCCCAAGCCATAGATCTAACAGCGATCCGTGTGCACTCACGTCGGATCGAAAAGATTAAACGGAAGGAAATGTAACCGCTTACGGGGTTAGCATTTTCCGTTAACATTTCACCAACAGGTTTTCCCGCCCAAAAAACTCTCGGCTATAAATATGAGAACAATTCAGGTATGAAATTCAAGTTACACACACTTCTTCAATACTTCTTCTACATAAACACATACTTATTCTCACGCCAGAGTCGGGTCAAGGAGAGAACCCCTTTCTCCCCTTGACGAGGCTAACGGTGTTTTGTTTTGCAGAGTTTATCGGAGATGAAGATCGGTAACATCGAATCAAACGAGAGAGAACAAACCCCTTTATGCAGATCCAAACCCCCTAGATATTTCGATCCCAGTCGTTTATCTAGTGTTTCTTCATTGGCGCCCACCATTTTTTCTCTGTTTCATCCATTTTTATCTCGTTTTTCGACTCACTTCAATTCCATTTGCATATGGAAGAAACATCAGCTCATCGACAAACCGGCCCTCGGCCGAATTTCGGTAACAACGTCCAACCTGAGGGAATTCCGGAAGAAGTCTCCGATGATAATGAGGTTCAATGCAATCGAGTAAACGAACCTGTCATTCCAGGAGTACTACCAGTAGACCTTGTTCACTCAATTTTACCACCAGGAGAAACTCCAATCTCCTGGTACGTCAGGTCTCAAGGGACACTAAACGCAGTATACACATAGCTGTGTGCACAAACTGCCCCCTTAACTCAATCACGAAGGCCAGAATCTCGTGCTAATGCTTCCCAACGGGAAGAACCATCTTACGAGAATACATAAGTTTACTCCTGTAGAACGGGAAGAACCATCTTACGAGAATACATAAGTTTACTCCTCTAGGATCGTTTGCTGACCCGATGAGTCGTTCAGAAGAGCACTTAGACTAATCTAGAGGCGGAATTCATTGAATTAGTCTTTGTAAAGCTTGATTTCACACTTTAACGTCTCCTTTATTGATTATATATCATATTACAAGCACGTGGAGACAATCGGACAGGGCTTCGCCTTTTCACCTTGGAAAACACACACACACGACTACTGGAACCGCTCATTTGGACCCTATATATAGGAGTCTTGGGCCGCTCATATGGACATGTCCATATGAGCGATCCACATGACTACCAGATGAGCGAACCAACATGATGACCACATAAGCGATCCACCTATACTACCCTATAAGCGGTCCTCAACATTACATGATTTCTCGTTTACCGTTCACTATACAATCAGCCCTATCCTAAGACTCGAACTAAGATGTAGTCGACAGACAACTGCACCAACAGACTCCCCCTTGAATGTTGACGGAATCTTCAGTGAGAGTCTTCAATCATTCCCAGCTCTTCACTCTTGTTCGGTCTTCTTCAGGAACTCAGCCTGGAATCAATTCTTCTTCAGAAATTTCTTCCTGAAATCATATGCCTGGATCTTTCTCTGGTTTTAACTTTCGTCAGACTCCCCCTATCATCATGCTAGGATCTCTGTCTGGAAATCGTTATCACCATTGAAATCAACTCCTGGCTTTCTCTGTTCAAGCTCTTCTCTGGTTCTGATATGTCTCCTGGTTATCTGTAGCAACAGGATCAGAAACCTGCAAAACTTAACCACTCTATCACAAATCAGAATAATTTGTAATTCAATTTAATGAATCAACTAAGCAATGATAATTTTTACACTTAAACACTGATTCACAAATTTGAAACATTCCAATTTCTGATTCAACCTAATGAATCATTTTAAACATTTCAAATGACTTAACCAACCTGTCTGTTCATCAAGTTTAGCCTTTGAGATTTTGAAAATCAGCTCTTCACCATCAGTTGCCGAAAATCTTTTTGGATTTTTCAAAATATGAAACTTAAATGCAAAGACAGAAATTTAAATGCAAAACAAACATATTTTTGTGAGTTTGTGCAAGAGGATCATATCAGTTTTTGAGACATAACACAAGCACCGTTAAGCTTTTAATCGTTTTAAGTTCTAAACGATTCACGTAGATTGACGATATATTTGTCCTCTTAAATTTTCATACAATTTTCAATCTATTCAGGATACTATTTAGGTGTTTTATGAACTTAATTCAATTCATGTGTCCCACCTCTTGAATATACTCCCATATCCAGAATCCCAATATTCAGTCTTACAGGTATGAACACTACAATGATGTCTATATATAAATTAGGGGAAAGATGTGAAAACTGAGGGATCTCAGGTCAGAACTTCCGTTCAGCAGAGAGATATCAGCTTCGACTTAGCAGTGTGTCCCCTTTAGAGGATCTTTTCAGCTACAACAGATGATTATCAATTTTATTGTCTAATCAACTGAGGGCTTTATGCTATATTTCAAGCATTTTGCGAAAGTATTAGCCAAGGACTAGGTCAGAACTACCGTTCAGCAGAAGTCCCGGAATAATACACCAGACATCATAGAGTATAAACACCTAGTATATCAGAATACGAGACCTTTCAAACGAGATTTCAGGGGTTACCTATATATCCAAGTAGTGTTCCCCACGAATTTCACAAGTTTGAAATTTTAGGTTTATATCCCGAATAAATCTACTAAATGTACAAAAACCTATCGTCACATCATCAGTGAGACCGTTTATCACATTTTACATTACATTTCTTTAGCATGCTGTGATAGTCCACTGATTTACTATCATTTCTTCTTTTTCCGCAACAAAACTCATTTTTACAATTTTTCAATGTTTTTGACATTTTCAAATTTTCTAATTTTTTTAAAATTTTACTCCCCCTAAAATCAAAATATGTTTCAATTTTGATTTTCTGGGAAAATTTGAAACAAACTATACAAACATGACAACATGATGAGAATCACATCAATTCTCCATCCACCTGGCATAAACAATCAGAACTCCCCCTCACAACAAACTATTTTCCCATAATGATCTCAAAACACTTAAGTTTGTTTTAATCAGAATGGTTTTTCCGGAAAATAAGTTTAGTTGTTTTTATCTTTTGTAAAATGGGGCAAAACCATCACTTTGTTTACCAAATTCTTGAATGATAATTAAATCAAGTTCAATTCAATGACCTTGATTTAACCACTTGTAAGATCTACACCAATCATTACCATACAACAACTTGTAAGTTTAGCAATTAAGCTTTTCAAACCTGTTTTTCAACCAATTACCATCTTTTGGTTGAATTCTCAAGGTGCCGATTCCTACTCCTCGCTTACAAACCTGGGAGTTCCGGCAAGTCCTGCAACTTCACAAACAGATTTAGAAAGATGCCGATTCATGATCCGCAATACCATCTTGGGATCTCCGGCATGTCAGGGTTTTTCATTTAAAAAGATCCACCCAAGCCCGACCATCCTTGGGTGTTTTCGACAATTTTTCCTCAACCAATGGCTCTTCTGGCTTTGACGAACCAGAATCATTGCCTGAATGTGGCTTGTCTGACTTTACCGAGTCAGATTCATCGTCGACACGTGGCTCCTTTGTTTCTGAAGAAACAGATTTATCGCCACTGAATGTTACCTTTTTCTTCTTCTTCTCTTCTTCTGTCCCCAGATTTGTATCTGATGAATTCTTTTTGCTTGTCTTTGCAACTGAGGGAGTAGATTCATCAGAACTGTTATTCTGTTTATCCCGTGAACCTGAGGACAAAATCTTCTCGAGATACTCTCTCGCCTTCTTCCTCTTTTTCCTCAATCTGTCTTTCTGCCCCTGTGAAAGCTTTACTTTCTTTTCTTGAGTTAACTGTTCTTGAACTTTAGGTTTCAGAACCTTCTGTTCCTGGGGCTTGACTTTGACTGGAATCTTTTTTGCCAATTTCTGAGAATTAGCCCTCAATCTTTCATTCGATCTCCTTGGGCAATCTCTGGCAATGTGACCTTTGATGTTGCAATTAAAGCACCTTCTGGTCTCATAACTCCAATACTGGCAGTTAACAGCAATGTGTCCATGATAGCCGCAGCTGTAGCACATTCTGTTATCGTACCTATCACCATTTTTAGTCCAAACACTCAGATCAAAGCATTGTTTGGCCTGGTGATACTCCTTCCTCAACTCTGCTGGATTTAGCTTTTGAGCACTGTGGTCCGACCTGCACCACTTATTACCAACAATTTTTGAATTTTCAATTTTTTCTTTTTTAAATTTTTTCTTTTGATTGGATGAACGATCTGATGATCTTTTAATATCTTTTTGAACAGTTTTCTCATTGTTAATTTTTTGTTTCTGTTCTGCTTTCTTCTTCAAAGGTTTTTGCTTCGAGCATTCACCCTTTTCAGTTGATTGCAGAACAGTGTTCTGAAATTTTTCCTTTTTATCATCAGATTTTTCACCACAATCTTTAACTTTGACTTTGTCAAAGTCTGTGACTTTGTCACTCATTGGAACAGAGTTAATTGGTTTTGGACAAGGAATATTCAACTTGTCAGATGAAGTCACAAAACCGATCAACTTCTTTTCAAGTTCATCAATTTTGTTCCTCGAATTCTCAGCTTCCCTTTCAAGCTGAGATATTCTCCCAAAATGAGACTCGATTTTCATTTTTCAACTTTTCAAGAACAGATTTTTCATCTTCCAAAACATTTATCTGTTCTTGAAGTTTTACTTCATTAGCTTTCAGATTTTTGTTTTCAAGCTTAATCCAGAAATCCTCATCTTCTGACGATTTCTGTTTGTTTTCAAAAACCTTTACATTTTCTTTCAACTTCTTGTTTTCAAATGTCAAACTGTTCAAATTACTTAACAGTTTGTCATTTTCAACTTTCAACTTCTCACAATTTTCCTGAATCATAAGAATCTGTTTATCATCAGTTTGCTTCACATCTTCTAGCTTCTTGACTTCCAATGTCAAACTTTCCGCATCCTTCAAGAGTTTGTCATTTTCAGTCTTGAAGCGATCACAATTTGAACAAACTGATGCAGAACTTGAAGTTTCATTCTTCACAGATTCTTCAACCTTTGGAGCATCCTTCGTTTCCATCTTGTCGATTCCTGCACGAAAGAGTTTAACAAAATCAAAAGGATTCATATTATCATCAATATAACATTTCCTTTTGATATCATATTTCAGAGTATTCTTTGTTGCAAGAAAATCACAAACTCTTCTATCAACTTCAATGAGTATATCCAGATCCAATCTATGTAAATTCTTTTCCATCTCAGCCAAAAATTCTCTCCTTTTCTTTTCTTCCTTATAAAACTATGTTCTTACTTCATTAAAGAACTGATGTTGAAAAAGTTCTGGAAAGAAATCTCTCTGTTTTAGTTCAACCATAAACTCATCCCATTTAGCAGGTAAAGCAGTTGTCAATTTTGATAGATATTCCTCATTTGACAACTTAATACCCCTATACCACATATTGTCCGTTAAAATTTTAAACCGGTTTTCTATTTCGTTCAACGTTTCCTCCTTTTGGCATATGAATAGTTCAAAACTTTTCGTCCAAATATCCAAGCTCACATTTTTATAATCAGTATCCATATTTCTCATATACCAATTATTAAAATCCTCTAGCTTAATGTTTTCTTGTTCATCAAAAATCATCGTCATTTTTCGCAAATCCAACACGTGCTCGTTGACTAAAAATGGATCAACTATTTGTCAGATAAGCGGTCCAGACAAGTAATCACAAGAACAGACTAACAATTGTCTTAAAAGCGATCCAAATTGTTCAAATAAACGGTCCAATCTAATTGTCCGAATAAGCGGTTCAAATGATGTCCAAATAAGCGATCCAAATGGATGTTGATTTGGAGCGGACCAGGTTGTTTGATCAATAAGCGATTCAAGTTTGTCCGGATAAGCGATCCAGTCTAGTCGTTCGAGCGGTTCAAACAAAGTTCTAAGAGCGGTCCACAAAGATGTTTTGGAGCGATCCAAGAGTCAAATTTTCGAGCGATCCAAGTCAATCGATCGAATAAGCGGTTCCCAAATGTTCAGAAAAGCGGTCCAAAACAATTCGATGAGCGGTCCACAATTTCAAATCCTATTTTAACCCTCTTAAACTTCGAATTTTGATCTGAAACTTTCCAGGGTTTGTCACGGTACTATTGCGCACAATCCCTGAGATTTTCAACAAGTTTCGACCGTGAAATCTTCCCGAATCAGAAAAAGAAGGTGTAGAACGGCAAGAACTCTTCCTCCTGAGCTCTGATACCACATGTAGGATCGTTTGCTGACCCGATGAGTCGTTCAGAAGAGCAATTAGACTAATCCAGAGGCGGAATTCATTGAATTAGTCTTTGTAAAGCTTGATTTCACACTTTAACGTCTCCTTTATTGATTATATATCAGATTACAAGCACGTGGAGACAATCGGACAGGGCTTCGCCTTTTCACCTTGGAAAACACACACACACGACTACTGGAACCGCTCATTTGGACCCTATATATAGGCGTCTTGGGCCGCTCATATGGACATGTCCATATGAGCGATCCACATGACTACCAGATGAGCGAACCAACATGATGACCACATAAGTGATCCACCTATACTACCCTATAAGCGGTCCTCAACATTACATGATTTCTCGTTTACCGTTCACTATACAATCAGCCCTATCCTAAGACTCGAACTAAGATGTAGTCGACAGACAACTGCACCAACAACTCCAGATCTACATCAAAAAATAAGTACACTCAGTCAAGAAGTCATCAGAGAGAGTATCATGGTGAACTTCACCCCCACCGAAGACAGTCAGTTCATACTAGGCTGGGTTCTCAATGAAACACCCACACCGATGAATCTGATCCAACCTATCGTGTGAGTGAGAATACCAGTGTGTTTGGTCGCTTGCAGCCCAATTACAACAAGTGCAGACCTCGTGCGGTTTACAACCCTGATGCTGAGAATAATTATGATTTGATTTACCGCCCTACGGAAGTAGCGGAAAAATCGAAATTCATCATAGAAATCGCTCTCGCGCCACTTGAGAAAGCGAAATTACCATCTAATGTGGGAAAGTTCAACGGGTTGATAGACCCAGATGATCATTTAAGAGTGTTTACAAGCGCAGGGTTGGTTGGGGGCTGGACCCTACCATTATGGTGTCACCTATTCGTACAGACCCTAACCGGCGCAGCAAGAATTTGGTTAGATAACTTACCAATCGGAAAAATCACATCGTGGAAAGATCTGTGCGAAAAATTTCTGACACATTTTAGCCAACAACGATGTTCTATTTGCGATACATCTGATGTAATGAACATTTGGCATCACGACGACGAAAATCTGGAGGAATTTATCACCAGATACAACAAAGAGGTACTGGAGATTGGCGATGTTCATGAGCAACTAATTCGCGCTCAATTCAAGTACGCAGTTAGATGCGATGACATGATTAAGGTCTTATCCGGAACAGAAGGCCTCCCAAATAGCTGGGAGAAGGTGATGGCAGCAGCAAAGGTTTATGCTCAAACTGAAAAGAACCTTACCACAAATAGGCCGCCACCACCACATAATAGACCCGCGGACTTAAGCTCCACTGGCGGGAGGAAGTTTAAGAAATCATGGCGTGATTCTAGTTCGGGAAATCATTCGTCTGAAGATGCTCGAGCAACGATTAACAAACTTACCGCGCAGAGGGAGACCAAGCAGGAGAATAGGGAGAGACAGTGGACTCCCTAAACTAAGACCCCGGCGGAAGTTTTGAATACTGAAGACTATCAGTTAAAACCTCCATTTCCCATGAAAAACAAGCGTGGACAAGACCCTGCCCAATATTGTGAGTATCACAAGGATAGTGGTCATACCACTAACAACTGCATTTCTTTTCGCACAGAAATAGAAAAAGCCCTCAAAAGCGGCGAGCTCACACATTTGCTTCAAAATGTGCGCAAGGAAATAAAGCAGATAACTCGAGTTGAGGAGGTCCCACGTAAGAGGGCGAAAACTTAAAAGGCAACTCTATGCCTTCTCCACAGGAAAACACGGTTTATCAAGACAAAGCGGGAAAATAGAGTAAGTTAAGTCTCATATATTTATTAGAAAACTTTGTAATGGCCCCTGTGCCCTATCCAGAAATAAACAGCAAAGTTTCTCTATCATCCTTGTGTTTTTTCTTGCAAAGTGCATGCAATTTCTTTTAGTAAGCGTAAAAACATTATGGTAATTACAAAACAAAGCCTCATGAACGGTCAGTGATTACGTCATAAACAACCATAAGTTCACACAAGAGCTTAATACCAACTTCATTCGCCTTACTCAATAAAAGTAATTGTACTCATGCAATATATTGTAAACTAAAAAACACGACATACTATTATCAGCGTACGAGTACACCCCAAAAACTATCAAACACGGCAGTGTTTTAGTTACTTGCGCAGCAGCGCATCAACAAAAAAGGGACACACATCCCAAAAACTATAAAAAATTCAATTTCAAAAGAAAAACGATGCTAAATCTTCACCCTCATCCGGAAAGATTTCCTTTAGTTGTGCCACATGGTCGTCAGATTGCAGTGCCACATTTATAAGATCCATAACGGGAAGTTGCAAGTTGTTGAATTCCGCCTTCAAAGCTGTAAGCTCAGCATCAGTGTTAACAACATAAGTCACGGACTTGCTAGTATCCCAATCAACCTTCAAAGCGCTATTCACATGCTGAGAACACTCAGTATAACCTTGGGAATACCCATCCTTTCGCGCGGCAACTACCAGACGCGCTACAGTCTTATCCAGCTCTTCCGAATTCAACACCTACTCAGCAACCTACAAAACAAAAGGTAAATAAAAGTAAGGCGCAAAGCAGAACCGTAAAAAGGAAAAGTAACTTACACAGGCAATCCCACGCTCTTTCAACCACAACATATTGTTCTTCAGGGGCTCCAACTCACTCTCTATTATGGCCCGCGCCGTTTCAGAAGCTTCCAATTTTTCCTCAAAACAGCGCGAGGTCTCGGTTTTCTCGGAACGCGTAAGTTCCAGATCTTTCTTGAGTTGCTCCTGATCAAAAAGCAAAGCAGTAAGTTCTTCCAACTCTTTATCTCTAAGAGCAAGAGTGGCGCAAGTCTGTACCTCTCGTTGCTCACTACGCTCCCTATGAGAACGCGCCTCTGCTAGTGCAGCTTCTACATCAGCCTTCTCCTTTTCAACCTTTCAATTTCCGCATCCTGTTTTTTCAACTTCTCAACCTCAGCCTTGAGATTATTAATAACAGCGCGGAGATTCATCTTCTCAGAGTTATCTTTTTCACATATCTTCTTCCAGTTCTTGCGTTCTTCGGAAAGGAGGGCAGCTTCAGCTTCCGCTTTCCTCTTCCAACCGGCAACAGACCATTCCTCGGTCTTCCGATCAGCTTCAAACTTGGCTCGATCAGCTTCCAATTTAGCTTTCAACTGAGCAATCCGGTTTTCATCCACAGCAAATTTCTTCTTCGATACCTGGAAAGCATCCCACTCCTTATGCATACTGTGCCATTCGCGCACTATACGATGCGTGGTCGATGCATGAGAGGCAGCTTCCTCAAGGTAAGCATGATAAGTTTGCTCGTGAGACCGGCTTTCTTGCAACTTGATCTCCCCTGGCGGAAATACCCCCTGCAACCAATCTTGACACACGCGCCAATCCGAGAAAGTATCACCTTTCTTCAAATTCCAAACCGGGGCATGAAGCTCGGAAGCGTCTTTCTCTAAATAAGTCCTATAATAATAATCCCCCAGGGTTTCCTCTGGGCGGATTGGAGAATTTTTGTCAGCTCCAGAAAATGAGCCTTGCTCCTCAACATTAACCTTCTCAACACGCTCAGGTAAAACATCAGAAGGTTCGGGAGAAAAAGTAGAAGCAGGAGTCTTCTCAACAATTTTTTCTTTCTCCAAGTCTTGAGCAACAGTTTCAGGAGTTCGTGGATTATCAACACCATCCACAACTTCTGGATTAACAACCTTTTCAGCTTCCACAGCAACATCAACAGGCTTGTCAACCTCAATAGTCTTCTCCACACCACCATCAACAACCTCCGTAGTCTCTAACTGATCATCAACAGGAGCACGCAGAGGGGAAGGTGGGAGCTCTTCATTAACCACAGGTTGCGGCTCCGTGGAAACAGGGGAAACAGGGGTTTCTGAAAAAACAACAAAGCCTGTAAATATCTAATACGCATAAGGAGAAAAAAGCAAAGACAACACCTACTAGGAGCAGACTCAGAAATAAACGCATCCAGATTGCCTTTCCTGGTAATTTTCTTCCTCTGGATCTTCTTTGCGGGCTGACCCTCAGCGTCAGTATCAGCCTGTTTCCTTTTACCAGCATTCCTTTGCACCAAATGTTCAGGACTAGATTCCAAGTCAATAGGATCATCTGGGTTGGATGGAGGGATATCAGTAGTATCTATCGGTTCAGGTTTTGGCCTCCTAACAGTAACTGCAGGCGCAAGACCCTCCAAAGAGTCAGAAACCACCACATAATCACACCAGGAGTCAGAGGAACGGCGCATACCTTTCTTCTCTCTTCAAACATTTTTGACCTTGGAGGAATGAGTGCTCTCCGCATCACTCTTTTTAGGCGCAACGTTACTGGTTGCCGCGCGCTTCTTCTTCTCAGGGCCTATGCCCAAGTTTGACAATTCACCTATGAAAGCGCAAAATAAAGTTAGATCAGGCGCATAACAGAAAGCAAACAACAAACAAAATGCGCAAGCTCACCAACACCAGCAGCAGGTTGGGTAGATAAATCAGCCTCTTGAGGAAATACAAAATTCCCCACAATCCGATGGTACCACAGCTCTTCACCAGGTTTCTTCAGAATGGTACTCATCTTTCCGCCTTCTCTCCTATATGCAACAACATACAACGACACAACTCCAGGAGAAGAAGAGTTTTTTTTTTTTTTTTTTTTTAAAGAGAGAAAGAGAAAAAGGAAAAATCCCAAATTTACCTTTACCATCCTCCATATACACTAGCTTATCATCACGATCCATTTTCCAATTTAAACTCATACTAGCATCAACAAGGGCTTTCTCCGGCAAAGCAATGTTAGGAACGTCCTTTAGATCTTGATACCAATTCTCGTCAACAGGGGCCTAAATCGTTTCAATAGGGATGTCTTCTTTGCCCCTTAGAACCATCCTCATCGGAATCACCCCGGCCTTAATAAAGAAAAACTTTTGTTTCCAATCATGGAAAGATTTTGGAGGATGCTGCAAAATCTTCTTTGCGGACACTCTATGAACAAACAAGTAAAACCCTTGGGTATAGTGCATTTGATGAAAAACCCTAAATCGAAGGACTGTTGGCTCAATATGCATCGTCTGACACACAAACTCGAAATGTCGAACCCTAACCATGCCAATAGGGTGCAAGTGGGAGATATGAAACTTATAATACTCAAGGATTTCAAGGAAAAATTTTGTTATAGGCAAGCGAAAGTTTCCTTCACAGAAAAAATCTCAAAAGAGAGTGATATACCTAGCCGGAGCATCTGCCGCTGTCTAACCCTCCTCAGGGTACAAGGCACCCCAGTTCTTCGAGAATCTAAAGTTTCGAACCAGACCATCAAAAGTTGCTCTGGGCCACTTTAACGATGGAAGTTCAGCAGACATTTCTTCGGATAAGTCTTCTTGGTGTTCTCCGGTTGACATAAGAAGAAGAAAGAACAATTTTTTTTACAGATAATGAAGAAAGGAAAGGGAAAAGTTTCAACAAAGCAATAATGAACAGAAAGGGGCAACTCAAACAAATTTATATACTCACCGCAATAAATAGCATCGGTAACTGCCATAGCACCTTTTCAGGATATCACAGTTATCCAAGCGACAGGAGCGAGTAACAATCAACACAAACGCGAGTACACGCGCGCGTGCAAAGCATAGACAGTAAGGGACAACTGAGAATGACAGCCTGTCACTCAGTCCTTACTGTACCAGCCCCATCTAAAGTCAAAGATTTCGAAAATCTTTATAATGAGCAAAAATAGCTTCTCCCAGAAGATTCCCTATCTTCGCGCAAAAAAAAAATCCTACAGCAAAAAGTATCTCTCTCATTGTCCAGTGCTCCACTTACTCGCATAAGAGCAACACTAGACTGGGGGACTTGAAGGGGTAAGGTCGCGCACTGGTCCTACAAAGAGAACTTAGAAGAAAGATAGCAGGTAACACCTGCGCGCCAAAAGGAAATAAATGAACCCTTGCGCCTTTCTCCACAACAAACAGGGATAAAAATCCCAGCAAGCACTCCCGCTTAAATAATACCCAGACTTGGATATTATTTACTTAACTGATACCACACGATAAAGAGTCACACCAGATTACAGCATTAATCTTCTAGAAGAATTCAATCGTGCACTATCAGGACGGTTATAACCGTCTAGACACGGGTCCTCATCTCAGGACTCTCTGAAATCACAAAGATGGCATGGAATTGAAGGAAAACCTCCACTTGATCACTTTCCACGTGGCAATTCCCCAGCCATAGATCTAACAGCGATCCGTGTGCACTCACGTTGGATCGAAAAGATTAGACGGAAGGAAATGTAACCGCTTACGGGGTTAGCATTTTCCGTTAACATTTCACCAACAGGTTTTCCCGCCTAAAAAACTCTCGGCTAAGAATACGAGAACAATTCAGGTATGAAATTCAAGTTACACACACTTCTTCAATACTTCTTCTTCTTCATAAACACAAACTTATTCTCACGCCGGAGTCGGGTCAAGGAGAGAACCCCTTTCGCCCCTTGACGAGGCTAACGGTGTTTTGCTTTGCAGAGTTTATCGGAGAGGAAGATCGGTAACATCGAATCAAACGAGAGAGAACAAACCCCTTTATGCAGATCCAAACCCCCTTGATATTTCGATCCCGGTCGTTTATCTAGTGTTTCTTCAGACATGTTAGCCCAATTGTACGGGGATAAGATTGTATCCCTTCATGGCGTACCAGTGTCTATTATCTCTGACAGAGATACTAGATACACATCTCATTTTTGGAAAAGTTTTCAACAGTCTTTGGGCATGCGCTTAAATTTTAGTACGTCTTACCATCCTCAGACGGATGGGCAGAGTGAGCGTACCATCCAAACTCTGGAAGACATGCTACGTGCATGTGTAATTGATTTAGGTGGTAGTTGGGACAAGCACCTGCCGTTGGTCGAGTTCTCCTATAACAATAGCTACCATACAAGCATCCAGGCTGCGCCTTTTGAGGCCTTATATGGTAGGAAATGCAGAACGCCTATTTTTTGGGCAGAAGTAGGGGAAGCTCAATTATCAGGTCCTGACATAGTCTTTGAAACGACGGACAAGATTGTCCAGATTCGTGACCCCCTGAAAGCTGCCAGGGATAGGCAGAAGAGTTATGCTGATAAAAGACGAAAACCTCTAAAGTTTGAGGTTGGAGATAAGGTTCTGCTTAAAGTGTCGCCCTGGAAAGGGGTGATGCGGTTTGGTAAGAAAGGTAAGTTAAGCCCAAGGTATATAGGACCATTCGAGATCATCGAATGTGTAGGAACAGTGGCTTATAAGTTAAACTTACCTGAAGAGCTCAGTGGTATTCACAATGTATTCCACATTTGCAATCTGAAGAAATGTCTAGCAGATGAATCACTAGTCATACCACATACAGATGTGCACATAGATGAGAGCTTGAAATTTGTGGAAAAACCTTTGTCGATTGAGGATCGACAGGTTAAGAAGCTTCAGAGGAAGCATGTGCCTATTGTAAAGGTTAAATGGGATGCCCGCAGAGGTCCCGAATATACGTGGGAGGTAGAATCCACAATGAAAGAAAAATACCCTCATTTATTTCACCGAGATTTCTTTTAAGGGGGTAAGGATGTAACACCTCGTAAATTTATGTCCAATAAAGTATCGACACTTGTCATGAGCTTTAAACGTGTAAAAGATTGCTTTGGAGGGACTAAAGTTGAAAAATAAGGAAAGTATGTGAATAAAAGGGTTCAAAATGTCAACGACGGATAAATATACTTTAAAATAACCCTACATGATGTTTATACCCTTAAACGAATAAATCTTGGATCATACGAAGCTAATTGTGAAAGAAAGTGAGGAATTACAAACCACAGGGGCTAAATGTGTCAACATGTTTAAAGTATACCTCTGAGTGACCTTTTAGCGAACCCAGAGCTTTGTAATGATTAATTATACTCACAAGAATAAGTGATAAAAATTTCACAAGGTTTTGATAAAGTATGAGAAAGTTATGGCAATATTCGTGTACGAGGGGTTAAAAGCATCAACATTGAAATCTAAGGCCTTAAGGGTGATCACAAAGTTAACCAAGGACTTAACGGAGTTTGGTTAAGTCATAAGACCCTTAAAAGTAAGGTTAGAGGGCCAAAAGTGCAAGAAACAAGCGTAAAACCACGTTAGAAAGGACCAGGGGCTGAAATGTAATTAAAGGAAACTTGTTTGGCTAGTTCTGGGAGGCCAGGCGGCCCGCGTAAGAATGCCTTAGGAGCTTACGCGGCCCGCGTGAGCATCCCAGCGACAGAAAACACCTGCAAGTGCCTGTCCAGGCCTGTTAACCGACATAAAACCTTGTTTTCTTATACCAGGGACTCCCCCACTGGTACTTCATGCACTAGGGACAGTTGGGACCATCTTGTAACACTTGTAGACTTGCATGGCATGATCTAATGGCACCAAATTCACTATATACCAACCCACTTAGTTGCAACACTTCACACATTCATTTGCAAAACTTCACAAGCTCAAGCTTGTTTCTGGAGCTCTCTGGTCAGCAATAAAGATTCCTTAGGCTTTCTAATCGTGCATAGGACCCTTGTAAGTGTCCTTAACCCTTTCTAATTCAGTTTAGCTTAGTTAATTAGCTTAAAGTCAAACCCTCCTAATTAAGGTTTGACTTCGAGATTACTCATAATTTGTCCAGTCAAATCTCGAATTAAAAATACCTATGCGTGGGTAATTATGTGGGTAATAAACCCTTAAAAGGGCACCCTCTGATTCCCACTCTAAGTAGGTCAATTGTCGGGTCAAAGTTAACTTTAAAAAGTCACCAGAAAGCTTATTTTCAAATTAATGCATAATTAGCAATGTAGAAGCCATTCAACCTGTTTTATCATTAATATAACTTGGTAATTAATGTAGGAACATGTCTAAACATGTTCACCCCGACAATTTTAAGTTTAGGCTCGGTTCGGGACCGAAAGTCGCATAGTTTGACTTCTGCTTTGACTTTCAATTCTGACCCGTTTAAGCATAGTTTAGAAATGCCTTAGAGCCTTAATAGGACCAGGTTACATGTAAGTATAACCCTCTGTGATTATACAACTTGGTTCATTAGATATCCGATTCATATGCATGTTTCCGTTAATTGCTTAAATGTTGACTATTATGCCCTTTTCACCTTAAAATGTGATTTTTGAAAAAGTAAAAGAGTAGAAACCTTCATTACTGATTTATAGACATGTCCCTAAAATTTGACATCAGTTTGAGGTCTAGATTAGGAGTTATGCTCATTAGCGTAAATAAGAAGCTTTTTAGTAATTAAATGGCATAATTAACATATAGCCTATCTAAACCCAATTTTTAATGCCAAACTTTTTACCTACTGATATAAAATAATATTTTAGGATTTTTGGAGATTTTTATTTATTTTTAGGCTGGGCATAACATAGGGTTCTAAGCTTAATTCGTTTATTGTCAGTTTTGTCCTTTTTGGCTATAAAATGAGTTTTATAAATCCTTTTGACCCCAAACCTTTTTCTACTCATCCAATATGATAAATAAAATATTTTGAGCCTTCTGGATTAATAAAAATATCAGCTTTCCTTTGAAAACCCGGAAATGGCTCCAAATCGCCTTTTTAAGCATTTTTAACGCATAGTATGTATCAAAACTAGTTTAAATATATAATGGTTGATGCCTACTGATATTTTCAGTAAATTTCTATATTTTAACATTAAGCACAAGTTTTAAACTCAGATTTCCCGTTTCGACATTTTAAGCCTATGTGAAATTACCAAAATGCCCCTACGGTGCATAATATGGTTATAATTAATAAATTTCACATATGCATGATACCCTACTATTATAACTTATTAAATTAAGTATATGTAGGATCGATTTCGGACCCGAACGAGTCGTTCAGAAGAGTTCTCGGATCAAATCAGAGGCGGAATACAAAGATTTGATCTTCGTTCAGCTTGTTATACACTTTAACGGTCTCTTGTATTGATTAACGTGACGATACAATGGCTGGAGACAATTTGGCAGCACCTCGGTACAATATCCTGATTCCCCCACCAAATGACAATATCACTACCCTATTTATAATGTTTCTGATTCCCCACGAAAGTGCAACTTTCTGATTCCCCACGAAAGTGCAACTTTCTGATTCCCCACGAAATGACAATTTTCTAATTCCCCACGAAAATGTCATGTCCATTTCGTGGGAAATCAACATTTCGTGCCCTAATCTAAACAATTCTATACAAGACTCGATACAAGACGCAGACGACATACGGATGCACCAACAAACTCCCCCTCGGATGTTGACGGAGTCATCAGCGTCGAGTCTTCGCACTTTCAGTCTTTATCAGCCTTTGGGCTTCTTTTCTTTGAAATGTTTGATGCTGTAAGTATCCTTCTTGTTTCAACAGCAATGACTATCAATTTTATTGTTTCATCAATTTGCTGAGGGCTGTGCTTTTTCAAGCATTTGCGGAAAGTATTATACGTGGACTTGGTCAGAATTTCCATTCAGCAGAAGTCCCGGGATAATACCCCAAATATCACTAAGCATAAAGACCTAGTATCTCAGAAAGAGGGACCTTTCATAACAAGATTTCGGGAGTTACCCATATATCCAAGAAGTTGTTCCCCACGAACTAAGCAAGTTTGAATTTAGATTTATATCTCGTCATAATCTACTAAACGTGCAAAAACCTACTGGCATATCAAAACACTTAAGTTTGTTTTAATCAAAATGGTTTTTCCAGAAAATTAGTTTTGTGTGTCGTTTCACAAACATGGGGTTTTATCATCACATTGTTTTCAACCATTTGTAGGTTTATCACAAAAACAATTTTCAATAATCATACCACTTGAAAGATAGTTAAATCAAATACAACTTAATGTCTTTGATTAACCACTTGTAAGTCGAAATATCACAGTTACCAACCTGTGAATTTCTCAAGAAAGATGTCGATTCCTACTCCCCAATTACTAACCTGGGAGTTCCGGCAAGTCAGGTGTCACACCCTGACTTTTGCGGAAGCGTGATTATTGGTGTGACTTCTTAATACCATTGCATATGATCATAACAACACTATATGATAAAACCAGTAGATGTACATCCATTAATTTATGTTTAAAAGTAGTACAACATAATTGTCTGAAGTGACGAGACCAATTTCAAGTTACCAACCATAACATGTTTTAAGGAGTTCAGAAAGACTCTACAAAAGATTTTTAAAACAACCCCGAGTTTAGGACCACGTATCTCGTCCAGGATTAAGATACGCCTCCTAAGCCCTAATGACTTGGATGACATCTTTATTCATAACGCAGCTTAAAAACTCTAACGCCCGCCAGATCCATTTACCAATTCCCTGAAATACATGTAGTTTGAAAAATCAACAAAAGTTGAGCAAGTTCATGTGTAAGTGAGTATGTATAAACCTTTGTAAAAATGTCTGTATGTATGAAAATCCCTGGTATGTAGCAATTAAGGAAAAAGAGACCACCATTGGGTTGCAAAGCCAATGATAAGTGTGAAGTGATGCAGGAAGACTCAAACCTAGCGGATTTGTGCGTCGGGCACTTAGTCATCTCATGGTCCACTCAGCGGACTCAGGAGTGGGGCTCGCTACACCCAAATAGATCTATCACTAATGTCCCTCGGTCCTACCACGAGGATTAATGGCCTTAAGTGTCATGCCCACCACTCACATGTTCGCGTAATAAAAACCCTCCTTAAGCTAACCATACCATGTAAATAAATGTCTGTAATGTCTGTAAATGTCTGTAACATGTATTTCACCCCCGAGATGTAAAACTAAAAAAAAGGGGGACATGAACTCACTGTATTGCGTCTTCTATGCTTGTAACTCAAGTCTCCTCAGCAAACACGACTCCCTACAATGTACTATGGTCTATTAGACGAACGGGCCGTGCCTTACCTCAGTATTTATGTTTTTGAGTTACGTTTCTTATATCATTTCGAGTGATAATTATTTGTCAAAATAATTAGTATTTCAACTTAATCATATGCCGTGTTGGAATATTTGTTCATTCCATATCCTAGTATCAATACTTCTAAAGTATCTTATATATGCGTTTCCTTCCCAAGAATGGGATGTCGAAAATATATTGTTAAGTCCCTTTTAGAGATTATATATATTTAACCATGTTCGTGTATGAAACCAACCCCCGATACTTCGTATTTTGTGATAAATATTATGACGAGTTTTATTTTTGAAAACAAAATCTAAAGTATACTAGTAAACACCCGTCTCACAAATATTTATTAAGTGTTAGGATTTTCGGAAAATTTCGGCAGAGTCTCCTTTGTAAATAGGGGTGTCCATGCTTAATTAGCATATCATTTTCTTTTACATATATCCAATAGTTCATTTCCAATAACCAACCCGACATATCGACATACAAAACATTACATACTTCATTTCAGCTTTATTACTCGAAACCGGACTGTTTTCGAGGATTTTTATAAAATAGTTATCCTCTTCCAAAAATTACCAAATTTTTACAGAATGTCAAATATGTTCCATAATTTATTGTGTACAAATATCAAAGTCCAGTTCGTTACCCATATTTTATAAAAAATCATTTTCTCGACTGCAATCAGATTTGTTACTTTCTGATTGCAGTTTACGGAAATATTCACTAAAAATTAACCGTAAGTCCGTTTGATGAAATTCCAGTTGGAGGGTCGTCCTGACAATGTTGTCCATCTACTGTAAAAATTCCATGAGTCGGTTTCACTCAGGTTTCAGGTTATGACTTTGAAAACAACACACTTTTTCTGCAGTAAAAATGCAGCTTGAGCTGCTGTCCAAAAATAGTCTTTTAAAAATAGTAAAAGGTCTCGAAAAATTACGAGTCCAGTGCCATTTGTTTAGTTATTCCAAAATACTCATTTTAGGCTTCAGAAAATCAGTTTTTCGATTTGAAATGGTCCAGTTACAGCCTGTTGAAGTTGGCTGGAAATCCAACTCAGCAAGCTGTTTACATTGTAGAAGTGACTAAAAACGCGTAAACAAGATCCTAACCATGGTTTATTGATGAACAAATGTTAAAACTTTAATCATGCTTTAACCAACCCTAAACCATTCAGATTTCAACCTCACACAACCTTTTTATATATGGTTTTTAGGCAGAAATTTAAGTTCACATTTTAGTGTTTAAGCTTTTGTGTGTAATGAACATTCAACAATTCATAACAAGAATCAAGGTGGAACAAGAGTGTGAAGAGACTTACTACTAGCACAAGGCTAGGGTAGTAATCTTAGGATGAGATGATGGTGAAATGTTGGTGACAAAACTTGAATCAAGCTTCCTTGAACACCTTCAATCTTGCACTTCTAGGGATGAATCCTCAATCTTTAAATGAGAGCTTTTGGAGAAGAAAATGGAGATGGTGAAGAGTGGTGGTGAATTCGGTTATGGAGAGAGGGGGGGTATATGAGCCGAAATTTAGAGAGAGGAGGGAGGAGATTGGGTGTAATCTTTGTAATGATGGAAATTCTTGGAAATGTGCACAACTAGCTCATAGGGAAATCATACCAATAATTTTGGCCAATAGAACCAAGATTCTCTTTTTACATAATCTAAACAAAATATTTTCACTAATCATGGCAGAAAATCGGCTGGGGGGTAAAGTGTAAATTTTTGTTAATTAATAGGTATTAAGTTAGAAGGTTAAGGGTATTTCCAAGTATAGTGGGTGTATGTCATGTTTACATGGTGTATGGGGATTTTTGTGACCATAAATAATTAAAAATGATAAAATAATATTTCTGACAATATTCTCGTGTCTCGGGTAATGTCTGGTTGTTCGGTTTCGTATCGTTCCGTTAAAGCGTTTAATTGTCCCGTATAGCGTCCTTTGAGCATCTTTTTGTAACGAAATTAATTCCAACACTTAGCAAAGTGTCCCGGACCATTTAGTCAATACTCTGTATAATATGAGTGTGTTAAAAGCTGAATTGTTACTAAAAATGCGGAATTATGTAATTAAATTGCGTTTTAGGCACTTTCCGGCACTCAAACTATCACCTAGTGACATAGTCTTATGGTCCTCGCCTCCCTACACTCCATACTGGTGTAGTGTTTTATCCCTGGCCCATACTGGCCTAAAAATAGTATCTGTCTAAGTGCTGGCATTGTCAGCATGTATCTGAGTTATTCGCTCACTGTACTAACTGTGCTTTGTGCATCAGGTTTGTCACTAAGAATCTGTATGAAATAATTGAAGTGACTGTATGTAAAGAATGCACATGTATGTATATAACATAAATTAGTAAGCAGTTTAAAGCGTCAGATGTAATCAAGCACAGTCATTAAGCACATAATTAGAGTTAATTAATTTGTACAGTACCTGTAATTGTGAGGGTTGTCACATTCTCCCCCCGTTAAGAAAATTTCGTCCTCGAAATTTGTACTACCTTAACTCCTTAGGGTTTCATTATGCATGTATGTATATGATAGTACCGAGGTAGATAATCACCAAACCGAATCAAACCTTATTCACATCAAGTGAGTCCAAGAATATATAACAACACGAATCCAATGGTTAAAAGGTATGTGCTTTTAGCATTGAGTGTGCCTATTGGCACACTAAAGTGCCTATTGGCACACCAAACCCTAGCAAAAGTTAGGGTTTATCTACGCTGCGTATTGGTCAATACGCAGCCTATAAGGTTAACCCTAGACGCTGCGTATTGACCAATACGCAGCGTAGATAAACCATAGATCTCAGTGCCTGATTACCAATCATTGCACAGAAAACAAGGTCCCTATACGCTGCGTATTGGTCAATACGCAGCGTATATAAAACTGATGCACATTTGGGGTCATTTTGGTAGGTTTGAAGTGTCAAATTTTTGCCAGGTTTCTATACGCTGCGTAGGTTTCTATACGCTGCGTAGGTTTCTATACGCTGCGTAGGTTTCTATACGCTGCGTATTGACCAATACGCAGCGTATATAAACTTGGTAAAATTTGACACTTCATACCTGGAAACATTTTGTGTCAATTCCTGAAACATAAGGGACCATTATTGTAAATCCTGGAAACATCAGGGACCATTTATCTAAATTATCAAACATCAGGGACCATTTTTGTAATTTCATGAAACTTCAGGGACCATTTTTATAAAAAATGAAACACCAGGGACCAAAGTGTAAATATATATAAAATCAGTATAAAAGGGGGTCTTCTTTAAAGAACCGACCCTTAGCATGATTCGAACTCGTGACCTATCATTTAGAACCGTAACGCCTTAACCAGTTTATCCTCCGTTCCGGAGCTGTTAGAACATGGAACTTAATTCTTATATGTAGTAACTGCTAATACGCGGCGTATTGCCCTATACGCAGCATATACTGACACTTCGTATACGCTGCGTATTGATCAATACGCAGCGTATAAAGCCTTCTGAACTTTAAATTCACACAGAACCTGTTATATTCCAGAGACACTCGTTAGGCCTGTACGCAGTTACTACATATAAGACGGACTTAGTTTCGACGCTCGTTAGGCCCGTACGCGCCTTACGGACGACGTCGACTAAATAATATTTTTTTATTATTTAGTCGACGTCATCCGTAAGGCGCGTACGGGCCTAACGGGCAACGACGGACTTAGTTTCGACGCTCGTTAGGCCCGTACGCGCCTTACGGACGACGTCGACTAAATAATATTTTTTTATTATTTAGTCGACGTCGTCCGTAAGGCGCGTACGGGCCTAACGAGCGTCGAAAATAAGCCCGTCGTTAAACGGACTTAGTTTCGACGCTCGTTAGGCCCGTACGCGCCTTACGGATGACGTCGACTAAATAATAAAAAAAATATTATTTAGTCGACGTCGTCCGTAAGGCGCGTACGGGCCTAACGAGCGCCGAAACTAAGTCCGTCGTTACGGACTTAGTTTCGGCGCTCGTTAGGCCCGTACGCGCCTTACGAACGACGTCGACTAAATAATAAAAAAAAATATTATTTAGTCGACGTCGTCCGTAAGGCGCGTACGGGCCTAACGGGCAACGACGGACTTAGTTTCGACGCTCGTTAGGCCCGTACGCGCCTTACGGACGACGTCGACTAAATAATACTTTTTTTATTATTTAGTCGACGTCGTCCGTAAGGCGCGTACGGGCCTAACGAGCGTCGAAACTAAGTCCGTCGTTGCCCGTTAGGCCCGTACGCGCCTTACGGATGACGTCGACTAAATAATAAAAAAAATATTTGACACTTCAAACCTGGAAACATTTGTGTCAATTTCTGAAACACAAGGGACCATTTTATTAAATCCTGGAAACACCAGGGACCATTTTTGTAAATTTATCAAACCTCAGGGACCAATTTTGTAAACACATCAAACCTCAGGGACCATTTTTGTAAATTTATCATCCGTAAGGCGCGTACGGGCCTAACGGGCAACGACGGACTTAGTTTCGACGCTCGTTAGGCCCGTACGCGCCTTACGGACGACGTCGACTAAATAATACTTTTTTTATTATTTAGTCGACGTCGTCCGTAAGGCGCGTACGGGCCTAACGAGCGTCGAAACTAAGTCCGTCGTTGCCCGTTAGGCCCGTACGCGCCTTACGGATGACGTCGACTAAATAATAAAAAAAATATTTGACACTTCAAACCTGGAAACATTTGTGTCAATTTCTGAAACACAAGGGACCATTTTATTAAATCCTGGAAACACCAGGGACCATTTTTGTAAATTTATCAAACCTCAGGGACCAATTTTGTAAACACATCAAACCTCAGGGACCATTTTTGTAAATTTATCATCCGTAAGGCGCGTACGGGCCTAACGGGCAACGACGGACTTAGTTTCGACGCTCGTTAGGCCCGTACGCGCCTTACGGACGACGACGACTAAATATTATTTAGTCGTCGTCGTCCGTAAGGCGCGTACGGGCCTAACGAGCGTCGAAACTAAGTCCGTCGTTGCCCGTTAGGCCCGTACGCGCCTTACGGATGACGTCGACTAAATAATATTTTTTTTATTATTTAGTCGACATCATCCGTAAGGCGCGTACGGGCCTAACGGGCAACGACGGACTTAGTTTCGACGCTTGTTAGGCCTGTACGCGCCTTACGGACGACGTCGACTAAATAATAATAAGTCCGTCGTTGCCCGTTAGGCCCGTACGCGCCTTACGGATGACGTCGCCTAAATAATATTTTTTTTATTATTTAGTCGACGTCGTCCGTAAGGCGCGTACGGGCCTAACGAGCGCCGAAACTAAGCCCGTCGTTAAAGACGGGCTTAGTTTCGGCGCTCGTTAGGCCCGTACGCGCCTTACGGACGACGTCGACTAAATAATAAAAAAAATATTATTTAGTCGACGTCATCCGTAAGGCGCGTACGGGCCTAACGGGCAACGACGGACTTAGTTTCGACGCTCGTTAGGCCCGTACGCGCCTTACGGACGACGTCGACTAAATAATATTTTTTTTATTATTTAGTCGACGTCGTCCGTAAGGCGCGTACGGGCCTAACGAGCGTCGAAACTAAGTCCGTCGTTGCCCGTTAGGCCCGTACGCGCCTTACGGATGACGTCGACTAAATAATAAAAAAAATATTTGACACTTCAACCTGGAAACATTTGTGTCAATTTCTGAAACACAAGGGACCATTTTATTAAATCCTGGAAACACCAGGGACCATTTTTGTAAATTTATCAAACCTCAGGGACCAATTTTGTAAACACATCAAACCTCAGGGACCATTTTTGTAAATTTATCATCCGTAAGGCGCGTACGGGCCTAACGGGCAACGACGGACTTAGTTTCGACGCTCGTTAGGCCCGTACGCGCCTTACGGACGACGTCGACTAAATAATAAAAAAAATATTATTTAGTCGACGTCGTCCGTAAGGCGCGTACGGGCCTAACGAGCGTCGAAACTAAGCCCGTTAGGCCCGTACGCGCCTTACGGATGACGTCGACTAAATAATATTTTTTTTATTATTTAGTCGACGTCATCCGTAAGGCGCGTACGGGCCTAACGGGCAACGACGGACTTAGTTTCGACGCTCGTTAGGCCCGTACGCGCCTTACGGACGACGTCGACTAAATAATATTTTTTTTTATTATTTAGTCGACGTCGTCCGTAAGGCGCGTACGGGCCTAAGGAGCGTCGAAACTAAGTCCCTCGTTGCCCGTTAGGCCCGTACGCGCCTTACGGATGATAAATTTACAAAAATGGTCCCTGAGGTTTGATGTGTTTACAAAATTGGTCCCTGAGGTTTGATAAATTTAAAAAAATGGTCCCTGAGGTTTGATAAATTTACAAAAATGGTCACTGTAAACCCTAATCAAACAAATCAAACAAATACCCCTAATTCACTGTAAACCCTTATCAAACAAATCAAACAAACACCCCTAATTCACTGTAAACCCTAATCAAACAAATCAAACAAACACCCCTAATTCACTGTAAACCCTAATTTACCTATGATACAGCCCTAATTTACGGATAAAATACTAAAAAATCAAAATTACTTAAATAGGTTGAGTATATACCTCGTTTATACTTCGAATTCGCGTGTATCGGAAATACGTAGTCGCCTTCGTAGGGGTTCGTAGAGGTTTTGTGTGTAATTTGGGGAAGAACATACGCTGCGTAGGTGTTTTCCTGATTTATATCAGAACCTATACGCATCGTAGAGATCAATACGAAGCGTATGCAAAAGTCTGAAATTACCATTTCGCCCTTCTATCAGTGCTATACGGGGCTTAATATAAGGGCAAAAAGGTCATTGTCCACTTCTATATACGCTTCGTATTGAGCTCTACGATACGTATATAAGAGGTCATCACAATGACCTTTATACCCTTCTGTTTAGCCTATACGAAGCATGTGTAGAAGGGTATAAAGGTCATTATAATGACAATTATATACGCATCGTAGAGATCCATACGAAGCGTATATAAAGGTCCGAAAATGACCTTTTTGCCCTTATATTTCGCCCCGTATAGCCCTAACAGAAGGGCAAAATCGTAATTTAACATATTTATATTTTCAAACTTCAATTTGGGGGGAAAATTGTCCGCCTTTGACATACGATGCGTATTGATCAATACGCTGCCTTGTTTTGTCTCATTTTACCTTTTTACCCTTGTTCTGAGGCTAAAGGAAGCCAAAAGAGGGGCTTTATTGTCATTTGGTTAACATACGATGCGTAGGGATCCCTACGCACCTTATAAGACCTTTTTTTTTTCTTGGTTTGTATTTAGAGAAACTAAAAATAATCCAAAAATTATGTTTATAAAAATTTGAATTATAAATTATAAATTATAAATTATAAATTATAAATTATAAATTATAAATTATAAATTATAAATTATAAATGAATTAAAAATGATATTATTTGAATTATAAAAATTAAAAATGATAAAAACTTTATAAATTAAAAAATTTCTACAATTTACAAAAATACAAGTTTCCGCTTAATCTTCGATAACATTTAAACTCGGTTCTCTGTCTTTGTCTCGGTCTGATTTAGGATGCATTAACTCGTAGTAGTGCTCTAACCGCGGTGTATACATTTCTTCCCACCGTTTCGCAGCTATTGATCGATGTGCCGACCACAGCGGGTTCACTAAAGGCATGGGGTAGTCTCCTTCCAACTTAGCATGTATGAAGTGTCCCCCGTGAACATGTATAAGCGTTATCGCTTGAGGTCGTGGATCTAGTGGGGCATCCGTTAACGGGAAGATGGTAGAGCTCCATTCAATGCTTAGCACGTGGAGGACAATATTATACCTTTGCGCTATGAGAAGCCCTACCTGGGGCATTTCCATCCAGTGACTTTCATCGCACCCTTTCACTGAATGCCATTCGATGCTCTTACGTATTCGTTTAAAGTCTCCTTCGTTATATGTTTCGAATACATGCTTCCAACGCGGTTTGTTATGGTCAATCTCCAGTAGTAAATCTCTTCGAATATTGGGCCATGCGTGTTCTGTAAAACCTAACCCGACAGCCACAGACCTGTACCCACAATGACCGTCTGGGGTCACATCTTGTATACGCGATATGTAAGAGCGAAACTCTGATGGAATTTGATTCTTAAACCTCTTAATGCATAACAAGTGCTCGTCCCCCTTTATTAATGGAAAAACCTTATCATCCCTCGTCTCCTTCTTTTTAGAACTTGTTGAACTGTTTGGTTGCATTTTAGGTTTTTCAGACTTCACAAACGAACCAGTTCCACGAGAGCCCTCTGACGGTACGTATGAGCTGTGTCGGGGTAAATCGTACCTATGCTTGGGGGAAGCGGTAATTACGTTGCTGTCCTCGCCATAGGAGCTGTATCTCGCAGCTTGGTCTAACCTCGCAGCTTCATCTAGCCTTTCTTGTACTTTCTTTGATGTAGGCCGACCGCGAGTGTTTTGCTGGACGATCGGTGGTTTCTTGGTTGACGATTTCGGGGTGAAAACCGCTTTTATCTTTGAAAGCATACTCTTTTGCTGAACGGGGGACTGCGCCTCTAAATGTTGCCGCACATTATTGAGCTCTGCTACAATATCGACCTCCTCGTCTACCAGTTTACAAGGGAGCAAGTCAAGCTTACGCCAGAATACATCTATCTCGTCGAGTTGTATTATACGCCCTGCACAGTTAAGTTAATACGGTGTGAGAAACAGCTAAATCGTACAAAATAACAAAAGGTTTGTGGTTTTAATATTTTTTACCTATACGTGTGTAGTTTTCCAGCCTACAAGCACACGGCAATCCTTTGCTAAGCCACATATGGCAACCACATGATGCGTTAAGTTTCCGCAACACATCCATCTTCCTCAGTAGCTCTTTTTCCAGCAAATCAAGTGCTTCATGGGAAACCTTTCCACGTAGGTTGTCCAACATTCGGTGTCTGTGGTGGTTCATCGTTTTTTCGATGCTCTCAGTGAAACTTTTTTGTATTTCATCGTACTGAGTTTCAACTATATCAATGATGCATCTTGCTATTCGCTCCAATGAACTCCCGCGCGTAATGTATCTTTTTAAATTTGCGTGCTGGCTCTCAACTCTGTTGGTGGTGCGCTGACCAAAGTTGCGACACTTATCGGTCCACGCATAAACGAACATTTCTTTATAGTCTTTGAGCCAGTTTTCGTAGACGTAATCATAGACACCTGTAAAAATAAAATAATGAAATGTAAAAGCGTGTGTGAAATATAATAGATTGGGTGAGTCGTTTGTTGAAGGAACACTTACTTTCTCGGTTGGCAACCACGAGTCGGTTATACATTTTCTCCAAGTTGTACTTGTACATGGGCTCTGATGAAGATTCGCACAATGTCCGCCAGTACGACATAAATTTCCCCCAATCTTCTTTATCGAACCCTGACTTGCACTTTCTAGCTATATTTTGTTGGATGTGAAAGTGGCATAGAAGCCTTTTTGCGTTCGGGAATACTTTAGAACACGCGTTTATTAGGGCAAGCTCCCTATCCGTGACTATCACACGCGGCATCATACATTCATGCAATATTGACTTGATCCGCTCAAGCACCCACACGTAGTTACCCCTTCGTTCTTTACAAATAACGGCATGTGCGATACAAAAAGACTTCCCAGTCGACGTCATACCCACAACCTGGACAAATGGCATGTTGTAGAGGTTTGTTTTGTAGGTCACGTCGATCAACATCACGTGCGGGAATGCACGCCACATAGTGATTGAATAAGGATGAACAAAGAAAATCTCTGTTACGACATCTGTTTTGGGATCTTGTCGGGTGTCGTAAATGAATCGGCGGTCATGCAGCAGGCTTTCCAGTGCCTGAATAGGATTCTTTCCGTCCATTATTGTCGCTCTAATTTTTTGTACCGCATTTTGCACGTCTTTCTGAACGTGCAGGCTGTCGGGGAACTGCTTTCTTAGGGTTTGAAATATGATACGTGGCTCCATGTTTTGAGCAGTTAGCTGCTCCACTAGCTTGTATTCGGCTTTAGTAAATCTTCGCACAAAAGCGTGGCCCAACAGACTCGTCGTAGGTTCGTGGTTATGGTTCGCACAGTCCACTTTTAACTCCCACGTGTCGTTCGTCACGTCCCGGATGGCGAGTAATGAAAATGGGCAGCCGATTTTTTTGCTACCAGCTTTCCTAACTGTTGCTTTACTACGGTGTTCACCACTACGGTCGCACACAAGCCATACCATCCCAGTAGTACCACCAATATTTTTTGATCGGCGGGTAACAATTACGTAACCATTATCCTTTCCCGTTTCTTGTACCCAATTCTTCAAATCAGTTAGAGACATGAAACGCTAAAAAAAGTTACGTTAATAATAATATAATCGAAACTTCAGGGACCATTTGTGTCAAAAAGACATTAATAATAATAATAACAATAATAATAATAATAATAATAATAATAATAATAATAATAATAATAATAATAATAATAATAATAATATAATCGAAACTCATACTTCAGGTACTAATATGGTTATTATTGAAACTATTTTAACAGAATGATTTAACAAGGTTAACTTTCATATAAAGATTTCATCTTTAAACACTAACTCAGTTAGCATACTTAACTGAACAGTATAGGGACCATTTGTGTCAATTTTTGAAACTTCAGGGACTATTTTTGTCAATTTTTGAAACTTCAGGGACCATTTTTGTCAATTTTCGAAAGTTCAGGGACCATTTTTATCAATTTTCAAAAGTTCAGGGACCATTTTTGCAATTTTCGAAAGTTCAGGGACCATTTTTGTCAATTTTCGAAAGTTCAGGGACCATTTTTGTCAATTTTCGAAACTTCAGGGACCATTTTTGTCAATTTTCAAAACTTTAGGGACTGTTTTGTCAATTTTTTGAAATTTCAGGGACTATTTTCGTAAAATTTGAAACTTCAGGGACTTTTTATTGTTTTTGGCACTTAACTGGACTAACTGAGTTCTCTAACTCAGTTAGTGGTCCCTTGTATTAAATGCTAACCTAGTTAGGATATAACTATGATTTAACTAACTAAGTTAGGTTTAAACTAACCATTTTGTTAATTAGACTAACTAGATTATTATTATAAAAAGAATACAATTTTTAATAATAATAATAATTATAATTATAATATTTTTAACAACAACAACAACAATAATAATAATAATAATAATAATAATAATAATAATAATAATAATAATAATAATAATAATAATAATAATAATAATAATTACAATTATAATTATAATTAAAGTATTTTAACAATAATAACAATAATAATAATTATTATAATTATATTATTTTTAACAATAATAATAATAATAATAATAACAATTATAATTATAATAATAATAACAATAATTATTTTAATGTGATACCTCATTTACTTGAAATGGATTGCCCGGGGTAGATGGTTCATAAAGTGATGTGTTACGGGACTCATAACCATATCCACCATGTTCTTCGTATCCACCGTATCCAACTTCATCCCTAGATCTATCGTATACACTGTAACCACCTTCACCCCCGTATCCACTGTAACCACCGTCACCCCCATATCTATCGTATCCACCGTAGCCCCCATATCCACTGTAACCACCTTCACCCCCGTATCCACCATCACCACCGTATCCACTGTAACTTCCGTATCCACCTTCATCCCCGTATACCCCATAACCCGGATACGATTGCTGCGACGGGTAATATGGTTCATCAACAGGTGCATTCTCAACACCGTATCCACTTTGTTGCACGTACGGAGATTCATACCCGTATCCGTAATCTGGACACACTTGATGCGCCGGGTAATTTGGTTCATCAACAGGTGGAGTGGGAGTCTTGTTCAAGTCTGGCAACTGTGTTTCTTGATTAACAGGGACTCCAGACACAACCTCCTCCTCCTCATTGGCAGCATTTGATCCCCATGTGTCGTTAGAATAACGATTACCGAAATAATTATCCTTCCAAAATGATGACATTTTAACAAGGTTGAACCAAAAACTAACAATTTACTGAAGAAGAAGATGAAAAGGAAAGCAAAGTATATGTCGGGTGATGGGTAACAGATATGAATGGAGGGATAAATAGACTTTCATCTGGCATGTCAATACGCAGCGTATTGATCCCTACTCACCGTATTACTTTATTCACGTGCCCTGGACAACATCGTATCAGGTCAAATCAGTCTATCAATACGGTGCGTATTGATCAATACGCACCCTATGTAAGACTGATTTGACATGGTACTAGGTTTGACTGTCTGGTCGTGCACCTACCACTTATATACGCTGCGTATTGACCAATACGCAGCGTATTCAGAAAACCCTATACGCTGCGTATTGACCAATACGCAGCGTATGCAAACCCTAATTGTGCAGATAGCCTGACTTGGTGTGCAGATAGTGAGAGCCTTAGCATTTAATGTCAAAGACATAAGTCGTATTGACGTGTAGTCTAGTGTAATCCAGTTACAGGGGTTTCACAAAAGAGGAGTCTTGTCCATTAGGATACTTAGATAGTCGGCCACAATATGCCAACGAGTTTTCACAACCGTAGCATCAGCTATATGAACTCAAAATCAATAACCCAAAAGTAGTAGTAAAGTGATCTGTAAATCTCCCGACTAAATGAATGGAAAGGTTTAGTGTGTTGGCACTCTTAAGTTTCGTAGGTACACCGAATGGAATACAAGCGAATTTGGTGTATCGCGGTATTGTTTCGTAGTTGCATCAGAAATGTTTAAATGACAAGTCAACCAAAGTATATGTAGTTTTGGGTGAAACAGTTGACCATGATTAGCACAAGATAATGACACCGCAGGGTGTCGTAATGACGAGATTCAATAATAGTAACTGGACGAGTTCACCGTGCCTGAAATCAAGTAAACGTGGACCGAGACAATCTGAAGATTTGATTTACGCAATGTTGTAAAGTTTCCAGTTGAATATGAAATATCAAGAGCCAATCTTTTTGATCGAAGGTGAAAAGTATTAAGTATCGCAAGGTATTCGATTGACAATGAAAGTATCGTCAGAAGGTACATTGGGCTTATGAAATGAATCTATGTACCATTGCCTTAACACACAATCGTGTTGAGACTGCTTTAATTGTGATAAACGAGGCGGATTTAGAGCAAATAAGTTAAATCCGTGTATGAAGTGAGTATCCAACTTAGCGCAAGCTCAATTTTGTGAAGATATCACCGCAAGGTATTGAAACTAATCAAACGATTTAGTGGAGTCGTAGACCAACCGAATCTACTACGACTCGTAATGAAATAGCTTTTGCAAGAATATTTGAATATGATGCTCCCAATACATCATATTGCGTCTCAAATCAAACGTGTGAAATGGATAAGTTCAAACAATTGAACTTGGTTCTGGCGTAATCCGACAATAAACGTATGTATTAATAAGGGAAATCTCAGCATGGTAACAACGATGAATTATGAACGTAACTTGAACGAAAGCAATTTCAAGAAAGTGTGTTAACTTGGTAACAAAAGAGTCAAAAATAACAATAATGTAAGCCATTTGAATCACAACCCTGTGATTAGGTTTAGCAACATAATATTCGAACTTCAATGAAGCGCTTGAAATGAAACCGCACGCGTAGCAAAAGGTGCATGCGTAATATGTGAGTTTTCAAGTAATAACACAATGAGTGTTTGCTAAAATGGAGAAACGACCAAATATTCGAAGCAAAAGAGTGTTCGCTCTCAACGAAGAAAATCAACGTGATGCAACTACTTTAAGGGGAGTAGAGATGCAAACATCTACTCGGCTAGAAGCAAAAGTGAAGATTTTAACGAAAGAATTCCGAGTACTTTCTGTTTTGCTAACTGAAATGGCATATATGACAGGTTAATGTGTTAGATTGAGTTAACAGATATGGTGTCTAATTAACAACCTTTACAAGTTTGGACCTGGGTTTCTAAGGGTCCTAAGCATATGTTTTCTAGACCCTCAAGGTTTCGTATTCTATGTAACTTGGTTTTGTGCATTGTGTAGGAAACACCATCTTTGTGTATGTTTAAAAACAAGTTATTATCCCACAATTTCCCCCGGTATGCTTTCTTCCTGAATTCATCGCTAACGACACTCGATCATCAATCAGTCGCGTAATAGTAGTTGGATCCTCACAGTTAGTTAAGTAAGAAATTTGTTAATTCTCAGCAAGAGTTACTGACTCTTGTGGGTTAGTTCGTTCGGCTCTGATACCAAGCTGTCACACCCTGACTTTTTGATCAAGGCGACATGTGTATCGGTACATGGTAGTCATAGTATGTATTTCCATAGTAATTACTATCAGTTAGCGTATGCAAACAGTTTCCACATATGCACGTTTATCAATAATCAGCAATTAAGCATGTATGTGATAACAATGTAAGCAAGTAATCATCCTAGTCTTCCCTAGACTATCCCACTCAGTCTCTCAGACTGAACTCCCTAGTCTCTCAGACTAACTCCCTTGTCTCTAAGACCAATTCCCTGGTCTCTAAGACCAACTTCCCCAGTCTCTAAGACTAAATCCCTGGTCTCTAAGACCAAACCGCCCAGTATCTAAGACTAAATCCCTGGTCTCTAAGACCAAACCTCCCAGTCTCTAAGACTAAAATTTTCCCCAGCCTCTAAGGCTGAACCTCCCTAATTTCTCAGATTGAACCTCAGTCTCTAAGACTGAACCTCCCCAGCCTCTAAGGCTGAACCTCCCTCAATCTCTAAGATTGAATCCCTCAGTCTCTAAGACTGAACCTCCCTCAGCCTCTAAGGCTGAATTATAAACATATATTTTGGAACGTGTATTTGCGCCTTTTGTTTGTAAAAATGTTTGTTCCCTGGATCTGGACTTTTAGTGTATGCAATGTAAAAAGTGTTTGAAAACGTTTCGTGAGAGCCCTAGTGATCATAGTCTAGACTCGAGAAAGAATCCTAGTTCGCTATGATCGAGGCTCTGATACCAAGCTGTCACACCCTGATTTTTGCGGAAGCGTGATTATTGGTGTGACTTCTTAATACCATTTCATATGATCATAAAAAAACTATATGATAAAACCAGTAGATGTACATCCATTAATTTAAGTTTAAAAGTAGTACAACATAATTGTCTGAAGTGACGAGACCAATTTCAAGTTACCAACCATAACATGTTTTAAGGAGTTCAAAAAGACTCTACAAAAGATTTTTAAAACAACCCCGAGTTTAGGACCACGTATCTCGTCCAGGATTAAGATACGCCTCCTAAGCCCTAATGACTTGGATGACATCTTTATTCACAACGCAGCTTAAAAACTCCAATGCCCGCCAGATCCATTTACCAATTCCCTGAAATACATGTAGTTTGAAAAATCAACAAAAGTTGAGCGAGTTCATGTGTAAGTGAGTATGTATAAACGTTTGTAAAAATGTCTGTATGTATGAAAAACCCTGGTATGTAGCAATTAAGGAAAAAGAGACCACCATTGGGTTGCAAAGCCAATGATAAGTGTGAAGTGATGCAGGAAGACTCAAACCTAGCGGATTTGTGCGTCGGGCACTTAGTCATCTCATGGTCCACTCTGCGGACTCAGGAGTGGGGCTCGCTACACCCAAATAGATCTATCACTAATGTCCCTCGGTCCTACCACGGGGATTAATGGCCTTAAGTGTCATGCCCACCACTCACATGTTCGCGTAATAAAAACCCTCCTTAAACTAACCATACCATGTAAATAAATGTCAGTGATGTCTGTGAATGTCTGTAACATGTATTTCACCCACGAGATGTAAAACTAAAAAAAAAGGGGACATGAACTCACTGTATTGCGTCTTCTGTGCTTGTAACTCAAGTCTCCTCAGCAAACACGACTCCCTACAATGTACTATGGTCTATTAGACGAACGGGCCGTGCCTTGCCTCAGTATTTATGTTTTTGAGTTACGTTTCTTATATCATTTCGAGTGATAATTATTTGTCAAAATAATTAGTATTTCAACTTAATCGTATGTCGTGTTGGAATATTTGTTCATTCCATATCCTAGTATCAATACTTCTAAAGTATCTTATATATGCGTTTCCTTCCCAAGAATGGGATGTCGAAAATATATTGTTAAGTCCCGTTTAGAGATTATATATATTTAACCATGTTCGTGTATGAAACCAACCCCCGATACTTCGTATTTTGTGATAAATATTATGACGAGTTTTATTTTTGAAAACAAAATCTAAAGTATACTAGTAAACACCCGTCTCACAAATATTTATTAAGTGTTAGGATTTTCGGAAAATTTCGTCAGAGTCTCCTTTGTAAATAGGGGTGACCATGCTTAATTAGCATATCATTTTCTTTTACATATATCCAATAGTTCATTTCCAATAACCAACCAGACATATCGACATACAAAACATTACATACTTCATTTCAGCTTTATTACTCGAAACCGGACTGTTTTCGAGGATTTTTATAAAATAGTTATCCTCTTCCAAAAATTACAAAATTTTTACAGAATGTCACATATGTTCCAAAATATATTATGTAAAAATATCAAAGTCCAGTTCGTTACCCATATTTTATAAAAAATCATTTTCTCGACTGCAATCAGATTTGTTACTTTCTGATTGCAGTTTACGGAAATATTCACTAAAAATTAACCGTAAGTCCGTTTGACGAAATTCCAGTTGGAGGGTCGTCCTGACAATGGTGTCCGTCTACTGTAAAAATTCCATGAGTCGGTTTCACACAGGTTTCAGGTTATGACTTCGAAAACAACACACTTTTTCTGCAGTAAAAATGCAGCTTGAGCTGCTGTCCAAAAATAGTCTTCTAAAAATAGTAAACGGTCTCGAAAAATTACGATTCTTGTGCCATTTATTTAGTTATTCCAAAATACTCATTTTAGGCTTCATAAAATCAGTTTTTCGATTCAAAATGGTCCAGTTACAGCCTGTTGAAGTTGGCTGGAAATCCAACTCAGCAAGCTGTTTACATTGTAGAAGTGACTAAAAACGCGTAAACAAGATCCTAACCATGGTTTATTGATGAACAAATGTTAAAACTTCAATCATGCTTTAACCAACCCTAAACCATTCAGATTTCAACCTCACACAACCTTTTTATATATGGTTTTTAGGCAGAAATTTAAGTTCACATTTTAGTGTTTAAGCTTTTGTGTGTAATGAACATTCAACAATTCATAACAAGAATCAAGGTGGAACAAGAGTGTGAAGAGACTTACTACTAGCACAAGGCTAGGGTAGTAATCTTAGGATGAGATGATGGTGAAATGTTGGTGACAAAACTTGAATCAAGCTTCCTTGAACACCTTCAATCTTGCACTTCTAGGGATGAATCCTCAATCTTTGAATGAGAGCTTTTGGAGAAGAAAATGGAGATGGTGATGAGTGGTGGTGAATTCGGTTATGGAGAGAGAGGGGGGGGGGGTATATGAGCCGAAATTTAGAGAGAGGAGGGAGGAGATTGGTTGTAATCTTTGTAGTGATGGAAATTCTTGGAAATGTGCACAACTAGCTCATAGGGAAATCATACCAATAATTTTGGCCAATAGAACCAAGATTCTCTTTTTACATAATCTAAACAAAATATTTTCACTAATCAAGGCAGAAAATCGGTTGGGGGGGGGGTAAAGTGTAAATTTTTGTTAATTAATAGGTATTAAGTTAGAAGGTTAAGGGTATTTCCAAGTATAGTGGGTGTATGTCATGTTTACATGGTGTATGGGGATTTTTGTGACCATAAATAATTAAAAATGATAAAATAATATTTCTGAAAATATTCTCGTGTCTCGGGTAATGTCTGGTTGTTCGGTTTCGTATCGTTCCGTTAAAGCGTTTAATTGTCCCGTATAGCGTCCTTTGAGCATCTTTTTGTAACGAAATTAATTCCAACACTTAGCAAAGTGTCCAGGACCATTTAGTCAATACTCTGTATAATATGAGTGTGTTAAAAGTTGAATTGTTACTAAAAATGCGGAATTCTGTAATTAAATTGCGTTTTAGGCACTTTCCGGCACTCAAACTATCACCTAGTGACATAGTCTTATAGTCCTCGCCTCCCTACACTCCATACTGGTGTAGTGTTTTATCCCTGGCCCATACTGGCCTAAAAATAGTATATGTCTAAGTGCTGACATTGTCAGCATGTATTTGAGTTATTCGCTCACTGTACTAACTGTGCTTTGTGCATCAGGTTTGTCACTAAGAGTCTGTATGAAATAATTGAAGTGACTGTATGTAAAGAATGCACATGTATGTATATAACATAAATCAGTAAGCAGTTTAAAGCGTTAGATGTAATCAAGCACAGTCATTAAGCACATAATTAGAGTTAATTAATTTGTACAGTACCTGTAATTGTGAGGGTTGTCACATCAGGTTTTTCATTTAAACAGTTTCACTCAAGCCTGACAGTCCTTGGGTGCTTTTGAAATTCCTTTTGACAATGATGGAAAATTTTCATCATTCATTGTTAAATCAGAATTCTCAACTTTTACCTCAACACATGGCTCTTCTGGCTTTACCACACCAGATTCATTGCCTGAATGTGGCTTGTCTGACTTTGATGAGTCAAGATCATTGCCAACAACTGGCTCTTTTGTTTCAGAAGAAACAAATTCATCACCAGGAACTTTCTTTTCTTCACACTCCATTCTGTCCTCAGATTTGTATCTGATGAATTCGTCTTGCTAGACTTTGCATTCTTTGGAGAGCAAGATGATTTATCAGAACTCTTCTCTGATTTTCTTGTTGTATCCGAGGACAAAATCTTCTCCAGATACTCTCTCGCCTTCTTCCTCTTTTTCCTCAGTCTGTCTTTCTGCCCATGAGAAAGCTTCACTTTCTTTTCTTGAACTTTAGGTTCTTGAACCTTCTGTTCTTTGGGCTTGACATTGACTGGTTTCTTTGCCAATTTTTGAGAATTAGCCCTCAATCTGTCATTTGATCTCCTTGGGCAGTCTCTGGCAATGTGACCTATGATGTTGCAGTTAAAGCATCTCCTCGTCTCATAACTCCAACCCTGGCAGTTAACAACAATGTGTCCTTGATAACCGCATCGGTAACACACTCTGTTATCATACCAATCACCATTTTCAGGCCAAACGTTCAGATCAAAGCACTGTTTGGCTTGGTGATACTCCTTTCTTCTCTTGTTTGCTGGATTTGGCTTTTGAGCACTGTGGTCCGACCTGCACCACTTATTACCAACTTTTTTGAGTTTCTGTTTTCAGATTTTTGTGATTTTGCATAATGATTGGATGACTGAATTGATGAGCTTTTATTTTCATTTTTAAAATTTTTCAAATTTTTAACTTTTTGTTTCTGTTCTACACTCTTCTTAACAGGTTTTTGCTTTGAGCATTCACCTATTTCAGTAGATTGCAAAACAGTATTTTTAAATTTTTCTTTTAATTCCAAAAATATTTTTCTTTTTTCTTCTTTTTCTTTCTCATCATCAAATTTATCAACACAATCTTCAATTTTGACTTTGTCAAAATTTGAGACATTGTCACTTATTGTAATAGCATTGATCGGTATTAGACAGAGTTGATCAATCATTGCTGAAGAGGTCACAAAACCTTTCAATTTCTTCTCAAACTCAGCAATTTTATTTCTTGCACTCTTAGCTTCATTTTCAAGCTGAGAGATTTTTTCAAGCTGAGAAGTAATTGCATTTTCATTTTCCACTATATTCTTTTCAAGAACAGATTTTTCATTTTCTAAAACTTTTATATGTTCTTGAAATTTTTCTTCATTTTGTTTCAGATTTTGTTTTCCAATTTTATCCAAAGATCTTTGTTTTCTGAAGATTTTATTTTATCTTTAAAAACTTTTTCGTTTTCTTTCAAAATTTTGATTTCCAATGTCAAACTCTCCACATCCTTCAAGAGTTTGACATTGTCTTATTCAAATTTATCACATTTTGAGCACTTCTCGGTCATCTTTACAGCTTTCTTCTCAACCTTGATAGCTGAAATTTCTTTAACTTGCTCCTCTACCTCTTGAACAATTTCCTTAGATTTGACTGTTACTTCATTAGTTGCTGCTTTACTCTTCTCTCTTGAATCAGACTTCAATTTTCTAATCTTTTGGAACTCAAGTTCTTGAGCTTGAATCTTCTTGATGAAATCGCTCAAATTGAAACTACAATATTCTCCGCTCTTCTTCCAAGCTAACAAATACGTTCCCCACACATCAATTGGTAAAGCATTCGCCAACTTATCAAGCCACTCCTCATTCATTTTGTTAATTTTCAAATTTCTCATCTCTCTATACAACTTAGCATACCTCTCGATCAAATCTTTTGTAGACTCTCCTTTGATTCCTGTAAAACAATCAAACTTGTTCAGTGCAATATAAAATTCAGAACCCATGTTTTGGATTTAAAAGTTACCAAAAACATATCTTCAAACAAACTGAGATGATTTTCAAGTAAAACTGACACGTTTCAAATGACCTGGAACCTTTTCAAATAAATTTGACCCTTTAAAATGATTTTACACGACTTCAAACAAACTGATACTGGTAATTCACACGACTTAAATTTTGTGTGACCAGAATCACACTCAAACAACTTGATAATCTTTCAAATAACTTGACTTGTATGATCTGAGATGAATTACAAACGACCTGAATTCGAGCAAACAAGATTTTTTCGAGCAATTTGTTTCTACTTCAATGTTAAGCTTCTATTAGGCCGTTACAACCTAGTAGATCGATGCAAAATACATGATTGGGCTGTTCAATTAGTGGACAAATGTTTTAAAAACACAATTGGGCCATAGAATCACGTATATCACAATTTCATTGGGCTATAACTGGTTGACAGAAAAGAATACTTACCAATTTAAATTTTCAACTCAATATTGATATTATCAATTAACACTCTAACACTAACTGATGTATCACATGTATCCTAAAAAGTGTCAGACAATTTTAAATATGTAAAACATATGATTGGGCCGAATGATGTTTATAAATGGGCTGACAACATCACATGCACACATGCTGTCCTTGATATCAACAAATGTATTTGGCTATTCAACAAAGACTTTTAAGTTTCAATTAACAGTGAGACTTGATTGGGCCGTGATATAAAGTGAGCTTAGAACCAAACAATTTTATTAATTGCACATGGATCGATCAATAGTGGCCGTCTAATATGAATTTGTCAATTGATCCTATTGGACCTCAAAGTCCACTAAACCGACAAGTAGTTTTTCCTTTTATTTCTATTTGACAAGGCTCAGTTCCTTTTCAACTATTATTGGGCCGATTAAATCAAAGTCACATGCACGTTAATCATTCAATTAACACATGCAATGTTTCAATAAGAACCGACAAACTGGGCCAATCAATTTAATCAGTCAATACAGGAATCAACTGACTGACAACTTTAAAATACCGATTGATTTTAATTGGTCCTCACAATATGATTTTATCTAATCAAGAACATCACGTGAACTTCTGAAACATTTTCAAATGAAATAGCGTTTCAAGCGGAATATAACGCTCAAGCGAAATCAGTCAATAACTTCGAGCGGAATCAACAGTTTTGATTTTCAAGCGGAATAAGGTGTAGTTTGGAGCGAAATCTGATTTCGCTTGAACTAAGATGGACAATTTCGAGCGGAATAGGTGTATTTCAAGCGGAATCAGCAATTTTTCAAGCGGAATCAGGCTGATGTCACGTGATATCGGACCAAAAACCTTCGATTTCTCCTAAACGGCTAGAAATTTGGATCTGAAACTTGGTAGGGTTATAGATCAGGTGTTTTCGCACAACATATCAAAAAATCAGCCGATTCGGACCGTAAAATCCCGTACAATTTTGAAAACTTCGGTTAAAAACGTGAAAGAATGAGTAGAAGTCAGAATTTTCAGTGAAAACAAGCTAAATCGGTAAGATCTCTTCCTCCTGAGCTCTGATACCACTTGTAGGATCGATTTCGGACCCGAACGAGTCGTTCAGAAGAGTTCTCATATCAAATCAGAGGTGGAATACAAAGATTTGATCTTCGTTCAGCTTGTTATACACTTTAACGGTCTCGTGTATTGATTAACGTGACGATACAATGGCTGGAGACAATTTGGCAGCACCTCGGTACAATATCCTGATTCCCCCACCAAATGACAATATCACTACCCTATTTATAATGTTTCTGATTCCCCACGAAAGTGCAACTTTCTGATTCCCCATGAAATGACAATTTTCTAATTCCCCACGAAAATGTCATGTCCATTTCTTGGGAAATCAACATTTCGTGGGAAATCAACATTTCGTGCCCTAATCTAAACAATTCTATACAAGACTCGATACAAGACAAAGACGACAGACGGATGCACCAACAATATATATACTGATTTAATCAGACCTGTAACTCAGATTACTATTTAAACTCTTTTATAACCTTTAAAATGACCAAAATGCCCTTACGGGGCATAGTTTGAGTTTAAAATCGTTTTGGGCATAATAGAAGATCTTACTGATGACACAACATATTTAAGGCATATTAACTTAGGAAACTTATATATGACTCTTATGGTTACTCGTTACACACTTTTCGCGTTCGGATCGGCTTATGTAACTAGTTTGCATATATTAGCCGAAACGGGTCAAACCATATCGTTTTTGTCTTAAAATTCAGAATGTGTTTAAGTTACCCTTATTAAACAAGCATACAAGCTTGTCGGGTCAAAACCACATTCTAAACCGGTCTTCGCTTAATCATGCGTTTGAACTGTATTCTTCTTTAAAAACTAACCGGTCTAAGCTTAGGCTAAATCAAAGACCCGTTAGGAATCTAATAGGTTATTATAAACCTTCGTTCCAGAATAGGAGACTCGGTAAAAGCTACGTGCACTTTCTTATTGTGATTATTACTTGCAAAGGTAAATACTTTTAACTTATTTTCCCTTATACGGGCTTGGGTTACGGTATATAAAATACCGCTTGGTCGGGCATTGAATCTTTAATCGTATGATGGTTAAATTTTTGAGATGTCCCGCTTAAATTCTTTTGTTTGCTTAAAACCTTTGGGGGGTTAATGACCATGTCCCGTATATCCTTGGCATCATTCAAAGAAATGGCCATGACCTTAGCACGAGGGTGTAGGCGTACACACGTCAGTGCATTTATAAATAATAACGTATAACCGCCGGTTTCAGGAATAACCCGCCGCGGGACTATACCATGTGGTGTGTCAATTAATCTTTAACCCGGTGTTCAACCCGGGCTACTGAACGTATTAGAAACATGTAATTCTTTTACAAATTTATATATAAATAACTATCCCAAGTTATAAAAAGTTTTGTACCAGGTGCATTCAAATCAATTTTAAACAATTTCAAAATGAGTCAGTTAAGTTAAATTGTATTTACCAGTGTACTGATATATTTTCCCAAAAAGGCTAAGTGCAGGTACTACTCGTAATAGGCTGGACTCTCCTAAGCATCAAATAGAAGTCTCGCAAGCTTAGATGCCTAAAGTCTGTTGAACAAAGTTTTCTCATTATTTTGATCCGCCTGTGGATCTGTTTCAACTGTTGTGATACTTAATATTACAATTTTATTCTGTTGAAATAAAACTATCTTTTTGCTTCCGATGTGCATTTAAATTTGTGTTGTATGACTATGACGATATCAACTACGTCACGATACTCCCCACCGGGCCCACCGATAATACGTGGAAATATCGGGGTGTGACATTTTGACATATCAGCCTTTGGTTTCCAAATATGTTTTGGCTCAACTTTGGTGACTTCTGTTTTACAACCTTAGATTTCTTTTATTTTTCTCAACATCAACAGGCTTCAGATTTGTTCATTTGTGACCAACATGTCCAATTTGTTGACATTTAAAACATGTTTTCTTCGAAACATCTTTGGCATGTTGTCGTTATTTCTTCTGAGCATAGAATTCGTCATTAGTCTGTCGACTAAATCGGATTTCTTTCTCTTCTTCTGAACTTGTTCCGTAAACAAAGTTCAGTTTCTTCTGAAAATTTGACTTTTCAGCCCTTTTCTTTTGATTTTGTTTCTTTTTATAACCCAGCCCAGCCTTTGTGTTTTTCTTTTTGTAACTTTGTTTGTTATTAAAATCTTTCTTGCTCGCTTTACTTAGGAAAATTTATCAATTTCAGATTTTTCAATTTCTACCAGTTTAAAAACTTTGTCAACCTTTTCCGCAATCACATTTTGAATCGGAAACTCAACATCTGAGAACAATTTTTCCGATCCAACCATATAATATGCCAACATTATTGGATCATCATTTGAATTTTTCTCAGATTTTGAATTATTCAGATAATTTTATGAAAACTTTACTCGTCTTGAACTTGTGATTCAGAACTATCATTTTTGGTAGAATCTTCTTTCAAAACACTTTCAACAACCTTACTTAACACCTCTAAATCACCAGCTTAATCAGATTTGGAGTAAGTCACATCAATGTTTTTAGGTAATTGGTCAACCATGTTTATAGCTTTTGCCACCTTTTTGTCATCATAGAATGTAGAATTATTCTCTAACGGTGGTGTTACCTGATGATATGTTGAACCAGTTCCCGTTTTGTTCTTTTCAGAACCATTATCATCTGGTGTGATGTTTAAAATGCATGCGAGAATATATGAAGAGGCATGATAACTTTGCAATTTATTAATTTTCTTTTCTTTTTCGACCAATTCTCGTTTAAGTTCAGCAACTTCATCAATATATTGATTTAAAACCACTTGTTTTCCTTCATACTTGGCTTCAAGAAATTTTGTCGTTTCAGAACATTTTGTAAGTCTATCTTGAATTCGTTGAGTTTGACTTTTCAAAGTTTCATATGCTTCTTTTACTTTATGATATGAAAATTTCATCCCATTATATTCTTTTTGCAACTCTCGAATGCTATTATCTTTTTGTAAACAATCATTGCAATTTGTTGAACGATTTTGTTTTAAAATCTCATTTGCTTTTTCAAAATCTTGGTATTTTAGTGTTAGCTTTTCTATTTTTCGTTTCCAGATTTCTTCTTTTTCAAACATTTCATTACTTTTTTCTTTAAAAATATTTTCAATTTTAGTAAACTCAATATATCTGAATTTTAAGTTTTCATCCTTCTCAGTACAGGCACATTTCTATTCTATGCATTTCCTGCATTGTGGTTCATTTTTGTCAGATTTGTTATCACTTTCATCATTATTACCCATTGATGTGTCCTGGTTTAACGACTCGGAAGATTTAGTTTGAACTTTTACCTCAGTTTTTTCTGACATCCTAGCTTCTTTTGCCGTCTTCTTCAGCTTCTCAACCATCTTTTCAACAGTCTCATCAATAGTTTCTACCTCACTCTTCTTCAAGATCTCTGTTGATAATTCTAGCTTGCGTACATCACTTCTTTTATATGCTTCTCCAACTTTTCAACATAATCTTTTTCTTCTTTCTTCCTTGAATAGTACTCTCCTGTGGTAGGAATAACAGCAACCAGTGTATCAAAGTCCACTTTCTTGGGATCTACAACTGGATTTCCTTGAGGATCTAAGAAGCATTTTCTCTCATCATCCCATCTCTTTGCCTTCTTTGCCTCATTAAAGGGATCATACAATTCATTCAATCTTTCACACCGTTATTGTCTAGTCAATTTTACCTCCGCAACCAACGCACATTTCTCATTTGGAATTGTCACACCCGTCTTTTTGCAGAAACGTGTGGTGTGAACTTGATTAGTTTTCATTACACATGATAATAGTAAACAACTACATGACTAAAACAACGATATCCATCCATTCATAAGTTTAAAATGTTGCAAACCATAAGTTGTTGAAGTTACAAACCAACATAAATTTTAAGTCAAGTTACACACCAAAATAAGTTTTTTTTAGTCCCATTAAAGGACTAGTTCAACAAAAGATTTAAAACATGAGGCTTTGCATCCTATATCTCATCAAATATGAGATGTATGGACCAAACCCTCCAAAAGGGATGACATCGAGACTTGTAACCCAAAATCTTGAAGGTAACGCCGGCACCAAGATCTATCTAATTCCCTGAAATACATGTAAGTTTGAAAACATCAACAAAAGTTGAGCCAGTTCATGCGTTTTACGTTTATGTGCAACAAATGAATCTCAAAAACATTTGAAAGTTCAAGTGTTGTAAGTAGGTATGTAAAGTGTTTATGAATATGTTGATCATTAATGTTTTGCAAGGACATTAATATACGTGATGACATCGGAAGCACTCAACCTGAGGAGATGATTTAAGTGTCGAAACCTCGATAGGGACACAACAAAACTCTAAGTGGCCGCACAAGGACCGTGAGTGGGGCTCATCCGTGCCCATTAGATCTAACCTTTGTTCTGTGTTCCTTAAAAGGATTAATGGTGCCTCAGTTCGCGCCTATTCTCACGTGACCTAAGAATTCATTCCATAGCTTAATCATACCCTTGCTAACATGTATTTCCCCCCGAAAGTTGTAAAACCAAAAACGTTAAAAGAAAAGGGGGACATGAACTCACAATTTGCGTTCCGTGCAATCTAGCAATTCCAATGACCGATAATAATATGTATACTCCTGACCTACAAGTGTCCTATTTCAATAAGACACCAAGGTCTAAATAAATGTTTCCAGCATGCAATTTGGTCATGTATAATATTCACCCAACTAGCGAGACTCGATAGAAACCCTCGTTTTGAAATACTTTGACTCGAGGACCCTTTTGTAATATATATCTTTGGCTTCTCGAAAATATTTTTATAAAATATATAGTAAATATGATGCATGAGACCGTGATCCATTCTAGTATTCAATATTGAACTCAATGCTCCTGTTTTTAAGGTGATAATTTATATTAACAAGAAAACTGACACGACTAGTTCGCTAAATAAATATATATTCATATATTTATTATTAGAAAAAAAATAATCCCATATAATCCATCGTGTCTTTTAATTAAAATCCTAAAGTGGTTTCATTCCGAGTGATCATATACGAAACTACTCGAGAAACAAATGTATAGTTTTATTGGGTTTTGGTCTAAATTAGTAATTTTGTGTAAAAAATATATGTTTATATATATTTTTACATAATATCTCTACAGATGTGCATAAGTTAGCAAAATAACCTACATTCATATGTGTAAATAAAGAATAATCTTTTAGAACAAGATATTTAGATCTTCAAGCATACGTATACATAGTATATTCTAGTGTTAACAGAAAGCAATAAGATGCTAAGTCTTTAAATAATATTTTAAATCAAGAATGCAAGTGTAAATATACTTACAAATATCTAAACCAATGGACTGAGCATCAGATATGCTCCTAAGAAGACCGACAGACCCTAGAAGACCGACATACGGAGAAGATCGGGAGCTAGAAGCAGATCATTTCGATGGGGACCAAAGGGTTAGCAGGGGTATTACGAAGTTCTTCGTGGCTAGGTTACCATAGAAATGTAGTTCGAAGGATGTCGCGGAGGTCCTAGCGGCTTTCGGGGAGGTGGTCGGGGTATATATTGCGAGGAAAAGGGAACGAAGGGGCATTCGATACGGGTTCGCAAGCTTTAAAGGGGTCGGTGTCCCGATGGAGTTGGAGAAGAAGATGAAGAACGTTTGGATGGGAAGTTTTAAGTTGTTCATTAGTTTAGCGAGGTTTTCGGTGGAGAACGGAGAAGCGTGGGAGAACTTGGGTAACATCAACGCACTTGGAAAGGAAAAGATGAAGAGTCAATGCAATAAGGAACAAAAGATACAAGAGGACAAGAGATTCAATTCGTCCGTGTCAAGTTCTTTCTCTTATGTAGGTGCGGTCTCGGGTTTTCGGCAAAAACAAATAAACGTGGAGAAGTGCAAGGAAGTGGTGGTGTCGGATTTCGTCAAGGCTTTCGAAGATTTTCATGACAAGGCTATCGTTGGCAGAGTGAAAGATTTGTGGAAATTGAGGAAACTTAGTGTGCTAATGAAGGAAGCAGACTTTAGAGATTTGGAGATTAAGTATCTTGGTGGCATGTATGTTCTAATCGCCTTCAAATCCTTGGAGGCAGACTTGTTCAGGGCGAACGCCTCGAATTTCGGCTGGTTTCTTAACTTGGATCTTTGGAGAGGTCAAGTGGTTGCCTTCGAAAGGATTGCGTGGTTAAATATCCACAGGGTTCTGCTTCACTTGTCTAACAACGAAGTGTTCGACTCAGTCGGTAGATGTTTCGGAACTGTTATCCATGCTTCTCAAATGCAAACAGAAGTCTATAATTTAACCTCCGACTGCGTGGGAGTTCTAACAGACTCGGTTAAGAGGATCGAGGAGGAAGTCGTTTTAATTAAGGATGGGGAACGGTTCAAGGTTTTGGTTGAGGAAGAAAGAGAAGTATGGGTGCCAGACTCCGTCGAGAATCTAAATATTCATATAGTGGATGAAGATGGGTGGGATTTGGTATCGAATAAAGAGAACTCAAGAGGATCTCGAAGCGCGGGAGAAGGGATTGTGGCTGAAGTTCAGGCGTCGGGTACATCGGAAAATATGGCGGACGGTGGCGGCAAAAACTCAACAAGAGATAATGAAGTGTCGGAACTGGCAATGGTCGCCGAAGATTCCGGCAAAGAATTACGGGATCGGGGGTCGGACTCAGGCGAAGAAATCTAGTCGGATAAGGTTTCGGTGGTCGATAACATAAACATATCGGGAATTGGGACCGATGGGGGAGGTGAAAAGATAATTGATGTTATTGGTGGAGATAAGCCCAAGGTAATAAATGCGGGTGAGACTATACACAGTAGGGAGGAAAAGACTTCGTGCTTCCCTAGGTTTGATTTTTCAAAGTTTAATAATCTAGATAAGGACAAAAGAGATGGAGCTTGTGGTTCGACAAATGTATTGCAAGATTCTAGAAACAATCATTTGGGTTTCAAAGTTAATTTATGTTCAGATAGATCCATGAAAGATTACAGGAGGTTTTTTATAAAACCTAGAAGCAAAACAATAGTAATGGAGGATATAAGAGGGATTACAAGACCAAAAAAAGGGGTAGGCAGAATAATCCTTTTGACCTAAATGAAATTATTGCAATTCATGAGGAAAATGAAACAGACGGGGAATAGGAAGAGAGAATCTCAAATATTTCAAGGAAGGAAGGACTTGCTGAAAAAGATCAGAAAGGGAATGTTGAAAATGAAGAAGAGATAGAAGAGGGGATTTATAATGGAAATTTGGCAGAAAAAGTTTATGAACACTCTAAAGAAGAGAATGGAAACTTTAATCTAGAGACACACCTCACGGCTTCTTTGGGGGGCGTTGTGGGGGTCAATCTACAACAACATGAGCATTTGATCAGAGAAGCGATCAGGGAAGAAAGAATTCAAAATGTTTTTAGATGATTTTCTTTCCCTGAATATTAGAGGGTTAGGAGAAGGGAAAAAACAAAGCCGGTTGGGTTAATAATTTAAGAAAAGAGAATGGGATTGATTTTATTGCTTTACAGGAAATCCAGTTTAATGATATTTCAGGTATTAAATTTGAAAAGTTTTGGGGAACAGGCAAATTCGAGATGGACCACGTACCAGCTGTTGGAAGATCCGGGGGAGTGGTGAGTTTATGGGATCCTAATATCTTCAAGGTACATGACTCTTTTAAACACCCTAATTTTCTTTTAACTGTGGGGGTTTTAAAAGGGAGCAATAAAGCTGTTAATGCTATTAACGTTTATGCTCCTCAAAATGTGTCGCAAGAAAAAAAATCTCTATGGGAAGTCATTGGGGGTTTATTGGATAGTATGTTGGGTCGTTGGGTTATTTTGGGAGATTTTAATGCGGTTCGCTGCTTGGAAAAAAGGATGAATTCTAAATTTAATAAAAAACGTGCTTCCAATTTTAACAAATTTATTATGGATAATGGGTTGAGAGAATTCAACATGAAGGAAGTTCACTTATCATAATGATAAGGGTAACAAACATAGCAAGATCGACAAGGTATTGGTTTGTCAGGATTTTTTTTTCTGAATGGTCGGTGGCGTGTTTAAGAGCGTTACCTAGGGTTCACTCAGACCACTGCCCGCTAGTTTTGTCCTGTTCAAAAAAAAAAACTTTGGTCCTAATCCATTCAGATTCTTTAATTCATGGCTGGATAGAGAAGATTTCGATGAGGTGATCAAGAAGGCATCTGATAATTTTCTGGGAATTGGAGAGGCGGATGTGCGATTAATGGAAAAATTTTAAAGGATTAGGGGCGGAATAAAGATATGGAAAAAGGAGGTTTTAGCGAAAGAATGGGAGAAAGAGAGAATTTTAAAGGAGGAGCTTGAAAAAATAGTGGAGTGGTCGGAAGTTAGGGAATTATTGGATGAGGAGGAATGGGTCGAAGCGGAATGTATAAAAGATTCAAAAGAGTTGGAAGAATTCAAAAATAAAGAACTCAAACAAAGAGTGAGAATTAAATGGGACATGGAGGAAGATGAGAACTCAGCCTTTTTTCATGGATATATAAATAGTAGGCGGGCTTCTAATAATATCCCCGGACTTATGATAAACGGAGTTTGGACGACTAAACCTTCATTACTTAAAAAGGAGATCATGGGCTTCTTTAGAGAGGCTTTCAAGGAAAAAACATATAAACAAGCCTAATCTTAATTGCCATGGAATCAAGAGGCTTTCGGAGGATAACGCGACGTTTCTGACAGAGCCATTTAAGAATGAGGAGATCAAGAAATTTGTGTTTGAATGTGGGCTGACAAAGCTCCTGGGCAGACGGTTTCAACTTCAACTTCATAAAAAGGTATTGGAATATTTTTTAGTCTGATTTTTATAACTTACTGGCTGACTTTTACAGAAAAGGACAAATCGTTAAAGGTTGCAGCTCTTCTTTCATAACTCTTGTTCCAAAAAGCAAGGACCCGGTGGGGATGAGAGACTACCACCCGATCAACTTTATTGGGGTGATTAATAAAACTATTTCGATGGTACTTGCAAATCGCCTCAAAAAGGTCATTGGGTCTATCATCTCGGAAAATCAAACAGCGTTTCTTAAAAGGCAGGTATATTCTCGACAGCCCTTTAATGGTATATGAATTAATTTCTTGGATTAAAAAGGTTTAAAAAGGCTTTCTTATTAAAAATTGATTCCGAAAAGGCATATGACAACGTTTGTTGGGGATTTTTGATAAATATCATGGGTCAAATGAGTTTTCCCGACCTTTGGTGCAAATGGGTGGAAGGGGTTCTAAAATCGGCTAGATCCACGGTGTTAGTGAACGGATCTCCTACATTTGAATTTGGTTGCTCCAAAGGGATCAGAAAGGGAGATCCGTTATCTTCGTTTTTGTTCCCTTTGGTCATGGAGGCACTGTCTAGCATCTTTTGCAAAGCAGGTCTGGAAGAAATTTTCAAAGGCATTCAAACACCTAATAACGGTCCGGTTATTTCTCACTTGTTTTATGCGGATGACGTGCTGATATTGGGGGATTGGGATAGGGGGAATGTGAAGAACGTGGCTAGATGCCTTAGAGTTTTTTACTTATGTTCGGGATTGAAAATTAATCTTCACAAATCTTATCTTTATGGGTTGGGGGTGGATAACGATCATACTAAGGATATGGCAAATGCGATTGGGTGTAAGTATGATAACACTCCGTTGTCTTATTTGGGTATTAAGGTTGGGGCCAACATGAACAGAATAAGAAATTCGGATCCAGTTATCGAAATTTTTGATAAAAGATTCTCGATTTGGAAAGCAAAAACTTTGTCTATAGGTGGAAGATTAACTTTGATTAACTCTGTTTTGGAGAGTTTACCTATTTATTACTTTTCTCTGTATAAAGCTCCAGCCGGTATAATTAAAAACCTTGAAGCTAAGATGAGAAAGTTCCTCTGGGCGGGGTCTATTGATAAAAACAAAATGAACTGGGTGGCTTGGGAATGGATAACATGGCCAAAGAAAAAAGGGGGATTGGGTATAAACAAATTAAAAGAAGTTAATGATGCGCTTCTTTATAAGTGGGGTTGGAGATATAGAGTCGAAAAACTAAGTTTATGGAGGAAAGTGGTGGATGTTTGTCATAAGAAAAGCAATCAAAGGAGCTTCCTGCCTTTAAACGGAAAGTCTACGGGGTGATGGAATAATATTGCTAAATTGATTTCCAATCTAAAATTAAATGGGAAAAATATTAATCAGGTGATTAAGGGAAAGTGGGAAACGGGGAGGATATTCGGTTTTGGATTGATACATGGGTGGGTGATCTTCCATTCTTGGAGAGATGGCCACATATTTTTGCTTTGGATCCTAATAAATCTTGCAGGATTTCGGAGAAAATAGAGAGGGGACAAGGAAACGGCGAACTTTGTTGGAGTTGGGCTAGATTGCCCGAGTCTGATAATGAACGTAAAGCATGGCAGGAATGTCAAGAAGTTATTAACATGGTGAGATTGTCTAACGAAGAGGACACATGGATATGGAGCATTGATAGAAAGGATGGATTTTTGGTGAAATCGGTTAAAAAGACGTTAATTTCAGATAGGGGATCTAGTCACCTTCCTACTTATGAATGGAGCAAATGGGTGCCTATCAAATGCAATATCATGGTGTGGAGAGGTAACCTGGATCGTCTTGCTACTAGAGTCAACCTGAGAATAAGGAATGTAGATATAACATCGTTTATGTGCCCTTTCTTCGACGAGTATGAGGAATCTATGGATCATCTAATTACAGCATGTTCGTTGGCGATTCGTGTTTAGGCGGCTTTTAGTGATTGGTGTAACATCCCTCTGATTTTTGCGTTCGAATTCAAAGTCTTGATGGATATTTATAACTCCAATCAAGAAAGGAAAAAAATGAAGAAGATTTTACGGGGATTGGTTATTATCGCGTGTTGGTGTTTATGAAAGGCTAGGAATGATTTGGTATTTAATCAACACTGGAGAAGTTCTCAAGAGATCTTGATAGATTTCAAATCGAGAGGGTTTGGGTGGCTTAAAAATAGATCAGCATGTAAATTTATTAGTTGGAAGGAATTGTGTAAATACCCTATGTTAATTTTGGCCTTTGCCTGTTTGGGTTGGGGCTCCTGTTTTGTATTGGCCTTTTGCCCGTTTGGGTCGGAGGCAGTGTCTAATGATAGTTTATTTTCAAAAAAACAAATACTTATAAATGTTAGAGAATCAGTTATTGCCAGCATTTATAGTCTTGAAACATGATTTAAAGCTATGTTTAAATACATATAAATTTACATACGTATGAAAGTTTGTGTGTAGGAATAAAATGTTTAGTTTTAATTAAAACAATAAATGCTTGTATGTGTCGGGTTAGTCGTTTCTAAACCATAAATATGTAATAATAAAATATAATCAAAGCTTAGAAGAACCATTAATACGTACATACATGTTTATCTAAAATCATAAACTTATGATCATTAACTCCATGTTTATAAAATAAAGCTTGTTGCTTTTTATTAAAGTTTTTATTTCTATAAAAGTCATGACAAAAATAACATGTATTCTTGTTATCATTCTAAATATGACCCATCATAATTTATATAACATGAATGGACTTAGGATTTATATATATAAAAAATCATCGTTACGTGAAAGTTAAATAACTAGTAAGAATCATGTATTATCCGAAGGAAAACTAAACCTTTAAACAATAACTTTTTTTTTGAAACCATGAATTTTAGTCCATATAATCTACTTGGGTGATCCTTATACGAGATTAAATGGTGTAGAATAAAGAGAGTTTTCTAAGAAAACACTTACAATAGTAAGCAAGGCAAGATGAGAAAAATAAGAAGAAAGCTTGAACTTGTAGGCTTGATCTTGAAAACCAACTTGAAACTCCAACTCTTAGAACTTAGGCTAAGATTTTAGTGGGGGTGTGTGTGATTTAGGTGTGGGTTTCAGTCCAAGGAGGAGCTGAATATAGTTAGTGAAAGAGTTCAGGGAGTGTGGGTGTTAGTGCATATTTCGTACGTCTGCCACTGTGCGAATAGTTAGATAGAGCGTGTGTTGAATATTATATAGAATAGGAGAAATTTGGACACGGTTTTGTAAACGTCAAGGTCCATCCGGACGGATGAAAATCCGGACGGATGACCATCTGGACGGATGACAATCCGGACGGATGGACATAGTGTAGGTGGTTGTTTATAAATAGGGATGTGGGGTTCCCATTTGGACAAGCTTTTTGGTTCCCAGAGGGGACATGCTGTCCAACTGGTCTCGTGGTGCTGTAACGTTGAATAATCAATAGAGACCAGATTATAAGTGACTACTCGGTATCGTATCTATCTTCTACTCCTTTCTTAGTCGTAATAAACGCACCCAACACATCGTATCTGGACCGAGGCTCCGTCAAACTCGTCGGTTCTTGGATTAGCAGTGGTATCAGAGCTACGGTACCGATTTAATCAATCTAACAATCGGTTAAATCACCCAAAGCTCATCAATTTTGGGTTAAGACGTTAAAACAGAGAAAATCATCAAAATAAAGGTCAATTCACGGATGGATTTTGGAATTGAAGACATCATTCTGTTTTGAATTGATTCGCGCACAATCCTGTGAAGTTTCATCATGAAATTCACACAAATAAAGATTCTAGATCGAAAAAACGTGATTTGGAGTGTTTTTGAGCTGTTTGAACATATCCGAACGGATGACCCTCCGATCTGATGACCCGACCCATGTCATTAGCTTGTGTTTGAAAGATCAGTTGGTTTTCACTATAATGTTCATTCGATCGGTTGACCATCCGATCCACTAACACAAGTTTGTCCACTTTGTCATTCGATGGGACAACCATCCGATCGGATGACCATCCGACTACATGCGATTCGACTAGATGATCAAGTGCCTAAAAAAAGGCATTTTTTGATTGCAACGACGAGGAGAGTCTCTAGAAAAAATTTTGTGATTGACAATTTTTTCGAGTTTTTAATGACCAAGCTAGGTTGTTCGGGGACACCGTCTGCGGCTTCAGTGAACAGATTTGACATTGCGATCATGGATTGTGGAAATTAGTGGGGTAGTCATGATACTAGTGCAGAATGTTTATCATTCACGTTATCTAACTATTTATGGGCCAAAACGAAAAATCCACAACGATGAAAAATTGACATTTTGAGGAAAATTGTCATATTTTCAGCATAGTCGAGTTTTTCACAGATAAAAGAGGACTAAATTGCTAAGTATGAGTGGCGATTCAGTGATAGATACGTCAGAATTTGCAAAAATGAGGGGGAGTAAAAATTTCATTATCATATGTTGAAATCCTGACATTTTTGAAATTCGTAACACTGCAACAGTATTCGGGTAGTTTCGACTTCAGATTGTCAGGGGGAATGTGAATCTGATCATGGGTGAAAGCTTCCGAGATCAAGATGATCCAAGGTGTTGATATCTGATCGTGGACGAAAGCATCGGAGATCTGAGAGAGATCATGGATGATAGCTTCTGAGATCTGAATTATCTTAGGAGATGAATCTGATTGTGGACGAATGCTTCAGAGATCGGATTACATTACCAGATGATTTGTTTCCCGATGAAGATTTTCTAATTGTGGAGAATACCGTTTACACGAATCTGTTATTCTTACGGTGCATTAATGTTGATCACGGTAAATGGGATATCAGATCTTCAGGGGGAATCACGAATTTGAAGTTAACCAGTGGGGTATTTGAAGTTTCTATCAATTGCCGGTTGATTTTTTGTACATTCTTAGATCAAGCAGGCAAAATGCGAGATCGTGGTGCTAACATGACATATCAAAAACTGAGCTCGGATGCGGTTAAAGCTGAAACAGAGGATGCTGCATTGACTAGTTTCAAATTGGTGATTGTTCGTGAAGGTTGCAGTTTAGCAAATCAGAGGCGAGTCGTGAACTGTGCAAAAGACATGAAGATTCATTTCAGGGGGAATTAGTGCTTTATTCTAACAAAGCAAACCCGAATCATCAATCGAGGAGGAATCTACTTTCACATTTCAAGATGCCTGATTGAAGTTGCAGAATATTCAAACACGGTTCAAGGTTCTTAAAGTATTAAAGACGACTCAACAGTGACTGCCGAGGGGGAATCTGTTAATGCATATTTCGTACGCCTGCCACTGTGCGAATAGTTAGATAGAGCGTGTGTTGAATAGTGTATAGAATAGGAGAAAGTTGGACACGGTTTTGTAAATGTGAAGGTCCATCCAGACGGATGACTATCCGGACGGATGACAATCCGGACAGATGGACATAGTATAGGTGGTTTTCTATAAATCGGGATGTGGGGTTCACATTTGGACAAGCTTTTTGGTTCCCAGAGGGGACATGATGTCCAACTGGTCTTGTGGTGCTGTAACATTGTATAATCTATAGAGACCAGATTATAAGTCATTGCTCGATGTCGTATCTATCTTCTACTCCTTTCTTAGTCGTAATAAACGCACCGAACACGTCGTATCTGGACCGAGGCTCCGTCAAACTTGCCGGTTCTTGGATTAGCAGTGTGTGAGATATTTAGGAGGTGGCCTTTAGTACCTGTTGTTCTCTATACATATGTTTAAATAAAATTCTACTAAAAGGACATGATGAATTGGTGGGTTTTGGTTAGGGTGACATGGAAACAAGAGAGTGGAAGATGGTGAAGGCAGGGGTGGTTGTAAATGTCAGCGACTTTTTCATAGAAACTTGGGTAATAACATGAATGGTTGAGTGTTTGATTTTCAAAAATAAACATGGATGTTGAGGTTTGGTGGTTCATAGTCGACATGTGTATTGAAATATGAGCTTTCATTTCTTTATCACATGCCTTGTACCCTCATCTTCTAGGAAGTATAGACCTAATAATTGGGTCTAGTAACTTATTTGGTTTGTTTGCAACTAGATAATTAGTCACAAAAAAAATATTTAGACAAGAATTGTAAATTGGTTGGTTCATGTGTAAACCACATGTATATATGTGTATACAGTGCATGTTACATATACATATAATTATTGTAAAAACCATTATTTTCGTTGTAGACACACATTTAAATTACCAAATTATATAAAACTATAATTTAATGCATATATATGAGTGTATATATATATATATATATATATATAACTTTTGAAATGCTTCCCTTGCATTTTGATTTTTAAATGACTAATGTTGGTGTTTGTCAAAATAAATATAATCCCTTAACTATAATTTCTAAAATCACCCGTGTATGTAATGACTACTCATGAATAAGTAGGCTTTTGGTCGGTGTGTAGTGATCTAATTTGTAGTACAATTAAGTATATTATGTCTAACATGTATGATCTCAGTGTATTAATGTTTGAAAATTGTACGGATAATGACTCGAATAGACAGGTTGTCTGTATTTATTCCAATTGAAGCCCTCATCTTCTTGAGTCACCACTAAAGCTTGTTTTCTCTCTTTTTAAGAACCTTCACTGATCTGTGATCGATTTATCTTTGGTGGTTGTTCATTGTTGCGATGGTAGATTGCTTTCTGATAATAATCGACATGAATCGGATTGACGTTTTGATTCACCTCCCTGTTTGAACATTCTCTCTTGAAGTGTCCTTTCTGTTTACATCTGAAACAAGTGACCTTGGATTTATCAAATCCCAATTTTGTTGTTGGACCTTCAAGACATGATCTGCCAGTAATCTCCATAAATCTTTGTGCCCTTCTGATAACGCTCGCCATGCACCATCTTATATCAATAAGCCCCATCTCTTCTGGATCAATCTGGTCGTAATCTTCTTTTGTCATGTTTGGATTTCCAATTTTACCTACCACCAGACTTTCGTAGGATTCCAGAATAGATGCTAAGAAGACCATATGTTGCTTGGCTGCATCTGCACTCCTGCTTTGAGAATTGTTTAAATTCAGGGCAATGTTGCATTGAACCACATTTGGATTAGACTAGTTTGATGTTGAAGATGACTGATTCTTGATATTTGAACTTGAAACACCAAAACCATACTTTGACGAGCTGCTTTGTGGTGAATCATTTGAACTTTCTACACTAAAAGCAGTACCAATCTTTGACGATTGATTGTTCATCAGCATGCTTCCATGATAGTATAGATTTACATTCTGATGATAATTTGAACTGGTCATTTTATTGTGCTTTTGAAGTTCCAACTCATGGCCTTTAAGTTTTTCAATCAATGTGTCTAAAGTTATCTCGTCAAATTGCATCGTTTTTCAGAATCATAACAAAGGTTTGCCAATCATCTACATGAGGTAATGCCTCAATAAGTTTGTCGATGATTTCTTCTCTGCCCTTTTTGATACCGAATCTTTCTAGCTCAATTTTTAAATGACAGAAACGTTCGATCATTTGTCAGACATTTTCTCCCTTTAGACAGCTGAACAGATCAAACTCTTTCTTTACAAAGATATTTAGTTTTTCTTTATTTCTTTCATGCTTGCAGCTTAAACTTCTAGTGCCTCCCACATAGATTTTGATGTTTTGTCATGTTGGAGCAGAAAAAAATATCATCTCTAACAAATTGTTGTAACAGTGCAACCATTTTCTGTTCATTGGAGGCTTCCTTTCTATCCCTTTCCACATATTCTTTGATTGGTATTAATTCTCCATTATCATTTGTTAGTTTTTCATATCCCGATTTTAGTGAAACCCAACTATCATAAGCATACACTTTCACCCAACCCTCAAATCTGTCTTTCCACCAGTTATAATCTTCTATATTCATTAGTCTAGGTGGTTTCTGATGAGTTCCGTACACATTATCATAATTCAAACTTTCGGAAATAGCATTTGAGATGTTCTTTGGTGTGGATGTTGTTTCGGATGTGAAAGCGTTGTAGAATTCGTTATAAAACTCCTCTTCCATGATTTTGATTTTATAATCACCTGCAAACAATCAACAAACACTTAAACAACTTTGAAATTCAAACAACTATTAAGACCTTGATCCGCGCAAACGAGGATTCTTAAGTCTGTGCGGATGGAGAATCTAGATCCGCGCGAATGAACTTGAATTATTGATCTGTGCGAACCAACAACGTTGATCCGTGCGGATGTACCAATTAAAAAACTAGATCCTGATCCATACATATGAACAATTGTAGATTCGTGTGTATGTACTTAAATGTTGATCTGTGTGTGGTCAACAGCGTGTATCTTGGTTAAGTTTTTCATGATTTTCAAAGAATTTTCAATGTTTTATCTTGAAATTAGATTTGAAACTTTCAAGGGTTGTTTAAACACTGATTTCGCGCAATATAGTTGAAAATCAGCCAATTTCAACCGTAAATTCAACATGAATTTGAGTTTTAAACTTGAAAAAGAAGTGTAAAAGAACGAGTAGAAGATGATGAAATTCAGCTCTGATTTGCATGAATCTTGCTTGAATCTTGTCTCTTCAGTCCTTGCAATCAATCTCCTGCTCTGATACCACTTGTGAGAACGTGTTTGGATCGATTCCAATGTTCCATTGATTGCGGAGATCTTGTATCTTGTGTGGAATCCAAGTACGAGAGTAGATTGAACAAGAACAAGTAATTATAATCAGTTTCTTATTGATTGTATAGAATTACAAAACCATGAAACCACTTTGTGTCACACCCGCTCGTAGCGGAAGCGCGAGGTGTGATCTGATCGGTTCTCATTGCATAATAATATAAGTGAACATAATAAATGAATAAAAACAAGTTCCAATGCCATTGTCATAATCGTTTCAAAAGAACACAACATAAGTTAAATATATTGGTTACAAACCATCAAATGAAAATAAGTTGTCATTGTTTTATACATCAAAATGTAAGTCTTAAAATGTCAAGGCTTTAACCACTATATCACCGCAAAGAGGCGGTATATAACGGGCAAACCCTTCAAATGGTGGCATGGAGTCTTGATACTTGCTTTCCTTGACTGAAATGTCTGCATGGTCCACTAATTTCCTAAAATACATGTTAAGTTTGAAAACATCAACAAAAGTTCATGCAGCTTAGTTGTATGAGATGTATCTGTAATATGTGAGTTGTATAAAATGTATCTATAAAATGTGAGTTGTATAAAATGTATCCATAAAATGTGAGTTGTATAAAATGTATCCATAAAATGTGAGTTGTATAAAATGTATCTGTATGTAATGATGTAGTATGTAAAGCGTCAATGAAATCGTTGATCATTAATGTTTCACGAGGACATTAATATGTGTGACGAATTAGGAAGCAATCCAAACCTAGATGATTTTGTGTCGACTACTATCGACTGGGACACAAACGCACTCTTCTGTATGGGTCCACGACCAAGAGTGGGACTCGCCAATACCCATTAGATCTAACCCTTTGTACCTAGGTCCAAACCGGATTAATGGTGCTTAGATGTATGACCCTAATCGCACATGATCTAAGGTGTTTCATTCCATGACTTAACATACAATTGAACATGTATTTTCCTCGATAGTTATAAAGTTATAAAGCATTTAAAATGAATAAGGGACATGAACTCACAGAATCGTGTCCGTGAATAGAAGTGACTATGATCTCACGTGCGGTCGTCCTGAATAGTGTTGCGACCTACAAATGTTCTTATATTTGTTAGACACTTTGGTCTTTATAAATGACTTGAGTACAAGTCTTGTGTCTTGAATGTGTGTAAGACTTGTATGTCTTTGTTTTTCGTTGAACTGTGTATTAGATGTATGATTTGTTAAACTGTTATATATATATATATATATATATATATATATATATATATATATATATATATATATATATATATATATATATATATAATCTTGTATCTTGTGAGTTGTATCATCGGGTCTTGTCCTCTTGATTTCATGTCTTGTATAAATAAATTGTATAATTGTATTTTCATCAATTATATGTCATTGGGCCAAGCCCATGTCTTAATGTTATTAGGCCTAGCCCATGAATTTATGTTATTGGGCCATAATATTATTGGGCCAAAATATTATTGGGCCCAATGTTATTGGGCCTTAGCCCATATGTTTTGTCATTGGGCTTAGCCCATGTATTCATGTTATTGGGCTTAATGTTATTGGGCCTTAGCCCATATGTTTTGACATTGGGCTTAGCCCATGTATTCATGTTATTGGGCTTAATGTTATTGGGCCTTAGCCCATATGTTTTGACATTAGGCGTAGCCCATGTATTCATATTATGGGCTTAGCCCAAGTATTTTGATAAGCCCATTTATAAAACATCTTTCATTTTATAAAAATCACCATACATGGAGTTTTTAGTTAAATAGAAGACATATAAGTTTTTATAAGTTTCTAAAATTTTGACTTTTGTTAACGGTAATATATATATATGTATCCGCGTCCAAAGATCATCTAAGCGTCGTAGTAACTCCTCGGAATGGCGATATGTTTATAGATTCGCCCGTCGTCCGTTTTGACCATAAGTTGTGTCCGAAGGCTCGGAATGTCCGTAAGTTGTTTTTAGGGCATATTTACATGTAGTCTTGTAAGACTTTAGTCGAAATGTACATTGTGTTTATTTGTACCATTGTATTCAAGTTCCTAGTTATCATACATATAACTAATACAAACAAATAACACATAGCACATAAGTTGTTAAGTTAACTAAATATATATTTTCTCAAAAATATATATTTATATCAAACTTTGCTTTTATAAAAACTATTCTTTAAAATCTTTTTAATCTAATAAAGACTTTGTCAAAAATAATAGTTTTTATAACTTATGATTTTTAAGAAAAATGGCCATATTTCCTTTGAAATATATACTTTGTCATGTTTATATAAAACATATCTTTTTCTTATAAATTCACCAATAATCTTCTCATATTTTTCTTAATAAAAACATATGAGATTTATATCAAAATCTTAACAAGATGAAATCAATAACATGTAGGGTTTTGGTATGATTATAACATAAGTTAACTAGTTCAAAATCCATGCTTTACTTCTAGTTTAACAAACTTTTTATAAAAACCCATCTTGTATGTTTCCTTTTATAACTTTGTAAAAGTATTATTTTTAGTGAAAAACCTCTTATACTTTAACAAAGTCCAAGATTATGATCATCCATCTAAACATTTATGTTTAACAAAACCCTTAATCATTAACATGTACACTTGTTAGATTATGTTTTTAAACATCATCTAACAAGTTATTCATATGCCAACCATCAAAACTAGATCAAATATGCAAGTAATCATCCTTAAAACACAACATACACAAACTTTTATATCGTGATTATTATTTTGCTTCTTTGTATTTTCATATTATTTTGTATGATTGTTTAGTTTATTACATGTTCTTTAACAATCATATACATAAATAAGTATGAAAAAAGGGATTTTAGAGGCTTACTCCTAGCACTTGTGGCTAGGGATGATCTTGATGATGACCAAAGAAAGAAAAATGTTGATCTTGATGTTTGGAAGCTATGGAATGGAAGGAAAAGCTTGCTTCAACTTATAGTGTCTTTAGATCCTCCTATGTTCCATCAAACTCCATCTTGATCATCAAAGAAAGGCTTGAAAATGAAAGTTTTTGGTGGGTGTTCTTGGCTAAAAAGATGAATGTTGAGAGAGTTCTAAAGTATGTGAAATGTAAGGTGTAATTTATGATGAAATGGCTAGTTAGCTTAGATAGTAAGTTGTTAAGAATTAACCAACACCATCAACTTGCAAGACTTGGTGAAATATCTAGATATTTCACCATGTGGCCAACTTGTGTGGGTCCGACTTGTTGTTTAGTGAACTTTTTCTAAGTGTTTCAAGTGTTAGTTTTTATTAGAAAGTTGTTTAGGAAATCTTAGATGGTTAAGTGTTTAAGTGTTTTCAATGTGTTAAGAAGGTGTTAAGTGACCATTACTAGTCTAATATGATCTAAATAATATTAGATGGTCACTAAAAAAAAGATCCGATATTGTTCGGATAATCGTTTCGCTTTGTTTTCGTTAGTCGTTATTTGAACGCTAAGCTTGTGTAACTTGTGTGAATTGATGTAGTTATTGGTTCGGATGATACCCGAAGGTATCCTCATATGAATTCTATGTTAAACATCATTTTTACATGTTGTAAAAATATTAAAAAGCTGATTTCTGCAGAATTTCTGTGGAAAAGTGTTGAAATCGTCGCTTTTAGTGCTTTTCGGGCAATTTTTAGTGTTGTCGGACTTCGGAAAGGTTTTAAATCAAACCCTTGCATTCCTAGATAGGGTTTAATATATATTAGGTGTTGGACTTTCGTCTGAGTCCTAAAGATGTCGTTTAGATGGTTTCTGCGGATCCTGCGTTTTCGTCAGAATACTAGTTTACTAGTTGCTTTTCTAGTAGTTTCGATGCATTGTTTAAACTGTTTCAAATGTATTCAATAAAAATGAATCATGTGCATCCTAAGTAAGTATTCCATGAGTATTCTAAGTGTATGTTATGAAATACGCAGTTTGGGTGTTCAAAATGCATAAAAATGTAGCTAAAAATGAGTACTTTAAGTGTATGAATGTTGCCGGAAAGTGGCAGTTCTCACACTTTGACAGAGTTTTCCCTCTCTAACCAAAGTTCTGATCCAAATGAACAAGACACACCCACTATATATAGGACTCCTAGATCCGCATGGAACCCTAAACACGGATGAACTTCTAGTGCGGATGGACTATATGAACGAATGAAATATATCAGCGGACCAACATGTTCATACGCACAGATCAACTATGCGCTGATTCGTACGTGCAGATGTTGGACCCAGTATGGCCTTAACAACTTCTTTTTACGTAATATGGCAAGTGATTTCAGTATATGTGAAAAAGATGTGCGGAAATGGAAATCAGACTTTCAAGAAACAAGACCTACAGAATTATCAAGTTTATATCACTTTGAAACAAATTAGTTTAACAAGGTGATTGTAAGATTATTATCTAATACAAATGAATCTTGATTTCTGTGGGTGAGAAGAGCAGTGGAGTTTGGGTGTTTGTATATGAATGCTAAGCTTCAAACTCAAGTATCTTCTGCCTCTCGAGCCTTCTATTTATAGACGGCTGTTGTCACACCCCCAAAATCCACACGCGGAGTATCACCGCATGGAGGCGTGACTAACCAGGATCCAGTCACCAATCATATTGAACATAGTATGTAAATAAAAATAAAACCCAACACAATATAATTGGTGTCCAAACAAAACGTAGTTTAAGTTGTAAGCGGAAGCATAATGTTTAAAACCAAAGTATAAGTTCAAAATGTAATAAATGTTTAACATGGCATAAGACTATCCATGTCCCACAACGTCCACGCCTCCCCGTGCAAGCTCCAAAAGTACCTAACGACCTGCAAGGCATGTAACAACGAGTCAACAACAAAGTTGAGCGAGTTCACAGTTGGTTGTTTAGTTATAGTATTCGTTTCGTAAACCATATGTTCGTTTTGTAAACCATGTATCGTATTAATTCGTTTCGTTTCGCGGTCTCCCAGACATGTGTGCGAAGATTAGTGGGGGTTTCCCATGTATTCTAGACTAGTCGTATTTGTATCGCGGTCTCCCAGACATGTTTGCGAAGATTAGTATTCGTATCGCGGCCTCCTAGGCATGTGTGCGAAGGTTAATGTTTGTATCGCGGCCATTCCAGGCATGTGTGCGAAGGTTAATGTTTGTATTGCGGCCATTCCAGGCATGTGTGCGAAGTTTAGTAATAGTATCGTGGCCATTCCAGGCATGTGTGCGAAGAGTAGTGGGGGCTTCCCCATGTATCACTAGTCTAGCAGTATCTATACATGACCTTTCCCAACCGAGGTCAGTATTTCATAATTCCCAACAACAACGTAACTACAGATAATCATCCAATCCCATTCCCTACCCCGGGAATCCCATGCCTTGGTAAGGGTGTGAACTCACCTTTGCTTTGCTTGGTAGAACTCTTAAAATAGCTAACGGTCAGGGTTGGTCAATCACGTCCTAGTATGATTAACATTTAGTCAAATAGTGGTTTCAAATAGAGCACAAAGTTCCTACACGTATTCTAACATGTTGCACATAAAATATTATAATGTATATATGTACACATGCATGCAATGTGTCGCTATTCGAATTAGCGACCACATATTCGTCACAAATCATAAGTAAATCTTGTCACAAAATTTTAGCTTTTAAGTGCATTTTCGGACAATTTGCGGTGCATTAATCGGGACCGTTCGGGCACCGAATAGTTCCCGAAAAATTACAGAACGTTTCAATCGAACCAAAAACCATTGCATTAAAATTTGGTGACCAAATTCCTTACGGATTTTTCTTAAAAAATCGAGCAAAGAACAGTGATCTGAATTGTTACAAATCTGACCCCTGCCCACCCTTTATTTTATTTAAAAATCACCGAGTCTCCGAACGAGGTGATTTCAGTTGGAGAATTTCAGTTCACTCGCATATTTCCTACAGTTTAAATTTCGTAACTGATATCCCAATACACCTTTAGATATGACAGAAATCGTGACCTGCAATTTCTGCAGAAAATGGACAGCCCAGTGCACTGTAACGAAAAATTCCATTTAAAATAGTAAAGGACGTCGAAAATTTATGATTCCAGTGCCGTTTGAATTGTATTTCTAAACTCTACTTTGTGGACTCCAGAAAACTCAGTTTTCGGTATGTTATGACCCAGTTACAGCCAACGGAAGTTGGCTGTAAACGCTTGACGGCTTACCGTTTTTCGTTACCCGGAACCCGTAAACACAAAAACATTAATCACAGCAGCTTTTTATCACAATTTAGATCATGTAGCAACTACCTTCTCATCAAGCATCAAGTTAAACCCATAAACATCACCCGAGGGGCATACCCAAACCCATGATCAACATAACTCACCGCAATGCGATTTCTACTAATTCTATGCCACATGTAGTCATTAAAACGACCATTATCTTTATCATAACTGAAAAACGCAGCCATGATAACATACTATATTCATGCTTGAACATTTATATACATCATAATACACAAGATTTTAACCCGCAATAACAACCCCGGTGCCTTAACCGAACGTACAACCCGGCTGTTATGAATACATGATCTCTAGTATCTAGCACTTTATATAACATCAAATCATCATGCACACCATACAATCACAGCCAAAATACTTAGCATCAAATAAAACGATTCAACTATAACATAAAATTACCGAGTTATACGATTGCGAGGAGTCGCTAGGGACTTGAAACTGGCGTGATAACGTTCCGGGGCTGCTTTCCGTCCACATAGAAAGAAGGAGAGAGGGATCGCAATTTCTGAGATCGTAGTCTAGGGTTTGGGGTTTTTAGGTGGTGTAAATATTATAAAAAAAAACATGCACAGTTACGTAACATTAAGGGGGGACGGTTTGGGGTTTTAACTTTGGTTGGGCCGATAACCTCCAAAATTAAAGGTAACTGAAATGGGGCTGGGGTTGGGCGTAGACATCTTGGTGGGTATGGGCTGAAATCAAAAGGAAAGAAATTTATTAAAATCAAAAATGGCAGACTTCACAATTTCTTTTGATGTTGCCATGATTCGTTTATGTACATGCTTAAATATATAGTTTTTTTGACTGATCATAATAAAAGTATAATAATAATAATAATAATAATAAAAGTATAATGACTATGCTAGCATAAGTTTCGAGTTATACGAGTGGGTCGAATCGACAAGCGAGACATATACTTTGGTTCAAACGGTTTGGGTTGATTCAACACAATATGGATTTGGTTTCGACTACACGTTTGCACACTATAAATTAAATAAATATAATTTAATTCGTCGAATAAGATCAGTATGTAATTTTTTTGCAAAAGCGAAACAAACAGTTTTTAACTCGAAGTTACGGGTTGTCACATCATCCCCAAGTTGAAAGAAATTTCGTCCCGAAATTTAGCAAACAGTCACTGAGGAAGCTAGTTTTGCTGAGCGTTTTCGCGGGGTGTCACATCATCCCCTACTTGAAAGAATTTTGTCCCGAAAATTGTTCTAAAACAATGGCTTGAAGTGAGTTCTGACGAACTCGATCTATAGATACCTTACAACGCTTAAGGGGGGGGGGGGGCTAATCTTGTGATCGGTGGAAATCATGGTATGGTTGTTAGCGTTTCGTTATATCAGTTGCCAATCAAAGAAACAGGGAATTAATGAGGTTCGTACGAAGAATCGAGCGAAACAGGGGTCCATTAATAACCGAAGGATTCGACCAGCTAATCTATTGTCTAGAAGTAATTTCCAGTAGTGGTGCATGGCGGCATGGCACAACAGGGAAGTTCGTTACATCGCGGTCGCGCGAGTGTATCATTTGTCCAAAACAGAGTTTGGTGGGTAAGGTTGCGAGTTGCAAAACGACACACGCGTGTAACTGTGGCTGCTTCGTTTCTGGTGACGATGACAGGCGAAGGTGATAGGGTTCGTCAACCGGGATGCGTAGGTGTAGTTCTCCCAAACTCAAGTTCGTTTGAGCCAGGTCTGGTCTTCATGAATGTTGACGTGCAAACCGAATGTACGGAGGGTCAGATGGCGACAACATGTCGAGACAGTTGTATGACTAGCTAGAACACCTAAACAATGGTCGTAGTGAGGTGGCGAGGGAACATAAAAGAATTTGACCACCACTTGTCAAATTTCAAGTAAACATTCGGGTGTCATATAGACCGCATGCTACCATGCTACATAAATATACAATAAACAGCATATCATGCAAAAGTACTCTAGCTAGTAGGCATTATAAACTTAAATCATACCACCTAAAGTGTTGAGCCTTGCACGTGGAGTGAAGCGTCGTTGTGGATCGTTGAGCACTGTACAGGTTATAGTCTGATTTTAATAAAAACCTTTTCCCTTTATTAAAACCAAGTTCACTATAACCAATGGCTCTGATACCAATCTGTCACACCCCCAAAATCCACACGCGGAGTATCACCGCATGGAGGCGTGACTAACCAGGATCCAGTCACCAATCATATTGAACATAGTATGTAAATAAAAATAAAACCCAACACAATATAATTGGTGTCCAAACAAAACGTAGTTTAAGTTGTAAGCGGAAGCATAATGTTTAAAACCAAAGTATAAGTTCAAAATGTAATAAATGTTTAACATGGCATAAGACTATCCATGTCCCACAACGTCCACGCCTCCCCGTGCAAGCTCCAAAAGTACCTAACGACCTGCAAGGCATGTAACAACGAGTCAACAACAAAGTTGAGCGAGTTCACAGTTGGTTGTTTAGTTATAGTATTCGTTTCGTAAACCATATGTTCGTTTTGTAAACCATGTATCGTATTAATTCGTTTCGTTTCGCGGTCTCCCAGACATGTGTGCGAAGATTAGTGGGGGTTTCCCATGTATTCTAGACTAGTCGTATTTGTATCGCGGTCTCCCAGACATGTTTGCGAAGATTAGTATTCGTATCGCGGCCTCCTAGGCATGTGTGCGAAGGTTAATGTTTGTATCGCGGCCATTCCAGGCATGTGTGCGAAGGTTAATGTTTGTATTGCGGCCATTCCAGGCATGTGTGCGAAGTTTAGTAATAGTATCGTGGCCATTCCAGGCATGTGTGCGAAGAGTAGTGGGGGCTTCCCCATGTATCACTAGTCTAGCAGTATCTATACATGACCTTTCCCAACCGAGGTCAGTATTTCATAATTCCCAACAACAACGTAACTACAGATAATCATCCAATCCCATTCCCTACCCCGGGAATCCCATGCCTTGGTAAGGGTGTGAACTCACCTTTGCTTTGCTTGGTAGAACTCTTAAAATAGCTAACGGTCAGGGTTGGTCAATCACGTCCTAGTATGATTAACATTTAGTCAAATAGTGGTTTCAAATAGAGCACAAAGTTCCTACACGTATTCTAACATGTTGCACATAAAATATTATAATGTATATATGTACACATGCATGCAATGTGTCGCTATTCGAATTAGCGACCACATATTCGTCACAAATCATAAGTAAATCTTGTCACAAAATTTTAGCTTTTAAGTGCATTTTCGGACAATTTGCGGTGCATTAATCGGGACCGTTCGGGCACCGAATAGTTCCCGAAAAATTACAGAACGTTTCAATCGAACCAAAAACCATTGCATTAAAATTTGGTGACCAAATTCCTTACGGATTTTTCTTAAAAAATCGAGCAAAGAACAGTGATCTGAATTGTTACAAATCTGACCCCTGCCCACCCTTTATTTTATTTAAAAATCACCGAGTCTCCGAACGAGGTGATTTCAGTTGGAGAATTTCAGTTCACTCGCATATTTCCTACAGTTTAAATTTCGTAACTGATATCCCAATACACCTTTAGATATGACAGAAATCGTGACCTGCAATTTCTGCAGAAAATGGACAGCCCAGTGCACTGTAACGAAAAATTCCATTTAAAATAGTAAAGGACGTCGAAAATTTATGATTCCAGTGCCGTTTGAATTGTATTTCTAAACTCTACTTTGTGGACTCCAGAAAACTCAGTTTTCGGTATGTTATGACCCAGTTACAGCCAACGGAAGTTGGCTGTAAACGCTTGACGGCTTACCGTTTTTCGTTACCCGGAACCCGTAAACACAAAAACATTAATCACAGCAGCTTTTTATCACAATTTAGATCATGTAGCAACTACCTTCTCATCAAGCATCAAGTTAAACCCATAAACATCACCCGAGGGGCATACCCAAACCCATGATCAACATAACTCACCGCAATGCGATTTCTACTAATTCTATGCCACATGTAGTCATTAAAACGACCATTATCTTTATCATAACTGAAAAACGCAGCCATGATAACATACTATATTCATGCTTGAACATTTATATACATCATAATACACAAGATTTTAACCCGCAATAACAACCCCGGTGCCTTAACCGAACGTACAACCCGGCTGTTATGAATACATGATCTCTAGTATCTAGCACTTTATATAACATCAAATCATCATGCACACCATACAATCACAGCCAAAATACTTAGCATCAAATAAAACGATTCAACTATAACATAAAATTACCGAGTTATACGATTGCGAGGAGTCGCTAGGGACTTGAAACTGGCGTGATAACGTTCCGGGGCTGCTTTCCGTCCACATAGAAAGAAGGAGAGAGGGATCGCAATTTCTGAGATCGTAGTCTAGGGTTTGGGGTTTTTAGGTGGTGTAAATATTATAAAAAAAAACATGCACAGTTACGTAACATTAAGGGGGGACGGTTTGGGGTTTTAACTTTGGTTGGGCCGATAACCTCCAAAATTAAAGGTAACTGAAATGGGGCTAGGGTTGGGCGTAGACATCTTGGTGGGTATGGGCTGAAATCAAAAGGAAAGAAATTTATTAAAATCAAAAATGGCAGACTTCACAATTTCTTTTGATGTTGCCATGATTCGTTTATGTACATGCTTAAATATATAGTTTTTTTGACTGATCATAATAAAAGTATAATAATAATAATAATAATAAAAGTATAATGACTATGCTAGCATAAGTTTCGAGTTATACGAGTGGGTCGAATCGACAAGCGAGACATATACTTTGGTTCAAACGGTTTGGGTTGATTCAACACAATATGGATTTGGTTTCGACTACACGTTTGCACACTATAAATTAAATAAATATAATTTAATTCGTCGAATAAGATCAGTATGTAATTTTTTTGCAAAAGCGAAACAAACAGTTTTTAACTCGAAGTTACGGGTTGTCACATCATCCCCAAGTTGAAAGAAATTTCGTCCCGAAATTTAGCAAACAGTCACTGAGGAAGCTAGTTTTGCTGAGCGTTTTCGCGGGGTGTCACATCATCCCCTACTTGAAAGAATTTTGTCCCGAAAATTGTTCTAAAACAATGGCGTTCTAAAACAGCTGTGTACATGAATAAACAATTGTTTATTCATGCAATAAGTCCTGCGTAAAGTAGCAATTTGACATATTCATTGAATCCATCGTTCAAGTTGCATTTGTAATCATGATAACCAATAATGTTATGCTTCGGTCATGGGTGGCAGGATAGAGTTGTGATTTTTAGACAAGTGGGGCTTTCATCAGAATTTCTGATAAACCACTTCATCAGAAATTCTGGTCAACAAAACATCAGAAAGTCTGTTGATCAGAATTGTCAGAAACTGATGATATTTCATAAGAAATATCATCAGATCCATCAGAAATGACCTTCTTTGATAATCCAAATCAACTCTCGATCAACTTGTGATTCTTTGAAGTAGATACTTTGCATTTCAGTTGTCCTATCTGAACTTCTTCTTCTTGCTGTGATCTTCAGGACTGTTATCTTCTTCAGAGATCCAGTTGATTGAGATTTTCTTCAATACTTACAAATAAAGTTTCCTAACAGTTTCCCCCTAAGTATTGTAAGAAAATGAACTACCTCTATTTCCGAATTAAACAACTTTTAACTAATTCTTGAAAAGAAATGTCAAGTAACTAAGTTTCACAGACCTAAAACATAAACCATTTAACCATTATTCAAAAACAGGAAATGTTGTTCAAAAACAACAATATCTCATCAATTCATTTAATTGATCTTCACTCCACCTCTGTGTTTGTCTCCTGGTTTCAGCTTTTTCTTGTGATCAATTGCCTTTTGAGTTGTCTTGTACATTGACTTGTACCATTCTCTTGCTTCCATCCAATTTTCAATACAATCTTCAATTGTCTTTCTCAACTGTTCATTGTTCTTTCCTTTCTTTTTGAGCTGCTCTTGTTTATCATTTATGCAGTTTCTTATGTCACACCCCGGTCGCGGTAAAACAACGAAAGCCGCGGCGGAAACGCCGGGGAGGTGAGTCGCGACAGAATTATTGTTTCAACAACCATGGCAATTAAAGTTTTGTATTATTAAGATTAAAATTTACATTGTCTTAGAGTTCAAGCTAAAATAACATATTAACTGTCTTTTAAGTCACTAAGGCCCGAGTCCGCCTAAGTGAAGCACAAACACCATCATGCATTAGCACCTGAAAACACATGTAAAAAAATAGGTACGTCAGCATAAAAATGCCTGTGGGATACATAGGTTTTGTTTAATGCAGATTCATGACTTATGGTTTGAAAAATGTTTAACAAAATGTAGTCATGAACCTTGTAAAATGTTTTCCTTTGTAAAACCATGTGAAAATCAATGAAAATCAAATGATGATGAAATGATAATGCATGGTTAAATAAATAACCAAGTATAAATGATTTTTGTATAAACTGTGTAATGTGTAAAACAATGTCATGTCCTTGTAAAAATGTTTCATGCCTTGTCCAAGTGATTTAGATAACGGAACAATGTATAATACAATAAAAGCACTTATATATAGGAAGTACCAGCGGCGTATCCACCATGCTTTTATCATATTACACATAGCCCCGTTACATAAGTCACTTATCAATAATCAACCAAAATGTATTGTTCAATGTCAAAATGTTCATGTATAAACCATGTATAATGTCATGTGTAATATGTATCATGTATAACCAATGAAATGCATAGCAAGTAGGAAATCATCTACTTAACTATGTAATGATGTCAAATGTGAAAACAAATGTCATGTATGGTGAATAACTAGAAGTTACTCAACCCCATAGAAAATGTGACACCTGTGTCACTTCAACCATCAAACAAACGCCAAACCAATGAAATATTGTACTTTGGACTTGTATAAATATGTGTATCGTTTGCACATATCAACTCTTGTTCGATTTCAAGCTCTACATCGCTTTCTGGGGAGTTATACGCAAACTGGTGCGTAAACGTACTCAGTTTAATGCGACAAATACTCCGGAACAGCAACATATACTCAACATACCTTAAATAACCTTTACATAACTTAGAAATAAGTTTTGAAGGCTTTGGTATGGCAAAAACAAGTTAATTCGCTTACAGGGACTAAACTTGACAAACTGCGAAAGTATGCCAATTTGAACTGTAACGAACATTCCGGAACATGTCCATAAGTTAGACATACCATAAATATCCTTTACATAGCTTAGGAATAGGCTTTGAGGGGTTCGGTATGATAAAACAAACTTTTGGATCATTCAGGGGCTAAAAGTGTCAAAAAGTGCACTAGTTTGCACTTTTGCGCATAACTTACGTTCTGAATACATCCGGACATCCAAAAATTTATGTAAGCATCCTTATATTATGCCTTAGTGTTTGTCTTGAGAAAAATCCATTCGTCGCACAATTTGGATCGTCTTTCGCGCTTATGCGCATTTCGTCGTAATTAAGCGAACATCGCGATCGTATGGCCAAACGAACCGACATCCGGAATATTTTTGAGCATATTTCAAGTCCCCTACACTTTAACTTCATCTTAGAGCCTTGAAATGAAGTTAACGGGGCTTAAACGTGCCAAAAATGGGCCAAATTACGTGTTTCTGAAGTGCAGGGACCAAAATTGAAAATTCTGATCTGTGAACCTCAGCCGGGGCGCGTGAGGATTGACCAAATCCTTACGCAGGGCGCGTGGGACTGTCAGACAGATTCAATGTATGCATTTAATGCAGTTGGCCTTTCGTTCAATCAAGGGGCGATGCCCTTTCACCCAATCAAGAGCCAAGGGGCATTTTCTGACTTACCACAACATTTCGACAAGTGTACGCACGAGATCGCGGCACGATATTCGATAACCGATCCTAACGGTTCCACTTTTCCTATAAATACCCCCCCCCCTTTTGTGTAAAAATCACAAGAATCAGATCTAAAAGCTCTAAGTTGAAGTATTGCTTCATACCTGAGTTTCTCAGATCTAGATTAGCATTCGGGGACCCTCCGTAAGTATTCTTTCGTTGTTTTATCGTTTTCGAGTCCAAAAGTCAACGTTTTGTTGACTTTCTGCATTGACCAGCTTATGGTCGATGCGAAGTTCGTGGAACTTCATAACGTGAGCGTGATCACGATGGTTATAGTCCGTAGTGACTATACCTACTGATCACCACGTTATCTAGGCTCAGTGACGAGTCGTAGTTTCAGCCAAAATGTGCATTCTTGCATATTTTGTAACCAAACTACTCGTGGGCATCAAAGCCGTTTGTTTTGATGTCAAACCTGTTTTCTAAACTTAGTTAAGCATGTTCTAACATGCTTAGCTCGTCACTTTTAGTTTAGTGCTTATATAGGGTCGTAAGGTAAGCGATCTAAACCATCGCTTATACTTTCGAACCCGACCCATTTGGTCGATCATTAGGATCCGACCAAACACATTAGGTGACCATAGCTATAACCTTCCGAGGTTATACCTTGTGGTCACGATGTTAGGCGTTCCAGACGCGTTCTACGCGAACGACGCGTAAGATAGCATAAGCTACCTAAGCGGGTCGTGATGGGTCGCAAGCACCTAGGTTAAGTTTCATTTTAGTATGTAGGCTTTGTTAAACCATATTACACGAGTCCCCATACTCGTTTCGTTTACGAACCCGCATACTATCCGTTCCTCCGATTTTAGGTCCGGTATATTAACATAGCTACCTATTAGGTGCCGTTTGATATTCTGTGACCTAGCATTGTTTGGTTATTACACAAGAACTCCAAAGCAATCTCAGGTGAGTACATTGAACCCCTCTTTTACTGTTTTCCAAACTGTTTTAGGGTGAAACACATGTGCCTATCTGTTACATTCATGCTTTCCATGTTTTCACATCATATGCCTGCTATGTTGTTAGTACATTATAGTACACGATTTCATTACATTTCATGCTATGTATGCCCATTGTGTGCGTACTTAGTACATTGATTTACATAACATTTTTGTTGCATATGTTTACTCAGCATATGGACACATTGATTTACATGAACATTTCTGTTGCATATGTTTACTCAGCATATGGACACATTGATTTACATGAACATTTCTGCTGCATATGTTTACTCAGCATATGGGCACATTGATTTACATGAACATTTCTGCTTCGTATGTTTACTTAGCATACTTAGTACAATTGTTTACATCACATGCCTTCATTTTGTTATGACATTTGGTTTGTTTAACATGGGACAATACATTCATTAACATTGATCACGCTGTTCGTTAGTAGGTAGTGGTACCATAGGAATTGACAACTCCCATTTCTGAAATCCTGGGTTTGATTGGATTGGAAGGAATGACCGAATTCGATATACATAACTTAGATAAACCTTTAATTTGTTTAAGGGTTTATCGCCGCAGTCTCAAGGCTTGGATGTATGCATAGTTTACAATACCGCATAAATGTTAATATCAATAGAGCATGCATTTTTCCACAGAACATAACGTTGATCTAAACCACGTTTTACTTCAACGACTTGCTTTGTGCATTTTACATATGGTTTAAGTTGATACATTTCGCTTACCATACATGATACATTTTGGGATACACATTACATGATTTACATTGAACATAAACACGTTGACATGGACATACACATTTGGTGGTTTACTTTGAACATAGACATTTGACATGGTTTACACAATAAACAATTGAGTTATACAAGAACAATCTTACATGGTGGATGGTTTGGGTAAGTGATTAAGTAACGAGGCGTGTGTAATATGATACAAGCATGGTGGATACGCCGCTGGTACTTCCTATATATAAGTGTTTGTATGGTATCACATATCGTAGCGTTATTTGAATCATTTCAATTTGAGACATATGACATTTTATACAAATAACACACTTTTCACGAGACATTGTTTTACAAACTCATTTTACATGGTTATTCGTTTAACCATACAGTGTTCTCTTATTTATACATATCATCTGATCTTATCGTTTTTCAAATGATTTACAAGACAAAGCAAATTACAAGGTTCATGACTAAACATTTTCTCCAACATAAGTCATGAATCCCGTTTTCACAAAACCAATGTATCTCACAGGCATTTTTATGCTGACGTACCTATTTTCACATGTGTTTTCAGGAGATGATGCATAGGACTTATCAAGACATACTTAGGCAGACCTGTGCCTTAGTGACTTAAAACGAGACAAGAACTAGTTAATTTATGTTATGTATTCTTTGGTTCTTGTTTAAGACAATGTAAACTTTCATGTTTGATTAATAAAACGAAACTTCGTTTACCATGGATTTGAAACAATTGATTCTGTTACAACACTCCCCGACGTTTCCGCCACGTTTTGTATGATCTACGTGGTCGGGGTGTGACAGAAAAGTTGGTATCAGAGCCAATGGTTATAGGGAATTAGGTTATTAGTAATGCTTTGACCTAGTCTATAACCTTCCTAGGACCCTAACGCGAGTTCACTTGCGTTTAGTCATAAAACAATACCGTTACCTATCCTTAGGCGACGACCACAACAAGAACATAAATTTCAAAACCCCTTTGAAAACCAATCATCTGTTCTAGGATGATTGATTACTAGGTTTTGAACCCTCTGTTATAAGGTTTTGAACCCCTTTGAATTTTCAAAACTCTCGTCAAAGTTTTGGGTCCTAAATAGTGTGAACACGTGCGAACTGGAAGAGTGAATGCCTGTACCCTGGGTTTTCTGTCTAAGGTTAGAGTGTTCGTACAAATCCACATAATCGGACTAGTCACTCTTACCTGGGAACTCTTGGGGTGAGTGTCCACTTATAGGCGAGCATGTCTTCGCGATACACTATGAGGATCTATTTACTTTGATTCAGCCTTGGTGTTGTTTGTTTGATTCATGATTCAAACAAATGACCATCAACCATGATTACGGTCGGTGATTGTAACATCTTATTCTTACCCAATACCATTTTATTTGTTTCCTTTCATGTTTTCCTCTTTTAGAATGCCTCCTCGACGCGAACACCAGATAGCAACTGCCGAGCTGGCAGACATTATTGCGCAGCAGATGGCTGCTCAATTCCCAAATCTCTTTGCTCAATGGAACCAAGCCAACAACAACAACAATGGTACATGCAATTTCAAGAACTTTAACTCGGCTAAACCACTCAAGTTTAGTGGTTCTGAGGGAGCAACTGGGCTTCTTCAATGGTTCGAGAGCATCGAGAATACTTTTCGCCACGTGCAGTGTCCAGATAATCGCAAGGTCGAGTTTTCTTCGAGTGTGTTTCAGAAGAGGGCTCTTACATGGTGGAACGGGGTAATGAGAGACCGTGGTGCAGATGTTGCTCTAGCACAGACATGGGCTGAACTGAGAGCTCTTATGATGAGGGAGTTTTGTCCTCGTCATGAACAACAATCATTGGAGAAGGAGTTTGATGATTTGAAACAAGATAGTGGCGAACACAGGGCATATACTGATAGGTTTGAGGAGTTGAGTCTACGTTGCCCGACTATGGTCGCCCCACTCGAAAAAGCTATCGAAAGGTACATCGACGGCCTGCCTGACTCGATACAAGACATTGTCACTGGTAGCAACCCTACCACACTCCGTCAGGCCATTGAGCTATCTGCAACCTTGACCGAATCGCAGATCAGAAAGCATAAACTTTTTCGAAAGGGTGACAAGAAGCCAATCGAGGAATCAAAGACCATGGATGAACAGACTGGATCCCCTGAGAAGTCTAAGAAGCGTAAGGCTTCACAGAATTTTGCGATTGCTGCTCAACCTAACCAAAACACCCGCAACCAACCAACTCAACCTCCTGCAAAGAAACCTTATGCCGGTACTGCACCGAAATGCGACAAATGTAATGCACACCACTTAGCTCACCTACAGTGCCGATTATGTGCATCATGTGGGCGACTCGGTCACCTGGCAAATGCTTGTCGATTTACCCCAAACCAAGGTGGTCCAAACCAACCTCAAGTAAATCCTGCTCAAGCTCGTCTTCCACTAGGTCCTTGCTTCAACTGTAACGAAATGGGCCATTTCCGGAGAAATTGCCCAAAGATTGCTAATGCGAATCCAGCGCAAGGATGAGCATCGGATCAACTGGAAGACAATGTTGTTTAGAGATAATCAAACCTTATGTATTATTTTCTTTCGTAGTCAAGGTCCATGAAACAGTTATTGTTGTTTATAAATAAATCTTTTATTCTACATTGCAATGTACAAATGTGATGTCATGTATAAACAACGTATCCTCTACAATACCAAAAATCAAGGAACCGTATTCCTTGAAGAACAGACTGCCCCGTAATTTCTTCCATCTTATTATCTCTTGTGTTTCCCATGAATACCCGAAGTACCACTATAAATTCTTAATAGGGTACCTAAGGGTATTTCCGTATATTCAAAAATTATTGTACCTCAATTCGAAAATTTCGTTTTCTTGAAAACGAAATCAAATTTATAGGAGATCTTTCTATCTTCATAGTTAGATTCTTGCTAATGTTTAAAGTACCGAATGAAATCCATGAAATGGATTCCTAGTGTGCTTTAAATGCACGTACGTAATCAACAAAACAAATTAACAAATTAAAGATCTAGATAAACAATTTTGTGGTTATGTGACTATTTGTTTATGCATCTTGTCATTCCATTTATGCATTTTGTGTTTTTGTATACTCTGGATATTCGCTATCCAAATCCTCGTAGTATCTTTCATACCTTCATATGAGGGATTCGTAGTAGGATATCCAAAAAGGTACTATCTTAAATCCTTAATGGACTTCTACGTTGTAGTTAAGTCCCTTGGATTATAAAGTACTATTCCATAGTTTAAGGATAATATGCGCTGATATAGTTAAAGAGGCCCTCGGGTGGTCTAGTTAAAGAGATCCTACGTCGATCTAAGTTAAAGAGATTGGTTCAACAATCTAGTTAAAGATGTCATGCGTTGATATAGTTAAAGAGGCCCTCGGGTGGTCTAGTTAAAGAGATCCTACGTCGATCTAAGTTAAATAGATTGGTTCGACAATCTAGTTAAAGACATCCTACGTTGATGTAGTTAAATATTTCTCTTGGGTAGTTTAGCTGAAGAGATTATTCGTTTGATATTTTTCCCATACGCATTATGAAATGAACTGTGCGGACTGTGCAAGGAAGTACGTAATTATGGAGGCCTACATAATTATGGAATTCAGTGCACAGAAACCACAGGAAGTTTTGTCATGTGTTAAAGTCCTGCAGTGACAAGAGTAATGATACGGGAGAAGTCTTGGACTTTGACCAATGTCATTTATCCTTACACTCCCCAATTCTGATTTCAAGCACACACAAGTTTCCTATGATAATTCTTCACGGGAAACGTTCTCCTACCCGTAGTTCGAAACTCCATGTTTTGTTACTACAAGGACTTCACTTTATGGGTTGACATTTTCGCTATGGACCCTAACACGGCCCAGAGTTTTACCTAAGGGTTCGATGGATTATCTGAAAGCGAAACCGTCACAGCTGTCTTCACAAGTTTCCTCTAAAACTAAATTTCGGGACGAAATTTCCTAAAGTAGGGGAGACTGTGACACCTATGTCACTTCAACCATCAAACAAACGCTAAACCAATGAAATATTGTACTTTGGACTTGTATAAATATGTGTATCGTTTGCACATATCAACTCTTGTTCGATTTCAAGCTCTACATCGCTTTCTGGGGAGTTATACGCAAACTGGTGCGTAAACGTACTCAGTTTAATGCGACAAATACTCCGGAACAGCAACATATACTCAACATACCTTAAATAACCTTTACATAACTTAGAAATAAGTTTTGAAGGCTTTGGTATGGCAAAAACAAGTTAATTCGCTTACAGGGACTAAACTTGACAAACTGCGAAAGTATGCCAAGTTGAACTGTAACGAACATTCCGGAACATGTCCATAAGTTAGACATACCATAAATATCCTTTACATAGCTTAGGAATAGGCTTTGAGGGGTTCGGTATGCTAAAACAAACTTTTGGATCATTCAGGGGCTAAAAGTGTCAAAAAGTGCACTAGTTTGCACTTTCGCGCATAACTTACGTTCTGAATACATCCGGACATCCAAAATTTATGTAAGCATCCTTATATTATTCCTTAGTGTTTGGCTTGAGAAAAATCCATTCGTCGCACAATTTGGATCGTCTTTCGCGCTTATGCGCATTCCGTCGTAATTAAGCGAACATCGCGATCGTACGGCCAAACGAACCGACATCCGGAATATTTTTGAGCATTTAACTTCATCTTAGAGCCTTGAAATGAGGTTAACGGGGCTTAAACGTGCCAAACATGGGCCAAATTACGTGTTTCTGAAGTGCAGGGACCAAAATTGAAAATTCTGATCTGTGAACCTCAGCCGGGGCGCGTAAGGATTGACCAAATCCTTACGCGGGGCGCGTGGGACTGTCAGACAGATTCAATGTATGCATTTAATGCAGTTGATCTTTCTTTCGATCAAGGGGCGATGCCCTTTCACCCAATCAAGAGCCAAGGGGCATTTTCTGACTTACCACAACATTTCGACAAGTGTACGCACGAGATCGCGGCACGATATTCGATAACCGATCCTAACGGTTCCACTTTTCCTATAAATACCCCCCCCCCCTTTTGTGTAAAAATCACAAGAATCAGATCTAAAAGCTCTAAGTTGAAGTATTGCTTCATACCTGAGTTTCTCAGATCTAGATTAGCATTCGGGGACCCTCCGTAAGTATTCTTTCGTTGTTTTATCGTTTTCGAGTCCAAAAGTCAACGTTTTGTTGACTTTCTGCATTGACCAGCTTATGGTCGATGCGAAGTTCGTGGAACTTCATAACGTGAGCGTGATCACGATGGTTATAGTCCGTAGTGACTATACCTACTGATCACCACGTTATCTAGGCTCAGTGACGAGTCGTAGTTTCAGCCAAAATGTGCATTCTTGCATATTTTGTAACCAAACTACTCGTGGGCATCAAAGCCGTTTGTTTTGATGTCAAACCTGTTTTCTAAACTTAGTTAAGCATGTTCTAACATGCTTAGCTCGTCACTTTTAGTTTAGTGCTTATATAGGGTCGTAAGGTAAGCGATCTAAACCATCGCTTATACTTTCGAACCCGACCCATTTGGTCGATCATTAGGATCCGACCAAACACATTAGGTGACCATAGCTATAACCTTCTGAGGTTATACCTTGTGGTCACGATGTTAGGCGTTCCAGACGCGTTCTACGCGAACGACGCGTAAGGTAGCATAAGCTACCTAAGCGGGTCGTGATGGGTCGCAAGCACCTAGGTTAAGTTTCATTTTAGTATGTAGGCTTTGTTAAACCATATTACACGAGTCCCCATACTCGTTTGGTTTACGAACCCGCATATATCCGTTCCTCCGATTTTAGGTCCGGTATATTAACATAGCTACCTATTAGGTGCCGTTTGATATTCTGTGACCTAGCATTGTTTGGTTATTACACAAGAACTCCAAAGCAATCTCAGGTGAGTACATTGAACCCCTCTTTTACTGTTTTCCAAACTGTTTTAGGGTGAAACACATGTGCCTATCTGTTACATTCATGCTTTCCATGTTTTCACATCATATGCCTGCTATGTTGTTAGTACATTATAGTACACGATTTCATTACATTTCATGCTATGTATGCCCATTGTGTGCGTACTTAGTACATTGATTTACATAACATTTTTGTTGCATATGTTTACTCAGCATATGGACACATTGATTTACATGAACATTTCTGTTGCATATGTTTACTCAGCATATGGACACATTGATTTACATGAACATTTCTGCTGCATATGTTTACTCAGCATATGGACACATTGATTTACATGAACATTTCTGCTGCATATGTTTACTCAGCATATGGACACATTGATTTACATGAACATTTCTGCTGCATATGTTTACTCAGCATATGGGCACATTGATTTACATGAACATTTCTGCTTCGTATGTTTGCTTAGCATACTTAGTACAATTGTTTACATCACAAGCCTTCATTTTTTTATGACATTTGGTTTGTTTAACATGGGACAATACATTCATTAACATTGATCACGCCGTCCGTTAGTAGGTAGTGGTACCATAGGAATTGACAACTCCCGTTTCTGAAATCCTGGGTTTGATAGGATTGGAAGGAATGACCGAATTCGATATACATAACTTAGATAAACCTTTAATTTGTTTAAGGGTTTATCGCCGCAGTCTCAAGGCTTGGATGTATGCATAGTTTACAATACCGCATAAATGTTAATATCAATAGAGCATGCATTTTTCCACAGAACATAACGTTGATCTAAACCACGTTTTACTTCAACGACTTGCTTTGTGCATTTTACATATGGTTTAAGTTGATACATTTCGCTTACCATACATGCTACATTTTGGGATACACATTACATGATTTACATTGAACATAAACACGTTGACATGGACATACACATTTGGTGGTTTACTTTGAACATAGACATTTGACATGGTTTACACAATAAACAATTGAGTTATACAAGAACAATCTTACATGGTGGATGGTTTGGGTAAGTGATTAAGTAACGAGGCGTGTGTAATATGATACAAGCATGGTGGATACGCCGCTGGTACTTCCTATATATAAGTGTTTGTATGGTATCACATATCGTAGCGTTATTTGAATCATTTCAATTTGAGACATATGACATTTTATACAAATAACACACTTTTCACGAGACATTGTTTTACAAACTCATTTTACATGGTTATCCGTTTAACCATACAGTGTTCTCTTATTTATACATATCATCTGATCTTATCGTTTTTCAAATGATTTACAAGACAAAGCAAATTACAAGGTTCATGACTAAACATTTTCTCCAACATAAGTCATGAATCCCGTTTTCACAAAACCAATGTATCTCACAGGCATTTGTATGCTGACGTACCTATTTTCACATGTGTTTTCAGGAGATGATGCATAGGACTTATCAAGACATACTTAGGCAGACCTGTGCCTTAGTGACTTAAAACGAGACAAGAACTAGTTAATTTATGTTATGTATTCTTTGGTTCTTGTTTAAGACAATGTAAACTTTCGTGTTTGATTAATAAAACGAAACTTCGTTTACCATGGATTTGAAACAATTGATTCTGTTACAACACTCCCCGACGTTTCCGCCACGTTTTGTATGATCTACGTGGTCGGGGTGTGACAGAAAATGTACAAAACAATGTTTTTGAATAAACCTAAGTTTAAATCAAATGTTATGCTTTGCAGAAAAACAATGCTTTATGATTACAAACATTTATGCAGTAATGTTAATCGCATACATTCAAGCCTTGCGACTGTGGCGACAAACCTTTAAACAAATTAAAGGTTCATCTAAATCATGTATATCGGATTCTGTCATTCCCAACTTCCAAACAAACCTTGGAAGTCGGAAACGGGAGTTGTCAATTCCTATGGTACCATTACATACTACCGAGCGGCGTGATCAATGTTAATGAATGTATTATTGTCCCGATTAAACATACCAAATGTCATAACCAACGTAGCATGTGAAAACCATGTACTAGGAATGCTAAGTAAACATGCCTAGTAGAAATATCCATGTAAAACAATGTGCTAGCATGCTTAGCATACATAGCAAAACACAATTGAAAGCATCTACTATAAGTGTACTAGATGAAACTAGCATGTTTATGTCATAAAAGCATGAAATGCACGAAAGTAACACGTATGTACATGTGTATCACCCTAAAATATTTGAAAACGGTAAAAGAGGGGAACTATGTTCTCACTTGGGATTGCTAATTAGTCTTGAGAATAAGACCAATTTAAGCTCCAAGTATCACGGAATCAATCGGCACCTAGTATAGGTAACTATGTTAATAATCGGCTCCTAAATCGGGAGATAGGATAGAATGTGGTGCTATAAATCAAATGAGTAATTGAACTCATATGGTATGATTTAATAGTCCCAACATTCTGATTGGAAGGCCTACCTAAGTGCTTTTGACCCGTTTCGACACATTATGGTAACATAAGCTACTATAAGGCGTCGTTAGCGCAAAACTATGCTCGGATGGTTAACTATGTGCTATGCCAAGTCTTACATGCCTAATTATGCCTAAACATGTTACTAAATCAGATTATATGTCAAAAAAATATGTTCACATAGTCAAAATACGGATTTTAGCTTCAAAAGGGCATTTTGGTCATTTTCTATGGGCATACAAGATAACAAGCATATGACTAACCAATCCTATGTGATCATAAGGTATAACCTCGGTGGTTATTTCCTATGCAACTATGATCACTAACTAAGCTTGGTCGGATCCTAAAGATCGACCAAACGGGTCGGGTTCGGAAGTATAAGCGGTTGTTTAGACCGCTTACCTTACGACCCTAAACAAGCACAAACTAATAGTGTCGAGTTAAACATGTCAAAACATGTTTAACCTACTGATTTGGTATCAAAACAAAGTGTTTTGATACCCTAAAGTAGTTCCGTTGCAAAATGCGTGCTAAAACGCATTTTGACCGAAACTTTGACTCGACACTACAACTAACTAACGTGGTAATCGGCGGCTATAATCACGGAGGATTATAACTATCGTGATTACAATCACGTTTCAAAGTTCAATTGAACTTTGATTTGACCAATTGATGGTCAAAACCGAAAGTCAAACTGTTGGCCAAACGTTTGACTTTCTGCACTACGTAAGGAAAAAGGAAATAAAAAGAATGAAAGAAGGCTCACAATAGTCCTTGCTATCTTTTCTACAAAGAAGACAAGTCCCAAATCACTTGAGAATGCTCCCAAAGCAGATGTGAAGGAGGGAAAGAAGGAATGAGCAAGGAATGAAGTGAATTGGATGGCTATTTATAGTTGTTGTGAAGTAACAAGATCATCACAAGTGTTTTGATTAGCCATTAAGCAAGAAATCATGGCCCTCCAATTGTCACAAGCAGGTACAAAGCCTTGGTGACCACTTAACTTGCTTAACACACCAAGAATTTACCAAAACAGCCCCTGGATTTGCAAACAGTTTGCAAAAACCAACTTTCTGGTCGCTGGGAACCTAAGGCGGCCCGCATAAGCAATGGGGCTGGGCATACGCGCCCCGTCTGGGTCCCCCAGATCAGCAAAGTTTCAAATTTGGCAGTTTTGGTCCCTGCATGCAATTGAGTCCATTTCAGGCCTTTTTGACCCCCGTTAAGCCATTTTCAAGGCTCTACAAGGTCAATAAAGTTTAGAGGACTCAAAATATGCTTGGAACATTCTCGGATGTCGGCTCGTTTGGGCGTACGGTCGCGTTGTTCGTTAAATTACAACGAAACTCATACGGACGTAAAAACGAACCAAATTGAGCGACGAATGGAATTTTTGCATGCCGATCACTAAAATAAAAATATTTTAGTGTGTACAAAAATTTTGGATGTCCAGATGTGTCCAGAACGTAAGATATGCGCGAAAATGCAAACTTACGCCGTTTTTGACACTTTTAGTCCCTGTAAGATCATGAAAGCATGTTTTCGCACACCGAACCTGTCAAAGCTTATTTCTAAGCTATGTTTAGGTTATTTATGGTATGTTTAACTTATGATCAAGTTCCAGACTGTACGTTGCCTTACGAAGCGGCAGACTTTTGCAAGTTGGCGCAAATAGTCCCTGAGAGCGAATAAACTTGTTTTTGCCATACCAAAGCCTTCGAAACTTATTTCTAAGTTATGTAAAGGTTATTTAAGGTATGTTAAGTTTATGATGATGTTCCGGAGTGTTTGTCGCGTTAAACTGACTGCGTTTACGCACCAGTTCGCGTATAACTTCCCAGAAAGCGATATAGAGTTCAAAATCGATCAAAAATCAATGCGAGCATAAATTCAAACATAAATGACAAACATTGGGATCAAAACACACTGTTTTATTAATATTGTATTGTTCAGAGTTTGAATAATGACATCCCAAGCACAGATGTCACAATCTCCCCTACTTCAGGAAATTTCGTCCCGAAATTTATTTAGAGGAAACTTGTGAGAATAGATGCGGATATTTCGCTTTCATCTGATCTTCATGTTCCCAAGTAAACTCTGGGCCACGCTTAGATTCCCAGCAAACTTTGACCAATTTAATCCGTTTGCCCTTCAACTGCTTAAATGAACGGTCCACTATCTCCACAGGTTTCTCAACAAAATGCATCGTGTTATCAACACAAATTTCATCAAGTGGTATGTGGAGGTTCTCATTAGCTAAACACTTTCTGAGATTGGACACGTGGAATATTGGATGAACATTTCCAAGTTCAGGAGGTAGCTCAAGTCTGTAGGCTACTTTTCCGATTCTTTCAACGATCCTGAATGGTCCAACATAGCGAGGTGCAAGTTTTCCTTTCTTTCCAAATCTAATCACACCTTTCCAAGGGGATACCTTGAGTAGGACGTGATCACCAACTTGGAATTCCAAGGGCTTGCGTCGTCGATCCGTGTAACTCTTTTGACCACCTCTAGCTGTCTGAAGGTTTTCACGAATCTTCTTGACCTTATGTGTAGTCTCTAGAATGAGTTCAGGTCCAGTAAGCTGAGCTTCACCTATCTCATTCCAGCAGACCGGTGAACGACATTTTCGACCATATAAAGCTTCGAAAGGAGCCATATTGATGCTAGAGTGATAACTATTGTTGTAGGAGAATTCGATCAATGGTAGATGCGAATCCCAACTACCACCAAAATCAATCACACAAGCTCTAAGCATATCCTCCAGTGTCTGGATTGTTCTCTCAGATTGACCATCTGTCTGCGGATGGTATGCTGTGCTCAAATTAAGTTCGGTACCCATGGCAGATTGCATGGTTCTCCAAAAGCGAGACGAGAATCGAGCATCTCTGTCAGATATAATGTTCAAAGGAACACCATGTTGAGATACAATCTCATCAACGTATAACTTGGCAAGCTTGTCAGCAGAGAAATCCTCACGGATCGGCAAGAAATGTGCTGACTTTGTTAGACGATCAACAATAACCCAAATGGCATCGTGACCTTTCTTAGTGCGCGACAACTTGGTAATGAGATCCATAGCAATGTTTTCCCATTTCCAAATCGGAATCTCTGGTTGCTCCAATAATCCAGAGGGATGTTGATGTTCTGCCTTAACCTTAAGACAAGTAAGGCATTTTGAAACATATAAGGCAATGTCTTTCTTCATACCCGGCCACCAATACTGGGTTCGAAGATCCTTATACATTTTGTCTGCACCAGGATGAATAGAATAATGAGACTTATGAGCTTCATCCATAAGCAAGGTGCAAAGGTCGTCTATACTTGGGACCCATAAACGGCCCATGAAATTAAAAATCCCAAAGTCTCTCAATTCAAGCTCAGACTTAATATAACACGGTAACTCTTTACCCATCAAGTCTTGTGTAACACAAGTATGTTGAGCCTGAATTATACGGGTTTGAATGTCAGATCAAACCTGTACACAGTGAAGCTTGACACGTTCCTTACGACTCAATGCATCAGCCACGACATTCGCCTTACCAGGATGGTAGCGAATTTCGCAATCGTAGTCGTTTAGGAGTTCAACCCAACGTCGTTGCCTCATGTTTAGCTCTTTCTGATTGAAGATGTGCTGGAGACTTTTGTGGTCAGTAAACACTACACACTTTGTACCATAAAGGTAGTGTCTCCAGATTTTGAGAGCAAAGACTACTGCACCTAACTCAAGATCATGAGTGGTGTAGTTTTTCTCATGTACCTTCAGCTGTCTTGATGCATAGGCTATAACTTTGTTTCTTTGCATAAGAACACAGCCAAGGCCTAAATTAGATGCATCACAGTACACGACAAAATTGTCGGTACCCTCGGGCAAGGATAGAATAGGTGCATCACAAAGTTTCTGTTTCAAGGTCTGGAAGGCTTCTTCCTGTTTAGGTCCCCACTCAAAAGGTTTGCTTTTCTGAGTTAAAGTAGTGAGAGGAACCGCAATCTTGGAGAAGTTTCCAATGAAACGGCGGTAATAACCCCCTAGACCAAGAAATAACCGAACATCGGTAGGAGTAGTAGGAGTATCCCAATCCTTAATCGCACTGATTTTGGAGGGATCTACATGAATACCTTGTTCGTTGACAATGTGCCCCAAAAATTGAACTTCCTTAAGCCAGAATTCGCACTTGGAGAATTTGGCGAAAAGCTGTTCTTTCTTTAGGAGCTCCATTGTAAGACGAAGATGTTGTTCATGATCAGCTTGAGTCTTAGAATAGATCAAAATATCATCAATGAAAACGATGATGAACTTGTCCAAATAAGGCTTACAAACCCTATTCATCAAGTCCATGAAAACAGCAGGAGCATTTGTTAAACCGAAGGGCATAACAGTGAACTCATAATGACCATAACGCGTACGAAAAGCTGTTTTGGGAATATCTTCTTCGAGAACTCGAAGTTGATGATACCAGAACGTAAATCAATCTTTGAAAAGCAAGTAGCACCCTGTAGCTGATCAAAGAGATCATCAATGCGAGGTAAGGGATATCGATTCTTGATGGTAAGCTTGTTAAGCTCACGGTAATCGATACACATCCTGAATGATCCATCTTTCTTTTTCACAAATAGGACAGGAGCGCCCCAAGGGGAAAAGCTTGGACGGATGATTCCTTTGTCAGATAGCTCCTGAAGCTGCTTAGACAATTCTTTCATCTCAGACGGTGCAAGACGATAAGGTGATTTAGCAATGGGATTTGCGCCAGGCATAAGATCAATGCGAAACTCAACTTGGCGTATAGGAGGTAAACCAGGTAATTCTTCAGGAAATACCTCAGGGTAATCCCGAACAACAGGGATATCTTGGATAGTCTTACCCTTGCCTTTCTCCTCTACAACATGTGCTAAGAAAGCGACATAGTTCTTTCGTAGGTATTTGTTGGCTTGGGTAAAAGACATAAGCTTAAGACCACTGACGGGTTTCTCTCCACGAACTTCTAAGATCTCACCAGTCGAAAGCGGTATACGAACCAAATTCTCAAATCATACAACCTCAGCATGGTACTTGGATAACCAATCCATTCCTACTATAACATCAAAGTTCCCGAGTTGCATCGGTGTGAGGTCAATAGGGAAAAGATGGTTATTGAGATTCAACTGGCAATTTCGAAGAACGGAATCGAGAACAACAGGATCACCACTAGCTACTTCTACTGTCAAGGGCTTTCCTAGTTTTGTTCTAGTCATCGCAAGCAAAGGCTCAAATGCTAAGGACACAAAACTCTTATCGGCACCCGAATCAAATAGAACAGTAGCAGGATGGTTGTTAACAAGGAACGTACCGTTCACCACTTCGTTATCCGCACGCGCCTCATTGGCATTCAGATTAAAAGCTCTACCACGAGCTGGTGCTTGATTCGCGTTTGCCAACCTCGGGCAGTTGTTCCTGTAGTGGGTCAGATCCCCACAATTATAACACGAACCAGGAGGAAAGTGAGGTCGTGCAAGATTCTGGGCAGGGTTTTGCACAGCTTGGTTTTGAGCAGGCTGATTTTGGTTAGGAGCAAAACGGCTGGTATTCGCGAGATGACCAGACTTGCCACAATTAGTGCAGATACGACATTGCATTTGTGGCTGGTGGTGGCTATTACATTTGTTGCACAAAGGTGCATTGCCAGCATACTGCCTCTTGGCAGCAGGTTGTGCAGCCTGATTCTGTGCAGCCTGATTGGTCTGAGCAGTAACAGCGAAATTCTTGGAAGCCTTGCGCTTCCTCGATTTCTTTGAAGACTCAGCAGCCTTCTTGCCCTTACTCTCCTTGGTGCTATCAGACTGATTCTGCTTTTTGTCACCTTTCCTGTGGAGTTTACCCTTTTTGATTTGGGATTCAGTAAGGGTAGCAGCTAGCTCAATGGCCTGTCAGACGGTAGTAGGGTGACTGCCAGTGACAATATCCTGAACAGGATCTGGCAACCCGTCTATGTACTTCTCAATTGCCTTATCCAAAGGCGTGACCATAGTCGGACAGAGCAAGCTTAACTCCTCATATCTGTCAGTGTAAGCCCGGTGTTCACCACTGACTTGCTTCAGATCTTTGAACTCATCTTCGAGTGCCCTCTGCTCATGACGAGGACAGAATTCTCTCATCATGAGAGTCCTGAGTTCCTCCCATGTCTGACCCAAAGCAACATCGGCACCTCGGTCTCTTATTACCCCATTCCACCAGGTAAGAGCCCTCTTTTGAAATACACTCGAGGCAAACTCGACTTTACGATTGCTCGGACACTGAACATGGCGAAATATGCTCTCAAGACTCTCAAACCACTGGAGAAGCCTGTTGCTCCTTCAGTACCACTAAACTTGAGCGGTTTAGCTGAGTTAAACTGTTTAAAGTTGCACGGAGCAGGTGCATTAACATTGTTATTGGTGGCTTGGTTTATTTGAGTTATGAGACCAGGTAGCATAGCAGCCATCTGCTGTGCTATAATAGCTGCCAGTTCGGCATCAGGTTGAGGAACATTAAGTCGAGGAGGCATTCTAAAAGAGGAAACATGAGAGAAAATGAGTGAGATGATGTGATGAAAAATGAGATATCAATAAAATTGACAAAAAGCAAGGAAGGTGGTCATTTGTGAGTTACCACAAAGCAAACAAACAACACACGGTTACAAATCAAAGTAAATGAGTCATAATAATGTATCACTGAAGACATGCTCGCCTATAAGTGAACACTCACCCCAAGAGTTCCCAGGTAAGAGTGACTGGTCCGATACTGCGGATTTGTACGAACACTCTAGCCTTAGACAGAAAACTCAGGATACAGGCATTCACTCTTCCAGTTTGCACGTGTTCACATTATTTAGACCCAAAACTTTGACGAGATTTTGAAAAATTGGGAAGGCATTAAGCCAAAGATGAATCAAACTGGAAAGGTTCAAAACCTTATAATCAATCATCCAAGGATAGATGATTAATTATCGAAGCGGATTTGAAATTTGTGTTCATGTTTTGGTAATCACCTAAGGATAGGTGACGGGTATTGTTTTAAGATCTAAACACAAGTAAACTTGTGTTAGGGTCCTAGAAAGTTATAGTCTAGGTCAAAGCATTGCTAATAACCTAATTCCCTATAACCATTGGCTCTGATACCAACTCTTCTGTCACACCCCGGCCGCGGTAAAACAACGAAAGCCGCGGCGGAAACGCCGGGGAGGTGAGTCGCGACAGAATTATTGTTTCAACAACCATGGCAATTAAAGTTTTGTATTATTAAGATTAAAATTTACATTGTCTTAGAGTTCAAGCTAAAATAACATATTAACTGTCTTTTAAGTCACTAAGGCCCGAGTCCGCCTAAGTGAAGCACAAACACCATTATGCATTAGCACCTGAAAACACATGTAAAAAAATAGGTACGTCAGCATAAAAATGCCTGTGGGATACATAGGTTTTGTTTAATGCAGATTCATGACTTATGGTTTGAAAAATGTTTAACAAAATGTAGTCATGAACCTTGTAAAATGTTTTCCTTTGTAAAACCATGTGCAAATCAATGAAAATCAAATGATGATGAAATGATAATGCATGGTTAAATAAATAACCAAGTATAAATGAGTTTTGTATAAACTGTGTAATGTGTAAAACAATGTCATGTCCTTGTAAAAATGTTTCATGCCTTGTCCAAGTGATTTAGATAACGGAACAATGTATAATACAATAAAAGCACTTATATATAGGAAGTACCAGCGGCGTATCCACCATGCTTTTATCATATTACACATAGCCCCGTTACATAAGTCACTTATCAATAATCAACCAAAATGTATTGTTCAATGTCAAAATGTTCATGTATAAACCATGTATAATGTCATGTGTAATATGTATCATGTATAACCAATGAAATGCATAGCAAGTAGGAAATCATCTACTTAACTATGTAATGATGTCAAATGTGAAAACAAATGTCATGTATGGTGAATAACTAGAAGTTACTCAACCCCATAGAAAATGTACAAAACAATGTTTTTGAATAAACCTAAGTTTAAATCAAATGTTATGCTTTGCAGAAAAACAATGCTTTATGATTACAAACATTTATGCAGTAATGTTCATCGCATACATTCAAGCCTTGCGACTGTGGCGACAAACCTTTAAACAAATTAAAGGTTCATCTAAATCATGTATATCGGATTCTGTCATTCCCAACTTCCAAACAAACCTAGGAAGTCGGAAACGGGAGTTATCAATTCCTATGGTACCATTACATACTACCGAGCGGCGTGATCAATGTTAATGAATGTATTATTGTCCCGATTAAACATACCAAATGTCATAACCAATGTAGCATGTGAAAACCATGTACTAGGAATGCTAAGTAAACATGCCTAGTAGAAATATCCATTTAAAACAATGTGCTAGCATGCTTAGCATACATAGCAAAACACAATTGAAAGCATGTACTATAAGTGTACTAGATGAAACTAGCATGTTTATGTCATAAAAGCATGAAATGCACGAAAGTAACACGTATGTACATGTGTATCACCCCAAAATATTTGAAAACGGTAAAAGAGGGGAACTATGTACTCACTTGGGATTGCTAATTAGTCTTGAGAATAAGACCAGTTTAAGCTCCAAGTATCACGGAATCAATCGGCACCTAGTATAGGTAACTATGTTAATAATCGGCTCCTAAATCGCGAGATAGGATAGAATGTGGTTCGATAAATCAAATGAGTAATTGAACTCATATGGTATGATTTAATAGTCCCAACATTCTGATTGGAAGGCCTACCTAAGTGCTTTTGACCCGTTTCGACACATTATGGTAACATAAGCTACTATAAGGCGTCGTTAGTGCAAAACTATGCTCGGATGGTTAACTATGTGCTATGCCAAGTCTTACATGCCCAATTATGCCTAAACATGTTACTAAATCAGATTATATGTCAAAAAAATATGTTCACATAGTCAAAATACGGATTTTAGCTTCAAAAGGGCATTTTGGTCATTTCCTATGGGCATACAAGATAACAAGCATATGACTAACCAATCCTATGTGATCATAAGGTATAACCTCGGTGGTTATTTCCTATGCAACTATGATCACTAACTAAGCTTGGTCGGATCCTAAAGATCGACCAAACAGGTCGGGTTTGGAAGTATAAGCGGTTGTTTAGACCGCTTACCTTACGACCCTAAACAAGCACAAACTAATAGTGTCGAGTTAAACATGTCAAAACATGTTTAACCTGCTGATTTGGTATCAAAACAAAGTGTTTTGATACCCTAAAGTAGTTCCGTTGCAAAATGCGTGCTAAAACGCATTTTGACTGAAACTTTGACTCGACACTACAACTAACTAACGTGGTAATCGGCGGCTATACTCACGGAGGATTATAACTATCGTGATTACAATCACGTTTCAAAGTTCAATTGAACTTTGATTTGACCAATTGATGGTCAAAACCGAAAGTCAAACTGTTGGCCAAACGTTTGACTTTCTGCACTACGTAAGGAAAAAGGAAATAAAAAGAATGAAAGAAGGCTCACAATAGTCCTTGCTATCTTTTCTACAAAGAAGACAAGTCCCAAATCACTTGAGAATGCTCCCAAAGCAGATGTGAAGGAGGGAAAGAAGGAATGAGCAAGGAATGAAGTGAATTGGATGGCTATTTATAGTTGTTGTGAAGTAACAAGATCATCACAAGTGTTTTGATTAGCCATTAAGCAAGAAATCATGGCCCTCCAATTGTCACAAGCAGGTACAAAGCCTTGGTGACCACTTAACTTGCTTAACACACCAAGAATTTACCAAAACAGCCCCTGGATTTGCAAACAGTTTGCAAAAACCAACTTTCTGGTCGCTGGGAACCTAAGGCGGCCCGCATAAGCAATGGGGCTGGGCATACGCGCCCCGCCTGAGTCCCCCAGATCAGCAAAGTTTCAAATTTGGCAGTTTTGGTCCCTGCATGCAATTGAGTCCATTTCAGGCCTTTTTGACCCCCGTTAAGCCATTTTCAAGGCTCTACAAGGTCAATAAAGTTTAGAGGACTCAAAATATGCTTGGAACATTCTCGGATGTCGGCACGTTTGGGCGTACGGTCGCGTTGTTCGTTAAATTACGACGAAACTCAAACGGACGTAAAAATGAACCAAATTGAGCAACGAATGGAATTTTTGCATGCCGATCACTAAAATAAAAATATTTTAGTGTGTACAAAAATTTTGGATGTCCAGATGTGTCCAGAACGTAAGATATGCGCGAAAACGCAAACTTACGCCGTTTTTGACACTTTTAGTCCCTGTAAGATCATGAAAGCATGCTTTTGCACACCGAACCTGTCAAAGCTTATTTCTAAGCTATGTTTAGGTTATTTATGGTATGTTTAACTTATGATCAAGTTCCGGACTGTACGTTGCCTTACGAAACGGCAGACTTTTGCAAGTTGACGCAAATAGTCCCTGAGAGCGAATAAACTTGTTTTTGCCATACCAAAGCCTTCGAAACTTATTTCTAAGTTATGTAAAGGTTATTTAAGGTATGTTAAGTTTATGATGATGTTCCGGAGTGTTTTTCGCGTTAAACTTACTGCGTTTACGCACCAGTTCGCGTATAACTTCCCAGAAAGCGATATAGAGTTCAAAATCGATCAAAATCAATGCGAGCATAAATTCAAACACAAATGACAAACATTGGGATCAAAACACACTGTTTTATTAATATTCTATTGTTCAGAGTTTGAATAATGACATCCCAAGCACAGATGTCACATCTTATATATTTCAAAGTTTGGTTTGAATACCTGCAATTTTCACTGATTTTGAATAGAGCTTTCTCTTCATGGGCATCTTTGAAGACTGCACATATTTCTGGTGTGTCAAAGATTGCTCGAGTTCTTACTAACTTTGAAGGAATTTCAGCTGGAATCGATGTATTGGGAGGAGGTATTAAGACTTTGGTGCTATACTCGAAATTGATACATAGATCAAAGTCTGCTAGTGCTGCTCTTTTATGTAATTTTGCTCCTACACTCTTGAGACTGTCAAGGGCTCTCCTGATCACTACTGAACCACCTTTCCATTCATCAATGATGTTCTTCATCTTGACTATCTCCATTGGATGAATCTTATCAGCCAGATCTGCATCAGTAACCTTTTGAACATCTTTATCTTTTCTGATCAGGGTATACTTGTTTTGACTTTCATTCCCTAATATGCCTCCTCTAGTAGTCAAAGTATCAACTCTTTCAATTGATACTATTGGATTGGTCAAGTTGTTGTGCAATATTACTCAGCTGCCATTGTTTCTTTCTTCAAAAATACCTTTACTCATTGGTGAGAGCGGCCTTGTTGGATTGTCTTCTAGACCTTTCGAATAGTAGTGCTTTAGATGTTCTTCTGGATACATGATTGTGTGTAGATCACCTTCCAGCACTTCTGATTCTTTGATGTTGCCTTCTTAATCTACTCTCATTATTTTTCTTGGCCTTTTTGAGGAGGTCACTTCATGTTCCATTCTTCTCTTCTCTTTTGTATCCATCCTTATGCTAAATTCTGTTTCTCCAGTGATGGTTGTAGAAGATGGTTGAGCTGGAACATATTCTTTATGTTAAATCTTTGAAGTGTCTGGCTTTGGTATGTTTGGTGGAGGACCCATGGGTAACTTTTGTTTCTTAGGTGGTGGACCCATGGTCTGCTTCTATTTTTGAGCTGTTGAACTTTCTGTTTGCTTAATTTGTTCTTGTTGAATGGTTTCTGGTTGATGTTGAGGATTTTCTGATCCTGTTGCTTGTCTTTCTTATGGAATTGGAGTTTTTAATGTATGAAGATCAACTTTTGCCAGTGTGGCAACATTGTACTGCAATCTTTTTACTAACAAGTGGATGTTAGTAAGATCTTGAGTGTTTGTTTCTTCTTGCTTCTTCATCTTCTGAAACTCCTGACTTTACTTATTTCTTTGTGCGGTCAATTCCATTAACAATCTCTCAAAAGCCTCAGTTATGCTGCTGCTGTTGGCTCTGAGAAGTTGTATTTCTTCAAGGATCTTTCCTGAACTTGAACTTTCTCCTGCAGTTGCAACCTCAGTCATCTTTTTCTTGATATCATGTAGTTCTTTAAGAGCCTTCTCCATTTCTGATGAACTTTCTTTGTTTTCTGATGACTTTTGTATTTCTTTGGGAGCTGCATTATTTTCTTCTGTTTGTTTCTGCATGGTTTTGACAGTTTATGATAAAACTTTGATTTCTGATTTTTGATTTCTGATTTCTTCCAGTATCAGATCAAGTTTTTCCTCCGTGGCTGTTTTCACAGTAGCAGCTTTATCTTCAAGTTCTTTGTGAAGTTATTTAGGGGACATAGATTGACGTCCTTGGGAAATAGGAGAAACAACAGATGTTTCTCTTCTAACACCACCAGAAAACACATTTTCTGATGTTCTGAGGTTAAGAGGATTGGAAGTATCCAAATTCTCTGTTCCCTCACCAGAAAATTGAAACACATTCAAGTCCTGGTTTTCCTCATATCCTTGAACCCTTTCAGGTTCTCCATGAGTTGTTGAGAAACTTTTATTTTTCTCATCCAGGTTTCCTTGATCAGTAGACTGATCTCCACCTGTTGTCACCACATTTTCCTCCTCAGAATCTGATTCAGAAAATGGGTCTTTTATTTTACTCACATTTTGTTTTTGTAAAAACAGTGCTTCTTTGTAAAATTTCATATTTTCCTTGAATTGATTCATCAGAATCACTCTCAAAACTATAAAATATATTGAGTTTAGATTTTGCTGCACCTGTTTCTCCCATATGTGAGCCTTCAGCATGATGTTCTTCTGCTACAGGAGTCATATGCACATCTTCATCAGCTGGATGAGGATCAGATTCATCCTGCTGCTCTATTCTTGGTGTGCTTGATTCTTCTGCATCACACTCCATGGGTGACACATTTTTAAATCCTTTTTTTTGTTTCTGCCTGTTTGCTTAACATTCTCAGATATTCTGCTCTGTATGATGAGTCTTCTGGTATCAGATACATCATTCTTTCTGACAGAACAGGTACATCAAAATCTGACTTCCACGACCCTGCAGAACTCCAGGGTCTCATAATTTCTGTTTTCCACATAAATTTTGATTTTGGAGTTTGTAGATTCCTTTCAAAAAAAAGCATCAGAAATTATGATGGACAGAAATCTGGGGAATGGTAGATGTGAATCTATCTTTCCAGTTTTGGTCAGAATTGATCTTTTGATCAGATTAAATATTTCTGTTCCAAAATCAATATTCAACCCAGTTATGAGGCTGAACATGATTGTTAGAATATTCATATTTATCTGACCTGTACCTCCGATCTTTGATGATAAACATTTGTTCAGTGTCTCCATTAACACTTGCCAGAAGGCAGGTAGCTTGTTCCTCTTGAATTCATTGATTTTTGAAATCTTTACCTTGCATCCCATTACAGCATCAAGTTGTTCAAACATATCTTCTTTTTGTGGTGCTTCTTCATAGTCTTGATTTAAGGGTAGTTCCAAACATTCCCTTATTTTCTCCGGTGAGATTGTGATGAAGATATCTTCCCATACGTGTGCTGTTAGCTCCATACTTGTACTGTGAGGTTTGAGAGTTTTTACAACTTGTTGAGCAGTCTTTCTGGTACCTCTCTGGTCTTTGTAAGAGCATGAGCTATTGGGCTTTTGATCAGAAATTCAATGAGAATTTGACACTTCACATCATATAGCTCAATATTAGTATTCATTGCTTCATTGTTGATCTTCAAAGGAAGATATTCAGCTTCAGTGATTAAGGGAACAGAGTGTTCAGCTGGAGGTGAACTGATGTTGGTAGCAGCCATTTAGGATTTGGGTTTTTGCTTTGTAAAGGGTTTTTAGGGTTTGAGAATGAAGGTTGAAGATGGACGTCTTTGTTTTGGATGAGATATTTATAGTGAGTTGAGACAGAGATTTTTGAGTGTTTTTCGTGGGTTGTTTGTATTCAAGGTGTTTTATGACACCTTAATGATATTTTAATCTTTTAAAGAAGCAGCCGTTTTTCAAAAACCTTTGGTTTATCTCTAATTTAATGTATATCTCATTTAAGGAAAATTAGAGATTCCAGCAATTTTTAAAAGGATAAACACTAGTATCCAACTTGCACCTTTTCTTCATGTGGGACCCCTTTCGATTTCAGACATGGTCCAATCAAAAACCTTTTCTTCGATTATGTGTTGTCCCATGTTGTTCTTTTAATAATATATATTAGAAAATCTCTAAATATTTCTTGGAGAGTTGAATTTCTCATATATATCATCAGAAAACATTTGATTCATTTATAGAAGTTTGAATCAGTTTTTTTTAAGATGAGAGGGAATGAGTGGAGTTTGAAGGATTTTTACTTACCTTGATTTTGTGAACTTCACACCTTTGTTCTGATGTATCAGGAAGTCTTTTGTCATATAGCTTGTTCCAATCCTCAGAAAAAAATAATTTTGAAAGAAACTTATCTAAAAATAATCTAGATGTTTTGTAAGTTCCTTTGTTTCTGATCAAAGTCATGTTTTTTTTCCTTTTTTTTAACAATCAAACCTTCCCGTTTGTCAAGAAAAATTTTCTTTTGATGTTTTCATCAATTTTTCAGTTTATCTGGTTCTTTGAATTAGATTCTGATGGTTTAATGAGATTTCTGATAAATTTTATCAGATTCTGGTGATTTACTAAATCCTATCAGATTTCATTTGATTTTTACCAGACTTTTCTTGTTTTCATCAGACAAGATTTCTTAGTTCCCCCTAGACCTATTGACATATATAACTAAAATGTATTTAAGACAAACTTAATATATTACTAATCAAAAGATAGTTAAACAAAAAAAAAACAAATAAACCTAACTACTCATCCTCCTCATCCAACACGTTATACATGCACTTCACATATAACCAGAGACTGGTTATCCTTCCTGTATGATTGGTTGATGGAACCAGGGAAGCAACTCTTAAGTTTTCTTGAAGTGCCAGTTCAGTTCTTGTATAACAGCTTCTCACACCTCCAAAGTCCAGCTGACTTGTGATTACCTTGGTTACAAAACCAGGGTAGATCAGAAAAGGATTACGGTCATGGACATTTGCTTCTAAGTCTCTCATGAGAAACTTAGCATATTTGTAAGGTTTTTCCTGTACAATAGCATGAACCACTTCCATCATCCTATGAGACAGCTCATTAAAGTGTCCAGTCTTTTTAGAAAAGCAAACACTTAGTTGTGTTACCAGATACTGAAAAGGTGGTATAAACCCAGATTTGCAAACTTGCCTTGACACGTTGTTTGAATGGTAACCCATTTCTATCAAGGTTCGTTGCACCTCTGCCTTATCCAGTATGGTGGTCTTTTGATCATCACCCAATTTGAGGACATCTCTGAGTGTTTCCTCTTTTAGGGTGATTTTTACCCCCATAACCTCACTATTTATCCACATGGAAATACCACTCATAACGACTTGAGCATTCCACCAGAACTCTTGAAGAAGTTCTGGATATATAGTGACATGTGTTGATATAGCAAAACCCAAAGGACTTCGCATGATCATATTGTATACAAACCTGCAGTCCTCCCATGCAGGTCCTTCCAAGTTAGATCTTAGCCTGAGATTATGATTTTCGTAAAGGTTGAGAGGGAATTGGTTGGATTCCATTGATTTTGGGTGACTCATTTGAAATAAGAAGTTTTCTGATGGTAGGCTTTTGAAGAGATGATTTTGTTGTGAAGAATGTCTTTTTCAGATTGTTAATATTTATAGATGAAAGTGATAGTTCCATATTAACATTAAAAAGATTTTTTTTTCTCTTCATTTAAGACGATATCTATTGCAGTGAATATGACAGTCTACTAAGCCCTTTGTGTGAGTAAGCATTCAATAGCTGGGCGGCTACTTTCATAGCTTCTAATGATATTGGTGCTTATGTGTTTCTCTTAAACTCCTTATGACAGAATGACGTTGCATGAAAAAAAATGATTTTCTTTTGAGAAAAGAAAATTGTGACGATTGAGTTCTTTGGATTTAATTTTATCTTCATGCATGTCATCAATGTTTCCCCCTTTTTGTTTTTTTTAATGAAAAATAAAAAAATAACAAAAATTGAATTAAAGACAACTATGAATTTATACAAATGGAATATGTATGAAGATATGGACTCTTGATGATTACTGATCATTATGTACTTTAAACAAAAATTCCTGATGAATATCAGAATTTCTGATAAAAATTTTCATCAGATTTTCTGATATATTTTCAGAATTTCTGATAAATCATCACATTTTATTGATGATCTATTAGGCCTTCTGATTTTTCATCAGATAGATGATCTTCTCCATCAGAAATTTATTTAATTGTCCTTTCATTCTCAGTCTTTTGGTGATCATCAATTTGGTTTTCATTTTGTGTTGCTTTTATTTCTGAAACATTTTCATCTCTTAAGTTAACCATGCCAAGTTTGCTGATCAAAAAGTTATGCCTCTTTTCATCAAGAGGTTTTGTAAATATATCAGCAATTTGGTTTTCAGTTGGAACAAAATACATTTCAATGTTACCTTTCTCCACATGATCTTTTATGAAGTGATATCTGACATCTATGTGTTTGGTTCTTGAGTGATGAACTGGATTTTCTGTTATTGCAATTGCACTCTTTGAATCACACAAAACTGGTATTTTTGTCAGATTTACTCCATAATCCTTCAGTTAAGTTTGCATCCACAACACTTGTGAACAGCAGCTTGCTGCTGCAACATATTCTGACTCTGCTGTTGATGTGGCAACACAATTTTGCTTCTTGCTTGCCCAGCATACCAATTTTCCCCCCAAGATTTGACAAGCACCAGATGTGCTTTTTCTGTCAATCTTACACCCTGCATAATCTTCATCTGTGTATGCAATTAATTCAAGGTTTGTATCCTTTGGATACCAGAGACCAAGTTCTGAAGTGCCTTTTACATATTTGAAAACCCTTTTTACAACTTTTAAGTGGGATTCTTTAGGATCACATTGATATCTGGCCAGAAAGCATGTAGCAAACATGATGTCTGGTCTACTTGCAGTCAAATATAGCTATGACCCTATCATCCCCCTATAGGTTTTAATATCTACACTTATTCCATCTTTATCAGAATCTAATTTGTTCCCTGTTGCCATGGGAGTTTTTGAAACAGAGCAATTTTCAAGTAAATATTTTTTGTAGAATTGTTTTAACATATTTTGATTGACTCAAAAAAATATTCCATCAATTCTTTGTTTGACTTGTAACCCTAAGAAAAAAGTTAATTCACCCATCATGCTCATTTCAAAGTGGCTGGTCATTAACTTTTGAAACTTTTTGCAAAATTTTTCATTTGTTGATTCAAATATAATGTCATCAACATATATCTGAACCAACAATGTATGACCTTTGTGTGTTTTGAGAAAAAGTGTGGTGTCAATAGCACCTTTGGTAAATCCAGAATTGATTAAGAAGCTTAATAATGTTTCATACCAGGCTCTAGGAGCTTGCTTCAATCCATATAAGGCTTTGTTTAATCTATAAACATGATTTTGAAATTTTGGATCAACAAAGCCTTCTGGTTGTCGCACATAAACTTCTTCTTCAATTTTACCATTTAGGAAAGCTGATTTTACATCCATTTGATAAACTTTGAAATCCTTGGATGCAGCATAAGTAAGAAAAATTCTTACAGCTTCTAATCTAGCTACTGGTGCAAAAGTTTCATCATAATCAATACCTTCTTGTTGACAGTAACCTTTGACCACTAACCTTGCTTTGTTCCTTGTAATTATGCCATTTTCATCAGATTTATTCCTGTATACCCATTTTGAGCCTATGACAGATTTGTCTTTAGGCTTAGGTACCAGATCCCATACCTTGCTCTTTTCGAATTGATCCAGCTCTTCTTGCATAGCTTGTATCCAGTCTGGGTCATTCAGAGCTTCTTTGGCAGATTTAGGTTCTATTTTGCTTAAGAACCCAGCATATGCACATTCATGTGCAGTTACAGATCTTGTTCTCACACCATCAGCTGGATTGCCAATGATATCAGAATGAACATGCCCTTTGATCCATCTTAACCTGTTGTGAACAACTGTTGGTTCGAATGGATTTGAAGTTTCCCCATGTTCAGTTACCTCTGTTTGGTGTAAAGCACCAGAATTTTGATTTTCTGTTGTGCTATTTACTTGTTCTTCAGGGTTAGTGTCACACCCCCAAAATCCACACGCGGAGTACCACCGCTTGGAGGCGTGACATGACCAGGATCAAGCCACCAATCATATCAAACATAATGAGTAATAATAAACTGTAACGCTCCGCGTTTTCATAACTTTCCATATTTAGAAAAAGTGGTTCATACCCCTATTTTTGGAAACTTTGTATCTTTGTAATTCGTCGTTTCGTTTTAAACATCGAAAAATCCTTATCTTTAATTTAATTCGTTCTTAAATATGGTTATCTATCTATTCGATTATATTTAATTAATTAAATTAATTTGTTTTACAATTTAGAAGTTTAATTTTTATAATAAACTAGTTAGTCACGTTAAAATTTTAAAGTTAGAAAATACAAGTTAACCTAGTTAGTTTGGGTAGCTATGTTATATCTTAAACCAAGCTAATTCTACTAAATCATTAAACCTGTCCAAATTGAGGGGTTATATTGGACTTTCCAAAAAAATAAATAAATAAATAAATAAATAAATAAATAAATAAATAAAAATGAAATGTAATAACCCTATATCTTGTTCATATGCGCAGACAACACCCACAACCCACACTTAACTTTTCACCTCCTACACTTTCACTCCCCAAAACCCTAGCCGAAATTCCGGCCGGCGACATCTCCTCCGACCGACCACACTGGACCCTTCTTCACTAGCACCCTCTGTTCCCTCTTCCCCTCAACAAAACCCCCCTCGCTCTCCCAACAACCGGCGGCTGTCGCCGCCGCCGACGATGATGATGATGGTGATTTGCAGCTGCGTCGGCACCTCCGATGGCCACCAGGAAGACGACACAGCGACGACAGAGCAGTGGTGGTTCTCGGGACAACTGTGGAGTCCGGCGGCGATGAAAGTGGTTCAGCAGAGCTGGGGCCTGGCTCAACTCCGGCGGCGAAGCATCGGTAGAAGCCGTCCGGTGAGGGCGACTGAATTCAGGTCGATGTGTGGCTTGGGTTCGACGGGCTCGGGTCAGGTTCACAGCCAGCTTCGATTCAAGCTTGACACGGGTCTCGGCTCATGGCTCAGTTCCAACCGATTCCGGTTCGAGTCTCGGTTCAACCGATCCAGTCTCCGTTCGATTCAGGTTCAAGTTTCTTGTTTTGATTTTGTTTCCGATCTTTCAATTTTTCGTGTCTCAATTCAAGTACCGGTTGTTGTGATATTTCAGTTGGCTCGGGTTTCACGGCGTGGGTTAACTTGGTTCAAGATTGGAGACTCGGTTCAGTTTTGACTCGGTCAACATTAGTCAACTGGTCAAACCCGGTCAACAGTCGGGTCAACGGTTAAACACGAGACCCAATTTAGTAAAAGACGCGAATATAAATATTAATTGTTAATGTATAATCGTGAAACCGAACCTTATAACTCGTATGTATTCGTACATAGAATTTATATAATTGTATATTATATATATATTGTCATTGAAATTGTTGAATTTTGGCAAACATTGACGACTTGTATCGTCGGGATCACTCCAAAAACAGAGGAAACTCTGCCCAATTTTCGTTAAAATATATAAATGTATGTACTTTTTAGTCGAAACACTAATGAAAACATATCAAATCCAAATAACTTTTATAACAATAATTGAAAACGTATACTTATTTGATGTTACTTTTATAACATTTTAGATAAACTTAATTTAGAATTAATGCGTAAACTATATAATATAGATATATGTATATTTATATATGCATATATATATCCGCGAGTTATACTTTAAGTTCCCAAAATTCTAATCCTTCGTCAAAATTCCGAGTTCTCATACGCCTGCGTTTGCCCATATAGGGCGACCTCGGTGTTCCATCCTACTAATCTCTTACGCTCGTCAACACTTGGGTAATCGGAAGACTTAGCAATTATGTGAGTATACTCGTACTTTTCCCCTTTTTACTTTTACCACTTTTGGGGTGTAACATGTTTACCTATTGAAACTTACACGTGAACTTTTGTCTAAACACATGAACATCCCTATAACATGCTTGTATATGTGATGGCTTGATACTTTAAATTTGGGTGATTCTTATGTGTTGCACTTATCATTAACTTCGTACGAGCCAAACCTTGACATATGTAGCGCTATAGGATTAACGACCCGCCTCTACTGAAACTTTGGTTATGTCATGAGCAAGTTGCGTTTTCTTGGTTTGATATGTTAGACACATGCCATATTTAATGTTTATCTTGAATCGCATGCTTGCTATGAGGGATTGTTCACACTTTTATCTTATGCTATGTATGTACCAAACTTGTATACTCGCCTTTGCTTTTGCATTAAATTGTATTTTAAACATGTTACAGGTTGATGATGATGAAATGAAAGAGGTAGCACGATGCCTAGATACACACTTTAGACGTTAGGTTTAATATGTTGTATCGAATTTTGGTTATGTTGGTTTGTTATTTTGATTAAACTTGTTGTTATTTGGAATCTTGTATTGATGACTACTTGAAGTTTGGAAATGAAATTTGGATTATTAAATTATTGTCACAAATAGCGTTATGATGTCTCGAGCAATCTTCACACTTCGTCTCATCCCGATGTTTCCGCCATTGGTTGGGGGGTGACAAATTGGTATCAGAGCCATAGCTATAGGGAATGCTTTAACTTAGTCTATAGTTTTAGAGCTTTATTCTCGTGTATTGCTTGAAACTACTTGCATGCTACTTTACTCGCTTCTCATTTATTCGCCTTGACTATTAAACATATAAGTCGCTTGTGTGTTAATACTTGAATTGCTATCCTTATGTGTCAATACTTGTTTACTATGTGTCGATACTTTGATTTATTGATCTATTCTTTGTGTGTTATTCCCAACATGCCTTTTATGTGCTTATACTTGTTCGTTATTTCCTTTAACATACGCCTTTTTCCAAGGCATTTACTCGATTTTTTTTTCTTAAACTCGAAAACACTCATATTACACAAACGGGACGAGTTTACCAAAATAGGCGTGAAACCCACAATTTGGTAAACGACTCTCATCTCGCTCGATTCTATTTTTGCATGAAATTCCCCATTAAGTTAGGAGTGAAATCCACATCTTAATGGAAATTTCAAATTTTAAATTCTAGTGGACCCTCGTCAAAGTGTTGAAATTAAATTTTGACCCGACAAGTACCAACCACACTTAGGATACTAAATCGCCAAGTTAGGGGTGAAACCCGCACCTTATCGACTAGTTCCACTCTTTGATTTTCATTAATCCCGCCAAGTCTCGAAATTTCAATTGAATTGGGGACATGTAGTAACCGGAAGGGTGAATACCGTTGACCGACTTGTCGGCGAGAGTATACCACCTATTAGGCCAAAACATGCTTTTCAATTTCAAAAGACCTTTCGACACTTTGGTTAGTCAACGTTCCGTTTTGGAACCATCCAAATTTTAATCGAACTTACACTTTATTATTTTCGATCTTTTATGATGAAATTCTCTCTTGACAATTTTGAACCATTTTGAGATTTCACTTTCGCGCATACATCATACTATCACTTTTCATACGATTATACATCATTAGCATGCATAATTTCTCGTAATTTTATTTATTTTCTTTTCTTGTAACTACAAGTGGAGATATATCAACAAGATAGGAGTGATTTCCTTACCTTGACGATTAACTTCACTTCTTTTTCTTATCTTACAACGACCTCGCCAATGGGTTAGGGGTGATTCCCTTACCTAGGTGATCGTTACCAATGCTTTCTTCTAATAGACTATATTATGTAAACACAATCATGTTTATACCTAAATCATTTATCATGCTTCATTTATTTAAACGTACGTCTTATTCTATAATTTATTTTCACAGCACTAGCACACACAAAATTCTTAGCTTTTACCATAAACACTTATTCCCCGACATTCAAAATTTCACGAAATGCTACTCATCAACTTAATCGGTCCAACAAAACATTGCTCACAAAATTCTGTATTCAACATAACTATTGAAACACTTATAAAATATTACAAATATTATTCATCATTTACTAAAACTTCTTTCAAAAGCAATAAAACATTTTATTAAAAGACGTTTTCAGCAAACACTAAGTCCATATACCAAATTCCTTTTTCTAAAAGATCAACTTTTCACGAAAATCCGTAAACTTCGAAACTTTCTAATACAAAGTTACTTAAAACGGCGCAAACTTATTAATCTCTAGAACTTTTCAAAACCTCATTCAATATGTCAATTAAACTCCAAACACGTGGACAAGGGAACTTCATAAGAACCGACCAATTTCCAACTTATGTAAACTCTTTTAAAACCGCAGTAGCATTTCCATTCCTTTACAAAGTACTTTCCACATAACCAATAGATGTTTAATGTTCCCTTTACATTCACAAACTAGAGTCTGTATTTCGTGACAACTCGATCTATTTACATTCACGAACTATATACGCATATCATTTTACGCGTTTTAGTCAATGTTTCACAACAATCTCATGCGTGTCACTCATCCCCTTTCTTTCATACTCAAAACTTTTAAACGTTTACGCATATAAACTCGTGTAGTTCGATTTATACTATAAAAAAAAATCATTATTTTCTACATCCATGCTTATACATTTTATGCCTTCACTTATGTTCACACTTACACATTTATGTTATACTCACGATTCAAAATTCGTACATTTTACGTTAATACAAACACTCACAACTATACACTTACGATTGTCCTTACATTCGTGTCTATACTACATTCGTATTCATGTTCATATGCTTTATGTTTTCATTTGCACTTACACAACCTTGTTACACTTATATTCATACACATATATTTTAATCATACTTAACCTTCGTGTTTTACACCTATATTCACATTCATGTTAACATCTATGCTCATAGATCTTATGTTCACACTGATACTTGCATTTATACTCATACGCCTTGTGATTACGCTTATACTCCTGTTATACTCGCATTTATGCTCATTTTCATACGTTTTATGCTTATACTTATCCACATACTACTTACACGTTTTATGTTTATGCTCATACATACATGCATATTCGTACTTAAACTCATGATTCATACATTCGTACCCGTACGCGAGCGTAATCCGAGTGATTTGCTTGCGTGGGTCCCATACATACTTAAGCTTGGACTTGCTTACATACTACATTCTTACACATACACATTCTTAATTTTTAAATTATGTATACCCGGATTCATACACAACTAGTACAAGCTATGCGGGTCATGCGACGATCAATATAATCACGGGTGCACACGGGATTATAACGATAGGCGTATGAGAACCATAGAGTGTACTACTGTGTATGGTAAAACATGGAACGTAACATGACACCAAATAGAAACGGACGTTACATGGTAAGAACATGGTGGATACGCCGCTGGTACTTCCTATATATAAGTGTTTTCATCATGTTACCAAACTTTCGTAATACGTGCCATGAGAAAGTCGGTGTTTTACAGAACTTAGACCTAATACGTAAACTTTAACAACTCACAAACGCATTATATCCGACTATCCACGACGAGACCTCATTCTTAACACACTACTTTTGTCTATCTGATACTTATGCTATTCTTATACTCATAATCGTTAATAGATCAGGCGTTCACCCTTATACCTCGATTATTCTCCGTTGTCGCAAACTCTAAAACCTCAATTTTAAACAATCATCTTCTGATTGCCAAAACCCTTTCAAGCCTTCCTTCTGAATAAATTTCGGGACGAAATTTTCTAAAGGAGGGGAGACTGTAACGCTCCGCGTTTTCATAACTTTCCATATTTAGAAACCGTGGTTCATACCCCTATTTTTGGAAACTTTGTATCTTTGTAATTCGTCGTTTCGTTTTAATCATCGAAAAATCCTTATCTTTAATTTAATTCGTTCTTAAATATGGTTATCTATCTATCCGATTATATTTAATTAATTAAATTAATTAGTTTTACAATTTAGAAGTTTAATTTTTATAATAAACTAGTTAGTCACGTTAAAATTTTAAAGTTAGAAAATACAAGTTAACCTAGTTAGTTTTGGGTAGCTATGTTATATCTTAAACCAAGCTAATTCTACTAAATCATTAAACCTGTCCAAATTGAGGGGTTATATTGGACTTTCCAAAAAAAAAAAAATAAATAAATAAATAAATAAAAATGAAATGTAATAACCCTATATCTTGTTCATATACGCAGACAACACCCACAACCCACACTTAACTTTTCACCTCCTACACTTTCACTCCCCAAAACCCTAGCCGAAATTCTGGCCGGCGACATCTCCTCCGACCGACCACACTGGACCCTTCTTCACTAGCACCCTCTGTTCCCTCTTCCCCTCAACAAAACCCCCCTCGCTCTCCCAACAACCGGCGGCTGTCGCCGCCGCCGACGATGATGATGATGGTGATTTGCAGCTGCGTCGGCACCTCCGATGGCCACCAGGAAGACGACACAGCGACGACAGAGCAGTGGTGGTTCTCGGGACAACTGTGGAGTCCGACGGCGATGAAAGTGGTTCAGCAGAGCTGGGGCCTGGCTCAACTCCGGCGGCGAAGCATCGGTAGAAGCCGTCCGGTGAGGGCGACTGAATTCAGGTCGATGTGTGGCTTGGGTTCGACGGGCTCGGGTCAGGTTCACAGCCAGCTTCGATTCAAGCTTGACACGGGTCTCGGCTCATGGCTCAGTTCCAACCGATTCCGGTTCGAGTCTCGGTTCAACCGATCCAGTCTCCGTTCGATTCAGGTTCAAGTTTCTTGTTTTGATTTTGTTTCCGATCTTTCAGTTTTTCGTGTCTCAATTCAAGTACCGATTGTTGTGATATTTCAGTTGGCTCGGGTTTCACGGCGTGGGTTAACTTGGTTCAAGAATGCAGACTCGGTTCAGTTTTGACTCGGTCAACATTAGTCAACTGGTCAAACCCGGTCAACAGTCGGGTCAACGGTTAAACACGAGACCCAGTTTAGTAAAAGACGCGAATATAAATATTAATTGTTAATGTATAATCGTGAAACCGAACCTTATAACTCGTATGTATTCGTACATAGAATTTATATAATTGTATATTATATATATATTGTCATTGAAATTGTTGAATTTTGGCAAACATTGACGACTTGTATCGTCGGGATCACTCCAAAAACAGAGGAAACTCTGCCCAATTTTCGTTAAAATATATAAATGTATGTACTTTTTAGTCGAAACACTAATGAAAACATATCAAATCCAAATAACTTTTATAACAATAATTGAAAACGTATACTTATTTGATGTTACTTTTATAACATTTTAGATAAACTTAATTTAGAATTAATGCGTAAACTATATAATATAGATATATGTATATTTATATATGCATATATATATCCGCGAGTTATACTTTAAGTTCCCAAAATTCTAATCCTTCGTCAAAATTCCGAGTTCTCATACGCCTGCGTTTGCCCATATAGGGCGACCTCGGTGTTCCATCCTACTAATCTCTTACGCTCGTCAACACTTGGGTAATCGGAAGACTTAGCAATTATGTGAGTATACTCGTACTTTTCCCCTTTTTACTTTTACCACTTTTGGGGTGTAACATGTTTACCTATTGAAACTTACACATGAACTTTTGTCTAAACACATGAACATCCCTATAACATGCTTGTATATGTGATGGCTTGATACTTTAAATTTGGGTGATTCTTATGTGTTGCACTTATCATTAACTTCGTACGAGCCAAACCTTGACATATGTAGCGCTATAGGATTAACGACCCGCCTCTACTGAAACTTTGCTTATGTCATGAGCAAGTTGCGTTTTCTTGGTTTGATATGTTAGACACATGCCATATTTAATGTTTATCTTGAATCGCATGCTTGCTATGAGGGATTGTTCACACTTTTATCTTATGCTATGTATGTACCAAACTTGTATACTCGCCTTTGCTTTTGCATTAAATTGTATTTTAAACATGTTAGAGGTTGATGATGATGAAATGAAAGAGGTAGCACGATACCTAGATACACACTTTAGACGTTAGGTTTAATATGTTGTATCGAATTTTGGTTATGTTGGTTTGTTATTTTGATTAAACTTGTTGTTATTTGGAATCTTGTATTGATGACTACTTGAAGTTTGGAAATGAAATTTGGATTATTAAATTATTGTCACAAATAGCGTTATGATGTCTCGAGCAATCTTCACACTTCGTCTCATCCCGATGTTTCCGCCATTGGTTGGGGGGTGACATAAACGTAAGAGTATATCAACCCACAATATGAAAGGTGTTCAAATAACATAGTTTAAGTAGCGGAAGCATAGTATGAAAGCCAACGTAATTGATAAGTTTTCAACTGTCATAAGTGTTTAGCAAAATATCCACAATCTGTGCCCACAACGACTACGCCTCCCGTGCAAGCTCCATGTCTACCTATGGTCCTGCAAGGCATGTAACAGAGATTCAACAACTAGTTGAGTGAGTTCACAGTGGTTTGTTTAGTTATAGTAATCGTATTGTAAATCGTATGTTTGTTTAGTAAACCATGTATCGTATGCATTTGTATCGCAACCCTCTAGGCATGTGTGCGAAGATTAGTGGGAGTTTCCCAAGTATTCTAGACTAGGTATATTTGTATCGCAGCCCACCCGGCATGTGTGCGAAGTTTAGTGTATGGTTCGCAGCCATTCTAGGCATGTGTGCGAAGATTAGTTATATTATCGCAGCCATCCCCGGCGTGTGTGCGAAGAGAAGTATTTGTATCACTAGTCTAGCAGTATATATCAATATCCATTCCTCTCCCGAGGCCCATAGTACGTAATCCCGATAATAACTTAGGTACAAGAAATCTTCCAAACCCATTCCCGACCCTGGGAACCCATGCCTTAGTAAGGGTGTGAACTCACCTTGGTTTGCTCGGCAGATTACACGAAAGGTTACTTGAACTAAGAGTGGTCAACCACGTCCTAACAGGGTTACCATACAAGTCAGGTTTTGGTTTCAAGTTGTGCACATAAGTATCACATAAGTTAACATATTACAACACATAGTGAACATGGCAAACACATTGATCGTATAACAGTAGCATGAAGTTCATATAGGCATGACCCTATCTTGTGCGACTTTGAGTGATTGGGCTGTTATGGTTGTGCAAGCCCAATCCCCTTGTGCGATCCAAAAGACTAGGCCCAAAAGATAGTCGGCCCAACATGTTGTGCGGTCGGCACAGCCTTGTGCGACCCACATCATGTTGTGCGATTCAGATAACCACCAGGCCCAAATAGTTATGAAGTCCAACAGTATGCTGGCCCAATAGTGATCTTGTGCGGCCCGGACGACTTGTGCGATCTGTTGGAGTTGTGCGATCGGACTAGCCCAGCCTAAATGGTACACCCGGCCCAACATACAACTTGTGCGATCCAAATAGCCTTGTGCGACTGGGGCACCTTGTGCGATTGGATCGTCTTGTGCGACTGGACTTCTTTGTGCGACCAAGAGATCTTGTGTGATTAGTTTAAATGTCCGGATTTCATGCAATCGGTTACAATTATTCAATGGTTTCCAAATTTGTCATTTATCAATTAACAAGTTTCCAATTAACCGTTTATCATACAATCGATCAAACCAAACAATTTGCTAATAATTCATAAGAACCCTAAACATAATCATAACATGAACATCAACCACAACTTCAACATATTAACAGATTTGTGTCCTTGATTTCTAGCATGCACTCGAACATATCATCACCACAATTCGTCTAATCTAAACACAATTACAGCCGATTAATTCAAGCATTCGGTTCTAGTTCATTATGCAAAACATAACCTCATCTAACCCTATATCGATCCATAAATACTACTCATATGAGCCGGTTACATGAACACCAAGTTCATCGATTTACATTGCGATTAAACACACATCATCATTGAATCATTATGTAAAACATGCAACCCATAATATCAACAATCATACAAACAAGGTGATACACTAACCGATTAAAGGAGAGAGGGCAAGGATTGATCCGAACACCACAAACTTCGATGGAAAGGATGTTTGGCTGCCGTCGGGTTCGTGAGGGAGAGAGAGAGCACTAGGGTTTGTGTGTGTGAAGTGTGTTGTTAAAATGTGAGATGGTTACAAACACGCTAAGTGTTAATCGGACAATGGGGATGGGCCGAACCCAAACTTGGGTTACCCATTCGGTTCAAGTTCAACCGAAGTGGAGTCCAAATGAACTTGTGCGATCGGCCCAAATGAACTTGTGCGATCTGGTTCAAATACGTAATAACACATAACATAACATACATTCATTAATCGTAATAGTTCACATAATCACATAGCGTTACACAAAGATAGGTTCGAAATACGAGTTGTCACATTATCCCCAACTTAAAAGAAATTTCGTCCCGAAATTTGGTACGTACTCACTGAGGAAGCTAGTTAAGTTGCATGGTTTTCCTGGGGTGTCACATCCTCCCCCCGTTGATCTGGAATTTCGTCCCGAAATTCCGTGGTAGCTTCAGCCTCAGTAGTGGTTGTACTGTTCGCGAACAATTGGGGGTACTTTTCTTTTATTTGATCTTCTCATTCCCAGGTGAACTCTGGGCCACGACGGGAGTTCCAACGAACTCGAACAAGAGGTATTCTGGTGTGCTTGTGGACCTTAACATCCCGGTCCATGATTTCAACAGGTTCCTCGACGAATCGCAACTGCTCGTCGATAGTGAGCTCCTTCAAAGGAACTATGAGGGTCTCATCTGACAGACACTTCTTCAGATTCGACACATGAAAGACGTTGTGAACTGCACCGAGTTCAGCTGGTAGGTTCAGTTTGTTGGCCACTTTGCCTATTCTTTCTATGATCTCGAATGGTCCGACATACCGCGGATTGAGTTTGCCCCGTTTGCCAAAACGAACCACACCCTTCCAGGGCGAAACTTTGAGTAGCACTCGATCCCCAACTTGGAACTCGAGTGGTTTCCTGCGCTTATCAGCATAGCTTTTCTGACGGTCACGAGCCGCCGCCATGCGTTGCCGTATCTATACAATACGTTCAGTAGCATCAACTACCATTTCTGGACCTGTGATTTGACTATCCCCCACCTCTGCCTAACAGAGAGGTGACCGGCATTTACGTCCGTACAATGCCTCAAATGGAGCGGCTTGAATACAGGTATGGTAACTGTTATTGTACGAAAACTCCACTAAAGGGAGATGCGTTTCCCAGCTGTTGCTGAAATCAATAACACATGCCTGAAGCATGTCTTCTAGAGTTTGTATCGTGCGCTCAGACTGCCCATCCGTCTGAGGGTGGTATTCTGTGCTCATGTCCAACCGAGAGCCAAAAGATTTGTGCATTGCTTGCCATAGTTCTGAAGTAAATCGTGCATCACGATCCGAAATAATAGAGGTTGTACCCCGTGCCTTGAGACAACTTCCTTGAGATATACGTCTGCTAGAGTGGAGAACTTGTCCGTTTCCTTTATAGCCAGGAAGTGTGCAGACTTTGTGAGTCGATCCACGATCACCCAAATAGTATCATTCCCACGCTGGGACCTAGGCAGGCCAGTAACAAAATCCATGGAAATTTCCTCCCATTTCCACTGTGGTATCTTGGGTTGCTGAAGTAGGCCTGATGGTTTCTGGTATTCCGACTTGACTCTCGCACAAGTCAAGCACTTGCCAACGTAAGTTGCAATGTGGGCCTTCATACTAGGCCACCAATACGTAGTTCTGAGATCGTGGTACATTTTATCCGAACCTGGATGTACCGAGTAGCGAGACTTATGTGCTTCGTCCATTACCAGCTCGCGTAAGTTTCCATAATGTGGGACCCAAATACGCCCCGTTACGTAATAGGCGCCGTCTTCCTTCTGTTCTAATCGTTGCCTTGAGCCACGTAAGGCTTCAGCCTTTACGTTTTCTGGTTTCAATGCTTCTACCTGAGCATCTTGTATCTGTGCAGGAAGACCAGACTGAATGGTAAGCTGTAGTGCTCGTATGCGTCTAGGTAGAGTGTCTTTTCGACTAAGAGCGTCAGCCACAACGTTGGCTTTGCCTGGATGATACTTGATGGCGCATTCGTAATCGTTAAGTAGCTCGACCCATCGACGTTGACGCATGTTCAATTCCTTCTGCTTGAAGATATGCTCGAGACTCTTGTGATCGGTGTAGATAGTGCACTTGGTACTGTACAGGTAGTGTCGCCATATCTTGAGCGCGAAAACAACGGCTCCCAGCTCTAAATCGTGCGTCGTGTAGTTCCGTTCGTGAACCTTGAGTTGGCGCGAAGCGTAAGCAATAACTTTATCCCGTTGCATCAATACACAACCAAGCCCCTGTATCGATGCGTCATAATAGACCACAAAATCGTCCGTGCCCTCTGGCAATGAGAGGATAGGTGCACTGCAAAGTCTATCCTTCAAGTGCTGAAAAGCGGTTTCCTGAGTATTACCCCAATGGTAGGTGACTCCCTTCTGTGTCAGTAGTGTAAGAGGCTGAGCAATCTTTAAGAAGTCCTTGGTGAACCGTCTGTAATAACCCGCCAAACCCAAGAATTGGCGTATTTCCGTTGGTGTACGTGGTGCAGGCCAGTTCCTGATCGAATCTACCTTGGATGGATCAACATGGATCCCATCCTTGTTTACCACATGGCCTAGAAAGTGGACTTCACGAAGCCAGAAGTCGCATTTCGAAAACTTGGCGTACAATTGGTCTGTTCGAAGAAGCTTCAAAATAAGTCGCAAATGCTGCTCGTGTTCCTCCTGACTCTTAGAGTAGATCAGGATGTCGTCGATGAATACAATCACAAACTTGTCTAGGTAGGGTTTGCACACCCTGTTCATAAGATCCATAAAGACTGCTGGTGCGTTTGTCAACCCGAATGGCATGACAAGAAACTCGTAGTGGCCGTAACGGGTTCTGAATGCGGTTTTGGAGACGTCCTCATCCCGGACTCTCAGCTGATGATAACCTGAGCTCAGGTCTATCTTGGAGTAGTAGCTCGACCCTTGCAACTAGTCGAATAAGTCATCAATTCGTGGAAGAGGATAGCGGTTCTTCACTGTCACCTTGTTCAGTTCACGGTAGTCAATGCACATCCTGAAGGTACTGTCCTTCTTTTTCACGAATAATACTGGAGCTCCCCAGGGCGAAGAGCTAGGTCGGATAAATCCCTTATCCAAGAGTTCTTGTAGTTGTGTCGAGAGTTCTTCCAACTCTGATGGAGCTAAGCGATACGGTGCACGTGCTATCGGTGCTGCTCCTGGTGCTAGCTCGATTTGAAACTCGACCTGGCGATGAGGCGGTAGACCAGGTAACTCTTCAGGGAACACCTAAGGAAAGTCGCGTACAACTGGAATATCTTCCAATTTCTTTTCTTTTGCTGATGCATCGGTAACAAGTGCCAGAATGGCAGTGTGGCCCTTACGCAAACATTTCTGAGCCTTTAGAAAGGAGATGATGCCAACCACTGCACCACTCTTGTCGCCTTGAACTTCGAGAGGTTCCCTACCAGAACGAGGAATACGAACGATCTTCTCCTTACATAGGATCTCTACGTGCTGTTGGGATAACCAGTCCATACCAATGACGATGTCGAAACTACCCAGAACTATGGGTATGAGATCGATAGAGAAAGTCTGACCAGCGAGGATAAGATTACAACCCTGAACTATGTGTGTGGCCTCTAGACTTTTACCGTTAGCTAACTCTACGACATGTTTGGTGTTTAAGGGAGTTGGTGCACGTTTTAACATTTGGCTAACTTTAAGAGACATATAACTTGTATACGCACCCGAATCAAACAATACAGTAACATAAAAGTCGTCGAGAAGAAACTTACCCATAACTACGTTGGGATCATTCCTTGCTTCTCCCTGCCCCAGCACAAACGCACGTCCCCTAGCTTCATTGCCGTTATTGTTTCCACCGTTGTTGTTACCATTCCCCTGATTGTTGTTGTTGCGATTCTGGTTCAACTGGGGGCAATCCCGTTTGAAGTGGCCTTCAGCACCACACTGATCCCCTGTTGCCTCGCTGTTGTTGCTGCTACTGGTTTTGAGGAGCTGGTGTTGTTGTTGGTTCTGGTTCGCAGGTCGTGAGCTCCTGCAATCTTTAGCTTCGTGCCCTATCTTGAGACATCTCTGACAGCGGCCCTTGCGGCACTGACCACTGTGGTGTCTGTTGCACCTGTTGCACAGTGGGTGAATTCCCCGATATCCACCTTGCCCCTGACCACCAAAAGTTTGCTGACCCGGGCTCTGGTAATCACTATTCTTGCGTTGCTGCTCTGCTTGAGACTGAACGGTAGCGGAGCCCTTGCTGGAATCCCCATCCCATTTCCGCTTGTTGTCATTGGGAGTAGCGGGAGTAGGAGAAGTGGTAGCGGTAGCAGTAGCGCTGATACGTTTAGGCAGCCTGTTCTGTTCCACTGCCTGATCTGTGAGGCGATGGGCAAGACGCTGAATGTCTTGGATATTGTCGAGGTTAGCCGATGTCACATGGCTCTGAATTTCTGAGGCTAGACCCTTGAGGTACAACTCAATGCGCTTGATTGGAGGGTCCACCATGGTTGGACACAAGATGGCCAGTTTGTTTGACCACTTCGTATAAGCCTCAATTTCCGATCCTGTCATTTTCAAATGGTAAAGCTCCACTTCCAACTTGTGGATGTCATCACGCGTGCAGTATTCTTGCTTGATCAGTTCCTTAAAATCGTTCCAAGGGGTGGCGTTAGCAGCTGCCAGCCCTAGAATCTAAACTTGTGCGTTCCACCAAGTCAGCGCAATTCCTTCCAAAGTACCAGTGGCGTACTTCACCCTGCGAGCCTCAGGGCATTCACACATCTCGAATACTGACTCGAGCTTTTCAAACCAATGGAGGAGTCCCACTGCTCCTTCAGTGCCACTAAACGTGCTTGGACGACAGTCCATGAAGTTCCTGAAAGTGCAAACAGGTTGTTGTGCGTGTTGACCTATGGTGTACGAGTAGGACAAAGTTAAACACAAGAGTTGGTCTAGAAGTGTAGGATCTAAAGTTCTTAGTGTGAGTTGTGACTGCAGGATATACCTCCTACCTGTGCGGCTGCAAGTGCCGCAGCAACTTGTTCGTTAATGAGAGTCGTCAACTGGGCTTGAGTCATGTTAATACGTCCAGACATGATCTTCATAGCAAAGGTAACATAAATGAGAGAGGTTCGCGAAAAGTGCGAAGACAAATGAGAGTAAGCACACAAAGGTTCTCAAGCAATAGTGGTTATGTGCATCTAAGCATACCATGAGCAAAGTTCTATGTAATCTAGCAAGTAGGCAATAAAACATATACCATATTACCTAGAATGTTGAGTCTTGCACGTGGAGCGAAGCGTCGTTGTGGATCATTGAGAGTACTGTACTGGTTATAGTCTGGTTTTAATAAAAACGTTTTTCCCTTATTAAAACCAAGTTCTCTATAACCAATGGCTCTGATACCAATCTGTCACACCCCCAAAATCCACACGCGGAGTACCACCGCTTGGAGGCGTGACATGACCAGGATCAAGCCACCAATCATATCGAACATAATGAGTAATAATAAACGTAAGAGTATATCAACCCATAATATGAAAGGTGTTCAAATAACATAGTTTAAGTAGCGGAAGCATAGTATAAAATCCAACGTAATTAATAAGTTTTCAACTGTCATAAGTGTTTAGCAAAATATTTACAATCCGTTCCCACAACGACTACGCCTCCCGTGCAAGCTCCATGTATACCTATGGTCCTGCAAGGCATGTAACAGAGAGTCAACAACTAGTTGAGCGAGTTCACAGTGGTTTGTTTAGTTATAGTAATCGTATTGTAAATCGTATGTTTGTTTAGTAAACCATGTATCGTATGCATTTGTATCGCAGCCCTCTAGGCATGTGTGCGAAGATTAGTGGGAGTTTCCCAAGTATTCTAGACTAGGTATATTTGTATCGCAGCCCACCCGGCATGTGTGCGAAGTTTAGTGTATGGTTCGCAGCCATTCTAGGCATGTGTGCGAAGATTAGTTATATTATCGCAGCCATCCCCGGCGTGTGTGCGAAGAGAAGTATTTGTATCACTAGTCTAGCAGTATATATCAATATCCATTCCTCTCCCGAGGCCCATAGTACGTAATCCTGAAAATAACTTAGGTACAAGAAATCTTCCAAACCCATTCCCGACCCTGGGAACCCATGCCTTGGTAAGGGTGTGAACTCACCTTGGTTTGCTCGGCAGATTACACGAAAGGTTACTTGAACTAAGAGTGGTCAACCACGTCCTAACAGGGTTACCATACAAGTCAGGTTTTGGTTTCGAGTTGTGCACATAAGTATCACATAAGTTAACATGTTACAACACATAGTGAACATGGCAAACACATTGATCGTATAACAGTAGCATGAAGTTCATATAGGCATGACCCTATCTTGTGCGACTTTGAGTGATTGGGCTGTTATGGTTGTGCAAGCCCAATCCCCTTGTGCGCTCCAAAAGACTAGGCCCAAAAGATAGTTGGCCCAACATGTTGTGCGGTCAGCACAGCCTTGTGCGACCCACATCATGTTGTGCGATTCAAATAACCACCCGGCCCAAATAGTTATGAAGTCCAACAGTATGCTCGGCCCAATAGTGATCTTGTGCGGCCCGGACGACTTGTGCGATCCGTTGGAGTTGTGCGATCGGACTAGCCCAGCCCAAATGGTACACCCGGCCCAACATACAACTTGTGCGATCCAAATAGCCTTGTGCGACTGGGGCACCTTGTGCGATTGGATCGTCTTATGCGACTGGGCTTCTTTGTACGACCAAGAGATCTTGTGTGATTAGTTTAAATGTCCGGATTTCATGCAATCGGTTACAATTATTCAATGGTTTCCAAATTTGTCATTTAACAATTAACAAGTTTCCAATTAACCGTTTATCATACAATCGATCAAACCAAACAATTTGCTAATAATTCATAAGAACCCTAAACATAATCACAACATGAACATCAACTATAACTTCAACATATTAACAGATTTGTGTCCTTGATTTCTAGCATGCACTCGAACATATCATCACCACAATTCGTCTAATCTAAACACAATTACAGCCAATTAATTCAAGCATTCGGTTCTAGTTCATCATGCAAAACATAACCTCATCTAACCCTATATCGATCCATACATACTACTCATATGAGCCGGTTACATGAACACCAAGTTCATCGATTTACATTACGATTAAACACACATCATCATTGAATCATTATGTAAAACATGCAACCCATAATATCAACAATCATACAAATAAGGTGATACACTAACCGATTAAAGGAAAGAGGGCAAGGATTGATCCGAACACCACAAACTTCGATGGAGAGGATGTTTGGCTGCCGTCGGGTTCGTGAGGGAGAGAGAGAGCACTAGGGTTTGTGTGTGTGATGTGTGTTGGTAAAATGTGAGATGGTTACAAACACCCTAAGTGTTAATCGAACAATGGGGATGGGCCGAACCCAAACTTGAGCTGCCCATTCGGTTCAAGTTCAACCGAAGTGGAGTCCAAATGAACTTGTGCGATCGGCCCAAATGAACTTGTGCGATCGGGTTCAAATACGTAATAACACATAACATAACATACATTCATTAATCGTAATAGTTCACATAATCACATAGCGTTACACAAAGATAGGTTCGAAATACGAGTTGTCACAGTTAGTACATGATATTTCTGATGATTTAAATGTACAAGATTTATCATCTTCTAGAAAATCTTCTGATATCATTTCAAAGAGACGCTCATAATTTTCTTGTTTGTCAGAAAAATTTATTTCTTTCATGTATTCATCAGAAACTTCAGTTTTTGATGAGTTATAAAATGAGACATATAAACTTTCTCTGATTGTCCTTGTGTTAAGAATAAAAATTCTATAAGCTTTTGAGGACAAAGAATATCCAAGAAAAATACCTTTTTCTGCTTTTCTGTCAAATTTTTCAAGGCTTTCAAAATCATTGAAGACAAAACATCTACAACCAAATGTGTGTAAAAATTTTACACTTGGAATCCTATCATTTATAATTTTGTAGGGTGTTTTGTTTAGCCTTTTGTTGATAAGGGTTCTGTTTTGAGTAAAACATACAATTGCTTCTGCCCAAAAGTGAGAGGGCATTTTGGCATATGCAAGCATTGTTCTGGCAGCTTCTACTAAGGTTCTATTTTTTCTTTCAACAACCCCATTTTATTGAGGGGTTCTGGGAGCTGAAAAATCATGAGAGATTCCTTTGTTTACAAGAAAGCTCTCAATTTTTGAATTTTTGAATGCTGTCCATTGTCTGACCTGATCCTTCTTACTGTTAGTTTTAACAGATTTTCAATTTTCTTGATAAAATTAATGATCAAATCAGGTGTTTCACTTTTCTTTCTCAAAAATTCAACCCATGTATATCTGGAAAAATCATCAACTTTTACTAGTATATATTTCTTTCCAGAAAAACTTTCTGTACCTATTGGTCCACACAAATCGATGTGTAAAAGTTCCAAATTTTGTGTAATGGAAGATTCAGAAATTGACTTGTGAGAGCTTCTTTTTGATTTTCCCATCTCACAAGCATCACAAATTTTATCCTTTTTAGAGGATATGAAAGGTAACCCTTTTACCAGACCTTTAGTTGCTAATTTGCTTAGGCTTTTGAAATTTAAGTGAGCTAATCTTTTATGCCACAACCAACTACTTCCTTTGTTGATTTTTGAAAATAAACATAGTTTAGGATGTTCATTTTCTTCTTTAAAGTCAAAGTAGTATATTGATTGTCTTATTCTTTTCCCACTTAAATATATTTTATTATCATCCATACCTATTAGCAAGCATTTTTCTGGTAAGAATGTTACCTGAAAACCTTTGTCACAGAATTGACCACAACTCAGCAAATTATACTTTAAGCCCTCAACATAGACTACTCTTTCAATGGTCAAACATCCATACCTGATACATCCGTATCCCATTATCCTTCCTTTCACTCCATTTCCAAAGTTCACCATTTTACCCAGCTTTGAGACAAAGTTGCTGAGTAAGCTCCTATCCCAAGTCATGTGCTTGGAGCTTCCTGAGTCGTAGTACCAGATCTGCTGCACATGATGGTCCTGAAATGAAATGGTTAGAGGGTTTTAGGTACCCAGGCGTGCTTGGCTACTCTTTCTGATGATATTTTGGTTTTATTATTTCTTCTAAATGACCTTTCATCAGAATTTCTGTTAAATGCTGAGCCATTAACAGAATCCTTTTTTCTTTTGGAGATGTTGTTGAACAAGCTTCAGTATTTCAACACACATACAAGAATCATCAGAAATTTCTGATGTTCCTTCTTGTGATGGAATGAAGGAATAATTTTGAAAAGATGAGTCAACTGCTTCTGGAGTTTTTACAAACTCTTGATTGCATTCACTTCTTTTTGGTTCAAAATTTGGCTTATCAAAGGAGTATTCAGAACATGTTGATTTGCAAGTTTCAGAATCAGATTCTGATATAAATTTATCAGAAATATGTTGAGTTGCTTTTACAAAGATAGTGGGTTTGTTATTATTTGTTCTTACATAACCCAAACCCTCTCCTTTGTTCTTTGGAGTGGACTCTATGAAATTTATGAATTCTTTTGCTTCTTGAAAACCTCTTACATTAATTTCTTTATCATTGATTTTCTTGTAAAGATCTCTTCTTTCATTTTCATAGAACTCAATTTTAGCTCTTTGATCTAAACTTTGTTCTACAAGTAATTGATTTTCAAGAATAATTTTATTCAAGGTCCTCTGCAACTCATCAGATTTTTTACCATCTGATTGATGTTTAACTTGCAAGTTTAAAAAATCTGACATAAGCTCATTTAGATTGTGTTCAAGATCGAGATTGTCTAAACTTACCTGTTGTCCTAAAGTCTCTGGTATGTCATCAGAAAGTGCCATGAGACAGAAATTAGTCATTTCTTCTTCTTCTTCATCAGAAGAGTCATCAGATAGCCATGTATCTGTCCCAGCAATTAAGCTGACTTGCTGTTGTTGCTTCTTGGCTTCCTCAAGCTTCTTTTCATAGTAAGCAACATCTTTCAGCTTCTTGGTCTTGCACTCAGATGCATAATGACCTTTTTGCTTGCACTTATAACACACCACCTCAGCCTTTCCTTTATCCTTAGATCTAACTTCTTCTTTAGATCTATCATCCATCCTCCTTCTATCACTCCTCTGGTATCTCTGGCCTCCTCCCCTCAACCTCTGCTCAAATGTTTTGGTGAGTAGTGCTATTGCATCAGCAAAAGCTGAAAAATCCGATGATGTATCAGAAGTTTCAAGACTCTGGCTGTTTGATGGTTGTGGATCATTGGAAATTATTTGTCTTTGTGGGTTTGAGATAAGAGCTAAAGATCCCCCTCTTTGAATGGTTTCTTCAAATATTTCTTCCTCTCTGGGGATCAAGATGTTGTATAAGTCATGAAGACTCATGTTTCCTAGTTCTAAGGTTGAGGACAAAGTCATTGTGAGACTTCTCCATTCTCTAGGCAAAGCATCAAGAAATTTTATGTTTCTTTCATCATTTGATTTAGTTATTCCAAATTTCTTTAGCTCGTTTAAAAGTTTTGTGAACCTTTGATATGTGTCGTTTAACTTTTCATTAGGTAAACTTTTAAACCTTTCATAAGATGAGACGTTATTTGTTCTCTTGTTTCTTTTCATCCTTTCTCCTCCTTCACAAAGATTTTCCAACTGATCTCATATTTCCTTGGCTGGTGCACAAGCATCAACTTGTGAAAATATGTCATTGGGGATGGCCATAATTAAGAGTGAATTTGCTCTTTCATCCCTAGCTACCAGTTCCTTGTCTTCCGCGCTCCAGTTTATTTCACTTTTGGGAGCACGGGAGGCAGGGATTTCTGGTGTTTGGTCTGTTGCTGGAACTGCTGGTATATCAATCATTGGTATATGTGGACCCCTTCAATGGATTGAAACAGAGCTCGGTCATGACCATTAAGGAAATTGACCATCCTGATTTTCCATTGGGGGTATTCCTCTCTGACCAGAGTCGGAGGTTTGGACATAGAACCAATATTGAAAGCATTATTCCCGGATTGAAAGCTGACCATATTTAGAAAAAAGAAGAAGAGCGATTGATCGTTTGAAAATAATTTATTCAATCTGCTCTGATACCAATTGTTGGACCCAGTATGGCCTTAACAACTTCTTTTTACGTAATATGGCAAGTGATTTCAGTATATGTGAAAAAGATGTGCGGAAATGGAAATCAGACTTTCAAGAAACAAGACCTACAGAATTATCAAGTTTATATCACTTTGAAACAAATTAGTTTAAGAAGGTGATTGTAAGATTATTATCTAATACAAATGAATCTTAATTTCTGTGGGTGAGAAGAGCAGTGGAGTTTGTGTGTTTGTATATGAATGCTAAGCTTCAAACTCAAATATCTTCTGCCTCTCGAGCCTTTTATTTATAGACGGCTGTGTACATGAATAAACAATTGTTTATTCATGCAATAAGTCATGCGTAAAGTAGCAATTTGACATATTCATTGAATCCATCGTTCAAGTTGCATTTGTAATCATGATAACCAATAATGTCATGCTTCGGTCATGGGTGGCAGGATAGAGTTGTGATTTTTAGACAAGTGGGGCTTTCATTAGAATTTCTGATAAACCACTTCATCAGAAATTCTGGTGAACAAATCATTAGAAAGTCTGATGATCAGAATTGTCAGAAACTGATGATATTTCATCAGAAATATCATCAGATCCATCAGAAATGACCTTCTCTGATAATCCAAATCAACTCTCGATCAACTTGTGATTCTTTGAAGTAGATACTTTACATTTCAGTTGTCCTATCTGATCTTCTTCTTCTTGTTGTGATCTTCAGGACTGTTATCTTCTTCAGAGATCTAGTTGATTGAGATTTTCTTCAATACTTACAAATAAAGTTTCCTAACAGCAGACCTAAAGTAACCTAATTGAGCGCACCTGGTCCGTGCGGACCTACATGTTATATTTTAAACATTGATCAACCTTGTCTTATCTCATCTGTTAGCTACGATACGTGATTGACGGAAGCGATAGACATGCACTCACACTGTTGGGTATAAGTCAAAAGGTTCTGGATCTCGCAAGCGTTTGAAATCCAAATAGGAGGAAGCAATCGAAAAAACAAAAACAAAAGGGAAGCCCAGGGCGAAAGAAAGACAATGTAAGAATTGTAAAGCTTACGGACAATACGCATGACATGCCAGAATCCCGTAAGTAAAAGAAAATCGACATGGTCTTCGAGAGCAAGTAAAGAGTAGTTTGGCGCTTTTTGTATTTTTTTTACTTTTTCAGAACACACAATATTGGCATTTGGCGTTTTATACCTTTTATATACCAGTTTTTATTTTTTCCCACATTTTTTTCACTTTTTGTGCATAACATGTGATTTGGAAGTTACATAACAATATAAGCTCAGACACACACATAAACGCCAAAAAAAAGAATACCTTTTAGTAAATAAAAATACCTTAAACCTCTAATTAGGTGATGATTAACTCAATAATATTTTGCTAAATGAGGTAGACAACATTGTTAATCCTCACTTAAGAATGTTATCCAACAATGTTGTCCACCACAATCAGTGAAACTTTATTGAGAACAAAACTGAATCTCCTAGAAACGACGTTTGCAATCTATGGTTTTTGAACTTTTTGGCATTTATAAATTGAATGGTATTTAGTAAAATATGGCGTTTGTTTTTGGTGTGATCAATAGAATGTCCTAAGACGTTGTTTATATAAGATGTTTTTGGCGCGTAGTTTAGGCGGGAACTTATTATAATAAATGTTAGTAATGAAGCTTATGTCGTTTCAGTTACTGTTTTTTCAGCTTTATATGTTCAACACAAAGTTTAGCGTTTTATATGAATGACGTTTGATAAAGATGATGTGTATGGCTTGTAGTTTAAGGCGAGAATTTTAATGGCGTTTTACTCATGAGTTTGGCGTTTTGTATAGAGTAGTATAAACATCTTTTTACCCTAAATGAAGCGCGTCCACATAATAAAATTGATATTATTTACGAAAACGCCACCGCGCCAATTTAATCCATAGATTGTTTTGATCCAACGGATGAAGGACGTTCTCACCGTTTTCACAATTTTCGGCATTTTCCCTAAATCATGCCCCCATATATATATATATATATATATATATATATATATATATATATATATATATATATATATATATATATATATATATATATATATATATATAAATATATGGGAAGGTTCAAATGAAAACCACTAGTTATTGTGAAACTCGAAAACTAACTAAAAAAAGCCAAAAAAACATACAATTTTTTTTTTTTTTTTTGCAAACCAAATTTCGCAGGTTTTTTTATATAAAAAAAATTTCAAAAAAAAAAATTGTGTAGTGCACATGTGTATGTGTACCACACATGTGTAATAATGTGTTATTACACATGTGTACTACAAATTTTTTTTTTTTGAAAAAAAAAATTTATATATAAAAACTAGCGATTTTTATAAAAAAATTGAAAAAAAAAATTTTTTGTGTGTTTTTAGGCTTATTTTTTATTTAGTTTTCGAGTTTTCACAATAAAAGTGGTTTTCATTTGAACCATCCGCTATATATATATATATAGGGGATGATTCAAATGAAAACCACTTTTATTGTGAAAAATCGAAAACAAAATAAAAAAAGCCTACAAAACACACAAAAAAAAATTTCAAATTTTTTATAAAAATTGCTGGTTTTTATATATAAAAAATTTTTCAAAAAAAAATTGTAGTACACATGTGTAATAATACACATGTGTATTATTACACATGTGTACTACACAATTTTTTTTTTTTGAAATTTTTTTATATAAAAAAACCTGCGAAATTTGGTTTGCAAAAAAAAATAAAAAAGAAAAATTTGTATGTTTTCTTGGCTTTTTTAAGTTAGTTTTCGAGTGTTCACGATAACTAGTGGTTTTCATTTGAACATTCCCCTATATATATATATATATATATATATATATATATATATATATATATATATATATATATATATATATATATATATATATATATATGGAGATAGTTCAAATGAAAACCACTTTTATTGCGAAAACTTGAAAACTAACTAAAAAATCCTAAAAAACACACAAAAACAATTTTCAAATTTTTTATAAAAATCGCTATTTTTTATATAAAAAAAACTTTTTTTTCAAAAAAAATTATAGTGCACATGTGTAGTACACATACTACACATGTGCACTACAAATTTTTTTTTTCGAAAAAAAAGTTTTTTTTATATAATTTAAATAGCGAAAATTGGTATGCAAAAAAAAATGGTATGTTTTTTAGGCCTTTTAGTTAGTTTTCGGGTCTTTACGATAACTAGTGGTTTTCATTTGAACCTTCCCCTATACATATATATATGGGAAGGTTTATTTGAGAACCATCTTTATTGCAAGAACCAATGTGAACACAACAAAATAACCTCAAAAACCTACCCCCCCCCCCCCCCCCCCCCAAGCTAAATGCTAAAAACTAAACACCCCCAAAAATCTAAAAAAAAATCTAACCCCCCCCCCCTCCACACATACACACACACCCACCCACCCAAGCTAAATGCTAAAAACTAAACACCCAAAAAAAACCTTAAAAAATCTAAAAAAACACACACAAAAATTTTTTATTAATATTTTTTACTTAAAAATCGCTACTTTTAGTTGTGACAACTGTCAAATTCCATGTATCCGTACAACTATTAAACCATGATTAGTGCTTAATGACTATACTGAATTACAATTGATCACTTGAATTGCTTTCTGGTTATTGCCATATTCATACATGTGTATCCCGTATTGCTTAAAGTCATATCATTATTGCATGAGAACTTTATTGATTCAAATGATGCACGAAACACAGTTAGCACAGTTATCAGATAAATCAGAAATATGCTGACGGAGTTCACTACATAGACAGACAATGTGTTGAGACACAGCATGAGCCAGAAACCAAGTATTGCACTAGTATAGTGTGTAGGAAAGTAAGGATCACAAAACTGTCTTCCTAGTGATAGTTTAAGTGCCGGAAAGTGCCTAAAACTCACATAAAGTGCTGAATTCAGCAAATATCAGCAATTTTCAGCATTTAAACACTCTTGTATTATGCAGAAGTATGGCTAAATGGTCCTGAATGCTTTCCTAAGTGTCGGGAATCAAAAGTGTCACAAAAGGGTACATAAAGCACACTAAACTGCATAGTTTAGCACCTTAACAAACCGGTAACCAACCGAACAACCGGACACAACCCGAAACACCAAATTTTTACTAGAAGCATTGTTTTAACATTACCAAGCCAGTTATGGTCCCCAAACATCATAACACTAGATAAATATCTAGTAACTAAATCATCTAACTAATACTTGGATTTTTAACCTAAATAATAACTAATGGTTGGAACCTAAGCCTACTACCCCCCCCCCACCTATGTAATCGGCCCAACATGGCCCCACCTCAAGATTTGTTTAAATATTTTATTTGATCTTGTTTATGCTTTAGTAGACGTATTATACAAAGGAAAAACACAAGACATGGGTTATAAGTATGCATACCAAGTTCATGAGCTCTCATTTTATCATTCTCACAAAACACACACTTCCTCCTTCCCTCTTGCTTGCTCTCGGCCGAAGACACCCACCCCCTACATCCCTCACCTTCATTCACTTCTCATCTAATCCAAGCATATACAAGTGTATTAGAGGTTGCACAAAGGAGCTAGGAGCTTTTGGAAGTTCAAGGACCTTCTTCATTTGCTTTTATCCATCTCTTTTCTCCTCTTGGTCATCCCTAGCCTTGAGCTAGTGGTAAGAACATCATACACTCCATTTTACATCTTACATTAGTGGTTAAAAGAAGATTCATGATGATAATCTTGAAGAACACTAAGAAACTTGAACTTGAAACATGAACATAAGCTTGTATACATAAGAAATCTTAAAGTTTATGTGTTGTAATACTTGTTGATTGTTGTTTGCTTGTGAAAATGATGTTGATCATCATATGATCTTGCTAGATCATGATTAAAAACATAATCTATCAAGATGAGAGGATGAACATGGTAGAAGTTAATGGATCATCCTCATGAGAAGCATGAACTTGGAAAGAATACATTGATTTCTTGTAAAATGATGATTAAAATGAGTTGTTAATCATGTAAATCTAAGATTTCAAGAGTGATTTCTCAAGAAACCAAGTTAAAAATATAAGTTTTACTTAATCTTGGTTCATACATAAATAAACCCCATTTTTAAAGGTTAAACAAGTGTAGGAACACTTATGTAACAAGAAAAATCAAAGAAGAAACGTTTTTGAAAAATATGATTATAACTTGTGAAGATCCATTTTCTTTAAAAATGAAGTTTTTAAAGAATCAATCACACTTTAAAGGATAACAAGACTTACTAAGAACACTAGTAAGTTACTACAAATTTTTATAAATTTTCAAGTTCATAAAGTAGTAATTTATGCTTGTTTTTGGCAAAATGGGTAAGTAGAGATTGTTTGTTGTTGAATGTGAATTGATTGTGTTGATTTACAAAAGAAAATGATATACCTTCAAGGTATGGAAACCTCCATTTTTAGGGGAAACTATGGCAAAATTTTTCTAAAAATTAAACACTTGGAAAAATATTTCCAAATAAATATTTACAAGTGTATTTTGAACCATGAATTTTTCACATAAAGTTTGCCATAATTTTTGTTTCAAAAATATAAATATTGGAGGTTGGTTTGTATAAATAAAAGTGACTAAATATGTATTTAGGAAAATATATATTTAGAAGTCACCATGTGTGTGATTATTTATATATTATGTGTATTAGTTATATTATTTTAGGACTTGAAATAATATAACTCACTAAAATACCAAAAATTAAAATAAAAATATTACCAAAATTCCAAGAATATGAATATACACATTTTACACAAAATATTGGTGAAACCGAACAAAAGAATGTAACTTACAAAATATTCCAAAAAATTAATTCACAAGTATATTTTGGTAAATAATATTTTGGACACCAAGTGAATAAAAATATGATTTTTACAATTATTACAAATTTATATCATATTTTTGACAAGAAGAAAATATATTATTTTGGATGAATAAAAATATATATATTTTTCTTGGAATTATTAGAAGATGTATTATGTGACATCTGTGCTTGTAATCATTGTAAATAGTTCAGTTATCAATGAAATAAAGTTATTTGATCTCTATGTTTGTTTGATATGTTTGACATTTTTCATGTTTTGACTTTTATTCAATTTCAAACTCTATATCGCTTTCTTGAGAGTTATACGCAAACTGGTGCGTAAACGTAATCAGTTTAACGCAAAAAATACTCCGGAACATCAACATATGCTTAACATACCTTAAATAACCTTTACATAACTTAGAAATAAGTTTTGAAGGCTTTGGTATGGCAAAATCAAGTTAATTCGCTTACAGGGACTAAATTCGAGAAACTACGAAAGTATGCCAATTTGTACTGTAACGAACATTCCGGAACTTGATCATAAGTTAAACACACCCTAAATATCCTTTACATAGCTTAGAAATAGGCTTTGATAGGTTCGGTGTGCTAAAATAAACTTTATGCTTATTCAGGGACTAAAAGCGTCAAAAAGTGCATAAGTTTGCATTTTCGCGCATAACTTACGTTCCGAATACATCCGGACATCCAAAAATTTATGTAATCATTAAAATATTATTTTTAGTGATTGGCTTGTCAAAAATCCATTCGTCGCGCAATTTGGACCGTTTTTACGTCCGTTACGACTTCCGTCGTAATTAACTGAACAACGCAATCGTACGGCCAAACAAACCGACATCCGACATAATTTTGAGCATGTTTCATGTTCCCTATGCTTTAACATCCTTATGGAGCTTAAAAATAGGTTTGACGGGTGTTAGAAGTGCCAAAACACGACCATACACGCACATGGACCAAAACTGCCAAATTTCAAACTTTGCTGGTCTGCAGACCAGCATATGGTCCGTAAGGGATGGACCATATGGTCCGTAAGGTGTCCCCAGTTCAGCAGAAAGTTGATTCCAGCTTGATCCAGCTGTTCCACACTTGTGCAAATGGTTTTGAGCATTTCTAGGGGCTCCAATGGTTTTATAAAACAGTGGGCATGATGTGTACGGCTGGGATTGAATCTCGGTTAACGAGGAACGATCTTAACGGCTCTACCATATCTATAAATACCCCTTCTTCCCATTTGCAAAAACCCACAATTTGAATCTGATTTTGGCCCTCTAAGTTGGAGTTCATACTTCATACCGGAGGGTAAATCGGATCAAATCTTGCGGGGACCTTCTATAAGTATTCCTTCTTTCTTTTTATGGTCAACGTGAAGTTCGTTTGAACTTCATAACGTGAGCGTAATCACGATGGTTATAGTCCCTAGTAACTATACCTACTGATTACCACGTTATCTAGGCTCAGTGACGAGTCGTAGTTTCGGCCAAAATGCGTCTTCTTGCGTATTTTGTAACCAAACTACTTGTGGGTATCAAGACCCTTTGTCTTGATATCAAACCTGTTTTTAAACCTCGTTAAACATGTTTAGCTCGTCACTTTTAGATTTGTGCTTGTCTAGGGTCGTAAAGGTAAGCGATCTAAATAATCGCTTATGCTTTCGAACCCGACCCATTTGGTCGATCATTAGGATCCGACCAAACCCTTTAAGTGACCATAGTTGTATAGGGAATAACCTTTCGAGGTTATACCTTATGGTCACATCGTTTAAGTAGTTGTATGATGCGTAATTCATATGCCTTAGGAAAATTTACCAAAATGCCCTTTTTGCGCCAAAGTTCATTTTAAGCCTATGTAATGTAATTTTTGACATCTAAACAGATTTGGCAACAACATTAAACATGTTAAGGCATATTTTACTTATCATAGGACTAGTTAGACAATCCAAACGCATTTTACGCGAACGACGCGTTAAAGTAGCATAAGCTACCTAAACGGGTCGTAACGGGTCAAAAGCACGTAGGATAAGTTTCATTTTAGTATGTAGGCTTTGTCAAACCATATTACATGGGTGCCCACACTCATTTGGTTTACGAACCCTCGTATTACCCGATCCTCCGAATAGGTCTGTTTATTAATGTAGATACCTATATTAGGTGTCGTTTGAATCCGTGATCTTCTAGCTTTGCTTGGTGGATATCTAAAGTCTATTGAGCAATCTCAAGTGAGTACATAGTCCCCTCTTTTACTGTTTTTCAAATATTTTGGGGTGAAACACATGGCACTACTTGTTACTTTCGTGCTTTCTGTTTTCACATCATATACTTGCTATGTTCATTAGTACACTTATAGTACATGATTTCATTACATTGTTTTGCTATGTATGTTAACTTAGCATGCTAGCACATTGATTTACATTACATTATTTTGCTATGTATATTTACTTGGCATACTAGTGCATTAATTTACATTTCTTCTATGTATGTTTACTAAGCATGCTAGCACATTGATTTACATGACTTTTCTGCTTTGTATGTTAATTTAGCATACTTAGTACATTGTTTTACATGACTTTTCTGCTTTGTATGTTAACTTAGCATACTTAGTACATTGTTTTCATATAACATGTTTACATTTGATATGACATTTGGTTTGTACAAACGGGACTTAAATACGTTCATTAACATTAGCTACGCCGCTCGGTAGTAAGTAATGGTACCATAGGAGTTGACAAATCCCGTTCCTGACATCCTAGGTTTGTTTGGGTGTAAGGAATGACTGAATCCGAAATCATTCATTTGATAACCTTTACTTAGGGTTACGCTTCTGTCTCAAGTCTTGAATGTATGCGTTTAACTTACCGCATAAATGTTTGTATCAGTAAAACATGCATTTACTTTGCAAAACACAACTTTTTGGATATATTCAAAACACTTTGTTTTGTACATTTTTACATTTGGTTTAAGTGATTACACTTTACTTACCATACATAATATTTGTTACACATTACTTGACTACATTTGGACTTTTAACATTTGACATGGTTTATACAAGGACTTTTTGACAATTGGTTTAAACATGGACTTTATACATTGGTGGTTTGTTTAAGTGACTTAAGAAATGAGATGTGTGTAGTATGATACAAGCATGGTGGATACACCGCTGGTACTTCCTATATATAAGTGCTTGTATTATATTACATGTCGTAGCGTTATTTAAATCATTCAATTTGGACTTATACATTCTACACAAATAACATATTTTTCACAAGACTTTGTTTTACAAAACAGTTGTTTTATACAACTTATTTTACTTGGTTATTCATTTAACCATACATTATTCTTTTAAATATACATATCATCTGATTTATTATTGCTTTTCAAATGATTTATAAAAGCAAACACTTAAACAAGATTCATGACAAATTTTCATTAAACATTTTCTTAAACCTAAGTCATGAATCCTATTTTCATAAAACCTATGTATCTCACAGGCATTTTTATGCTGATGTACCTATTTTCACATGTGTTTTCAGGAGCTGTTGCTTAGGATGATCGTGACACTAGGGCGGACCTGTGCCTTAGAGACTTAAAATGAAGATAGAACTAGTTTAATTATGTAATGTACTCTTGTTTCTTTTTGTTTTAAGACTATGTAACTCTTTGGTTTGATAAATAAAATATAACTTTGTATGCCATGGTTGTGAAACAATAATTCTGTTACAACACTCCCCGACGTTTCCGCCACGATTTGATGTTTTACGTGGTCGGGGTGTGACAGAAGAGTTGGCATCAGAGCCAATGGTTATAGGGAATTAGGTTATTAGTAATGCTTTGACCTACACTATAACCTTTCTAGGATCCCAACACAAGTTGTCTTGTGTTTAGATCTTAAAACATACACTTCACCTATCCTTAGGTGATCACCAAAACAAGAACCCAAATTTTCTAAAAACGATTTTTGAAAAACAATCTTTTGTTTTTAGATGATTTATTATATGGTTTTGAACCCTTTTGATTTCTCAAATTGATTTTGAAAATTTATCATCCATTTTTGAATTATTCTTTTGGCCTTGTGCCTTCCAAGTTTTCAAAATCTCGTCAAAGTCTTGGGTTCTAAATAGTGTGAACACGTGCAAACTGGAAGGGTGAATGCCTGTACCCTGGGTTTTCTGTCTAAGGCTAGAGTGTTCGTACAATTCCACATAATCGGACCAGTCACTCTTACCTGGGAACTCTTGGGGTGAGTGTTCACTTATAGGCGAGCATGTCTTCGCAATGCATTATTTTTGACCCATTTACTTTGATTAGTCATTGTGTGTCGTTTGTTTGCTTTGTGATACGGACGAATGACCACCATCTTTGCTTTTGTTAATTTTGTTTCATCTCGTTCTTTTCATCTAATCATCTCACTCGTTTCCTCTCATGTTTCCTCTTTTTAGCATGCCTCCTCAATGTGAAAACCCGTTATCAAATGCCGAAATGGCAGATATTCTGGCACAGCACATGGCTGCCGCACTCCCAAACATTATAGCTCAGGTGAACCAAGCCAATAACAATCAAAATGCTCCATGTAACTTCAAGTGTTTTAATTCGGCTAAACCACTCAAGTTCAGTGGTTCTGAGGGGGCAACTGGGCTCCTTCAATGGTTCGAGAGCATTGAGAGTACATTTCGTCACATTCTGTGTCCTGAGAATCGGAAGGTCGAGTTTGCTTCAAGCGTGTTTCAGAAAAGGGCGCTTACATGGTGTAACGGCGTTATGAGAGATCGGGGTGCTGAAGTTGCTTTAGCACAAACATGGGTTGAACTTAGAGCTCTTATGATGAGGGAGTTTTGTCCTCGTCATGAACTACGAGCTCTAGAAAGAGAGTTTGATGATCTGAAACAGGATAGTGGCGAGCACCGGGCGTATACTGACAGGTATGAGGAGTTAAGCTGACTATGCCCAACAATGGTTACCCCACTCGAGAAGGCTATCGAGAGGTACATCGATGGCCTACCTGACTCTGTACAAGACATCGTTACTGGTAGTAACCCTACCACAGTCCGTCAGGCGATCGAGCTATCTGCGACGTTGACTGAGTCGCAGATTCGAAAGGGAAAGCTGCACAAAAAGGGTGACAAGAAGGGTAAGAAGCTGGAGTCTGATAAGAAGGATAGCAAGAATGGTAAAAACAAGAAAGGTAAAGATGCGGGTTCTGTAAAGGGTTCTAGGAAGCGAAAAGCTTCCCAAAACTACGCCGTTACAGCACAGGCTCAAGCTGCACCAAATCAGCCTGCGCAACCACTCGCCAAGAGACCTTATCTTGGCAATGCACCTTTGTGCAACAGGTGTAACGGCCATCACCTACCACACCTCCAGTGTCGTCATTGCACTAACTGTGGAAGAACTGGTCATCTTGCTGCTACATGCCACATCCCTGCTAATCAGAATCGGGCAGTTCAGAACCAAGCTCAACAAGTTGCTCAGCCTCTTGCTCAGCAAAAAGGTCAAGCTGAACGACCTCATTACCCACCAGGTTCTTGTTATAACTGTGGGGATCTAACCCACTATCGTAATCAGTGTCCAAGATTGGTGAATGCGAATTCAGTTCAGGCCCAGGCTCGTGGGCGAGCTTTTAACATGAATGCACAAAAGGCGCAGGCAGACAATGAAGTGGTGAACGGTACGTTCTTTGTTAATAATCAACCTGCATCTGTTCTTTTTGATTCAGGGGCCGATAAAAGTTTTGTGTCATTATCTTTTGAGCCATTGCTTCACGTGTCTAGAACGAAACTAGGTAAGCCTTTTATAGTAGAAGTGGCTAGTGGTGAACCCGTTGTTCTTGATTCTGTTCTTCACAACTGCCAGTTGAACCTTAACGACCATCTTTTTCCTATTGACCTCACGCCAATGCAACTTGCAAGCTTTGACATTATTGTGGGTATGGATTGGTTAGCCAAGCATCGCGTAGAGGTAGTTTGTTTTGAAAAGATTGTTCGAGTTCCGCTTTCGTCAGGTGAGATCCTACAGGTTCGTGGTGAGAAACCTGCTAGTAGCCTCAAGCTTATGTCTTGTTATCAAGCTCGGAAGTATACGCGAAAGAATTATGTGGCGTTTTTGGCACATGTTACAGCAGATAAAGGCAAAGGTAAATCTATTCAAGATATCCCTGTTGTTCGGGATTATCCAGAGTTGTTTCTTGAAGAGTTACCTGGTCTACCTCCTGCACACCAAGTCGAGTTCCGTATTGATCTTGTACCTGGTGCAAATCCTATTACCAGAGCTCCATATCGTCTTGCACTGTCTGAGATGCAAGAGTTGTCTAAGCAGCTTCAGGAGCTTTCTGATAAAGGTTTTATTCGTCCTAGCTTTTCCCCTTGGGGTGGTCCCGTTCTTTTTTTTCAAGAAAAAGGATGGATCTTTCAGAATGTGCATCGATTATCGTGAGCTAAATAAGCTTACCATCAAGAATCGATATCCCCTACCTCGCATTGATGATCTCTTTGACCAGTTACAGGGTGCTACTTGCTTTTCAAAGATCGACCTTCGTTCTGGGTATCATCAACTTCGTGTGCTTGAAGAAGATATACCCAAGACAGCATTCCACACTCGTTATCGGCATTATGAGTTCACAGTCATGCCATTCGGTTTAACTAATGCTCCTGTTGTCTTCATGGACTTGATGAATAGGGTTTGTAAGCTTTATTTGGATAAAGTTCATCATCGTTTTTATTGGTGACATCTTGATTTATTCTAAGACGTGAGCTGATCATGAGCAACATCTTCGTCTTACTCTGGAACTCCTGAAGAAAGAGCAACTTTTTGCCAAGTTCTCCAAGTGTGAATTTTGGCTTAAGGAAGTTCAATTTTTAGGACATATTATCAACGAACAAGGTATTCATGTAGATCCCTCCAAGATCAGTGCGATTAAGGATTGGGATACGCCTACCACACCAACTGAGGTTCGTTCTTTTCTTGGTCTTGGGGGTTATTACCACCGCTTCATAGAGAACTTCACGAAGATTGCAGTTCCTCTAACTGCTCTAACTCAGAAGAATAAACCCTTTTAATGGGGTTCTAAGCAGGAAGAAGCATTTCAGACCTTGAAGCAAAAGCTTTGTGATGCGCCTATTCTGACTTTGCCTGAGGGCAATGATGATTTTGTCGTTTATTGTGATGCATCGAAATTGGGTCTTGGTTGTGTTCTGATGCAAAGGAATAAAGTCATAGCCTACGCATCGAGGCAATTGAAGATGCATGAGAGAAACTACACCACTCATGATCTTGAGTTAGGTGTAGTTGTCTTCGCTCTCAAAATCTGGAGACATTATTTGTACGGTACAAAATGTGTGGTTTTCACTGACCACAAAAAGTCTTCAGCATATCTTCAATCAGAAAGAACTCAACATGAGGCAAAGACGTTGGGTTGAACTCCTAAACGACTATGATTGCGAAATTCGCTACCACCCTGGTAAGGCGAATGTGGTGACTGATGCATTAAGTCGTAAGGAACGTACTAAGCTTCATTGTGTTCGTGTTCAATCTATTATTCAAGCTCGATCCGATATCCAAGCATGCATTTCTCAGGCTCAACATGCTTGTGTTTCACAAGACTTGATGGGTAAGGAATTACCCTGTCACATTAAGCCTGATCTTATGCTTAAGGACGATGGATCGTACTATTTCATGGACCGTTTGTGGGTCCCAAGCCAAGATGGTCTTCGCACCTTGCTTATGGATGAAGCCCATAAGTCTCGTTACTCTATTTATCCTGGCTCAGATAAGATGTATAAGGGTCTTCGTACTCAGTATTGGTGGCCTGGTATGAAGAAGGACATCGCCTTGTACGTTTCAAAATGCCTTACTTGTCTTAAGGTTAAGGCTGAACACCAACATCCTTCTAGTCTTTTGGAGCAACCAGAGATCCCAGTTTGGAAATGGGAAAACATTGCTATGGATCTCATTACTAAACTTCCGCGCACTAAGAAAGGTCATGATGCCATCTGGGTAGTTATTGATCGTCTTACTAAATCAACGCATTTCTTGCCAATCCGTGAGGATTTTTCTGCTGAAAGGCTGGCTTAAATTTATGTGGATGAAATTGTATCTCGACATGGTGTTCCTTTGAACATTATTTCTGACAGAGATGCTCGCTTCTCTTCTTGTTTTTGGAGAACCATGCAATCTGCTATGGGGACCCAACTTAATCTGAGCACAGCTTATCATCCACAAACAGAAGGCCAAACTGAAAGAACAATCTAGACTTTGGAGGATATGCTTAGAGCTTGTGTGATCGATTTTGGTGGTAGTTGGGATTCACATCTTCCATTGATTGAATTCTCCTACAACAACAGTTATCACTCCAGCATCAACATGGCTCCTTTCGAGGCTCTCTATGGTCGAAAATGTCATTCTCCAGTCAGCTGGAATGAGATAGGTGAAGCTCAGCTTACTGGACCTGACCTCATTCTAGAGACGACTGATAAGGTTAAGAAACTTCGTGATAACCTACAAACAGCTCGAAGCCGTCAAAAGAGTTACATGGACCGACGACGCAAGCCCTTGGAATTTCAAGTCGGTGATCGTGTATTACTTAAGGTCTCACCTTGGAAAGGTGTGATCAGATTTGGAAAGAAAGGAAAACTTGCACCTAGATACATTGGACTATTCAAGATCGTCGAAAGAATCGGTAAGGTAACCTACAGACTTGAATTACCTCCTGAACTTGGGAATGTTCATCCAACCTTCCACGTATCCAATCTCAAGAAGTGTTTAGCTGATGAGAAGCTCCACATACCACTTGACAAAATTCGTGTTGATAAAACACTACATTTTGTTGAGAAACCTGTGGAAATTATGGATCGTGAAGTCAAGTGGCTTAAACGCAAGCGCATTCCTTTGGTTAAATTTCGCTGGGAATCTAAACGTGGACCTGAGTTTACTTGGGAACGCGAAGATCAAATGAAGGCGAAGTATCCGCATCTATTCTCATGAGTTTCCTCTAAACAAATTTCGGGACGAAATTTCCACAAGTAGGGGAGACTGTGACATCTGTGCTTGTAATCATTGTAAACAGTTCAGTTATCAATGAAATAAAGTTATTTGATCCCTATGTTTGTTTGTTTATGTTTGACATTTTTTCATGTTTTGACTTTTATTCAATTTCAAACACTATATCGCTTTCTAGAGAGTTATACGCAAACTGGTGGGTAAACGTAATCAGTTTAACGAACAAATACTCTGGAACATCAAAATATGCTTAACATACCTTAAATAACCTTTACATAACTTAGAAATAAGTTTTGAAGGCTTTGGTGTGGCAAAATCAAGTTAATTCGCTTACAGGGACTAAATTCGACAAACTGCGAAAGTATGCCAATTTGAACTGTAACGAACATTCTGGAACTTGATCATAACTTAAACACACCCTAAATATCCTTTACATAGCTTAGAAATAGGCTTTGAGAGGTTCGGTGTGCTAAAATAAACTTTATGCTCATTCAGGGACTAAAAGCGTCAAAAAGTGCATAAGTTTGCATTTTCGCGCATAACTTACGTTCTGAATACATCCGGACATCCAAAAATTTATGTAATCATTAAAATATTATGTTTTAGTGATTGGCTTGTCAAAAATCCATTCGTCGCGCAATTATGACCGTTTTTACGTCTGTTACGACTTCCGTCATAATTAACCGAACAACGCAATCGTACGGCCAAACGAACCGACATCCGACATAATTTTGAGAATTTTTCATGTTCCCTATGCTTTAACATCCTTATGGAGCTTAAAAATAGGTTTGACGGGTGTTAGAAGTGCCAAAACACGACCATACGCGCACAGGGACCAAAACTGCCAAATTTCAAACTTTGCTGGTCTGCAGACCAACATACGGTCTGTAAGGGATGGACCATACGGTCCGTAAGGTGTCCCCAGTTCAGCATAAAGTTGATTCCAGCTTGATCCAGCTGTTCCACACTTGTGCAAATGGTTTTGAGCATTTCTAGGGGCTCCAATGGTTTTATAAAACAGTGGGCTCGATGTGTACGGCTGGGAATGAATCTCGGTTAACGAGGAACGATCATAATAGCTCTATCATATCTATAAATACCCCTTCTTCTCATTTGCAAAAACCCACAATTTGAATCTGATTTTGGCCCTCTAAGTTGGAGTTCATACTTCATACCTGAGGGTAAATCGGATCAAATATTGTGGGGACCTTCTGTAAGTATTCCTTAGTTCTTTTTATTCATTTTAGCGTTAAAGTCAAACTGTGGTTGACTTTCTGCATTGACCAGTTTATGGTCAACGCGAAGTTCGTTTGAACTTCATAACGTGAGCGTAATCACGATGGTTATAGTCCCTAGTAACTATACCTACTAATTACCACGTTATCTAGGCTCAGTGACGAGTCGTAGTTTCGGCCAAAATGCGTCTTCTTGCGTATTTTGTAACCAAACTACTTGTGGGTATCAAGACCCTTTGTCTTGATATCAAACCTGTTTTTAAACCTCGTTAAACATGTTTTAACATGTTTAGCTCGTCACTTTTAGATTTGTGCTTGTCTAGGGTCGTAAAGGTAAGCGATCTAAATAATCGCTTATGCTTTTGAACCCGACCCATTTGGTCGATCATTAGGATCTGACCAAACACTTTAGGTGACCATAGTTGTATAGGGAATAACCTTCCGAGGTTATACCTTATGGTCACATCGTTTAAGTAGTTGTATGATGCGTAATTCATATGCCTTAGGAAAATTTACCAAAATGCCCTTTTTTGCGCCAAAGTTCATTTTAAGCCTATATAATGTAATTTTTGACATCTAAACTGATTTGGCAACAATATTAAACATGTTAAGTTATATTTTACTTGTCATAGGAGTAGTTAGGCAATCCGAACGAATTTTACGCGAACGACGCGTTAAAGTAGCATCAGCTACCTAAACGAGTCGTAACGGGTCAAAAGCACTTAGGATAAGTTTCGTTTTAGTATGTAGGCTTTGTCAAACCATATTACATGGGTGCCCACACTCATTTGGTTTTAGGAACCCTCGTACTACCCGATCCTCCGAATAGGTCCGTTTATTAATGTAGATACCTATATTAGGTGTCGTTTGAATCCGTGATCTTCTAGCTTTGCTTGGTGGATATCTAAAGTCTATTGAGCAATCTCGAGTGAGTACATAGTCCCCTCTTTTACTGTTTTTCAAACGTTTTGGGGTGAAACACATGTGCCTACTTGTTACATTCGTGCTTTCCTGTTTTCACATCATATACTTGCTATGTTCATTAGTACACTTATAGTACATGATTTCGTTACATTATTTTGCTATGTATGTTAACTTAACATGCTAGCACATTGATTTACATTACATTATTTTGCTATGTATATTTACTTAGCATACTAGTGCATTAATTTACATTTCTGCTATGTATGTTTACTAAGCATGCTAGCACATTGATTTACATGACTTTTCTGCTTTGTATGTTAACTTAGCATACTTAGTACATTGTTTTCATATAACATGTTTACATTTGGAATGACATTTGGTTTGTAAAAACGAGACTTAAATACGTTCATTAACATTAGCTACGCCGCTCGGTAGTAAGTAATGGTACCATAGGACTTGATAAATCCCGTTCCTGACATCCTAGGTTTGTTTGGGTGTATGGAATGACTGAATCCGAAAACATTCTTTTGATAACCTTTAGTTAGGGTTATGCTTCTGTCTCAAGGCTTGAATGTATGCCTTTAACTTACCGCATAAATGTTTGTATCAGTAAAACATGCATTTACTTTGCAAAACACAACTTTTTGGATATATTCAAAACACTTTGTTTTGTACATTTTTACATTTGGTTTAAGTGATTACACTTTACTTACCATACATAATATTTGTTACACATTACTTGACTACATTTGGACTTTTAACATTTGACATGGTTTATACAATGACTTTTTGACAATTGGTTTAAACATGGACTTTATACATTGGTGGTTTGTTTAAGTGACTTAAGTAATGAGATGTGTGTAGTATGATACAAGCATGGTGGATACACCGCTGGTACCTCCTATATATAAGTGCTTGTATTATATTACATGTCGTAGCGTTATTTAAATCATTCAATTTGGACTTATACATTCTACACAAATAACATATTTTTCACAAGACTTTGTTTTACAAAACAGTTGTTTTATACAACTTGTTTTACTTGGTTATTCATTTAACCATACATTATTCTTTTAAATATACATATCATCTGATTTATTATTGTTTTTCAAATGATTTATAAAAGCAAACACTTAAACAAGATTCATGACAAATTTTCATTAAACATTTTCTTAAACCTAAGTCATGAATCCTATTTTCATAAAACCTATGTATCTCACAGGCATTTTTATGCTGACGTACCTATTTTCACATGTGTTTTCAGGAGCTGTTGCTTAGGATGATCGTGACACTAGGGCGGACCTGTGCCTTAGAGACTTAAAATGAAGATAGACCTAGTTTAATTATGTGATGTACTCTTGTTTCTTTTTGTTTTAAGACAATGTAACTCTTTGGTATGATAAATAAAATATAACTTTGTATGCCATAGTTGTGAAACAATAATTCTGTTACAACACTCCCCAACATTTCCGCCACGATTTGATGTTTTACGTGGTCGGGGTGTGACATATTATTTTTGGGAGAAAATATATATTTCTTAAACAAACATGAAATACAATATTTTTGTGGTGATAGATATATTTTCTCAAATAAATATGAAATATATCATTTTTGGAGAAAAATTAGTTTATATATATTTTCTAAGTTAGACTTGAAAATATATTATTTTTGGAACCTATATGAAAATACAAATATTTTTGACAAAGGAAAATTATAAATAATATTTCTTAAAATATATATTTTGGAAATATATATTGCTGAACTTTTATTATAGATAATATTCCGGAAAAATTTATAAGAAATTAAGTGTAAGAATACTTAATGAATACAATAAAAATGCGTAGTCTCATACAATAAGTACACACCGAAATACGACCCCAATTCGTGGCAAAAATATACAAATACAAGAATACGAATACACCCATCCTTGGGAAGGAAATACATGTATAAATACTTGAAGAGTATTAAGTCAAAATATATTATTATTCCAAAATTTAATAAATATGATTTAAGTTAAAATATTTAATATTTTAACAAATAATTATATAACTTGGAATAATAATGAAGACACTAAGTTATACTAAGTAATGGCACGACCCGCTCGTCTAATAAACATTAGTATGTTGTAGGTAGTTGTGTACACCAGGTGAAGCTTTGAGTTACGGTGTTTACGAAGAACGGAAGACTGTGAGTTCATGTCCCCCTTTTCTTTTAACTGTTTTGTTTTATAACTTTGGGGGTGAAGTACATGTTACAAATGTTTACAAACAATTACAATTGGTATGGTTAGCTATGGAATGCACAGTAGATCATGTGAATGGGTAGGCGCACTCCTAAGACCATTAATCCCCGTGTTAGGACCGAGGGGCATGAGTGATAGATCTATTTGGGTGTAGCGAGCCCACACCCATGTGGACCGGGGTTTGGCCCATGAGGTGACTATGTCTTACAGCCGGAGGCTCGGTACAAAATCTGCTAGGTTTGAGCCTTCCTACGTCGTTGCACGCATGTTAATGGTCTTGCAAACCATTAATTGATCTGTTTCCTTGTTTTGCTTTCATACCAGGATTTACAAAACATGCATACATACATACAACGATTACAAAGGTTTTATTCATACATACGAGCAAACACATGAACTCGCTCAACTTTTGTTGATGTTTTCAAACTACATGTATTTCAGGGAATTAAAAGTGGATCTGGCGGGCGTTTGGATGTTTCAAGCTGTATTAAGAATAAAAGATGTCATACGTTGTCTTAGGGTTTGGTTAGTATGTCTTATCCTGGACGAGACACATCTTCCAAAGCCTGGTTTTATTTAGAGTCTTTTGATGAGTCCTCATGGAACTCTAAACAATTCGTGTGGTTTGTATTTCGAATTTGAAGTCTATGTTTCAGACAATGATGTTTGTGATGTTTTTAAACTTATTTAATGGATGATCATCTTTTGTTTTATCATATAGTTGTTGTTATGATTGAATGCAATGACATTAAGCAAGTCACACATAATCACACTTCCGCAAAAGTCTGGGTGTGACAGTTTGGTATCAGAGCTTCAGTTGTAGCGAACTAGGATTCCTTCTCGAGTCTAGACTACAATCATTAGGGCTCTCACGAAAATATTTTTACAACATGTTATCATTGCATACACGAAACGCACAGATCCAGGGAAACAAACATTTTTACAAACAGAAAGACATGAAACACGATTTCAAGATTTACTTTTGTGGTTTAGTCTGGGAGACTAGGTGGTTTAGTCTGGGAGAGTAGGAAGGATACATGATTACATTGTCATTGATTACACGCTTAATGTTAGTAGTTAATATATGTACATATGTGGTGATTGTTATGTTACAGATACCATGTCGTCGTCTGATAGCGGATTGTCCGACGACCATGATCCCATGGCAGTAGTCTCCGACAATGAGGTTATGCCAGAGTCGGAGATCTTCACGTCAGATTCAGAGAGTGACCCGGAGATGATGTCCGACGACGACGACGACTTTCAGCCGTTTGCGTTGCCTGATTTTCGAGATGACTTGCCGCTTGCTGATTGTTGGTATACAATGTCTATCGCCTACGTTGTGACAACCCTCACAAATCCAGGTATCCGTACGTATTAATTAATATTTAATTAGTGCTTAATTATTGTGCTTGATTTCAATTATGATTGAACTGCTTTCTGTTTTCTGATACATACATACTCATACATCACCTTTTATACTGTCACTTTATTATTTACACACAAAGGATAGTGACAAACTTGATGCACAAAGCACAGTTAGCACAATGTGCGGATAACCCAGTAAACATGCTGACAATGCCAGCACCTAGACAGACAATATTTTTTAGGCCAGTGTGAGCCAGGAATAGAGTACTACACTAGTAGGGAGTGTAGGGAGGTGAGGACCATAAAACTGCGTCACTAGGTGATAGTTATAGTGACCTGAAGTGCCTAAAACATACTTAAAGTGCAGAATTCTGCACTAAATACCAAAATTCATCATTTAACAATGCTAGTAAAGTGTGAAAACTTGGCAAAATAGTCCTAGATACTTTCCAAAGTGTTGGGAATTTAATGTGTCACTAAAAACAATATAAAAGACACTTTAAAGCTTTATTTAGCACTTTAACGGATCAATATCCAACCAAACAACCATACTTTACCCGAAACATAAAAATATTGTCAAATACATTGTTTTTACTTTTCCGAGCTAGTTAGGGTCCCCGAACACCCTAACACACCTTGTATTACATAACACACTTATACACTAACTAAGCACATTAGATCCTAACTAAATGGTAACTAGTTCCATCACCACCCAACCCCCCTACCCCCCCCCCCTACTCGACGGTTATGGTGTGGGGGACACCCCCACCATTCTTTTGATTATTTTATTTAATTGTTGTTGGATAATAAGACATTTTATATGAAGGTTAAAGAACAAAGATGGTTTATAAATAAACACATAAGATCATCACTTTCATTTGAAACACCCATCAACACAAAGCTTTCTCTCTTCCTTCTTCCCCACCTACAGCCGCCACCTTCCTCCACCATATCACCACCATCAAGTCTTGATCAAGCCATTTTTCATACACTCAAAGGTGCAAGAGGTCATACAAGCAAGCTTGGTGCACTCGGAAGCTCAAGGACCACCCTAGTTTTCTTTTATCCACCACTTTTACGCCTTGTTTCTCCCCTAGCCTTGTGCTAGTAGTAAGTGCTCTAAAACTTCATCTTGTTCTTATTTTTAGTGGTTAATAGATGATAGAATGGTTAAATGTTAAGAACACTAATGAACATAATCCAAGTCTTGAACATAAAGGATAAAAAGTGGATAAAAAGATGAAGTATGGTTAAATGATGTTGAAATCATGTTGATCTTGTGTTGTTATGATTATTGGATGATGTTTGTTAGTAGAAGTAAGATGGTTCATCATCTAGACTTGCTAGATCATGTTCAAGAACATGAACTAGTAAGATGTAAATATTAGAGATATGAAGGATGATGAAACCATCCATACATGAACTTTGAACTTGAATAAATATAAGTTTTCTTGAAAAATAAAGATGTAAATTTGTAGATCTAAAGATCTATGAGTGGGTTTTCGAAAGAACCAAGTGAAAAATACTAGTTTTGTTAAAACCCGTATCTTGTATGAACTAAAAACACTTTTAGTGAGGAAACAAGTGTATGAACACTTGTGTAACAAGAAACTTTCACAAAGAAATATTTTTGGAAATCATGACTAGAAGTTGTGAAAATGCATATTCCTTAAAAATAAAGTTTTTAAGAAACTAATCTTATTTTTAAAGATAACAATACCTACTAAGCATGTTAGTAAGTTACTACATATTTTTACAAACTTTCAAGTTCATAAGTTTATGGTTCATGTTCATTTTTATCAAGATTAGTGATTAAAAATTGTATATTGTTGATTGTTGATTGTTTGATTGATTTTACAAAAGAAAATGATATGCTAAAAAGCATGGACACCTTCATTTACAGAGGAAACTCTGGCGAAATTTTTCTAGAATTACAACACTTAGAATTATTTTTATAACAAATGGTTAAAAATATATTTTTAACTTGGTTTTCAAAATAAACTTCGCCATGATTTTTATTACAAAAATACCAAGTACCAGAGGTGGAATTTTCGTAAATAAAATTTGATAAATATATATTTAGAATATATATTTTGTAATAAAACGCTTGTGTGCTTGTTTGTTATTTTGTGTACTAGATATACTATTTTTAGGGTAAGAATAATATAACTTGAAAATATCATGAAATTACGATTCCAAAATAATACCAACGCTCTCACAAATAAATATTTAAGTTACACAAGTATTGTTACAACGTGAAAACGCTAAAACGTAACTTACGAAATATTTCTGAAAAATACTCTTATATGTATATTTTGATAAGTATTATTTTGGAAAAGGTATGAAATAAAATATAATATTTTTGGGAAAAATATATATATTTTGGGAAATAAAATGTTTTAGACAAGTGAATTAAATATATTTTTCAAGTGAGACTTAAAATATATTTTTCGGAATTATAAAGCGTACATGTATTAAAACCCCCATCCTTGGGAAGGAAATATACTTATAAAATAATTAAGAAATGTGAATACGAAATAGTTACCTAACTATTTTTCCAAGAACGTTAAACCCTAAGCCAAGGCACGACCGTCCGTTTAATAGGCATTAGTATGTGTAGGTCGTCACGCAGCAGATTGAGTTGGAGATTGACGTTTCTGGATACGCACTTCTGTGAGTTCATGTCCCCCTTTTCTCTTTACTGTTTTCAGTTTTATACTTCGGGGGTGAAATACATGCAACAATTATTACAAACTTTTATTACATGGTATAGTGTAATAGAGGTGACTGTGTCTTCGAGCCGAAGCCCAGTAACAAATTTGCTAGGTTTGAGTTTCCCTGCACTTTCTCACACATACCAGTGGCTTTGCAACCCATTGGTGATCTCTTTTTTTTCCCTTATTGCTACATACCAGGGACTTTTTACATACTTTAAAGGTTTATACATACTTACTTTTACATGAACTCGCTCAACTTTTGTTGATTTTTCTAACTACATGTATTTCAGGAAATTAGTGGATCTGGCAAGGTATGCATTCACGTCAAGCTGCGTAAGAATAATGATGTCATCCGAGTTTAGGAAGTGTGACCTTTGCCTGGACGGGTTACAAGTCTTAAACTATGTTTTCATTTCAAGTCTTCTGTCGTGTCGTATGAACAAGTTTTTAAATATGTCATGGTTGTATGTTGTTTCATGTGTCAACTTTTAAAACAATGTTGTGTTTTACTTTTAAAAACTTGATGAATGGATGAACATCATGGTTTTATTTTCATATAGCATCGTTGTGATTATGCTATGGTATTAAGAAGTCACACCAAATAAACCCACGCTTCCGCAAAAGCCAGGGTGTGACAGCTTGGTATCTAAGCATCGATCATAGTGAACTAGGATTCTTTCTCGAGTCTAGACTATGATCACTAGGGCTCTCACGAAAATATTTTTACATTGCATACACTAAAACGTCCAGATCCAGAGCACAAAACATTTTTACAAATAAAAGGCACAAAAACTTTTTTTTCAAAAATTATGGTTCAGTCTTAGAGACTGAGGGAGTTCAGTCTTAGAGACTGAGGGAGTTCAGCCTTAGAGGCTGGGGAGGTTCAGCCTTAGAGGCTGAGGGAGGTTCGGTCTTAGAGAGTGAAGGGTTCAATCTTAGAGATTGGTAAGGTTTAGTCTTAGAGACTGGGAGGTTGGTCTTAGAGGCCAGGGAGTTAGTCTGAGAGGCTAGGAGGTTCAGTATGAGAGGCTGGGAGGGTAATCTAAGAGACTAGAAAAATTATTTGTTTGCTTTATGGTGACTTACATGTTTATAGGATTTTATGTTGATATTTGTGCATATGTGTGGTTGTGTTGCAGACACCATGGTTTCATCCTCAGACATAGGAGTTTCGGACACCTTGGATCCTATGGCAGTCGTGTCAGATGACGAGATTCCATCAGAGCAAGAGGTCTACACATCAGACACCACTAGCACTGATGATGATGATTTCCAGCCGTTCGCGCTGCCAGACGTCGGAGCTGAGCCTGCTGATGGCATTCCTGCGGGAGATTTACCTCTTGCGGTGATCCCTGCTCCTATACCACTTTCTGCCTTTCCAGTACTAGACATGCCACTCGATGTCGTTTCTAACGACGACGTTGATCTATTCGAGGCGGATCCACCTGAGGCTGACTCTGAGGGCGGGGCCCCTGTTGATGCTGATGTTATTCTTCCCATAGCTGAGGCCCCTGTAGAGGAGCTTCCTGTTGGTTCACCTGTCCCAGATTCATTTGAGTCTGTGGCATCTGCGTCCTTACACGACCAGGGAGTGTAGCATCACTTTTCTGATCCCGACATGGCGATGTCAGCTGCACCCGGTCCATCGCACGAGTTCGAGTTTGACCACGAGGTCGATGATGATTTTGATCCTGTCTTTCCCCCTGACTTCGATCCTGACCAGGAGATTGAGTTTATCCACTTGGACCAGCTCGTAGAGGCGCCGGTAGAGGCGCCCGTAGATCTTATTGATCCTTTGTTTGACATTCCTGCTGATTTTGATATGGATCTTATTGACCCGGAGCCTGTCATGGCCCCAGAGCCTGTAGTTGCTCCTGATCCTGCATTAGAGCATGACCCTTTTCATGATGATGCACCAGCCATTGCACCTCTTGTTGACGATATACCCGTTGCCGATCTTCCAGTTGTTGCTCCACCAGTGGTGGATGATCCAGTTGTTGAGGCGCCATTACCTGATCCCGTGCCGGTATTGCTTGACCGTGCACCTTTTGCTGCTCATATAGATCCACGATATGCCGACACCCGCAACGGGTGGATCGATGATGATGACGATTACCCACCGTTCGTCCTGCCTGTCACTTCCCCAGCAGTATCTGTTTCTGCACCCACTGATATCCCACTGTTTCCCCCACACACCACAGATGCTCATCGCACTGATATTCCCATTACGTTCCTTCAGGACATACCGCCACCTCGTCCTGGAGAGGGGTCATCGAGGCAGCCGCCTGTTTCTGTTCCACCCGCACTGTCATCACCTTTTCCATTCATGTCTCAGTTTCCTCATTTTGCACCACCTACTGCACCATCTTTCATGCCATCGAGCGAGCCATTCTTGTGGACTACGCCCCCTATCATGCCATTGTCTGATCCGTACCACCCATATCATGTTGGATACACTACGGAGGATATACTTACCTCTCTGTTGATGCAGCAGGATGCATTGACGCATCGTGTTCAGGAGTTGGAGAGAGCACCACGTCCTCCATGTCATTGTCAGACCCCCTTTGTAGCACCGCACACACCACGTCCACTTTCCCCCGACTCAGACGTTCATTTCATGACATCTGAGCAGCAGATAGCATATTTGCTGCACGTCAGTCGTGCTTTAGAGGAGGACTGGTTACATATGCGTCGCTTGCTTTTCTCTCGTTTTCCTCCTCCTCCTCCTCCGCCATCAGCATAGGCATTTTGGTTCGACGCAGGTAGACTTTGGTGAGAAGACCGCGATTGTGCCGACTATACAGCTTTTTGAAGACCACATTTTGATATCATGACTTTTGATGTTTAGTTTTTGGGTTATGGTAGTTGACTAGATAGTTCAGACAAGGGCGATGGCGATGTGGCCCTTAGTCACTTCTGATGTACGATACAGTTACAAAACTTGTAAACATTGTATGGTGGTCTTGATTCTATGATAGCGCAATCTGTGACAACCCTCACCAAATCAGGTATCCGTACGACTTAATTAATATTTAATTACTTTTTAATTACTGTGCTTGCTCACAATTGTGGATAAACTGCTACTTGAATACTGATACATACACATACTTGCATCATACCTCATTAACTGTCACTCTACTATTTACATATAGAACTTTAGTGACAACCTTGATGCACAAAAGCACAGTAGCACAATGAACGGATAGCCCATTAAACATGCTGATATAGCCAGCATCAGGCAGACACTGCCTCTGAGGCCTGTATGAGTCAGATATAGTTTACTACACCTGTAGAGAGTGTAGGGAAATGAGGGTTGTAGAACCGCGTCACTAGGTGATAGTTACAGTGCCGGGAAGTGCCTAAAACACACTATAAATGCAAAATTCTACATTCATTATTAAAATTCAGCATGACATTATGTTAGTAAAGTGCAAAAACATGGCAGAATGGTCCTGTATACTTTCCTAAGTGCCGGGAATAATATGTGTTACAAAAATATATATAAAGGACCCTTTTTAGACTAATTAAACACTTTAACGGGACAATACCTAACCAGATAAGCGGACATTACCCGGGACACTAAATTTTTGTCAATGACATTGTTTTATTATTTTTAGCTAGTCATGGGTCCCGTTTGCCATAACACCCATTAAAAATCATTTCTCTACACATACAAGTCTCCACTCACAAACCTAACTACTTGTTACACTTTAGTTGAAATTTTGCAAATATACCCCCCCCCAACCGATTTTCAGTCCATGTGGACCCCCCATATGATCTTCACCATACCTCTTCGATTTATTGAATATTAAATTAGATAGATTACTTGCATGGTCTTCCATATTATTTGAAGTGTGATTATAAAGAGCATGGCACTTAGATATCCATCATTCCTCACAAGATTACACTCCATCTCATCTCTCTCCCTCACTTTCGGTTCCTACAAACAGCCACCATCACCCTCACATTCCACCATCATCCCTTCCATTTCACAAGTTCCATTTAAGTTAGAAGGTGATTCAAGAAGGTTACTACTTGTGGAGCTTCGAGAAGGGCGTTGTTCTAGCTTTTTCATCACATTTTCTCATCATTTTCACACTAGATTTCTACCCTAGCCTTGTGCTAGTAGTAAGTCCCTTGTTACACTCTTGTTAATCTTGTGTCATCTCGTTTTTTTTTTATGATCTAAGGGTGTAGTATGTTTAAATCACTAAAGAGACTAGAACTAGTAGATGAACATAAAAGTTCATATGAAGTTTACATATATAAGTTTGCTTGAAGATGAAAACTTGTTGGTTTAGGGTTGGTTAATACATATATGATGTTTGATCATCGAACTTTTGAAAAACCCGTTGTTCGGACACTTGTTAATATGATTTAGTAACATTTAAACCACAAAATAACATGCTGAGCTACTTTTTCAGCCGTCTTTGGCAGGCTGTAAACAAAATTTAATAAACTGAAAAACGGAATTTCTGAAGCCTAAAATATGCATTTTCGAAAAACGAAGCAAATGGCACTGGAATCGTAATTTTTCGAGGTCGTTTACTATTTTAAAAGTCTGTTTTCATGACAGCAGCTAAGGCTGAGTTTTACTGTAGTAAACTGGGCGATACGTTTTCAGTCATAACATGAAACCTGAGTAGAACCAGCCCCTGAAATTCATACCATAGATGGTCACTGATCAATTTGTGACCCTCAAACTGGAGTTTCGTTAAAAGGACTTACGATAAATTTTAGATGATTTATTCCGTAGACTGCAATCAGAATGTAACAAATCTGATTGCAGTCCGGTAAACGATTTTCTATAAATTACTGATAATGAACTGGACCCCGATATTTTTACACAATGATTTTTGGTTCGTGTAAGACGTTCTGTGAAAATTTGGGAATTTTTGGAATAAGTTAGTCATTTTATTTAAATGTCCGAAAACAGTCCAGTTTTTAATATATTGAAACTGAAACGACAAAGGTAGTATTTTGGGTGTCAAAATGTAAGGGTTAATTGTTAATGATCATGGCTTGATTTCAAAAGAAAACGATGTGCGTATTAGCACGGGCACCCCCATTTTTAGGGGAAACTCTGGCGAATTGTTCTAAAAATCCCATGACTTAGAAAAATCGTTTTGTTTTTAACAAGTATGTTAACTATGTTTTCGGAAGTAAACTTCGCCATGAGTTTCATTACAAAACTCCAGAGTAGAGTATCGGAGGTGAGTCTTCGGAAATAAGAGCGAATAAATATATATTTTAAATATATATTTCATGTTAACACACTTGTGCAATTACTTGTATTTTTGGACAAATATATACAGTGGGACTTAAAAATATATATTGTCAATACTCAAAATCACCAAATACATAATACTTGAAAAGTGTGGATACGGAATAGTTACCTAACTGTTCTCCTTTAAGTTAAAATGATTATTATTATTTTGACAAGTATAATATCAAGAAACGTAACTCAAAACCCTAAATACTAAGCCAAGGCACGGCCCGTTCGTCTAATAGATATTAGTACGTGTAGGTTGTCACACCCCCAAAATCCCACACGCGGAGTACCACCGCTTGGAGGCGTGGCATGACCAGGATCAAGCCATCAATCATATCAAACATAGCATTTAGTAATAAAAGTAGATAATGTAATTCATCACGACATGATTGATGTTCAAAACCAAACTTTGTTTAAGTAGCGGAAGCATATAAATAAACCCAACATAGTTAATAGTTTGAAATGTCATAATGTTTAGCAATCAATCACTAATCCTTGTCCACAACGACCTGCTCCTTCCTTGTGCAAGCTCCATAAGTACCTAAGGTCCTGCAAGGCATGCAGCAGAGAGTCAACAACTAGTTGAGCGAGTTCACAGTTAATAGTTCAGTAATAGTATAGTGTGAGTAGTAAGTTCGTTCATTATAGCATATATCGTATTTCCATCGCGGCCTCCCAGGCAGGTATGCGAAGATGTTAGGGGATGTTCATCCCAAGTATACTAGACTAGGTTTATTTGTATCGCGGCCTACCAGGCAGGTGTACGAAGATTAGTATGTTTAGTTCGCGGCCTTCCTAAGGCAGGTGTGCGAAGATTAGTAAATTCCAGTTCGCGGCCTTCCTAAGGCAGGTGTGCGAAGACAGTCATAATATCGCGGCCAACCCTTGGCAGGTGTGCGAAGATCAGTTCAATAAGTGTTACTAGTCTAGTCGTATCTTATCGTTAGATTCTATCAGTTGAGTATGTACAACAATTCATCAAATCCCATTCCCACCCGGGAACCCATGCCTTGGCTGTGTGAACTCACCTTGGTTTGCTCGGTATGCTAAGTATGTGCTCAAAGTAAATCAATCACGTCCTAGAGTATGCACGTACACAATCAGTTTGAATTCATACAGTTCACGTATAAGCATAATCAATGATCACCAAGTAGTACACATCACTAATCAACATCTCACAAGTCATGCATAGTGTTTAACATCAGTTAGTTAACTCAGTTAACACGTAACAAAATTAAACCAGTTTACTGTGCAGGTTTTCCAAGTTGGCGAAACAGAGGTTGGCGAAACACATTAATTGGTGAAACACAGGTTGACGAAACACAATGTGTTTCGTCAACTACCCTTTGACGAATCATAGTTCTATTTCGTTAAGGACCTTTGGCGAAACACATTTTCTAATTCGTCGACATCCTTGGCGAAACACATTCTGTTTCGCCAAGACTTCCAATTCGTCAAACATTCACATTCGTTAAGCAGCAGTTAGGTCAACATGTCAGTTACGCAATCATCACAGAAAACCCTAATCATTCTAGCAGCCGTCATGCCATCATCGGATCAACACTAACCACAGATTGTTATGCACGGATCTTAGAGAATTCATTCAACGATCATTATCAAATCAATAACGTACTCATCACGGTTTTAATGTCTAGCATGAACCCTAACTTACGTGTACCACAAATCGATTATCATAACACAAACAACATTCAAATATTGTTCCTAAGCATCATGAAATCTAGTTCATCATTAACAATATACATATACATAGGTTGTAACCGATAAATCATACGTTACTAATCCGGGATTACCATAAACATATATTCATATATGATCCAGGAATCAAGCATAGATATAAGAGTTAATTACATAGTTAGTCCCTGTGGTTTACTTAAAGTAACAATCTAAGGTACTAATAGTTTAAAATCACGTTTCAGGGTATTAACTTTTGATTTTTTAACAATCTAAGGTATTAACGTTAATGGTCTGTTAAAAACTAACTCTGACACCCTCATGTGCAAAATATGTGAGGGTATTTTCGTCATTTAGTCCATTTGTTTAAATAATAATACAGTGGATCAGACTTCATTCCCCTCTTCATCATCTTTCAAACCTTTTCAAGATCCCAAATTCAAACCCTAACCCTAACCAAGACTTAAGTGGGTGCAACGATGGTTTGTTTGGTTCAGCTAAGTCGGGAATTAAGTCAGCAGGGATGGATGCATATGTTCTTCGTGGTTACGTGTCAAAATTTGAACTCGGGTTGCAGAAAATCCGATCCGAAGGTGATGAATTACACGATACGGAAAGTACACGAGGAAACTTTTAGGGGTCGATGAGATTGTTCGTTAAGGAAACTGAAACAGAGCTTCAAAGGATCAAGATGGATGAACAGAAGGCGTTGTCATCGGTTAAAGATGTAACAAGGTATTTTCATGGCGATACAGTGAAAGAGGGTGTGTAGCCTTTGAGAGTTTTTATGATTGTAAGGGATTTTTAGGCATTTTGGATCATGTATGCAAGGAAGTTGGGCAAATACAAGATAGAATAATGGGTTCTGATTGTTCCTTCGTCTCTCCCCTCAAATCTGGTGCAAGAAACCTTGAATACGACCTCTAATCAAGTAAATCAGACCATCTTGTGTCTGATTTTGGTGGAAATAAGAAAAGTATTGATATAGAAGATGAAGAGGCAGGCCATGGTGAAGGTTCGGGTTCTGATTTGTATTCGAAATTCGCGTTGTCAACAACCCCCAACATCAAATTAAGTGGTAAGTCAAGTACAGTTCAAATTAAGGGTCTTGGGTGCTTGACAAGATCGAAATCGGCTGTGAGACACAATCCCCTGCTGTCTATTATGCCGCTAGAAACAGAGGCAAGTCGAGTATAGTTATGTTATTGAATATTGAATTGTTATTCGATCTTTTACATAGTAGATATCTGGTTATTAAGTCAAAAAATTGATTTTTGACATAAGTGCAGAACATTAACATCTTTGATAATTTCTCTAGGATATTTGAATTATTATTTAATCCTTGATTGATTAATGTCAAAATGAAGAACCTGGTGGTTCTTTTGTTCTTGGTGGCGAAAGAGATGAACATGGGTGGTGATTCTTTTGTTCTAAATGGAACATTGGGCATCCTGATTCAATGTTATTGGTACTTAAACTATATGGAAATTTATGAAGGCTTGTGTTCCAGGCATATTTTGTCTGATGTTTTATGGGTGCTCAAAGGGAGGTCAAATGTTAGTCTGTCTTTCCTTGCTTCAATGTTTTTATTTCTCTCTATTTAATTTAAGTTATTTATTTAATAGTGAATGACGAAAATACCCTCACATTTTTTGCACATGAGGGTGTCAAAGTTAGTTTTTAACAGACCATTAACGTTAATACCTTAGATTGTTAAAAAATCAAAAGTTAATACCCTGAAACGTGATTTTAAACTATTAGTACCTTAGATTGTTACTTTAATTAAACCACAGGGACTAACTATGTAATTAACTCTAGATATAACATGAATCAAGAAATCATGAACACATAAACGACTAACCGAGTGGAGGGAAAGACGGGTTAATCGCTAGGAGGTCTCTAAAAACCAACTGCCGTCAGTGCACAGGAGCTCTAGGGTTTCAGTTTTGCCAAAGTTGTGAAACAGGAAGTCGTTCCACGTTTTAAACACATACAGACGATTTGGGCCCGTAATGGGCTTTGGCGAATCAGATGGGCCGGCGAAACAAGCTTTGTTTCGTTAAGAGTGGGCTGGCGAAACAGGATTGGCGAAACAGGTTTCCTGTTTCGTCGAATGGTTCTTGGCGAATCAAAATTCTGATTCGTTGAGATGTTTGTTGGTGAAACGCTCTAAGTGTTTTACAATAATCCATGTTATTCTCATAACAATAAGCCACATATGTGCACAATCATAACACGTTTCAATAAAATATAGCATGCATGATTACCAGTCAATCAGTCAAACAACTACACAGTCAAAGTTAACGGTCAAGGTCAACGTGCATTTAAAGTCGAAAGGTCGAGTTGTCACATAGGTTGTCATGTAGCAGACCGAGTTTGAGTTGCTGTTATTGAGGACGCACTACAGTGAGTTCATGTCCCCCTTTTCTCTTAACTGTTTTCAGTTTTCTAAACTGCGGGGGTGAAATACATGTTACTATGATTACGAGTACTTTTACACATGGTATGATTAGCGTAAGGAGGGTTACTACTTAGATCATGTGAGTGGGTAGGCGTGAACTGAAGGCCATTAATCCTCAGAGTAGGACCGAGGGACAGTAGCGGTAGATCTATCTGGGTGTAGCGAGCCCAGCCCCAGGCCTAGCAGAACGGACCTCGGGGTGACTTTGTGCCCAACGCAAAATATGCTAGGTTTGAGTCTTCCTACTGCACATCACACATATCAATGGCCTTGCAAACCATTGGTGATCTCTTTATTTCCTTATTTGCTACATACCAGGGATTTTTATACTTACAAAGGTTTTACATACTCACTACACATGAACTCGCTCAACATTATTGTTGATTTTTCCAACTTACATGTATTTCAGGGAACTAAAGATCTGGCACGGTATGCTGCGTTAGAGTATGGGATCATCCTCGTTTAGGGATTGCGACTTTTACCTGGACGAGTCGCAAGTCTTAAACGGCGTTTATTTTTAAGTTTGTGGTTGTGTCTTTCAAACAATGTTTTATGTTGTTAGGTTGTAATCTCTGTTGCATGTGTCAACGCCTTAAGACAATGTTATGTTACTTTTGTTTTAAAACTTAAATAAATGGATGATCCACATGGTTTTACTTTCATATAGCTTTGTTATGGTTAAGCTATGGTATTAAGAAGTCACACCAAATAAACCACGCTTCCGCAAAGCCAGGGTGTGACAGCGTGGTATCAGAGCTCTGATCATAGCGAACTAGGATTCCTTCTCGAGTCTAGACTATGATCACTAGGGCTCTCACGAAAACATTTTTACACTGCATACCACCTAAGTCCAGATCCAAAACGTTTTTTTTTACAAACAAAAGTTGAGCACATATTATTTATTAGTTATAGGCTCGGTCTGGGAGGCCGAGGCTCGGTCTGGGAGGCCGAGGTAGTTGTCTAGTGGGACTAGGAAGTCAGTTTGGGAGGCTGGGAGAATAGTCTAGTGGGACTAGGAGGTCAGTCTGAGAGGCTGGGAGGATAGTCTAGTGGGACTAGGAGATTCAGTCTGAGAGGCTGGGAGGCTAGACTAGTGGGACTAGGAGAATCACTTGATTGCTTATTGGTGAGTAACATGCTTATTTGTCTATATGATTGATTATTTGTGCATGTATGTGTTTGTGTTACAGACGACATGGCTTCCTCTTCAGATACTGGAGTGTCAGAAACTTTGGATGCTTTAGCGATCCTGTCGGATGATGAGATTATGTCAGAGAGTGAGGTGTACACGTCAGACACCACCAGCACGAATGAGGATGATTTTCAGCCGTTTGCTCTTCCCGACTTTGGAGATGACGTTCCTATTGCTGATGGCCCTATCGGTGGGGACCTACCTTTTCCTCAGGTCCCTGCTCCTTTACCGTTTGCCGCAGTTCCTCTCGAGGATCTGCCTCACGATGAGCTTCCTGACGATGACATCGACTTGTTCCTAGAGGGTCCCCCGGAGGGAGACCAGGATGGTGTGGCCCTCATGGACGCCGATGTTCCTCTGGCTGATGATCCCGTTGTTCCTTTGTCTGGAGTTCCTGCTGTTATGCCCATTGCTGATCCTGTCATTCCTGTTGAGGCTCCCATTGAGGAGGCTCCTTTTGGTCTGTTTGGTGCTCACTCCTTCGAGTCAGTAGCATCCGCTTCACTACACGCCCAGAGCGTACAGCTCCATTCCTTTGATTCCGACTCAGACATGGCGATGTCTGTTGCACCTCACGACGATGACCCAGAGCCTGCTGTGGCTCTTGAGCTAGTTGACGCTCCTGACCCCGCATTGGAGCATGACCCTATTCATGCCGATGCACCTGCGATTGCCCCTTTGGCTGATGATATACCTATCGATGATCACCCTATTGTTGCTCCACTATTGGAGGATAAGCATGTCGTTGATGCTCAGGTTGATGCCCCTCACATTGCTGATATACTCGCTGAGCCTGTTGTTGTCGCTCCTCTTCCTGACCCTGTTCCTTTGGAGCCCGACCATGCACTCTTTGCGACTCATGTTGACCCCCGTTATGCGCACACCCGCAATGGGTGGATTGATGATGATGATGAGTACTCGCCTTTTGTGGTACCAGTTACACCCGTTCCAGCCCCTGTGTCAGTTCCTCCTGAGGTTCCTACGCATCCCGTTCATACTACCGGTGTTCACCACACCGACTTACCTGTTATGTTCCGTCAGATTACTCCGCCATCGCGCCCGGGAGAGGGTTCCTCGACTCACCCCTTCGGTCATGTGCCGACATCTGTCGCGGTCATACCACAGTTTTCTTCTGTTGTTCCCCCTGTTCCACCATTTACTGTGCCACCTTTTACTCCAGCTAGTGTGCCTTTTCTTTGGACGTCACCACCCATCATGCCACCATCCGATCCCTATCATCCTTTTCATATGGGATATTTTGTTGAGGACATTCTCATGTCATTCGTAGTCCAGCAGGAGGCACTTACGCGACGCGTACAGGAGCTCAAGAGAGCACAGCGACCCCCTTGCCAGTGCCCTCCTCATCCTGCGATATCGCATCCCCCTCGACCGTTATCACCAGACTCTGCAGCACGTTTTTGGACTCAGGAGCAGCAGATTACTTATTTGTTGCGTTCTCACCGAGCCATGGAGGAGGATTGGCTCCACATGCGCCGTTTGTTCTATTCTCATTTTCCCCCTCCTCCACCGCCATCAGCATAGGGCTATTTTGTACAGCACGGGTGGACTTTTGTTGAGAAGACGGCGATTGCACAGACTGCACAACTTTTTGGAGACTGCATATTGATCCTGACTTTTGTTGTTATGTATATGGGATATTGTTGACATGGATTTGATATTTTGGACTGGGGTGATGTAGCCCTTAGTCGTTGATGTTGTATGTTACAGTTATGTACTTGTAAACTTTACTTCGTGGTCTCGATTTATGGCAATGCAATCGCAGTATTCTCATCACTTGTGATGTTTGATTGATTATTTATGTTCTATAACATGAGATGTTATGTGGTTGATTTATTTATAACATGGGATGTTGTGTGATTGATTTATTTATAACATGGGATGTTGTGTGTTTGGATTATTTTAACATGAGATGCTATGTCTTAGTACTATTGTATTATGCGTACACATTACTTACTATGGCCTGACCAACGTGAACCATCTTTTAGAAGATGCCACCAAGACGTCAAACACGCATACCTACCAATGAGGCAGAACTTCAGCAGGTCATCGCGGCCGCCGTCGCGCAATACGCCGCCTCCCAGGGAGGAGCTAGCGGAAGTAATTCTGGCAATACCGGCAACAACAATCCGCCTCATGGTAATACTAAGTCATTAAGACATACCATGATACAATTGGAGATCTCTAGCAAGTTTGCTAACACCATTTGAATATTCTAACGTATGTGCAGGGTGCACCTACAAGCAGTTCCTAGACTGCAAGCCTGTCAACTTTGATGGCACCGGAGGTGCTGTTGCTTTTGTTCGATGGGCCAAGAAGACAGAGTCAGTTCTCCGCATGAGCAAATGCGCTCCAGACCAGCAAGTTACCTACATTTCGGGGCTATTCTTGGACGGAGCCCTGTCATGGTGGAATTTACAAGTCCAAACACTTGGTGAAGCCGCAGCCTACGCAATGACCTGGAACGAGCTGAAAGAGCTCATGCGTAGAAAGTATTGTTCTTGCGCTGAAATCCAGAGGTTGGAAACCGAATTCTCGCACTTGAAGATGGAAGGTCCGAAAATTGCGGAATATGTTCAAAGGTTTCACGATTTGTCTCACGTGGTTCCCTATATGGTCACACCAGAATTCAAGTGAATTGAGCGCTTCATTTGGGGTTTAGCTCCTCAAATCATGAGTATGGTGACCTCATCCAAGTCTGCGACAATCACTGAGGCAATAGATCTGAGCGTAGCTCTTACTGAGGAAGCCGTTCGTTTAAACAAGTTTTCAGATGTCGAGCCAAAGAAAAAGGAGACTCATGTAGAGTCGTCCGGGGGTAATTAAAGGAAGTTCTCAAATTTTAAACAAGGCACAAGCAGTGAGGGCAGGAAAGGAGAGTCGAGTGCGCCGGTTCAGGCTACAACTGGTGCTGGAAAGAAAGGGAAGGGATATATGGGTACACATCCCAAGTGCAACATCTGCCAGCGTCACCATTCTGGCCGATGTGGGTCAAGAGTATGTGAAGCATGTGGGAAGGCTGGCCACTCGAAGGATACATGTTGGGCCATTGTTGGCCGGGGAGGCCAAGGAGGATATGGGAACAGAAACAATAATCGTGGTGGTATTGGGAATCGCCACAAGGGAACAATGGAGGAAATGGGAATCGTGGCAACAACGCAAATCAGGTTGGTACTGGTAATGCGAACCGAAACAACAACAACCAAGCTGGAAACGGAGGTGGAAATGGGCAAAGACCAGGTTGCTTTTACTGTGGTGATATTGGGCATTATAAGCGGAACTGCCCAGAATTGAATCAAGCACGTGGAAGGATTTTCAATATCGAAGCGAGGGAAGCGCGCCAGGATCCCAATGTTGTTACTGGTACGTTCCCTGTAAACCAACTCTTTGCATCCGTTTTATTTGATACTGGTGCCGATTATAGCTTCGTGTCATTAGAATTTAAGAATATGCTTGGTCTAGCCGCTAGTAAACTAGATATCCCCTACTCAATTGAATTGGCGAATGGAAAGTTAGTAGAAGCAAATGAAGTTGTCAGAGGTTGTGTAATCGAGTTGGGAGAGCGTGAGTTTGCTTTGGATCTACTACCAGTCTAGCTGGGGAGCTTCGACGTGGTAGTAGGAATGGATTGGTTATCGAGTAACTAGGCAGAAATTGTTTCTCACGAAAAAGTCGTTCGTATCCCAACTGAAGATGGAGAAACAATTGTGGTTCATGGAGAGAAACGTGATACACCTTTAAGAATTATCAGCTGCCTGAAAGCGCGAAAGTGTTTACAAAAGGGATGTGTTGCCTTCCTGGCACACATCGTGGACAAGAAAGCTGTTGAGCCGAAAATCGAAGACATCCCTATCGTGAGGGAATATCCTGAAATCTTTCCAGAGGACTTGCCAGGATTGCCACCCCAAAGGCAAGTGGAATTTCACATTGACTTAGTTCCAGGCGCCGCGCCTGTAGCTAGGGCACCTTATAGACTTGCACCGTCAGAGATGCAGGAATTGTCGACATAACTCTAAGAGTTGTTAGACAAAGGATTTATCCGACCAAGCTTCTCACCTTGGGGAGCTCCGGTCCTGTTTCTCAAGAAGAAAGACGGTAGTTTCCGTATGTGCATCGACTACCGGGAGTTGAATAAGCTGACGATCAAGAATAGGTACCCTCTGCCAAGAATCGATGATTTATTCGATCAGCTCCAAGGTTCAAGCTTTTACACGAAGATCGATTTGCGATCAGGCTACCATCAGTTAAGGATACAAGAGGAAAGTATCCCGAAGACAGCCTTCAGAACTCGTTATAGACACTATGAGTTCTTAGTTATGCCGTTTGGGTTGACTAACGCACCAGCTGTTTTTATGGACCTAATGAACCGAGTCTGCAAACCGTATCTCGACAAGTTCGTGATTGTGTTTATCGACGACATTTTGATTTATTCAAAGACGAAGGCTGAGCACGAACAACATCTAAGAGCAATTCTGGAACTGCTGAAAAAGGAACAGTTGTATGCCAAGTTCTCTAAGTGCGAGTTTTGGCTACGTGAAGTCCAATTCCTTGGACATGTGGTAAATGGAGATGGAATTCATGTGGACCCCACCAAGATCGAAGCGATCAAGAATTGGGAAACCCCAAAGACGCCAACCGAGATTCAACAATTCTTGGGTGTGGCTGGCTACTATCGAAGGTTCATTGAGGATTTTTCGAAGATCGCTCAACCATTGATGCTCCTCACACAAAAAGATAAGAAGTTTGATTGGGGAATCAAACAGGAGCAAGCATTTCAGCTATTGAAAGATAAGCTCTGCAATGCGCCAATCTTAGCACTACCAGAGGGTACAGAGGATTTCGTGGTATACTGTGACGCCTCACGTCAAGGACTGGGTTGCGTGTTGATGCAACGCCAAAAAGTTATTGCTTACGCGTCACGCCAATTGAAAGTACATGAAAAGAACTATACCACACATGATTTGGAACTCGGCGTAGTGATATTTGCGTTAAAGATCTGGAGACACTACCTATATGGTACGAAATGTACAATTTTTACAGATAATAAGAGCCTACAACACATATTCGACCAGAAGGAGCCGAATATGAGACAAAGATGTTGGGTCGAGTTGCTGAACGATTACGACTGCGAGATAAAGTATCATCCAGGGAAGGCGAATGTGGTCGCCGACGCCCTAAGTCGAAAAGAAAGGATCAAGCCCATAAGGGTTAGGGCTTTGGAGATGATTATCCAAACCGATCTTTCCTTACGCATTCGTGCCGCGTAGAAAGAAGCTCTTAAGGAAAGAAACCTTGAAGAAGAATATCTTCGTGGGATGGAGAAGCAATTAATACCAAACGAGGAAGGAACGTTATGTTTTATGAAAAGGATTTGGGTTCCTTTGTTTGGTGGTTTGAGGAAAGTTATTTTTGATGAAGCTCACAAATCGCGGTACTCTATCCATCCAGGAGCGGATAAGATGTACCAGGATCTTAAAGATTACTATTGGTGGCCTAGGATGAAAGGCGACGTTGCTGTTTATGTGAGCAAGTGTTTAACATGTGCCAAAGTTAAAGCAGAATACCAGAAGCCTTCGGGATTTCTACAACAACCTAAATTCCCAAATGGAAATGGGAACAAATTTCCATGGATTTTATAACAAAGTTGCCAAGAACGCCAAACGGTCACGACACTATTTGGGTAATAGTGGACCGATTAACGAAATCTGCACACTTCTTACCTATCAGAGAGAAAGATAACACAAGCAAGTTGGCGAAAATTTATATGAGAGAAATTGTTACACGCCATGGAGTGCCTCTCTCAATCATCTCTGATAGGGATGGAAGGTTCGTATCAAGGATTTGGCAATCCTTCCAAGAAGCTTTTGGCTCAAAATTGAACCTGAGCACTGCGTTTCACCCACAGATCGACAGACAAAGCGAGCGAACGATACAAACATTGGAAGATATGCTGAGAGCATGTGTTATGGATTTGGGCGGTAGCTGGGATAAACTTTTGCCATTGGTCGAATTTTCATACAACAACAGCTACCACACCAGTATTGGTGTCGCGCCATTTGAAGCTCTATATGTCCGCAAGTGCAGATCACCGCTTTGTTGGTCTGATGCCGGTGACAGACAATTGGTTGGTCCTGATATGGTCCAGGAAACCACAGATAAGATTGCACAGATCCGGGATCGCATCAAGGTGGCCCGCGATCGTCAAAAATGTTATGCGGACCAAAGAAGGAAACCTGTAGAGTTTGAGGTAGGTGATATGGTATTGTTGAAAGTATCACCCTGGAAGGGTGTGGCACGCTTCGGGAAGCGTGGAAAGTTGAATCCGCGGTATATTGGTCCGTTCAGAATTTTGGAAAGAATTGGGTTAGTAGCATAAAAGTTGGACTACTTGCCGAGCTGAACGGTGTTCACGATACATTCCATGTATCAAATCTGAAGAAGAGTCCAACGCAAGATACTGTTGTCATTCCCACAGGCGAGATTCACGTTGACGACACGCTCCATTTTGTCGAAGAACCGGTTGAAGTCACGGACTGGAAAGTGAACAAAACTCGCCGGAGCAGTGTCAAACTCGTCAAGGTACGTTGGAACGCAAGGCATGGTCCTGAATACACCTGGGAGCGTGAGGACCGAATGAAAGAGAAATACCCCCACTTATTTCCCAAGACCCCTGCACCTAGAAGCAGAACCTAAAATTTCGGGACGAAATTTTTCTAACGGGGGAAGAATGTGACAACCCTCACCAAATCAGGTATCCGAACGATTTAATTAATATTTAATTACTGTTTAATTACTGTGCTTGCTCACAATTGTGGATAAACTGCTACTTGAATACTGATACATACACATACGTGCATCATACCTTATTAACTGTCACTCTACTATTTACATATAGAACTTTAGTGACAACCTTGATGCACAAAAGCACAGTAGCACAATAAACGGATAGCCCATTAAACATGCTAATATAGCCAGCATCAGGCAGACACTGCCTCTGAGGCCTGTATGAGTCAGAGATAGTTTACTACACCTGTAGAGAGTGTAGGGAAATGAGGGTTGTAGAACCGCGTCACTAGGTGATAGTTACAGTGCCGGGAATTGCCTAAAACACACTATAAATGCAAAATTCTGCATTCATTATTAAAATTCAGCATGACATTATGTTAGTAAAGTGCAAAAACATGGCAGAATGGTCCTGTATACTTTCCTAAGTGCCGGGAATAATTTGTGTTACAAAAATATATATAAAGGACCCTGTTTAGAGTGATTAAACACTTTAACGGGACAGTACCTAACCAGATAACCGGACATTACCCGGGACACTAAATTTTTGTCAATGACATTGTTTTATTATTTTAAGCTAGTCATGGGTCCCGTTTGCCATAACACCCATTAAAAATCATTTCTCTACACATACAAGTCTCCACTCACAAACCTAACTACTTGTTACACTTTAGTTGAAATTTTGCAAATATACCCCCCCCCCCCCCAACTGATTTTCAGTCCATGTGGACCCCCCCCCATATGATCTTCACCATACCTCTTCGATTTATTGAATATTAAATTAGATAGATTACTTGCATGGTCTTCCATATTATTTATATTATTTGAAGTGTGATTATAAAGAGCATGGCACTTAGATATCCATCATTCCTCACAAGATTACACTCCATCTCATCTCTCTCCCTCACTTTCGGTTCCTACAAACAGCCACCATCACCCTCACATTTCACCATCATCCCTTCCATTTCACAAGTTCCATTTAAGTTAGAAGGTGATTCAAGAAGGTTACTACTTGTGGAGCTTCGAGAAGGGCGTTGTTCTAGCTTTTTCATCACATTTTCTCATCATTTTCACACTAGATTTCTACCCTAGCCTTGTGCTAGTAGTAAGTCCCTTGTTACACTCTTGTTAATCTTGTGTCATCTCGGTTTTTTTTTTATGATCTAAGGGTGTAGTATGTTTAAATCACTAAAGAGACTAGAACTAGTAGATGAACATAAAAGTTCATATGAAGTTTACATATATAAGTTTGCTTGAAGATGAAAACTTGTTGGTTTAGGGTTGGTTAATACATATATGATGTTTGATCATCGAACTTTTGAAAAACCCGTTGTTCGGACACTTGTTAATATGATTTAGTAACATTTAAACCACAAAATAACATGCTGAGCTACTTTTTCAGCCGTCTTTGGCAGGCTGTAAACAAACTTTAATTATTCGAAAAACGGAACTTCTGAAGCCTAAAATATGCATTTTCGAAAAACGAAGCAAATGGCACTGGAATCGTAATTTTTCGAGGTCGTTTACTATTTTAAAAGTATGTTTTCATGACAGCAGCTAAGGCTGAGTTTTACTGCAGTAAACTAGGCGACACGTTTTCAGTCATGACATGAAACTTGAGTAGAACCAGTCCCTGAAATTCATACCATAGATGGTCACTGATGTATTTGTGACCCTCCAACTAGATTTTCGTTAAAAGGACTTACGATAAATTTTAGATGATTTATTTCGTAGACTGCAATCAGAATGTAACAAATCTGATTGCAGTCCGGTAAACGATTTTCTATAAATTACTGATAATGAACTGGACCCCGATATTTTTACACAATGATATTTGGTCCGTGTAAGACGTTCTGTGAAAATTTGGGAATTTTTGGAATAAGTTAACCATTTTATTTAATTGTCCGAAAACAGTCCAGTTTTTAATATATTGAAACTGAAACCACAAAGGTAGTATTTTGGGTGTCAAAATGTAAGGGTTAATTGTTAATGATCATGGTTTGATTTCAAAAGAAAACGATGTGCGTATTAGCACGGGCACCCCCGTTTTTAGGGGAAACTCTTACGAATTGTTCTAAAAATCCCAAGACTTAGAAAAATCGTTTTGTTTTTAACAAGTATGTTAACTATGTTTTCGGAAATAAACTTCGCCATGAGTTTCATTACAAAACTCCAAAGTATCGGAGGTGAGTCTTCGGAAATAAGAGCGAATAAATATATATTTTAAATATATATTTCATGTTAACACACTTGTGCAATTACTTGTATTTTTGGACAAATATATACAGTGGGACTTAAAAATATATATTGTCAACACTCTAAATCACCAAATACATAATACTTGAAAAGTGTGGATACGGAATAGTTACCTAACTGTTCTCCTTTAAGTTAAAATGATTATTATTATTTTGACAAGTATAATATCAAGAAACGTAACTCAAAACCCTAAATACTAAGCCAAGGCACGGCCCGTTCGTCTAATAGATATTAGTACGTGTAGGTTGTCGTGTTGCAGACCGAGTTTGAGTTGCTGTTATCGAGGACGCACTACAGTGAGTTCATGTCCCCCTTTTCTCTTAACTGTTTTCAGTTTTCTAAACTGCGGGGGTGAAATACATGTTACTATGATTACGAGTACTTTTACACATGGTATGATTAGCGTAAGGAGGGTTACTACTTAGATCATGTGAGTGGGTAGGCGTGAACTGAAGGCCATTAATCCTCAGAGTAGGACCGAGGGACAGTAGCGGTAGATCTATCTGGGTGTAGCGAGCCCAGACCCAGGCCCAGCAGAACGGACCTCGGGGTGACTTTGTGCCCAACGCAAAATATGCTAGGTTTGAGTCTTCCTACTGCACATCACACATATCAATGGTCTTGCAAACCATTGGTGATCTCTTTATTTCCTTATTTGCTACATACCAGGGATTTTTATACTTACAAAGGTTTTACATACTCACTACACATGAACTCGGTCAACATTATTGTTGATTTTTCCAACTTACATGTATTTCAGGGAACTAAAGATCTGGCACGGTATGCTGCGTTTTCTCGCTGCGTTAGAGTATGGGATCATCCTCGTTTAGGGATTGCGACTTTTACCTGGACGAGTCGCAAGTCTTAAACGGCGTTTATTTTTAAGTTTGTGGTTGTGTCTTTCAAACAATGTTTTATGTTGTTAGGTTGTAATCTCCGTTGCATGTGTCAACGCCTTAAGACAATGTTATGTTACTTTTGTTTTAAAACTTAAATAAACGGATGATCCGCATGGTTTTACTTTCATATAGCTTTGTTATGGTTAAGCTATGGTATTAAGAAGTCACACCAAATAAACCACGCTTCCGCAAAGCCAGGGTGTGACACAATCTCAGTATTCTCATTATATGTGTTGTTGGATTGATTGTTTCAATTTTTTAACATCAGATGTTATGTGCTTGATTAATTTATAACATGAGATGTTATGTGTTTAATGAATGTTACTACGTACGTATACTATTTACTTACTATGACCTGACCAACGTGAAACATCTTTTAGAAAATGCCTCCAAGACGTGACCCGCGCATGCCCACTAATGAGGCAGAACTTCAAGGGATCATTGCTGCAGCTATCGCGCAATACGTTGCCTCTCATGCAGAAACGAGTGGAAATATCTCGCACAACCACGGCAATTGTCACACCCCCAAAATCCACATGCGGAGTATCACCGCTTGGAGGCGTGACTAACCAGGATCCAGCCATCAATCATATTGAACATAGCATAATATAATTAATATAGTTTGTAAAACCCAAATCAATACGACTGATGTTCCAAACCATACATAGTATCAATAGCGGAAGCGTAATAATGAAAATCCAAAGTAAAGTTATAAGTTCAATTGTTTAACATAATGTTTGCGATCCGAGTCCCACAACGATCCGTCCCTCCAGTGCAAGCTCCATAAGTACCTAAGGTCCTGCAAGGCATGCAGCAGAGTGTCAACAACTAGTTGAGCGAGTTCACAGTTAACAGTTCAGTAATAGTATGGTATGAGTAATAGTATGTTCGTTCGTTTATATCATGTATCATATTTCCATCGCGGCCTCCCAGGCAGGTGTGCGAAGATATCAGGGGATATTCCTCCCATGTATTCTAGACTAGGTTTATTAGTATCGCGGGCTACCAGGCAGGTGTGCGAAGACGTTAGCAAGTTTAGTTCGCGGCCTTCCAAAGGCAGGTGTGCGAAGTCAGTCATAATATCGCGGCCAACCCTTGGCAGGTGTGCGAAGATCAGTTCAATATGTATTACTAGTCTAGTCGGTGTGTATTCGATACGTTCTATCAGCTAAGTATACACAATAATCCATCAACCCCATTCCCACCCCGGAACCCATGCCTTGGCTGTGTGAACTCACCTTGGTTTTGCTCGGTATGCTTAACTATGTGCTCGCAAGTAATCAATCACGACCTATGGTACGCACGTATACTCAATCAGTTCATGTTCATAACATTTCACGTACAACCAATACCACAGAGTGTTTGGCAGTTATCATCATGCATCATACAACAGTTAAATCAGGTTCACATAATTCATGATTCACATAGTGTCATTCACAGTGTTTTCTAATATAACTATCCAATAACATACTTAACTGAGTTAACAAGGTTAACGGGATTATCATATATAGCAGAATTACATTTTTACAAAGTTACATGCATACTTAACAGAGTTAGCATGTTTGACAGTAACAAACTAACATCGTTAATTGACTAACAAAGTTAATTATATCCCCAAGAGACTAACAGAGTTATCATATGTAACTTAATTAATAAAGTCAACAAAATAAACACTTGGGCCGAAAACAATTTTGGGCGAAAACACTAATGGGCCGAAAACTCTTATAGCCGAAATCACTTATGGTCGAAATCTATTTGGGCCGAAAACACTTTGGCCAAAATCACAGTTGGGCCGAAAACACATTGGGCTGAAAACACATTGGGCCGAAAACACTTATGTGTTTTCGTGGGGAACAGGGATTTCGTGGGGGGGGGGGGGGTTTCGCCAGTTACAACAATCAGTTACGCAGCAAAGCAAAATCTTAATCATCATCATCATTCAATCATCGTGTTCATAGAGTTCATTCGGTTCAATAATCAATATTCATAACTAGTATTCAGTTGGTTAATATATATATATATGTACGAAATCGAATACTAATGTCATGCCAATATCATCTAGGTCATCAATCGCAGACTCACACAGTTGAACGTCTCATCTATTATACATAACAGTTTGTGAACAACCACATAGGTATGCATACATAACGATTAAGCAATCATACATGCCAGATCATCCAAACATGATTACATCGAAATCATACGATAAGCATCTTAGTTAACAGAAACATGTAGGTCACTAACCAGAGATCAAACAAGAAGGGTTTGGCTCGACCGAAGAGAAGGGCTGCCGTCGGGTTCCAAGGGTAGAGGGAGGATGCGAGAGGTGGTTAGGGTTTGCTTGCCGAATATCGTTTATGCGTAAAGATTAATACCAATACGTTTAATAGATTGATACTGGGCCAAAGCCCATTTTTGATTTCGTTGATCAGCTAGTGGACGAAAACACATATTGTGTTTTCGGCCATGGGGTTTTCGTGAGGGGTGTTTGGCATGATCCACTATATAACTCAACAACCCAAATGTTAACCAACCTACAATCTTATCAGCAACACACTCATGCACATCAAAAGTAACACATCATTCACAACTATGGTTTAGCATATTACAAACGTGTTCCGTTGCGAAATAACTAGTCATGTAAACAAACAATCCAAACAATTACGTGTAATAAATGCAAATATAGAAATTGTGGAAATTCGAGTTGTCACATTATCCCCAACTTGAAAGAAATTTCGTCCCGAAATTTGGTACGCACTCACTGAGGAAGCTAGGTAAGTTGTATCGTTCACTGGTTTTCCTGGGGTGTCACATCATCCCCCCGTTGATTTGGAATTTCGTCCCGAAATTCTGTAGTAGTAGCTTCAGCCTCAGTAGTGGTTGCACGGTTCTCGAATAACTGGGGATACTTTTCTGTCATCTGGTCTTCGCGTTCCCAGGTGTACTCTGGGCCACGACGGGAGTTCCAACGAACTCGAACAAGAGGAATTCTCTTGTTTTTGAGGACCTTCACATCCCGGTCCGTGATCTCGACTGGTTCCTCGACGAACTGCAACCGCTCGTCGATAGTGAGTTCCTTAAAAGGAACTATGAGGGTCTCATCTGACAGACATTTCTTCAGATTCGACACGTGGAATACGTTGTGAACTGCACCGAGTTCAGCTGGTAGGTTTAGCTTGTAGGCCACTTTGCCTATTTTCTCAATGATCTCGAACGGTCCGACGTATCGCGGATTTAGTTTGCCCCGTTTGCCAAAGCGAACCACACCCTTCCAGGGTGAGACTTTAAGTAAAACCCGGTCCCCGACCTGAAATTCCAACGGTTTCCTACGCTTATCCGCGTATGCTTTCTGACGGTCGCGTGCTGCCGCCATGCGTTGTCGTATTTGTACAATCTTTTCCGTGGCGTCCACTACAATCTCTGGACCCGTAATCTGACTATCCCCCACCTCTGCCCAACAGAGAGGTGACCGGCATTTACGCCCGTACAATGCCTCGAATGGAGCGGCTTGTATGCTGGTGTGATAACTGTTATTATATGAGAACTCCACCAAAGGGAGATGTTTTTCCCAGCCGTTGCCGAAATCAATAACGCATGCCCTAAGCATGTCTTCAAGAGTTTGGATCGTTCGCTCAGACTGCCCATCCGTCTGAGGATGATATGCTGTGCTCATGTCTAACCGTGAGCCGAAAGATTTGTGCATCGCTTGCCATAGTTCTGATGTGAATCGTGCATCCCGATCCGAAATGATGGAAGTGGGCACCCCGTGCCTCGAAACAACTTCTTTAAGATAGATGTCTGCAAGAGTGGAGAACTTATCCGTTTCCTTTATAGCCAGGAAGTGTGCAGACTTGGTGAGTCGATCCACGATCACCCATATGGTATCATTTCCGCGCTGAGATCTAGGTAAGCCCGTAACGAAATCCATGGAAATTTCTTCCCATTTCCACTGTGGTATCTTGGGTTGCTGAAGTAGGCCCGCTGGTTTCTGGTACTCGACCTTGACTCTCGCACAAGTCAGACATTTGCCGACGTACGTTGCGATGTGGGCTTTCATGCTTGGCCACCAGTATGTTGTCTTGATGTCGTGGTACATTTTATCCGACCCTGGATGTACCGAGTAGCGAGACTTGTGTGCTTCGTCCATTACCAGCTCGCGTAAACCGCCATAAAGTGGGACCCATATACGCCCCGCTACGTAGTAGGCGCCGTCTTCCTTTTGTTCCATTTGCTGCCTTGAGCCGCGTAAGGCTTCAGCTTTGACGTTTTCGGGTTTCAATGCTTCTATCTGAGCAGCTCGTATCTGTGAAGGAAGACTGGACTGAATAGCGAGCTGCAAAGCTCGTACGCGTCTTGGTAGAGTGTCTTTCCGACTGAGGGCGTCAGCCACAACATTGGCCTTGCCTGGATGATACTTGATGGCGCATTCGTAGTCGTTCAGAAGTTCAACCCATCTTCGTTGTCGCATGTTCAAATCCTTTTGCTTAAGGATATGCTCGAGACTCCTGTGATCGGTGTAAATCGTGCACCTGGTACCGTACAGGTAGTGTCGCCATATCTTAAGCGCGAAAACAACAGCTCCCAGCTCTAAATCGTGCGTCGTGTAGTTCCGTTCATGAATCTTGAGTTGACGAGAAGCGTAAGCAATAACCTTATCCCGCTGCATCAATACACACCCAAGACCCTGTATCGACGCGTCACAATAAACCACAAAATCTTCCGTGCCCTCTGGCAATGAGAGAATAGGCGCGCTGCAAAGCCTATCCTTTAAGTACTGAAAAGTCGTTTCCTGAGAATCTCCCCAACGGTAGGTGACACCCTTCTGTGTCAGCATAGTGAGCGGCTGCGCGATCTTGGAGAAGTCTTTAATGAATCGTCTGTAGTAACCCGCCAAACCCAAGAATTGGCGTATTTCCGTTGGTGTACGCGGTGCAGGCCAGTTTCTGATCGAATCTACCTTGGATGGATCAACATGAATCCCATCCCTGTTCACCACATGGCCTAAGAAGTGGACTTCACGAAGCCAGAAGTCGCATTTGGAAAACTTGGCGTACAATTGCTCCTTTCTAAGAAGTTCCAAGATCAATCGTAGGTGTTGTTCGTGCTCCTCTTGACTCTTGGAGTAAATCAGGATGTCGTCGATGAAAACAATGACAAACTTGTCTAAGTACGGCTTGCACACCCTGTTCATCAGATCCATAAATACGGCAGGCGCGTTCGTTAACCCGAATGGCATGACAAGAAACTCGTAGTGGCCGTAACGAGTTCTGAATGCGGTTTTGGAGACGTCCTCATCCCGGACTCTCAGCTGATGATACCTGACCTCAAGTCTATCTTGGAGTAGTAACTCGACCCCTGCAACTGGTCGAATAAGTCGTCTATACGCGGAAGAGGATAACGGTTCTTCACCGTCACCTTGTTTAGTTCACGGTAGTCGATGCACATTCTGAACGTACCGTCTTTCTTCTTCACAAAAAGTACTGGAGCTCCCCAAGGCGAAGAGCTTGGACGAATGAAGCCCTTATCCAAGAGCTCTTGTAGTTGCTTTGAAAGTTCTTCCAGTTCAGTTGGAGCTAAACGATACGGTGCACGGGCTATTGGTGCTGCTCCAGGAGCTAACTCAATCTGAAACTCGACTTGGCGGTGAGGCGGTAACCAGGTAAATCTTCAGGAAACACCTGAGGGAAGTCACGTACAACTGGAATATCCTCCAGTTTCTTTTCCTTTGCTGATGCGTCAGTGACAAGTGCCAGAATGGCAGTGTGCCCCTTTCGTAAACATTTCTGAGCTTTCAAGAAAGAAATGATGCCAACCACAGCGCCACTCTTGTCGCCGTGGACTTCGAGAGGTTCCTGACTAGAGCGAGGAATACGGATGATCTTTTCCTTGCATAAAATTTCTGCGTGATGCTGGGACAACCAATCCATACCGATGGCAACGTCGAAACTACCCAAAACTATGGGTATAAGATCAATCGAGAAAGTCTGTCCAGCTAGAACAATACTACAACCCTTGATTACATGTGCGGCTTCTACGCTTTTACCATTGGCTAGTTCTACGACGTGTTTAGTGTTTAGGGGTGTTGATGTACGTTTTAGCAATTTACTCATTTTCAAAGACATATAGCATGTATCAGCACCCGAATCAAATAAGACAGTAACGTAAATATCGTCGAGAAGAAACTTACCCATAACCACATTAGGATCATTCACTGCGTCACCCCGACCTAGCACAAAAGCACGACCCCGAGCTTCGTTGCCATTGTTGTTGTTGTTTCCCCCGTTGTTGTTGTTATTGTTCCCGTTGCCCTGATTGTTGTTGTTGCGATTCTGGTTCTGGTTAAGTTGAGGGCAATCACGTTTGTAGTGACCTTCAGCCCCACACTGGAAACATCCCCGGTTTCCACGCTGTGGCTGCTGCTGCTGTGGGTTCTGAGGAGCTGGTGGTGGGTGTTGCTGGTTCTGATTTGCTGGTCGCGAGCTTCTACAATCCTTTGCCTCATGACCCGGCTTGAGGCATCTTTGACAACGTTCCCTGCGACATCTTCCACTGTGGTGTTTGTTGCACCTGTTACACCACGGGTGAGTTCCCCGATAACCACCCTGTCTCTGACTGCCTGATGATTGCTGATTCGGACTCTGGTGGTCGTTGGTGCGACGCTGCTGTGTCTGGGACTGAACCGATACTGATCCCCTGCTGGAATCCCCATCCCACTTTCTTTTGTTCTCGCTGGGTGTGGCAGAAGTAGTAGCTGGAGTAGTAGTAGCAGTAGTAGTAGCACTGATGCGTTTTGGCAGTCTGTTCTGATCCACTGCCTGATCTGTGATGCGGTGAGCGAGGCGCTGAATAGCCTGAATGTCGTCAAGATTAGCCGATGTTACGTGGCTCTGGATCTCTGGCGCCAAACCCTTGAGATACAACTCAATACGCTTGCATGGAGGGTCCACCATAGTTGGACACAGCACGGCCAGCTCGTTTGACCGCTTAGTATATGCTTCAATCTCTGACCCAGTCATTTTCAAATGATAAAACTCATCCTCCAGCTTGTGGATGTCTTCCCGAGTGCAGTACTCCCTTTTGATCAATTCCTTGAAATCATTCCAAGGGGTGGCGTTAGCAGCTGCCAACCCTAGGATCTGCACTTGCGCGTTCCACCAAGTTAACGCGATCCTTTCCAAAGTGCCAGTGGCATACTTGACCCTGCGAGCCTCAGGGCATTCACACATCTCGAACACAGACTCGAGCTTTTCAAACCAGTGGAGGAGTCCAACCGCTCCTTCAGTGCCGCTGAACGTGCTAGGGCGACAATCCATGAAATTCTTGAAAGTGCAGACAGGCTGCTGCGCGTGTTGACCTATTGTGTACGAATAGGACAAAGTTAAATACGAGAGTTAATGTAGGATCTAAAGATCCTAGTGTGTGTCTATACTGCAGGGTATCCTACCTGCTTGAGCAGCTGCAAGTGCCGCAGCAACCTGAGCTTGAACGAGAGCCTCTAGCTGGGCTTGTGTCATGTTAATTCGTCCGGCCATTGATCTTCACATCAAAGGCAACATAAGTGAGAAAGGTTCGCGAATAGTGCGATGACAGAAGAGTGTAAGCACATAGGTGTTCTTAAGCAATAACAGGTAGTGAGCAAAAGTAAGGTAAGCATACTACGAGCAAAGTTCTAAGCAGTTCTAGCAAGCAGGTAATAAACATAAACTTTATTACCTAGGATGTCGAGTCTTGCACGTGGAGTGAAGCGTCGTTGTGGATCGTTGAGAGCACTGTTCTGGTTATAGTCTGGTTTTAATAAAAACGTTTTCCCATATTAAAACCAAGTTCTCTATAACCAATGGCTCTGATACCAATCTGTCACACCCCCAAAATCCACATGCGGAGTATCACCGCTTGGAGGCGTGACTAACCAGGATCCAGCCATCAATCATATTGAACATAGCATAATATAATTAATATAGTTTGTAAAACCCAAATCAATACGACTGATGTTCCAAACCATACATAGTATCAATAGCGGAAGCGTAATAATGAAAATCCAAAGTAAAGTTATAAGTTCAATTGTTTAACATAATGTTTGCGATCCGAGTCCCACAACGATCCGCCCCTCCAGTGCAAGCTCCATAAGTACCTAAGGTCCTGCAAGGCATGCAGCAGAGTGTCAACAACTAGTTGAGCGAGTTCACAGTTAACAGTTCAGTAATAGTATGGTATGAGTAATAGTATGTTCGTTCGTTTATATCATGTATCATATTTCCATCGCGGCCTCCCAGGCAGGTGTGCGAAGATATCAGGGGATATTCCTCCCATGTATTCTAGACTAGGTTTATTAGTATCGCGGCCTACCAGGCAGGTGTGCGAAGACGTTAGCAAGTTTAGTTCGCGGCCTTCCAAAGGCAGGTGTGCGAAGTCAGTCATAATATCGCGGCCAACCCTTGGCAGGTGTGCGAAGATCAGTTCAATATGTATTACTAGTCTAGTCGGTGTGTATTCGATACGTTCTATCAGCTAAGTATACACAATAATCCATCAACCCCATTCCCACCCCGGAACCCATGCCTTGGCTGTGTGAACTCACCTTGGTTTTGCTCGGTATGCTTAACTATGTGCTCGCAAGTAATCAATCACGGCCTATGGTACGCACGTATACTCAATCAGTTCATGTTCGTAACATTTCACGTACAACCAATACCACAGAGTGTTTGGCAGTTATCATCATGCATCATACAACAGTTAAATCAGGTTCACATAATTCATGATTCACATAGTGTCATTCACAGTGTTTTCTAATATAACTATCCAATAACATACTTAACTGAGTTAACAAGGTTAACGGGATTATCATATATAGCAGAATTACATTTTTACAAAGTTACATGCATACTTAACAGAGTTAGCATGTTTGACAGTAACAAACTAACATCGTTAATTGACTAACAAAGTTAACTAGTAGAGTTGTATACCCAACAGAGTTGCAACTTTAATTAACAAAGTTAATTATATCCCCAAGAGACTAACAGAGTTATCATATGTAACTTAATTAATAAAGTCAACAAAATAAACACTTGGGCCGAAAACAATTTTGGGCGAAAACACTAATGGGCCGAAAACTCTTATAGCCGAAATCACTTATGGTCGAAATCTACTTGGGCCGAAAACACTTTGGCCGAAATCACAGTTGGGCCGAAAACACATTGGGCCGAAAACACATTGGGCCGAAAACACTTATGTGTTTTCGTGGGGAACAGGGATTTCGTGGGGGGGGGTTTCGCCAGTTACAACAATCAGTTACGCAGCAAAGCAAAATCTTAATCATCATCATCATTCAATCATCGTGTTCACAGAGTTCATTCGGTTCAATAATCAATATTCATAACTAGTATTCAGTTGGTTAATATATATATATATATATATATATGTATGAAATCGAATACTAATGTCATGCCAATATCATCTAGATCATCAATCGCAGACTCACACAGTTGAACGTCTCATCTATTATACATAACAGTTTGTGAACAACCACATAGGTATGCATACATAACGATTAAGCAATCATACATGCCAGATCATCCAAACATGATTACATCGAAATCATACGATAAGCATCTTAGTTAATAGAAACATGTAGGTCACTAACCAGAGATCAAACAAGAAGGGTTTGGCTCGACCGAAGAGAAGGGCTGCCGTCGGGTTCCAAGGGTAGAGGGAGGATGCGAGAGGTGGTTAGGGTTTCCTTGCCGAATATCGTTTATGCGTAAAGATTAATACCAATACGTTTAATAGATCGATACTGGGCCAAAGCCCATTTTTTATTTCGTTGATCAGCTAGTGGACGAAAACACATATTGTGTTTTCGGCCATGGGGTTTTCGTGAGGGGTGTTTGGCATGATCCACTATATAACTCAACAACCCAAATGTTAACCAACCTACAATCTTATCAGCAACACACTCATGCACATCAAAAGTAACACATCATTCACAACTATGGTTTAGCATATTACAAACGTGTTCCGTTGCGAAATAACTAGTCATGTAAACAAACAATCCAAACAATTACGTGTAATAAATGCAAAGATAGAAATTGTGGAAATTCGAGTTGTCACATTATCCCCAACTTGAAAGAAATTTCGTCCCGAAATTTGGTACGCACTCACTGAGGAAGCTAGGTAAGTTGTATCGTTCACTGGTTTTCCTGGGGTGTCACAGCAATAACAATCCACCCAATGGTAATGTTAAGTCGTTTGAGATATACTATGATATATTTGGATATTTTTAGCACGTCCGCTAATACCGTTTGTAAATCCTAACGTTTGTGAAGGGTGCACTTACAAGCAATTTCTCGATTGCAAGCCCGTGAATTTCGACGGCACAAGAGGTGTTGTTGCGTTTGTTAGATGGGCTGAGAAGACTGAATCTGTCCTTAGAATGAGCAAGTGTGCTCCCGAGCAACAAGTGACCTACATCTCAGGGCTGTTTCTGGATGGAGCCTTATCTTGGTGGAATCTGCAAGTGCAAACTTTAGGTGAAGCTGCTGCTTATGCGTTATCATGGAATGAGCTGAAGGAGCTCATGAGAAGGAAGTACTGCTCACGTGCTGAAATTCAGAAGCTAGAGACTGAGTTCTGGCACCTAAAAATGGAAGGTCCCAAGATTGCAGAGTATGTTCAGAGATTTCATGATTTGTCCCATGTAGTGTCGTACATGGTCACACCTGAGTTTAAACGTGTTGAGCGCTTTATCTGGGGATTGGCACCTCAGATAATAAGTACGGTTACAACATCCAAGCCTGCAACAATCACAGAAGCCATTAATCTCAGCGTGGCTCTTACTGAGGAAGCTATTCGATTGAACAAGTTTTCCGTTACCGAGCCGAAGAAGAAAGAGACTCATCTGGAGTCGTCGGGTGAAAAAAAAGGAAATTTTCAAACTTCAAGCAAGGTACAAACAATGTGAACAAGAAGGGTGAATCGAGCACACTGGCCAGAGCTGCAACCGGTGTTGAGAACAAAGGAAAAGGTACATGGGCACTCTGCCCAAGTGTAACACGTGCCAGCGCTATCATTCTGGCCCGTGCCGTTTAAGGAAGTACGAGTCATCTGGAAGGAACGACCACACGAAGGATACGTGTTGGGTCGGAACTAGTGTTGGGCGTGCTGGTAATCGAAGTTATGGGAATGGTAATGGAAACCGCCAGCAAGGAGGAAACGGCGGAAATGGAAACCGTGGAAATGTTGCGAATCAAGCTGGGAATGGTAATCGCAACCAAAACAACACTCAAGCTGGAAACGGAGGTGGTAATGGTCGAGGACCTGGCTATTTTAATTGTGGAGAAGTTGGGCACTTCAAGAGGGAATGCCCAAAGCTGAATCAAGCTCGTGGAAGAGTGTTTAACATTGGAGCAAGGGAAGCGCGCCAGGATCCCAACGTTGTCACTGGTACATTCCCTATAAATCAACGCTTTGCTTCTGTTCTATTTGATACTGGTGCCGACTATAGCTTTGTATCATTAGAATTTAAGAATATGCTTGTGTTAACTGCTAGTAAGTTAGATATTTCGTACTCAATTGAACTGGCTAATGGAAAGCTAGTTGGAGCGAATGAAGTTGTCCGAGGTTGCGTAATTGAGATGGGAGAACGCGAGTTCACTTTGGATCTACTACCAGTCGAGTTGGGAAGCTTCGACGTGGTAGTATGGATGGATTGGTTGTCAAGCAACAAAGACGAGATTGTGTGTCATGAAAAAACCATCCGCATCCCAATAGAAGATGGAGAAACGATCATGGTTCACGAAGAGAAACATGATACGCCTCTGAGAATCATCAGCTGTCTGAAAGCTCGAAAGTGTTTACAGAAGGGATGTGTTGCCTTCTTGGCACACATCGTGGATAAAGAAGCTGCTGAGCCGAAGTTAGAAGATATCCCAGTGGTAAAGGAATATCCTGAAGTCTTTCCAGAAGACCTGCCAGGATTGCCACCTCAAAGGCAAGTTGAGTTCCACATTGACTTAGTTCCATGTGCCACGCCTGTGGCTAAGGCACCCTACCGACTTGCGTCTTCGGAGATGCAGGAGTTGTCAACGCAACTTCAAGAGTTGTTAGACAAGGGATTCATCAGACCAAGCTTCTCACCTTGGGGAGCTCCAGTTTTGTTTGTTAAGAAGAAGGATGGTAGTTTCCGCATGTGTGTTAACTACCGGGAACTGAACAAGTTGACAATCAAGAATAGATATCCTCTGCCGAGAATTGATGACCTATTCGATCAGCTTCAAGGTTCAAGTTTCCACTCAAAGATCGATCTGCGATCAGGTTATCATCAGTTGAGAATTCAAGAGGAAAGTATTCCCAAGACTGCTTTTAGAACTCGATATGGACATTATGAGTTTCTGGTGATGCCGTTTGGGTTGACAAACGCGCCAGCTGTTTTCATGGATTTGATGAACAGAGTTTGTAAACCGTACCTTGACAAGTTCATGATTGTGTTCATCGATGATATTTTGATCCATTCGAAGACGAAGGATGAGCACGAACAACATTTAGCTATTTTGGAGCTACTTAAAAAGGAAAAGTTGTATGCCAAGTTCTCGAAGTGCGAGTTCTGGTTACGCGAAGTCCAATTTCTTGGACATGTGGTTAATGGAGATGGAATCCATGTGGATCCCACAAAGATCGAAGCGATAAAGAACTGGGAAACTCCAAAGACGCCAACCGAGATTCGACAATTCTTAGGTTTGGCTGGTTACTATCGAAGGTTCATTGAGGATTTCTCGAAAATCGCTCAACCTTTGACTTCCCTCACCCAGAAGGATAAGAAGTTTGATTGGGGAATCAAACAAGAAGAAGCGTTTCAGTTGTTGAAGAACAAGCTTTGTAATGCACCGATCTTATCACTACCAGAAGGAACAGATGATTTTGTGGTATACTGCGATGCTTCGCGCCGAGGTTTGGGTTGCGTGTTGATGCAGCGACAGAAAGTCATAGCTTACGTGTCATGCTAGTTGAAGGTTCATGAAAGGAATTATACCACGCACGATTTGGAGTTAGGCGCAGTGGTATTTGCGTTGAAGATCTGACGACATTATTTGTATGGTACGCGATGTACAATTTTCACTGATCATAAGAGTCTGCAGCACATATTCGACCAAAAGGAGCTTAACATGAGGCAAAGACGCTGGGTTGAATTGTTGAATGACTATGATTGCGAGATCAAGTATCATCCAGGGAAGGCGAATGTGGTCGCCGATGCCCTAAGTCGGAAGGAAAGGATCAAGCCCATAAGGGTTAGGGCGTTAGAGATGATTGTCTAGACAGATCTCTCACTGCGCATTCGTGTCTCGCAGAAAGAAGCTCTTAAAGAAAGGAATGTTGAAGATGAATATCTCCGTGGGATGGAGAAGCAGTTGGTACCAAACGAGGAAGGAACTTTATGTTTCATGAAAAGAATTTGGGTTCCTCTGTTTGGTGATTTGAGAAAGGTCATTTTCGATGAAGCTCACAAGTCACGGTACTCTATCCATCCAGGAGCGGATAAGATATACCAGGATCTCAAGGATTTCTATTGGTGGCCTAGGATGAAAGGCGATGTTGCAGTTTATGTTAGTAAATGTTTAACATGCGCCAAAGTGAAAGCCGAGTACCAGAAACCTTCAGGTCTACTGCAGCAACCTGAAATACCCAAACGGAAATGGGAACAGATTTCGATTGATTTCATAACAAAACTGCCAAGAACGCCCAAAGGTCACGATACTATTTGGGTAATAGTAGACCGGTTAACGAAATCTGCGCATTTCTTGCCAATCAGAGAAAAAGACAACACGAGTAAGCTTGCTGAGATTTATATGAGAGAGATCGTTGCACGTCATGGAGTGCCTCTCTCAATCATCTCTGATAGAGACGGAAGGTTTGTGTCAAGGATTTGGCAGTCCTTTCAAGAAGCATTCGGTTCCCAGTTGAATCTAAGTACAGCTTTTCACCCGCAAACTGATGGACAGAGTGAACGAACGACTCAGACATTAGAAGATATGCTGCGAGCTTGCGTTATGGATTTAGGTGGAAGTTGGGATACTCACCTACCATTGGTCGAATTTTCATACAACAACAGTTATCACGCAAGTATTCAAGCCGCACCGTTCGAGGCTCTCTATGGACGCAAATGTCGATCACCGATTTGTTAGGCTGACGCAGGAGATAGACAGCTAGTTGGCCCGGAAATGGTTCAGGAAACCACAGACAAGATTGCACAGATCCGAGAACGCATCAAGGCAGCTCGCGATCGTCAAAAGTGTTATGCGGACCGAAGAAGGAAACCTCTGGAATTTGAGGTGGGAGACATGGTTTTGTTGAAGGTTTCACCCTGGAAGGGTGTGGCATGTTTTGGAAAGCGTGGGAAGTTGAATCCGCGTTACATTGGTCCATTCAAGATTTTAGAGAGGGTTGGTTTAGTAGCATACAAGTTGGACTTACCTGCTGAGCTTAATGGTGTTCATGATACATTCCATGTATCAAACTTGAAGAAGAGTCCAACACAAGAAACTGTTGTCATTCCTGCTGACGAAATTCATATTGACGACATGCTCCACTTTGTTGAAGAACCCGTCGAAGTTACGGATTGGGAGATAAACAAAACACGCAGGAGCAGTGTCAAGCTCGTCAAAGTTCGTTGGAATGCAAGACATGGTCCAGAATTCAAATGAGAACGTGAGGATTGAATGAAGGAGAAATACCCCCATTTATTTCCAAAGACCCCTGCGACTAGAAGCAGAGCCTAAAATTTCGGGACGAAAAATTTTCTTAACGGGGGGAGAATGTGACAACCCTCACAAATCCAGGTATCCGTACATGTTAATTAATATTTAATTAGTGCTTAATTACTGTGCTTGATTTCAATTATGATTGAACTGTTTTCTGTTTTCTGATACATACATACTCATGCATCACCTTTTATACTGTCACTTTATTAGAGTTAATTACATAAATGGGTCCTGCGGTTTATGCATAATTTCGCCTTTGGGTACTAACTTTTTATTTTAACAGATTTAGGTTCTATGGTTTTAATTTTGTAACACCTTTGGGTACTAACATCAAAATTAGTTAATTAAGACTAAAATACCCTTGCATTTTTTTAAGTTTATCAATGTAACACATTTGGGTACTAACACCTAATTTTATTTAAGTTTAAATCAATTTTACAAAATCTATTTATTTTTTTTTTATTTTCATCTTTTTATTATATCTCTTAATTAACATAAAGTCTATTTATTTTTTTTATTTTCATATTTTTATTAAATTTCTTATTTAACATAAAATCTACTTGTTACACCAGTATTTTTTTAAATAGATTTTTTAAATAAAATCTACTAGCTATATAGTTTTATGTAAATTAAATTTCTTACTAGTTTTAAATAATGTAAACCTTACTCGTTTTGAATTTTGGATATATATGATTGATAATAATAATAATAATAATAATAATAATAATAATAAAAATAATAATAAATATCTTCCATGTAAAAAAAATTAAGCCGTTTTTAACTCGTTTTTTGTTCATTTACATTTTACTATTTTAGAAAGATATTTAATTTACATAAATTAAATATCTTTCTAAAATACCTAGCTATATAGTTTTATCTAAAATACCTAGCTATATAGTTTTATGTAAATTAAATATCTTTCTAAAATAGTAAAATGTAAATGAACAAAAAAACGAGTTAAAAAAAGTCTTAAATTTTTTTTACATGAAAGATATTTATTATTATCAATCATTTCAATCCAAAATTGAAAATGAAAATTTAATTTACATAAAACAATATAGCTAGTAGATTTTATTTAAAAAATCTATTTAAAAAAATACTGGTGTAACAAGTAGATTTAATGTTAAATAAGAAATTTAATAAAAATATGAAAATAAAAAAAGTAAATAGAGTTTATGTTAATTAAGAGATATAATAAAATAGTGAAAATAAAAAAATAAATAGATTTTGTAAAATTTATTTAAACTTAAATAAAATTAGGTGTTAGTACCCAAATGTGTTACATTGATAAACTTAAAAAAATGCAAGGGTATTTTAGTCATTAATTAACTAATTTTGGTGTTAGTACCTAAAGGTGTTACAAAATTGAAACCATAGAACCTAAACCTGTTAAAAAAATAAGTTAGTACCCAAAGGCGAAATTATGTATAAACTACAGGACCCATTTGTGTAATTAACTCCACTTTATTATTTACACACAAATGATAGTGACAAACTTGATGCACAAAGCACAGTTAGCACAATGAGTGGATAACCCAGTAAACATGCTGACGATGCCAGCACCTAGACAGACAATATTTTTTAGGCCAGTGTGAGCCAGGAATAGAGTACTACACGAGTAGGGAGGTGAGGACCATAAAACTGCGTCACTAGGTGATAGTTATAGTGCCCGGAAGTGCCTAAAACATACTTAAAGTGCAGAATTCTGCACTAAATACCAAAATTCAGCCTTTAACAATGCTAGTAAAGTGCGAAAACTTGGCAAAATAGTCCTAGATACTTTCAAGAGTGTTGGGAATTTAATGTGTCACTAAAAACAATATAAAAGACACTTTAAAGCTTTATTTAGCACTTTAACGGATCAACATCCAACCGAACAACCGGACTTTACCCGGAACATAAAAATATTGCCAAATACATTGTTTTTACTTTTCCGAGCTAGTTAGGGTCCCCGAACACCCTAACACACCTTGTATTACATAACACACTTATACCCTAACTAAACACATTAATCCTAACTAAATGGTAACTAGTTCCATCACCACCCAACCCCCTACCCCCCCCCCCCTACTCGACGGTCATGGTTTGGGGGATACCCCCACCATTCTTTTGATTATTTTATTTAATTGTTGTTGGATAATAAGACATTTTATATGAAGGTTAAAGAACAAAGATGGTTTATAAATAAACACATAAGATCATCACTTTCATTTGAAACACCCATCAACACAAAGCTTTCTCTCTTCCTTCTTCCCCACCTACGGCCGCCACCTTCCTCCACCATATCACCACCATCAAGTCTTGATCAAGCCATTTTTCATACACTCAAAGGTGCAAGAGGTCATACAAGCAAGCTTGGTGCACTCGGAAGCTCAATGACCACCCTAGTTTTCTTTTATCCACCACTTTTACGCCTTGTTTCTCCCCTAGCCTTGTGCTAGTAGTAAGTGCTCTAAAACTTCATCTTGTTCTTATTTTTAGTGGTTAATAGATGATAGAATGATTAAATGTTAAGAACACTAATGAACATAATCCAAGTCTTGAACATAAAGGATAAAAAGTGGATAAAAAGATGAAGTATGGTTAAATGATGTTGAAATCATGTTAATCTTGTGTTGTTATGATTATTGGATGATGTTTGTTAGTAGAAGTAAGATGGTTCATCATCTAGACTTGCTAGATCATGTTCAAGAACATGAACTAGTAAGATGTAAATATTAGAGATATGAAGGATGATGAAACCATCCATACATGAACTTTGAACTTGAATAAATATAAGTTTTCTTGAAAAATAAAGATGTAAACTTGTAGATCTAAAGATCTATGAGTGGGTTTTCGAAAGAACCAAGTGAAAAATACTAGTTTTGTTAAAACCCGGATCCTGTATGAACTAAAAACACTTTTAGTGAGTAAACAAGTGTATGAACACTTGTGTAACAAGAAACTTTCACAAAGAAATATTTTTGGAAATCATGACTAGAAGTTGTGAAAATGCATATTCCTTAAAAATAAAGTTTTTAAGAAACTAATCTTATTTTTAAAGATAACAAGACCTACTAAGCATGTTAGTAAGTTACTACATATTTTTACAAACTTTCAAGTTCATAAGTTTATGGTTCATGTTCATTTTTGTCAAGATTAGTGATTAAAAATTGTATATTGTTTTGTTTGATTGATTTTACAAAAGAAAATGATATGCTAAAAAGCATGGACACCTCCATTTACAGAGGAAACTCTGGCGAAATTTTTCTAGAATTACAACACTTAGAATTTTTTTTATAACAAATGGTTACAAATATATTTTTAACTTGGTTTTCAAAATAAACTTCGCCATGATTTTTATTACAAAAATACCAAGTACCAGAGGTGGAATTTTCGTAAATAAAATTTGATAAATATATATTTAGAATATATATTTTGTAATAAAACGCTTGTGTGCTTGTTTGTTATTTTGTGTACTAGATATATTATTTTTAGGGTAAGAATAATATAACTTGAAAATATCAGGAAATTACGATTCCAAAATAATACCAACGCTCTCACAGATAAATATTTAAGTTACACAAGTATTGTTACAACGCGAAAACGCTAAAACGTAACTTACGAAATATTTCTGAAAAATACTCTTATATGTATATTTTGATAAGTATTATTTTGGAAAAGGTATGAAATAAAATATAATATTTTTGGAAAAATATATATATATTGGGAAATAAAATGTTTTAGACAAGTGAATTAAATACATTTTTCAAGTGAGACTTAAAATATATTTTTCGGAATTATAAAGCGTACATGTATTAAAACCCCCATCCTTGTGAAGGAAATGTACTTATAAAATAATTAAGAAGTGTGAATACGAAATAGTTACCTAACTATTTTTCCAAGAACCTTAAACCCTAAGCCAAGGCACGGCCGTCCGTCTAATAGGCATTAGTACGTGTAGGTCGTCACGCAGCAGATTGAGTTGGAGATTGACGTTTCTGGATACGCACTTCTGTGAGTTCATGTCCCCCTTTTCTCTTTACTGTTTTCAGTTTTATACTTCGGGGGTGAAATACATGCGACAATTATTACAAACTTTTATTACATGGTATGGTGAGCGTAGGGAGGGTTTATACTACTAGATCATGTGAGGAGTGGGCAATAACACTTGAGGCCATTAATCCTCTTCGTTAGGACCGAGGGACACAAGAGTGATAGATCTATTTGGGTGTAGCGAAGCCCACACCCGTGAGGCCGGGGCGGCCCATAGAGGTGACTGTGTCTTCCAGCCGAAGCCCGGTAACAAATTTGCTAGGTTTGAGTTTCCCTGCACTTTCTCACACATACCAGTGGCTTTGCAACCCATTGGTGATCTCTTTTTTTTCCTTATTGCTACATACCAGGGACTTTTTACATACTATAAAGGTTTATACATACTTACTTTTACATGAACTCGCTCAACTCTTGTTGATTTTTCAAACTACATGTATTTCAGGAAATTAGTGGATCTGGCAAGGTATGCATTCACGTCAAGCTGCGTAAGAATAATGATGTCATCCGAGTTTAGGAAGTGTGACCTTTGCCTGGACGGGTTACAAGTCTTAAACTGTGTTTTCATTTCAAGTCTTCTGTCGTGTCGTATGAACAAGTTTTTAATTATGTCATGGTTGTATGTTGTTTCATGTGTCAACTTTTAAAACAATGTTGTTGTGTTTTACTTTTAAAAACTTGACGAATTGATGAACATCATGGTTTTATTTTCATATAGCATTGTTGTGATTATGCTATGGTATTAAGAACCCACGCTTCCGCAAAAGCCAGGGTGTGACAGCTTGGTATCAGAGCATCGATCATAGCGAACTAGGATTCTTTCTCGAGTCTAGACTATGATCACTAGGGCTCTCACGAAAATATTTTTACATTGCATACATTAAAACGTCCAGATCCAGAGCACAAAACATTTTTACAAATAAAAGGCACAAAAACTTTTTTTTTCAAAAATTGTGGTTCAGTCTTAGAGACTGAGGGAGTTCAGCCTTAGAGGCTAGGGAGGTTCAGTCTTAGAGGCTAAGGGAGGTTCGGTCTTAGAGACTGAAGGGTTCAATCTTAGAGATTTGGAAGGTTTAGTCTTAGAGACTGGGAGGTTGGTCTTAGAGGCCAGGGAGTTAGTTTGAGAGGCTAGGAGGTTCAGTCTGAGAGGCTGGGAGGGTAGTCTAAGAGACTAGGAAAATTACTTGTTTGCCTGATGGTGACTTACATGTTTATATGATTTTATGTTGATATTTGTGCATATGTGTGGTTGTGTTACAGACACCATGGTTTCATCCTCAGACACAAGAGTTTCGGACACCTTGGATCCTATGGCAGTCGTGTCAGATGACGAGATTCCATCAGAGCGAGAGGTCTACACATCAGACACCACCAACATTGACGATGATGATTTCCAGCCATTCGCGCTACCAGACATCGGAGCTGAGCCTGCTGATGGCATTCCTGCGGAAGATTTACCTCTTGCGGTGATCCCTGCTCCTATAGCATATAGCATTTTTGTGATTATGCTATGGTATTATGAAGTCACACCAAATAAACCCACACTTCCGCAAAAGTCAAGGTGTGACATACATCAACAGTCTAGGTCGTGTCAGTAGCTTGTAATAGGGGTGTAAAGTGTAAAAGTTTAATGTTATTTGTGTTTGTACCATTTCGTACGAAATGGATGATGTATTGTCATTTCGCACGAAATGGAGTTTGCCATTTCGTGCGAAATGGAACATGTCATTTCGTGCGGAATGGAAACCCTATAAATAGGGGTGTTGGGTTTTCCATTTGATACGGTTCGGTGAAAGTTGTCACAAAGTGCTGTCAAATTCTCTACGTGTATTAACGGCTAAAATCAATGGAAAACCAGTTTTAAGTGTATTTCTCTGCTTCTACTCACATTCTAACACCGATTCTCAGTTACTAGATTGTTTCAGCCTCTCTAGTGACTTAGATTTGACTCAGACCGACTCATTTAGGTCGAATATCGATCCTACAAGTGGTATCAGAGCTCAGGATGAGTCAAATCGGCTGAATCAGTGCTTTGAATGGTTTAGAACTCTCTATTTCTACTCATTCTTGGATTTTTGAACGATTCCATGGATATAACGTGTAAAACACCATTTTAATCATTCCTTCAAAGTTTCAGACCTTAATTCGGACTAAAATTGATCAAAAAGTGCCAAAAACATCATTCTGTGTGAAAATGTATCATTTTGTATGAAAATTGTGTCCATTCCGTACGAAATGAACCATTTCGTGTGAAGTTTTATCATTTCGCTTGAAAAGTTTGTCCATTTCGCACGAATTGGACCATTTCGCTTGAAAATCCGAATTGTCTGATCATTTCGCACGAATTGGAACATTTTTCTTCATTTCGCACAAAATGGCATTCCAATTCGTTTGAAATTATCGTTTCGCTTGAAAGATCATTTCGTTTGAAATCATTCCGTTTGAAACAATCCATTTCGTTTGAGGTTCATTCCGTTTGAAAATCCAAATCGTGTGAAACTCATTTCGTTTGAAAAGTGAATTTCTCAAAAACTTAGAAATTTTTTCGAAACTGTTTTCATAGTCTAAAATGGATAACCAAGAATTTTATAACATGTTTTCCAGAGGGGGAATGACAACAGTTCAAACTCCAGCGAGCATTGCACAGAACGTAAACATGGAGAACGAGCTTGGTACAATGCAAAAGCCACCAAAATTAATGAACATTGACGAATATTCAGGGTGGTTAGAGAGGTTTAAAACCTGGGTACAGGCAAATCATTTTGAATGTTGGATGAAAATTGAGTCAAAGTATGTACCTCCGACGAATGGATCGGGTATTGAGAAAACAATTGGCAGCTTAACTCCGCTTAAACAGGAAAGCTTTAAAGCCGAATAGAAAATGATGAGTATCTTGCAGCAAGCAATCAAAGAAGATATTTTAGTTCTGCTACAACATCAGGATAACTCACAGTCTGTTTGGAATGCATTAAAAGTGAAGTTTCTTGGAAGTGTTTCGATGATAAAGAGCAAAATGGCATTGCTGAAAAAGGAATTTGATATTTTTACGGGTATCAAGGGTGAGACAACAAAAGAGTTGATCGAGAGATATTGTCATCTGGTTGTAGAGATGAAGCGTTTGAACATAACCAAAACAGATGAAGAGTGGGTTGACAAGCTGGCAGATGCTTTACCGTATGATGAGTGGGGCACATATTTGTTGGTTTTGAAAAATAACTTGGAATATGTTGGTTTCAATCTAAGCACGTTCATCGAGAAAATTGAATCGCATGAGCTTGAACTTAAAAAGATTAGAAAAATGAAATCTTCTAATGTACAACAAGATGTTTAATTGTACTACAAAGGAAGTTCATCAGCAACATCTACCCCAAGTCCAAAAATTCAGACAGCATTTAGTGCTGATTCTACATTTGGAGTTTCCCAAAGCACACCAAGCAACAGTTATTCACCATTCACAAGCTTCGAACCAAATTCTAAGGTTCAGAGTTCACAAGACCAAGCTTATACTCAAAGTTCTTCAGGGTCAAGCAATCAAAGTCACAGTCAAGGGATTCAGTGCAATATAGCTGTGAACATCAAGAATGGTCAAGATTTTATCGAATCAACAGCAAAACAGCATATAGCATTACTTGCTTCAGTACTTGAGTCCTATGAAAGTCTTGTTGTCGGGAAAATTGGAAATCCTGACATGACAAAAGAAGACTACGATCAGATCGATCCAGAGGATCTGGAACTCATAGATATCAAGTGGGGGATGGCAAGTCTTGTGAGAAGGGCACAAAGATTCATGGAAATAACCGGTCGAAACAATCTCGCGGGACCTGATTATAAGCTTGGATTTGACAAAGTGAAAGTTACGTGCTTCAAATGCAAAGAAAAAGCGCATTTCAAACGCGAGTGTCCAAACAGGGAAGTAAACAATCATCAGAATCCATTCACAAATGACTACTACCGACAAGCAATCTATCACAAAAATAGTCAACAGCCATTCAATCCAAGACCTCAAATTGAAAACAAACCAGAAAAGGCTCTTTTGGTTAATCAAGATGATGAGAAGATTGCGGAAGGGTTTAGTTGGGATAAATATATTCCTGGTGAGGGTCTTGCTATGATGGCAGAGATTTTTGAAGAGCCAGAATGTGTTGTTGAAGCTGAGGAAGTCGGTGAAGTAATGAGTGAAGAGAGTATGGCAGAGCTTGAAGAGGCAGCAGCAGAAGTTTATTATTATCAATCAGAATAGCAGATTATTGCTAATTCTTTTAAATCCATAATGCCTCCTAACATGTTTGATTCTTTTGCAGGATTCTTCATGTAGGATCGATTTCTGACCCGAACGAGTCGTTCAGAGGCGTTCTACTCAAAATGAAAGGCGGAAACAGACATGATGAGTTGAGTTCAGCTAGATATCACTTTAACTGTCATTTATATTGATCTGAAACAAATTTACAGCAAGACGACACTTCGACAGAGCTTCGCTGTCGGAAACAACACTCCGAATCCCGTTCCAAATGACAGGGTATTATATCTATATATAGGCATCCTAATTCCGTACGAAATACACTCACACGATATTACAATAAATGCAGAATTACAACCTAATTCTGTGCGGAATTACTCGATCATCTTCAAGCGAAATTAGATGCTTCATGCGGAATTAGCTTCATGTCTTGATTTCTTGATCTTCGTGCCCTGAGCAATGCAAGACTCGATACAAGACGAAGTCGACAGACGTATGCACCAACAGACTCCCCCTCGAATGTTGACGAGTCTACTGTGTCGACTCTTCGCATCTTCAGTCTTTACCAGTCTGACCGCTCTCTCTGAAGTATCTTACAGTAAAACTTTTGTCAATCTTCTTTCAGCACCAACACACTCCCCTCGAATAATCACATCTTCCTTCTTTCTTATACCAGGATCTGAAATTGGCTCTATCTTCTCTCCAATTCTCTTAATCAGATCTCTTGATTCCTTAAGTTCATTAGCATCATCAGTTTGCGTGAACTTGAGTTCCAGAATCGTAACCTGGCTCACATTCTGCTCAGGTATCTTCAGACTCTTCCTTTCGATATGCTAGATGCTTTCACAGGATCAGGATTGAAATCTTGGTCAAATCTTAGACTCAGAATCCAGGCTATCCTGCACATCCTCTAATTCATAATAAATCTCACAAATTTATCATTTGACGAATTTATAATTACAGACTCTCCTTCAAATCAAACTAGAATGATTTACCAATGATAATTCTGATGAACCACATGTAGGATTGTTTAAAAAAACATATTTGTTTAAAAACACAGACTCCCCGTCACAAAATGTCATCATGTTTAACACTTGGGATTTTGAAAATCAGCTCTTGAACACCAGTTGTCGAAAATCTTTTTGAATTTTTCAAAATTTATGCTAAAACACACTCAAAATCTTTTTGAAATTTTTATAGAAATGCATAAATGAAATATTTACAAACAATATTTTTTGTGAGTTTGTGAAAGAGGATCATATCAGTTTATGAGACAAATCATCAACACCGTTAAGCTTCATTTCATTTTAAATTCTAAACAATTCACTTAGATTGTCAGTATACTAGTCCACTTAAATTTTCATACAAAAATTCAACTGTTTCGAGATACAAGATTAATGTTTTAAGAACTTAAACTTATTCGCGTGTCCCACCTCTTGAATATACTCCCGTATCTAGATCCCAATATTCAGTCTTACAGGTGAGTATACCTAGATAATATCTGTAAAAGGGTTAAATGCGAAACCATGAGAGCTCAGGTCAGAACTTCCGTTCAGCAAAGAGATGATGGCTCGACTTTAGGTGTGTCCCCTTTAGAGGATCTTTTCTTCAACAGCACATGATTAGCATTTTTTCAATGTTTCATCATTTTTTATACTAAGGGTTGCGCTATATTTCAAGCAATTTGCAAAGTATTATACGGGGACTAGGCCATTGCTTCCGCAAAATCAGAAGTCCCGGGATAATACCCCAGATATCACTGAGTATAAAGACCTAGTATCTCAGAAAGAGGGACCTTTCGAGATACAAGATTAATGTTTTAAGGACTTAAACTTATTCGCGTGTCCCACCTCTTGAATATACTCCCGTATCCAGATCCCAATATTCAGTCTTACAGGTGAGTATACCTAGATAATATATGTAAAAGGGTTAAATGGGAAACCATGAGAGCTCAGGTCAGAACATCCGTTCAGCAGAGAGATGACGACTCAACTTTAGGTGTGTCCCCTTTAGAGGATCTTTTCTTCAACAGCACATGATTAGCATTTTTCAATGTTTCATCATTTTTTGTACTGAGGGCTGCGCTATATTTCAAGCAATTTGCAAAGTATTATACGGGGACTAGGCCATTGCTTCCGCAAAATCAGAAGTCCCGGGATAATACCCCAGATATCACTAAGTATAAAGACCTAGTATCTCAGAAAGAGGGACCTTTCAAACAAGATTTCGGGGGTTACCCATATATCCGAGAAATGTTCCCCACGATATAAGTAAGTTTGAAATTTAGGTATATATCTCGAAAACAATCTACTAAATGTATAAAAACCTACTGGCACATCCGCAGTGAGATTGTTTATCACTTTTTCTTTTTCCAAATCTTTAGCATGTTGTGATAGTCCACTGATGTACTATCATTTCCTCTTTTATACAACAAAACTAATTTTGATTTTATCATGTTTTTGACATTTTCAACTTTTCTAATGTTTTTGGATTTTCTGAAATTTTTACTCCCCCTAAAATGCAAACACATTTAAAGAAATTTGAAACAAACTGTATAAGTAAATTGACAACTGTTGTGAATCGCTTCAATTCGCCATCCACTCGGCATAAACAATCAGAACTCCCCCTTACAACAAACTATTTTCCCATTTAGATTTCAAAACACTTAAGTTTATTTTAATCAAAATGGTTTTCCGGAAAATAAGTTTTGTTTTAACCAATTGTAGGTTAGGGGTTCATCATATTGTCCATTTTCAGAAATACCAGTTGTATGAAGATTACATCAAGTTCAAATCAATGACCTTGATTAATCACTTGTAATATCAAACCTCTTTACCAGTTGTAGGATACCAATTGTAGGATAAAAACCAACCTATAGGTAAATACCATCAAACCTGTTACCAAGAAAGATGCCGGTCCTGCTTCACTCTTACAAACCTGGAAGCTCCGGCAAGTCACACCTAAACACTTTCAAAAACAAATTTAAGTAAGATGCCGATTCATGTTCCACGATTACCAACTTGGGAACTCCGGCAAGTCAGGATTTTACTAGTGAAAGACTGCCATCCAAGCCTGACCAAACTTGGATGTTTCCTCCTCACCTTCATTTGGGTAATATGATGCTTTCTTTGTTTCATAAAAGTCCTTTACCCCTTTAACCTTTCCCTCAACCATTTTTCCAAAAATCTTTTTAACATTTCCGTCAAAAGCTTTCTCAATATCAAATTCTTTCTTTTCAGAATAGAATTGATTCGATATCTCAACTTTCCCAACTTTTGATTTAAAATTTTCAGCTCGCAATAGTGGAAAGTTCACATTATCCATTGTCGGAACTGAGTTTTCATCTTTTACCTCAACCTGTGGCTCCTCTGTCTTTGTTGAATCAGATTCATCGCCAGATTTTATCTCAAACTTCTTAACAACCCAAATTTGGTTGTCCTTGGCTTTCTTTTTATAAAACTTTTTCTTTGAACACTCACCAACGTCATAAATTGAATTTTCAAAAATTTTGAATTTTTCAGTTGGTGGTTCAATTTTCTCAACAACTTTTCCTTTGAGTTTTTCAGAGACTCCCTGTTTTGTTTTTGTTTCTTGAGAACAGTTCCATGCAATGTGACCAACTTCATTGCATTTGTAACAAGTTCTAGTCTCCTTTCTATGAAAAACTCCAGTCCCCATTCTCTCTTGCTTTTACGCAAGGAATTCTCTGTTTGATTGCCTCCAGAATGAGCTTTTTAATTCCTCCTCACAGCTAGTTCCTGAAACAAATTTTGTGTTTGTTTTAGAAATTTTCTCATTTTTATGATTTTCAGAAGGAGTAAAACCTAAACCTTTTCTTTTGAAATTACCGTTATGGTTTTGTTTCTTTTGAAAACCAGAACCAGAACTGTAACCTTTTTTCTTGTTTAATCACTGTTGAACTCTTGAAGTGTGTTTTTTAGGTTTTGCAGAAAGATTTAAATCTTTTATTTCAGAAATATTAATTTCTATTAGTTTGAAAACCTTTTTTATCAAATCAGTTTTAACACTTCTTATTGGAAACTCTTTATCAAAATATAATTTGTCAGAATCATTCAAAGTATATGCAACTTCGAATGTTTCGTCATTCAAATTTTCTTTTGATAACAAAAATTCTTTACTATAAACTCTTTAGCCGATGACTTTGAACTGTTGACCGAAGAACTCGAACTTCCAGACTCAGACTTTGACTCAGACTCCTCATCTTTATCCAACACCTGATCGACCACCTTTTTAATTAACTCGGACTCATGATCAGTGTCAGATGATGTAAAAGTGATGTCAATATTTTCTGGTAACTCATCGGTTATATCAGACTTCAGTTTTATATTGACTTCTTTTTGGACTTGCTCCTCATTTGGTTTCCTGGGAGAATAACCTTCCCAGATCGGAGGCGGACGCTTGTTGTAACTAACACTCTGTTTCTTACCAGTATCCTTCTTCTTCGGCTTCTCATCTTTAAATGCTTCAAGACCTGCAACAGTTGGATTAATTCGGTCAATAAGATAATCAGTACTAGAATAACTCTGTAATAATCGTCTGATTCTCTCATTTTCTATCTTTTCAGTTTCCAACTATTGCTTCCACTTTGCACTTTCTTCAATGTAGAAATTGATAGCTTTCTGCTTCGACATCATTACAGCATTCATCATTGTCAGTGCATCTTCTCTTTCAGAATTTGTCTTTTGAAGACCAGTCACCGTCCTATTCAACACGTCATATGATTCTTTCACATAATTGAGATCAAATAGTAACTTTTCTATCATCTTGTCTTTCTCACTCAGTTTTTCATCTTTTTCTGCACACGGTTTGCAAGACTTTAAACACTTTAAACAAGGCTTGATGACTTCCACAATCTTTTCAACTTCAATTATCTTTTCGACTTCAACAACTTTTTCTTTGGCTTCAACCACCTTTTTGATTACTTGAAATACTTCTTCAGCAAATTGAACTTTGTCACTATGTTCAGAATTTCTTTCTTGATCAACACTTTCACATTTCTTCTTTTTCTGGTCTTTTGCTACTCGTCTCTTCTTCAGTTTCTCCAAGCGATCTGCAAAATAAAATTGAAAACTTTTAGGAGATAACTGAGTTTTTGCAATATTAATATGTTTTTCTTCCTCATCATCACCACTGTCATCAGTTGGTGATTTATCAAACTCTATTGTGTTTTCTGAATCTGATGATGATTGATCAACAACTGTTGTTTGTTCTGAACTTTCTTCCGATGAAATAGTCTCTTCATCTTGATTCTTAGCCTTAACACCAATCAAATTCATCCATTCTGTAAACAAATCAGGTTCTTGAATGACTTTTGCAACTAGAGCAACAACTTGTGAATCAGGTGGAATGTATTTGTCCCAGTTGAAGCCTTCTGCCACTTTTTCATCATCTTGATCAATGATGCCATAATAAGCTTTCTTGTTTGCATCTTCGATCATTCTAGCATGAGCAGTTTGTGGTTCCTTTTGTTGTTGTGGTTGATGACCAACTTGTTGATATATGGCTTTTCGATAGTAATCATCTTTTCCAAACGGATTATTTGCTCCTTTTTCTTCTTGATTTTTGCATTCTCTCTTGAAATGGCCTTTCTCTCTGCATCGAAAACAAGTAACTTTAGATTTATCAAAACCCAAAGTTGAAACATGTGCATCCAGAAGATCATTTCTTCCTGTAATCATTCTGCATTTTTTCTGCTCTCCTCAAGACACTCGCTAAACACCATTTGATGTCCATAAGTTCCATCTCTTCAGCATCAATCTGATCGTAATCCTCTTTTGTCAGCATAGGATTTCCGATTCTTCCAGCAACCAATCCTTCATACGATTGTAGCACAGTAGCAAGTAACTCCATGTGGTCTTTAGCAACTTCTTCAGAAAAGCTTTGACCATTCGGAAGATTTAATGCAATGTTGCATTGTATCACACAACCATTTCCAGTTTTTGAGCTTTGATGTTGAAAGCTTGTAGTTGAACTCTTCGGATTCACACTTGGATCCACTACTGCTGTTTGGACTTTGGCTGACTGAATCAGATGAATTTCCAGCACTAAAAGCAGTTTGGATTTTAGGACTCATTTCAACATCTTGAACACCACCTTTGTAATACATTTTAACATCTTGTTGACCACTCGGATTGTTCATCCTTGCAATCTTTTGCTGTTCAAGATCTTGACTTTCAATCTTTTCAATGAACTGTGAAATAGTCAAATTATCATATTCCCCGGTGTTTTTCAAAATCATCAAAAATGTACCCCACTCTTTCTGAGGTAAAGCATCAGCTAACTTATTGACCCATTCATCTTGACTCTTCTCTATTCCCAACAAAGACATAGATTAAACTAAGTGGCAATATCTTTCAATCAGCTTCTTTGATGTTTCTCCTGCCAGGCTTGAAAACAAATCAAATTCTTTCTTTAGCAGTGCTTTCTTGCTCTTAATCATTTTCTCACTACCCTCAAATTTAACCTTTAATGCATCCCAGATTGAACGCGCAGTGTTATCATGTTGAAGCAGGATAAAATTGTCTTCCTTTACAGCTTGTTGTAACAAACTGATCATCATTTTTCTGCTTTATACATGTCTCTCTCTTTGTCATTCAATTCCGAAATTGATTTTGTCACACCCAAATCAGTACGTGGTCTAATGTATTTCTTCTCAATGCACTCCCAAGATCTCAAATGATTAGCTTGTACCCAGTTTTCGAATCGATCTTTCCATCCATAATACTCTTCAATGCCCATAAGCTTCGGGGGCTTTTGCAAAGTTCCGGTTTCGTTCTCCATGTTCATGCTTTGAGCAATAGCAGCTGGAGTAGTCGGGGACGACGCAAACGCGTTATAGAACTCTTCTTCCATGATTCGGTAACACATTTTTCAAAAATAGCACTTCCAAACGAAATTAACCTGCACACAAACTTCAATCGAAATTAGTGACTTTCAAACGAAATCAGTTAATTCCGTGCGGAATTACTCAGTTTCACACGAAATTAAATTTGACACGAGATTACTCAAACGGAAATAGAATCTTGCGCGGAATTAACAAGACTTTCAAACGAAATTAATCTGAGAACTTTAGTTTCGTGCGGAATTAGTATGCTGATGTCATCATTTCGAACAAAATTTCAAGCGAAATTAGAGATTTTATCAGTCTTAGATCAAATTTATGTCCAATTCTCTCAAGGCTTTGTTAAAACATTGTTTTGCATGTTATGTGAGAAATTCAGATCATTTTAACCGTGGAAACTTGTTCAATTAAGAAGAGGCGGAAACAGACATGATGAGTTGAATTCAGCAAGATATCACTTTAATTGTCGTTTATATTGATCTGAAACAAATTTGCAACAAGACGACACTTCGACAGAGCTTCGCTGTCGGAAACAACACTCCTAATTCGTTCCAAATGACACGGTATTACATCTATATATAGGCATCCTAATTCCGTACGAAATACACTCACACGATATTACAATACATGCGAAATTAAGACTCGTGCGGAATTACAACCTAATTCCGTGCGGAATTACTCGATCATCTTCAAGCGAAATTAGACGCTTCATGCGGAATTAGCTTCATGTCTTGATTTCTTGATCTTCGTGCCCCGAGCAATGCAAGACTCGATACAAGACGAAGTCGACAGACGTATGCACCAACACTTCAGCGAGCCAACTACAGGTTTTTCTCCACAATATGATGTCGAAAAAGCTCTGGTTGAAGAAATCATAGACGTTTCTAAAGAAATGAATGAAGAAACTCTGAAGGAGATAGCTGACAAGGCGTTGATGGTCAAGTTGAAAGAGGTAGACAAAACACAAGAGTCAGTGTCTGTCGAAACGGAGTCTGTCAAAACGGAGTCTGTCGAAACAGAGTCAATCGAAAAGGAGTCAGTCGAAAAGGAGTTCGAGTTCAAATCAGAAAATCTGGATATCAAATCAGGAGAAAAATCAGAGTCTGAGTCTAACGGGTTTGGTAAACTGGATATTAAAACTGATAAAGAAGAAAAGGTTTCTGAAAAGATTGATCAAATTCCTGAAACACCATGCGAAAACTGTTTAAAACCCTGCATGGATTGTCTTGAAAAAGACAAACGGTTTCAAGAATTGAAAAAATATACTGACAACGTAAAATTTGATCTTAATGATGTGAAAGAAGCTTATGACACTTTATCACATTCAATCAAAATGATTCAAAAGGAGAGTTTAGAAAATGATAAAGCTACTAATTTGCTAAAAGCTACAATCATGGATAAGCAGATGGAGATTAACATTCATCTGGACACAATTGCATCTTTGAAAAAGGAACTTGAATTAATGCGAATTGAAACAGAAAGAGTTGAAAAGAAATTGATCAGTTATATTGCTTCATCTTATGTGATTGATCAAATTGTTCCTCAACAACCTGATGCTAAACCTGCTTTCAAAAATGTTCCACCCCCAATATGGAATCATTATACACAGAAATATCCAGATGGGGTGGAAGCAGCTTTGAATCTCAAGTTGAGAACTGTAGAGAATGAGTTACCGGAACACATTGATGTTACATTCTCTCCATTTGACACCGACAACGAGTCACAAGTGATTAAAACTGTTGTTGATCAAGTGTTGGATGAAGAAAGTGATAACTCTGATTTCGGTATGGTTAAAACTCATTTGGAGAATTCCATTTCTGATTCTGAAGATGACGAAAACTTTCTGGATAAGTTCATACCAAAATCAGATAAAGTTGTGAATGGTGATTCGATCATTGTGGCTTACACAATGACCGGAACTGACAAACTATATACTGATTTTGAATTTCCAATTCAGAATGCAAAATTGGAAAATGTTGAAAAGGTTTATAAGCTTGTGGAAATTGACATTTCAGAGGTTAACAACAATGCATTTCTATCAAAACCGAAAAAGTCTTTTGTGAAACAACAACCAAAAAACCCAGGAAAGAAAGACTGGGTGGGTAACAATGGTCATAACAAAAAACATGGTAACAATTTCAAAAGGAAAGGTGTCAGTTTTGAGAAGAAAATGGATAAAAAGGAGGTTAAACCAAAAGAAAAGTTGAGCGATGTATTTGTTGCGGGTAAGAATACAGTTGCTGAAAAAGATTATATCTTTAGTCAGAAAGCAGTTGACGATTTCAACGCAGCCAAAAAGTTGAAAGATGAGACCAACAGATCCACTTTTGTCGAATATGACAAAAGAATATGTTATCGCTGTAATGAAATTGGTCACATGGCCAAACAGTGTGTTAAGAGGATTGAAAAACCAGTTTTCCAGAAACCCAAACCTAAAACTTCAAATGATGTTAAGGGAAAAACACCGATGTTTTCCCCATGCGTATTCTGAAACGCGGTGAAACTTTGAAGTCCGAGAACAAGCCAAAATCAACCTTTGAGATTGGTGAATCTTCAAAAATTCAAAAGACTTCAAAGGTTTATCCCAAAACAAAAAATTTTCAAAACCAATCATGGGTGGAAAAACCTAAACGTTCGTTTGAAGAATAGAAAATGGGAAAGGAGTTAAAATTTGAATCAAAAGTTTGTGCAACCAATGTTAAGAACCTTGAGTTTGAATTGGACAAATTGATTGAGGAATTCCCACCAATCAAGGAGGGAGTTCTTAAATCAAAGACAAAACCTGTTGTTCCAAACATTATCTTCAACATTCCAAAAGTTGATGTGTCTCATGATATTATGTTTGGTAGTGTTCCAAATGTGAAGAAATCTTGGGCATCGTTGTTCAACTAAAATGTCTTTGATGTGTGCAGGGGCTTCCGAGGTCGATCATCTCAAAGTGGATCATGGATAGCGGCACCTCGAGGCATATGACTGGGATGTTAGCACTACTCTATGATGTCAAATCAATTAATGGTGGATATGTTGGCTTTGCGGGAAATCAGGGAGGAAGAATCTTAGGTGAAGGAATTCTTACCAATGGAGTTGTAATGTTTGATAAAGTGAACTACATCGTTGAACTTGAAAACAATCTGTTGAGCATATCGCAGATTTGTGACAAGTCGTTCACAGTTCATTTTACAAAAAATGAGTGTTTGATCATAAAACCTGGTTTTAAAATTCTAGAAGATACGGTGTTGATGCGCGCTCCGCGTGAAAAAGATTTGTATGTCCTAGACATGAGCGTCGCAACAACAACAGACAAAAAGAAACAGTGTTTTGTAACTAAAACAAAAGCAACTGAAAAAGAATCAAGAATGTGGCATCGTAAGATGGGTCACATTCATGTGAGAAAAAATGAATTTCTTAATTCACAATGATCTTGTTGAAGGTGTTAATCTGAAAAATTTCCATCTAAATGATGATTGTGTAGAATGCAAAAAGGGGAAGCAAACGAAGAAGCCACACCCAAAGAAGCTTTTGAACTCTATCAGACTACCGCTCGAAAGGCTCCACATTGATCTTTTCGGACCGGTAAATGTAAAGAGTTTTAGTGGAGATCTGTATTGTCTAGTGGTAACTGACGACTTTACAAGATTTTCTTGGGTGATGTGTCTCGAAAGTAAAGATGAAACGTTTAATTCGTTGATGATTTTATTCAAAAAGATGGCTGTCGATCAGAAGAATTCGAAGTGACAACAGAACGGAGTTTAAAAACAATCATATGCTCGAGTTTTGCAATGACAAAGGCATTCTTCATGAATTCAGCGCACCGTATACTCCACAACAAAACGGTGTCGCAGAACGAAAGAATTGCACACTGATCGAAACAGCTCGAACTATGCTAGCCGATTCCAAATTTCCGATATTCTTTTGGAGTGAAGCAGTTGCTGCAGCATGTTACACGTGAAATAGTGTTCTTACAGTAAAGAAGTACAAGAAAACCTGCTTCGAATTACTTCATCGCTATAACCCAAATCTGAAATTTTTAGAACCGTTTGGATCACCATGCACATTTATTGATCCAGATGGTAAACTTGGTGCAAAGGTTAAGAAAGGTTTTTTTGTAGGGTATGCAAGTCCACTGAAGAAAGTATTTGTTCCATGCTTGGGGAAGATTATACAAGTTCAGCATGTTGATTGTCAACGGCATACAGCTCCGAGTCAACTTCCCGGAAATAGATTGCTTTTTGATTATGAAAAACTCTGGGAATCATTCCAATTGCTGACTGAACCAAGTGAGGAGGAACTAGTATTATTATACCAACATCAGCAATCTATGTCACAAGAACAAGTGCCAAGACCGTTGGTAGTTTCTCAGCCCACCGTGGGTGCAAATGATCACGAGGCCGGTCCAAGTGGAACTGCACACGAAACCCCAGAAGAACCAGCTCCAATATTTGATCGTTCTGACGACTCTGAATCGGAAGCCGATCCGATTTTTGACGAGGAACCAAATATTGAGACTTCAGAAGCTGATGATCACACGGGTGATCAGGACATTACAAATTTGTAATCGGAAGTGAGCGTGCCAGACACAGTCATGCCGAGAACTTTGTCTTATCATCCATCAGAACAAATAATTGGTGATCTTCACAGTGGCATGAAAACGCATGATCAAATCAACAAAGCTCTTACATGTTTTTATTCATCTGTCGCTCCTTTACAGGAAGAATACTCATTGAAATGTTTCATCTCGCAGGTAGAGCCGAGAACTTATAAAGAAACATTAACTGAGGAAAGCTGGGTAAATGCTATGCAGGAGGAGCTACTGCTGTTTGAGAAACTTGGAGTGTGGAGATTGGTGGATCTCCCGGAAAATCAAAAGCTAACGTAGACCAAGTGGGTATTCAAGTGTAAGCGGGATGATAGAGGGGTTATTGTGAGAAACAAAGCACGTTTGGTAGTCCAAGGTTTTAGTCAGCAAGAAGGCATTGACGTTACAGAAGTGTATGCGCCTGTTGCTCGACTCGAGGCAATTAGAATCTTCCTGGCATTCGCGTCTTGGAAAGGATTCAAGGTCTACCAATTAGATGTCAAATCTGCATTCCTTTATGGAAAAATCAAAGAAGAAGTGTACGTTGGACAACCACCGGGGTTTACTGATCCAGTGCACAAAAACAAGGTCTATCTACTCGACAAAGCGCTTTACGGACTACACCAGGCCCCGAGAGCCTGGTACGAAACGCTTTCCCAACATCTGCTGGCCAACGAGTTCATCAGAGGGACGGTCGATAGCACTTTGTTTACAAAAGAGGTTGCAGGACATCTACTCATCGTGCAGATTTATGTTGATGACATAATCTTTGGATCGACAAACGACGAATTGTGCAAAGAGTTCGAGAAGGCTATGAGGAAAAAGTTTGAAATGAGTTCGATGATGATAAAGAAGATGATGAAGAAGAAAATGATGATGACATTATGAAAGATGATGCAGACGATGCTTATTCTGCAAGTAGTCATGATGATGATGATGGGAATGATGACGACGATCAAGGTACTTCAGGCATCAAAGTTACTGAAAAGTCAACTAAAGAAAATGTTGATGATTATCTTCATGATGATGCTAATGAAGAACCTGAGAATGCTGAAAGTGAGGGGGAGCATGATGATACAAAGAATGTTGATGAAAGTGATGATCATGTGTCAAGATTGATTCTTCGTCTTGAGCACAACGTAGAGGAAGGAGAAATCATGCATACTTATACTCTGGATGAAATCATAAAGATGACGCATGTTGAAGATATTAATTTCAAGTTTAATTTTGAAGAGGAGCTAAATCAGTTTGATATTAATCAGCAGCCTGAGTATCAGTATAAATACGTTGAAGATGTTGATAACTATGACAGAGTTGAAGTGGAAGACTGCAGTGATGAAGAACAGTCTGAGAATGTGAATGTTGATACTTCTGACTTTCCGACGCTTGCAGAATTTCTTCAGTCAGGCGAATGAAGATGAGTTAAGAAGGAAAGTTGCAGAAAGTATAAAGAATAAAAGTTTTGATGAAATGTCAAAAGATGAACGTCACGAAGAAAGAAAGAAATGGTTTAGAAAAGATTCTGAAAGAAAATTCAAAAGACCACTGAAGTACTACAAGAGAGACAGAGAAGTTTCTTTGGGAGACATAATCAGTTGGGGATATCTGTCGCAGGTGAATGCATATGCAATCCGACGAGAGTTTGGAGTTCAATATTTTGCATATATTCAAGACAGAATGCCTCTGCCATGGTGGGACGTAGAAGAACTACCCGAGGTCAGAACATTATCGTATCATGTCAGAGAGCGTGATATACCGACGTGGGGTTTGATGAAGTTCGAAGCGTTTAAAGACTTTAAACACTGGAAGCCACATCAACCTAAGAAAGTCAAAAGGGAGGATCTAGTCACAGGAGTTGAAGAAACAATCTTGCAAATTAAAAAGCCAAGAGTGATAAAGAACATTCCACTGCCAAAGATGGAGCAAGATTTTCACAAAGGGTTTTTATGTTGGGTATACAGCTGCATGTCAACGAAAGCTGTGATTACATACAAAGTGGAGAATAAAGTCAAATACATTCACTTGTATGATCCTATGTGGATAGTCAACTGTTCTGCAAAAGATATCGAGTGTTTGTTCGTAAACAAGATTGGTTACAAAGCTGAAGATAAAGACCAAGCATTGCAGTTTCAGAAAGTTGCAACAATCTGTTTTCAGAAAGGAATCAATTCTGAAAATGCATGGTCGTCTAAGTGGAGAATGATAGAGAAAGAAGAGGCTCTAAAAGCTGAGAAAGAAAGGAAAGAACGTGAAGAGAAAGACAAGATTGCAAGATATACAGTTGTGCAAAGGATGGCTGAAGAGGAAAAGAGAGCTGTTGAAGAAAATGAAAAGCTCAGGAAGTTGTTATTGAAGAAACCAAAGCAAAGAGAAGAAAAATTCAAGTCTCTGTGAAGGAAGTGCTGAAGACAGACTGACTGGAGACTACGGTAATATCCAAGGGGGGGTTTGTTGGTACACAATGTCTATCGCCTACGTCAACAGTCTAGGTCGTGTCAGTAGCTTGTAATAGGGGTGTAAAGTGTAAAAGTTTAATGTTATTTGTGTTTGTACCATTTCGTACGAAATGGATGATGTAATGTCATTTCGCACGAAATGGAGTTTGGCATTTCGTGCGAAATGGAACATGTCATTTTGTGCGGAATGGAAACCCTATAAATAGGGGTGTTGGGTTTTCCATTTGATACGGTTCAGTGAAAGTTGTCACGAAGTGCTGTCAAATTCTCTGCGTGTATTAACGGCTAAAATCAATGGAAAACCAGTTTTAAGTGTATTTCTCTGCTTCTACTCACATTCTAACACCGATTCTCAGTTACTAGATTGTTTCCGCCTCTCTAGTGACTTAGATTTGACTCAGACTGACTCATTTAGGTCGAATATCGATCCTACACTGATGGTATTCCAGACGAGGATCCTTTTGTTTTTCCTATTCTAGTTCATGGTCATCTTATCATCGGGCATCCCGATGGTGAGCATGTCGTGGCACGGATCCTCACTCCTGTTCCCCTCATGGTCATCCCACCTGAGGATTGGCCTTTTGATGATCTATTTGATGATGATTTTGATCTGTTTATAGATGGTCCTCCCGATGATGCCCATGGTGATGGAGAGCTCGATGAGGACGTTGTTGATATTCCACTTCTTGGGATCCCCGTTATTGAGATTTCTTCTGATTCTAGTTTACACTTTGTCTCAGGTTCCTTTGAGTCTGTGACTTCCTCCGCCTTACAGGCAATTGGATTGCGATGTTGTGTCACTGATTCTGATGACGATACGGCCATGCCAGCTGCACCGTCTCCTCCACATGACTTTGAGCCTGGACTTGAGCCTGATTTTGTCCCTGTTGATCAGCCTGTTGATGCACCCGCTGATCCTGAGCCCTTAACTGATCATGACCCTATTCCTTTTGGCATACCTGACATTGCACCCCTCATACCTGACCCAGTTCCTGCACCCGTGGATCCTCTTGTTATTGAGCCAGTCACTCCTCCACTTGCACCTGCACCCGCTGATGTTGCTCCTTTTCACCCAGTGGAGTCTGATGTTCATCGTGTTGATCTCCCTATCGTTTTCTTGCAGGACATTAGGGCTGGCAATAGGTAACCTGTAGGTAACCTGCTAAGACACGATAACCGAAAAGTACACCATTTGATTTTTTACGTTTTTAAAAATAATCAAAATTTGAAAGTTAGGATCCATTATTTCTTCTTCTAGGTGCATAAAATATCCATATGTCTTATAAAAATTAGATATAAAGTAGTTACACGAGTCGTATTCATGTTTAAAATTTTTGTTGTTCGCATTATCAGATACTTGTTAAACTTGCTAAGACACGATTTGCCAGCCCTACAGAACATACCCGCACCCCGTCCAGGGGAGGGCACTTCTGGCCAGCAGCCTAGTCATGACCCTCATGTTTCAGCAGCTTACCACACATACTCAGTCTGCACCTTTTGATCCTTATACTTCTTCACCAGTTGATGAGCCATTCCAATGGTTCCCACCTTACACCATGTCGATTTCTGATCCCTACCATCCCTCGCACTTTGCTGGTTATACACGGGATGAGCTACTCTTATCACTTCAGATTCAGTATGAGATTATGAGTCGTAGGATTTTGGAGCTTGAGATGACACCGCGTCCTTTACCATGTCCGTGTCAGCCTGCTTTTGTTCCCCCTCGTTCATCACTGTCCCCGTTTTCGCATCCTCCTGCACCTCTTACTCCAATTCCAGAGTTTGATACTCGATTTCTTACCGTTGAGCAGCAGATCAGTTATCTGTCGCGTCATGTTTATGAGCTTGAGGAGGATCTTGCGCATGTGCGCAGCCTACTTTTTGTTCCTCCACCACCTCCTCCTCCGCCACCATCAGCATAGCCGGTTTTTGGTTTTATGTAGGTTGCTTTGCTTTTGATGAGAGCACTACTATTGAGCTGAGCTTGTGAAACCTTTTGGAGACCACCTTTTAATTGTATGACTGTTGTAGACTGATAGACATTTTGGACAAGGGTAGTGTGACCCTGTGTTCCCTTTTGATATGATACATTTTGTAAAATATGTAACAATATTTGTGGTCGATGATTAATGAAAGCTCAATCGTCATAATCTCATTAAATACGTTGTTAATTTACTTGTTTGTGCTATGATTGTGATGATTACATGCTTACTTGTTATGGTAAACACTATTATATACGTACTAATTATTACACGATCAAGACCTGACCTATACAATCTTCTTTATAGAAGATGCCTCCTCGAAGGAATAATCAGTTGCCCATAACAGAGGCAGAACTGCAAGAACGGATTTCACAAGCAATTGCACAACATGAGGCCTTGGGCTCTGAACACAGCGGAGGTACCTCAGGAAATAACCCACCTCACGGTTGTACTTACAAGCAGTTCCTAGACTACAAGCCTCTAAACTTTGACGGCACTGGAGGTGCTGTAGCTTTCGTAAGATGGGCTGAGAAAACAGACTCTGTGTTGCGAATGAGCAAGTGTGCATCGGAGCATCAAGTCACTTACATTTCTGGACTATTCCTATACGGAGCTCTTTCGTGGTGGAACCACCAGGTTCAGACTCTAGGTGAGGCTGCGGCGTATGGTATGACATGGGATGAGATGAAAGAACTGATGCGCAAGAAGTACTGTTCAAGGGCTGAGATTCAGAAGCTGGAAACCGAGTTTTGGAATCTGAAAATGGATGGTCCTAATATAGCCGAGTATGTGTAGAGATTCCATGATTTGTCTCGTGTTGTCCCCTACATGGTAGAACCAGAATTCAAGCGAATTGAACGTTTCATTTGGGGATTATCACCCCAAATTATGATCATGGTGACTACTTCCAAGCCTCCAACGATCACTGAAGCCGTTGACTTGAGCGCGGCACTGACAGAGGAAGCAATTAGACTGAACAAGTTTTCAATCTCTGAGGGAAAGAAGAATGAGACTCATGTCGAGTCGTCAGGGGAAAACAAAAGGAAATTCTCAAAGTTCAAGAAGGGTACCCGTGCGAGCAACAATGCTAACAAGCTTAGAGACGCTAACCCACCAGTTGAGGCACAAGCTGGTGCTACTGGTGCTGCTACTAGTGCTGAGATTAGAGGAAAAGGGTATATGGGCACCCTGCCCAAATGTGATGTGTGTTAGCTTCATGACACTGGACGATGCAGAGCTGGAAAGTGTGAAACGTGCGGAAAATTTGGCCATGCCAAAGAGACATGCTGGTATGGAGCCGGTCGTGGGAATGGTGGTCAGAGAGGAAATGGTAATGGCAATGGAAACCGTGGTGGAAACGGTTATGGGAACAGAAACCAAGGTGGAAACAACAATCAGGGAGGTAATGGAAATCGTGGTGGTTCTGGAAATCAAGCTGGTAATGGAAACCATGGAGCAAACAACAACCAGGGCGGAAATGGAAATGGAAATGGTCGCCGCCAAGGTTGTTTTGGTTGTGGAGATGTTGGGCATTTCAAGCGGGATTGCCCATATAACAACCAGGCCCAAGGAAGAGTTTTCAATATTGGAGCTAGGGAAGCTCGTCTGGATCCAAACGTAGTCACTGGTACGTTCCCTATCAATCAACACTTTGCATCTGTGCTATTTGATACCGGTGCCGACTATAGCTTCGTATCTCTAGAGTTTAAGGATAGACTTGGGTTAGTTGCCAGTAAGTTAGAAATCCCGTACTCGATAGAACTAGCTAATGGGAAGCTAGTATAAGCAAACGAAGTCATTAGAGGTTGCGTGATAGAGCTTGGAGAGCGTGAGTTTACGCTTGATTTGCTGGCAGTTGAGTTGGGAAGTTTCGACGTAGTAGTTGGAATGGATTGGTTGTCGAGTAATCAAGCAGAGATCGTATGTCATGAAAAGATTGTCCGTATCCCGATGGCGAATGGAGAGACGATTATAGTGCATGGAGAAAAAGCATGATACGCCTCTATGGATTATCAGTTGTTTGAAGGCCCGAAAGTTTTTGCGGAAAGGATGTGTTGCCTTCTTAGCTCACATAGTTGATAAGGAAGCCAAAGTGCCGAAGCTCGAAGATATCCCTGTCGTAAGGGAATATCCTGAAGTCTTCCCCGAAGACTTGCCAGGATTACCGCCCCAACGACAAGTCGAATTCCATATTGACTTGGTTCCAGGCGTTGCGCCTGTAACCAAGGCACCTTATCAACTTGCGCCTTCAGAGATACAAGAGTTATCGACGTAGCTTCAGGAACTTTTGGACAAGGGATTTATTAGACCAAGCTTCTCGCCTTGGGGAGCTCCAGTTCTATTTGTCAAGAAGAAGGACGGTAGTTTTCGTATGTGCGTTGACTACCGAGAGCTAAACAAGTTAACCATCAAGAACCGGTATCTTTTGCCGAGGATTGATGATTTATTTGATCAACGTCAGGGTTCAAGCTACTACTCCAAGATCGATCTTCGATCAGGTTATCACCAGCTACGGATACAAGAAGAGAGTATGCCGAAGACTGCCTTTAGAACTCGTTATGGACATTACGAGTTTCTAGTGATGTCGTTTGGGTTGACGAATGCACCGGTGGTGTTTATGGATCTGATGAACCGAGTTTGCAAACCATATCTCAATAAATTCGTGATTATATTTATCGATGATATTTTGATTTATTCGCGAACGAAGGAAGAGCATGAGCAACACCTTAGAGCCATCTTAGAGCTGCTCAAGAAGGAGAAATTGTATGCTAAGTTCTCGAAGTGTGAGTTTTGGTTGCGTGAGGTACAGTTCCTTGGTCATGTGGTAAACAAGGATGGAATTCATGTGGATCCCACTAAGATCAAGGCAATTAAGAATTGGGAAACTCTGAAGACGCCAACCGAGATCCGTTAGTTTCTAGGTTTAGCAGGGTATTATCGCAGATTCATTGAGTATTTTTCTAGAATCGCTCAACCGCTGACCTCCCTTACTCAAAAGGATAAGAAGTATGAATGGGGAGATAAACAAGAAGAAGCTTTTTAGATTCTCAAGAATAAGCTTTGCGATGCACCTATTTTATCCCTACCCGAAGGCATCGATGACTTCGTGGTATACTGTGACGCCTCGCATCAGGGATTGGGCTGTGTGCTGATGTAGCGATAGAAGGTTATCGCTTATACTTCATGCCAATTAAAGGTTCATGAGAAGAATTACACCACACATGATTTGGAGTGAGGAGCAGTGGTGTTTGCTTTGAAGATTTGGCGACATTATTTGTATGGCACCCGATGCACGATCTTTACAGATCACAAGAGCCTTCAGCACATATTTGATCAGAAAGAGCTTAACATGAGACAGCGACGATGGGTGGAGCTGTTAAACGATTATGATTGCGAAATCAAATATCATCCAGGAAAGGCGAATGTGGTGGCGGACGCCTTGAGTTGAAAAGAGAGGATTAAGCCCATAAGGGTTAGGGCTTTGGAGATGATTATACAGACAGGCCTCTCGTTGCGTATTTGTGTTGCACAGAGAGAAGCTCTTAAGAAGGAGAACATTAAGGATGAATATCTCCGTGGGATGGAGAAAAAGTTGGTACCCAACGAGGAAGGAACCTTGTATTTTATGGGACGAATTTGGGTTCCGCTTTTTGGTGGCCTTAGAGATGTTATTTTTTATAAAGCTCATAAATAGAGGTACTCGATCCATCCAGGATCGGACAAGATGTACCAAGATTTGAAGGATTATTACTGGTGGCCGAGACTTAAGGGCGATGTGGCTACTTATGTTGGGAAGTGTTTGACCTGCGCCAAAGTGAAGGTCGAGTATCAGAAGCCTTCAGGTCTCCTACAGCAACCTGAGATACCCATGTGGAAATGGGAGCAGATCTCTATGGACTTCATAACGAAGTTGCCCAAGACTCCCAGAGGTCATGATACGATTTGGGTAATCGTGGACCGATTGACAAAGTCTACGCACTTCTTGCCGATTAGAGAAAAGGATAATGTGACAACCGGTAATTAACGGCTTCTAATTACGCGATTAACAAACGTGTAAGGCGATAATAAGTAGTGTTTAAGGCACAAATTAACTTAATTAGGCTATTGGAATGCCTAGGAACGCCTATTCGACTTTACGTTACGCGAATGATAATCTGCGGAGAAAACTGCGTAACGATAAACGATAACGAATTGGATACCGTACAAAATGCTGACAACACCGACAAATACGTACTTTCTACGAATATTTTATAGTTATGAATTTAATTTTGTGAATTTATTTTGCTTCCGTTTGTCAAAAACGCATAACGATCGAAAAACGCGACTATGACCGTGATTGACGAACGAACGCGCAAACGCGATTACCGACACTAAAATTTCATATTATGACGTTCTGACGATTTCGGGTTTTGAAAATGGATTCGTAGTTACTAACGGGCCACTTATAACACACAAGCGGGCTTGTGGGCCTTGGGCCCAAGCCCAAAGCCCACTTAAATCAACATTAACCCTACCTATATATTACTAGTGATAAACTAACATTCTTATTAGAAAAACCCTGACCAAACACGCACACAATGAGAAAATTCTGCAGTTCATCTTCCTTGTGAGAAACCCGAGTTCAAAACTCTCTCCTTCTACACGCATACATAAGAGCATTCACATCCAAGGCACCATATTCTGAGTGTGGTGTTTTTAAAATATAAAAAGTATAAAAAGTGGTTGTGAGTGGAGGAGAGAGAAAATGTTACTGTTCATCTGTATATTTGGGGGGACACTGTTCACCCACTATAATTTTTAATATATATTGAAAGTGGTTGTGAGTGAAGTAGAGAGAAAAATGTAATAATAAAGGTATAAAAATATTATTTAATTGAAAAGGAGAGAGAAAAAGTATTTGTTTTTAGTGAAAATGTATTAATATAGGAGTTGTTTTTTAGTGGAATGTATGTATAATTTTAGGGGGTTGGATGTGAATGCTCTAACACAGCGACGCCAAACAAACCTCTCCACTCCCATATTTCACATCCCTCGTTCCTGTCTCATGACCGGCCACATACACACCTCCATCTTCCTCAGCTAAAAGGGTGGCCACCACCGTCGGGTGGTGGCGAGCAGCGGCCAGACGAGAACAAAAAAAAGGGAGCCGACAGACGGCGTCGAGCTCTGGCGAGGTACGGCGTGGCCGACGATGAACCGACAGGGGTTACCGATGACCAGTTTCGGCGGCGTAGCCGGTACGGCGGCGGTGATGGTGGTTCTGAGGATGTTGATGACGATGTGGATGCTAAACATCACAGTTGAAGTCCAGCAGCCCCGATTTTCTTGAGTTTGCTCCGGTAAGTGTCGTTTATTTTTTTTCTTTACTTCTCCGACAATTGGCGGCGACAATGCTGATGTTTGGCTCAACTACAGTTCAAATTTTTAAGTTTTTGGTTCAGATTTGGTTCGAGTCTCGGTCAAGGCAAGTCAGCGGACAGACTTCGAGTTTCGGGTCAGTGGGAGCGAGATTGGTTCAACCCGGTTCGGATGCGGGTCAACAGAGGTCAAGGTGGTTCAGGTCACGGTTCGGTTCGGATTTGAGAAGGTTCGGGACTGTTATGGTTCAACTCGACTTGTTTTGGTTCGTGTTTGGTTCTACGCAGTTCAACTCAGTCAATGCCGGTCAACGGAGTCAGCCGGTCAACAGCAGTCAACACGTGGCCTGGTAAAGTTTTAACGACGCGGAATCTCAAATTACTTAGATATAGATTTTTTTAGATTTATACGCGAACCGAGCTCGACCCGACTAACGGTTTTACATTTAGTGATTTGGTTTCATATTTGACGTTTTGCTATATTGGACGTAAACTTTATATATATTGTTCGTTAAATTGTTGAATTTTGACAAAATATATCGACACCTAGATGTCGGGATCGTCAAAAAACAGAGGAAACTCTGTCCGTTTTTCGTAAAAAAATCCGAAACCCGACTCGTATTTATGATCTAAAAATGACATTTATCGAATTTCGAGTTCTTCTTTTAAAATAAATATAAATATATATTTAATTTGACGACGTTCTGCGATTTACAAAACGAGTTATAAGTTAACGAAACCCGATAATTTATATAAAATAAATTTTATTGTTCATATTTATTTCAAAACACATTGAAACTCGAATACCTTTATAGAATAAATATAATTAGTTATTATATTTATTCCGATCGACGAAAACTCAAAAACTTTTATAAAATAAATACAATTATCTATATTTATTTCAAATGCCCAAAACTCGGAAATATTTTGTAAAATAAATATAATCGTTTATATTTATTTAAAACGTCGATACCTCGTGTAAGTTTATAAAATAAATATAACGCCTTATATTTATTACAAGCGTCAATGATAGATTGTCGCACCATTAATATATTTATTCATTCTCATCTTACGAAGACTACAACGAGACTTACCGCTATCCCTCTACGCTTTCTATCACAATGACTAACACAACTTAGTATGTATGTATATATATTTGATTATATACATACAAATATAGATTCTAAATCACACGGAAAACTAAGACGATCTCGAAACTTAGTTTTATCCCGATTATAAATGGGATCAACTAACAATAGTTTGGTTATTCTAAGTCAAAGTAATAACACCTAAGAATCGTTTAGTTAACGATTCGGTAGAGCTCGGACACGTAGTTTAACTACGTTGTCTTATTAGAAACTGATAAGTTATTCCCTGTTAGGGATGCTATAGTTGCACGCTAGCGAGTTCACATTCTTGGAATGACACTTCGGAATCAAGCTAAGCTAGCTTTGCACAGAAATATCCAGGTGAGTTCAAAACCCCCACTTTTTACGGTTTTACATTTTATAAATTTTTTCGGGGGTGGAAAGACATGCAAGTTTTTGTAAAAGAAAACACTATTTCGATGAACGAAAACACATATTTATACACCATGTTGCAAATGAATTTCAACGAACTCGAATGGTTTACGAAAGGTTTATACTAAACGTACCGGTTTTACAAAACAAACGCGTATTTTCACAAACGTGCATGATTTTCATGACTAGTGACAGGAATGTCCTAGTTACTACAACGGGACTGGGTTGTTCTGCGTACGAACAACGAGACAACCCAATGGGTTTATGTCCCCCTTTTTCTTTTGAAATACATATTAACTAGGGTATGATTAAGCTATGGAATGAACTCTTGGATCACGTGCGAATAGGCGCTAACTTAGGCACCATTAATCCTTTAAGGACCACGGAACAGGGGGTAGATCTATCGGGTACAGGCGAGCCCCACTCACGGTCCTTGTGCGGCCACTTAGAGTGCTTTTGTGTCCCTGTCGAAGTGAATCGACACTTAAATCGTCTACCGGGTTGAGTGCTTCCTATGTCGGCACACATATTAATGTCTTAGCTACACATTAATGATCAACATGTTCATAGACGCATTACATACCTACTTATAAACTGAACTTTCAAATTTTTTTAAGATTCAGTTGATGTAAACTCACAAATACACGGATTTACAAACTTTGGTAACGTTTTTCAAATTATACCTAAGTAAGAGGACGCGCTGATCCTACTTACAAAGGTTCGTTTGGGCTCGGCCCACTCTCTCTCTCTCTCGTGCAATGCACAAAGACTATTGTGGGCTAGACTCACAGTTTTTCATATATCATGCCAAGAAAATAATTTTACTATATTTTCTTAAAAACTTTAAAACCAGTTATCAAAAAGATTTATTTTAAATCTTTTCAAAACAAACTATGAACTCGCTCAACTTTATGTTGATTTTTCGCATGTTTCTTTCTCAGGTTTCATTTTCAAAACTATGGAACGGTTGGAATAGGAGAACCCATGGGAATTCGAGTACTTAGCAGGCGTTCAATTTCTAGAAGTCTTAGCTAATTGCTTCCGCTGTGCAATGAAGATACCGGTCCAGTCACGCCAGCTCTGATATTTCGGGGTGTGACAGATAACACTGGTAAGCTCGTTGAGCTGTACCTAAGGGAGATAGTCGCACGTCATGGAGTGCCTATCTCGATTATATCTGACAGAGACGGAAGATTTGTGTCAAGGATTTGGCAATCTTTTCAAGAAACGTTTGGTTCTCAGTTGAATCTGAGCACAGCATTTCATCCACAGACGAACGGTCAAAGTGAGAGAACGATTCAGACGCTTAAAGATATGTTACGTGCTTGCGTAATGGACTTGGGTGGTAGTTGGGACACTCACCTACCTTTCGTTGAGTTCTCATATAACAACAGCTACCATACAAGCATTCAAGCTGCACCATTCGAGGCTCTATACGGACGAAAGTGTCGATCACCGTTATGCTGGGCAGATGCAGGTGATAGACAACTGGTTGGTCCCGAACTGGTCCAAGAGGCGACAGATAAGATCATGCAGATCCGAGAGCGCATTAAGGTGGCTCATGATCGAAAAAAGAGCTATGCGGACCAAAGAAGGAAACCTTTGGAATTTGAAGTGGGTGAAATGGTTTTGTTGAAAGTCTCACCTTGGAAAGGTATGGCACGCTTTGGGAAGCGTGGAAAGTTAAACCCACGATTTATCGGACCATTCAGAATCCTTGAAAGGAATGGTCCTGTTGTCACACCCCCAAAATCCACCTGCGGAATATCACCGCCCGGGAGCGTGACTGACCAGGATCAAGCCACCAATCATATAGAACAATGTAAATAGTAAAAGTAAATGTAATTAAACCAAACCAATCCATATGAAAGGTGTTCCAAAACATAAGTATAATAACAAAGTTTAGCGGAAGCATGAGAGTAAAAGCCCAACATAAATAAAGTATGTAATGTCAAAATGTTTAATCAAGCATTCACGATCCTTGTCCACAACGACCGTGTCTCCCTGTACAAGCTCCATGCATACCTAACGACCTGCAAGGCATGTAACAGAGAGAGTCAACAACTAGTTGAGCGAGTTCACAGTAAGTAGGTGCGTAATAGTAAGTTCGTTTGTAACGTGCGGCTCTACTGGGCCGATAGTATGTTCTATTGGTGGGGGGCTTCCCATGTTGCATATACACTAGACTATTTATAACCATAAGTGTTCTTCTTACCGAGAACAGTAGTACGTACAAGTTTACGTAGGTCTTACGTAAGTGTCCTTCACAACCGAGGACAGGGGTACGCGGGGGTTTACGTAGGTTTTACGTAAGTGCCTGACACAACCGAGGCAGTAATGAGTATAAGTTCACGTAGGTTTTACGTGAGTGTCCTTCGCAACCTGAGGACAGTGATGAGTACAAGTATACGTAGGTTTTACGTATGTATCCTGCGCATCCGAGGACGATGGTAGATAGTCTAGTAACAGTGTAAGTACAAGTATCTATTCAAATCTCATTCCTTCAATCCCATTCCCAAACCCTGGGAATCCCACGCCTTAGTAAGAGTGTGAACTCACCTTGGTTTGCTCGGTATGCTATTGCTTCTAGTGTTAATTAATGGTTAGGTCCGTTACACACGACCTAAGGTACATTGCACATAACTCGATGTAAGTGTTTGTATTCAATTAGGGTTTACAAGTCTTTGGTATCCAAGCAATTGTGTTCAGTGTGATAATTGTGTACAGAATTATATGAGAAAGATTGTTCACACATACAGGATCATCCAGTTACATACAGTAGCATACAATTATATACATAAACATACAGTAGGCTTTAACACTGGTGTTTGCCATAAACTCAGACACTTATTCACTTATTCATACATATAGCATCAACAAACTCGGATCATGTGCTCATTTTCAAAAGTCGGATCATATACATATCCAAGCATAAAGTCGGAACAATAAATCACACAATATTCGGACCAAGTAAGCTTCGCAAAAGGTCGGACCTAGGTGCATCACAAGAAAAGTAGGACCCCTTTTATACATTCAAAAGTCGGATCCCCCCTTTATCATTAAAAGGCCGGACCCCCTTGTCTCCTTCAGAAGTTCGGACAGGGTTAACAAGCATGAAACCCTGACTATGCTAGCCACAAAACTCGGACCATATTACCCTTGACAAAAGTCGGACCCCCCCCCCCCTTATACAAAAGTCGGACCAATGCCCTCATGTTAAAACTCGGACCAATGCCCTTATATTAAAACTCGGACAACATGTATATGCTCAAAAATTCGGACCTCAAGTCCCTTACAAATTCGGACCATATGTATATAATCGAAAACTCGGACCTCAAGTATTACATACAAAAATTCGGACAAGCATGTTAATCAAAACTCAGATCATGATCAAAACTCAGACTTTTGTGACTTCACAAAACCCTGACTGTTAACTCCGAGTTTCAACCTACGTGATTTCCAAAACCAGTTTACAGAATCAATGGAACAGTTACGTTTGCACAGACTACAATCAAAAACCCTAATTTCATACATTGGCCAGTGCTGTAATCCAATTATCAATCAACAATTCTTACATATCATGTGTCTTAACATCAGGCAAATGAGTATACAACTAATCAAAACCATTTCACAATAATCAGAATTAAATCAATAAACACAGAACTATTATGTGAAGAACTAGGGTTTACATGAATCACATAATCAAGAATTAATAACAACAAACAATCATTAAACAATTACCTTGGATTGATTCTAGATGGATTGAAAGATCGAGATTGATGATTGAGAGCTTGTGCCAATGATGAAGAAAATGATTGTAGGAGAGGATTGGAGGATGTGAAAGTACGTATGTTGATTTTGTGTGATGATTAGTGAAGGAGGTTAGGGTTAAGAGTGATTAAGATTTCACTAACTACTCTACTCACCCCTAAGTATCATCTTTTACATAAAATACACCCATCACAATATAATTTACAGTTTCATCACCAAGTTCATGTATTTGTCAAATCTTTAACACATAACCATGCACAAACACTTTATTGAACCAAAACGTATACAGTTACATAACAAACTAATTGTGCAAGTAAACAACTAAACAAACAGTGAACGTGCAATAAATGCGAAAGTGGAATCTCGGAAACTCGAGTGGTCACATTATCCCCAACTTGAAAGAAATTTCGTCCCGAAATTTAGCATGCGGTTACTGAGGAAGCTAGGTAAATTGTATCGTTTACTGGTTTTCCTGGGGTGTCACATCATCCCCCCGTTGATTTGGAATTTCGTCCCGAAATTCTGTAGTACCTTCAGCCTCAGTAGTGGTTGCACGGTTTTCGAATAACTGGGGATACTTGAGTTTCATTTGTTCTTCTCGTTCCCAGGTGTACTCTGGGCCACGACGGGAGTTCCAACGAACTCGTACAAGAGGTATTCTAGTGTTCTTGAGGACCTTAACATCTCGGTCCGTGATTTCAACTGGTTCCTCGACGAAGTGCAACTGTTCGTCGATAGTGAGTTCCTTCAAAGGAACTATGAGGGTCTCATCTGACAGACACTTCTTCAGATTCGACACGTGGAAAACATTGTGAACTGCACCGAGTTCAGCTGGTAGGTTTAGTCTGTAGGCTACTTTGCCTATTCTTTCAGTGATTTCGAACGGTCCAACCTACCGCGGATTGACCTTGCCTCGTTTACCAAAACGAACCACACCCTTCCAGGGTGAGACTTTGAGTAGCACTCGATCCCCAACTTGGAATTCGAGTGGTTTCCTGCGTTTATCAGCGTAACTTTTCTGACAGTCGCGAGCTGCCGCCATGCGCTGTCGTATCTGTGCTATTTGTTCAGTAGCATCAACTACCATTTCTGGGCCTGTGATTTGACTATCCCCCACCTCTGCCCAACAGAGAGGTGACCGACATTTACGTCCATACAATGCCTCGAATGGAGCGGCTTGAATGCTGGTGTGGTAACTGTTGTTGTATGAAAATTCCACTAAAGGGAGATGCTTTTCCCAGCTGTTGCCGAAATCAATAACACATGCCCGAAGCATGTCTTCTAGGGTTTGAATCGTGCGCTCAGACTGCCCATCCGTCTGAGGGTGATATGTTGTGCTCATGTCTAGCCGTGAGCCAAAAATCTTTGTGCGTTGCTTGCCATAGTTCTGAAGTGAATCGTGCATCCCGATCTGAAATAATAGAGGTTGGCACTCCATGCCTCGAAACAACTTCCTTCAAGTATACGTCTGCTAATGTAGAGAACTTGTCCGTTTCTTTGATGGCCAAGAAATGAGCAGACTTGGTGAGTCGATCTACGATCACCCAAATAGTATCATTCCCACGCTGGGATCTAGGCAGGCCATTAACAAAATCCATGGAAATTTCTTCCCATTTCCACTTTGGTATCTTGGGTTGCTGAAGTAGGCCTGAGGGTTTCTGGTACTCCGTCTTGACCCTCGCACAGGTCAAACACTTGCCAACGTAAGTTGCTATGTGGGCCTTCATGCTAGGCCACCAATATGTAGTTCTGAGATCGTGATACATTTTATCCGAACCCGGATGTACCGAGTAGCGAGACTTGTGAGCTTCATCCATTTCCAGCTCGCGTAAGTTGCCATAAAGTGGAACCCAAATGCGTCCTGTTACATAGTAGGCGCCGTCTTCCCTTTGTTCTAATCGTTGCCTTGAACCGCGTAGGGCTTCAGCCCTGACGTTTTCTGGTTTCAATGCTTCTACCTGAGCATCTCGTATCTGTGCAGGAAGACTAGACTGAATAGTAAGCTGCAGTGCTCGCACGCGCCTAGGTAAAGTATCTTTTCGACTGAGAGCGTCAGCCACAACATTGGCTTTGCCTGGATGGTACTTGATGGCACATTCGTAATCATTCAGCAGCTCGACCCATCGTCGTTGACGCATGTTCAATTCCTTCTGCTTGAAGATATGCTCGAGACTCCTGTGATCGGTGTAAATAGTGCACTTGGTACCGTACAGGTAGTGTCGCCATATCTTAAGCGCGAAAACAATAGCTCCCAGCTCTAAATCGTGCGTCGTGTAGTTCCGTTCATGTACTTTAAGCTGTCGCGAAGCGTAGGCAATGACTTTATCCCTTTGCATCAATACACAACCAAGACCCTGAATCGACGCGTCGCAATAGACCACAAAATCATCCGTGCCCTCTGGCAATGAGAGAATAGGTGCGCTGCATAGCCTATCCTTTAGGTACTGAAAAGCCGTTTCTTGTGTATTACCCAAACGATAGGTAACACCTTTCTGTGTCAGCAATGTAAGCGGCTGTGCGATCTTGGAGAAGTCTTTGATGAGCCATCTGTAATAACCCGCCAAACCCAAGAATTGGCGTATTTTCGTTGGTGTACGCGGTGCAGGCCAGTTCCTGATCGAATCTACCTTGGATGGATCGACATGAATCCCATCCTTGTTAACCACATGGCCCAAAAAGTGAACTTCGCGAAGCCAGAAGTCGCATTTTGAAAACATGGCGTACAATTGTTCCTTTCGAAGAAGTTCCAAGATAAGTCGTAAGTGCTGCTCGTGTTCCCCCTGACTCTTGGAGTAGATCAGAATGTCGTCGATAAAGACAATTACAAACTTGTCTAGATAGGGTTTGCACACCCTGTTCATAAGATCCATGAAAACTGCAGGCGCGTTCGTTAGCCCGAATGGCATGACCAGAAACTCGTAGTGGCCGTAGCGAGTTCTGAATGCTGTCTTGGAGACGTCCTCATCCCGTACTCTCAGCTGATGATACCCTGACCTCAGATCAATCTTGGAGTAATAGCTCGACCCTTCCAACTGGTCGAATAAGTCGTGAATACGTGGAAGAGGATAGTGGTTCTTCACGGTGACCTTGTTCAGCTCGCGGTAGTCTATGCACATCCTGAAATTTCCATCTTTCTTCTTCACAAATAGTACTGGAGCTCCCCAAGGCGAAGAGCTAGGACGAATAAAGCCCTTATCCAAGAGCTCTTGCAGTTGCTTTGACAGTTCTTCCAATTCAGTTGGAGCTAATCGATACGGTGCGCGGGCTATTGGTGCTGCTCCTGGAGCTAGCTTGACTTGAAACTCGACCTGGCGATGAGGCGGTAGACCAGGTAAATCTTCAGGAAACACTTGAGGAAGTTCGCGTACAACTAGGATATCCTCTATTCCTTTCTCTTTCGTTGATGCATCAGTAACCAGTGCCAAAATGGCAGTGTGACCCTTTCGCAAACACTTTTGGGCCTTCAGGAAGGAGATGATGCCAACCACGGCACCACTCTTGTCGCCTTGAACTTCGAGAGGTTCTTCACCAGGACGGGGAATACGAATGATCTTCTCTTTACATAGGATCTCTGCTTGCTGCTTGGATAACCAATCCATACCAATGACGATGTCGAAACTACCCAGAACTATAGGAATGAGGTCGATGGAGAAAGTCTGACCAGCGAGGATAAGATTACAACCCTGAACTATATGTGTGGCCTCTAGACTTTTACCATTAGCTAACTCTACAACATGTTTGGTGTTTAGGGGAGTTGGTGTACGTTTTAACATTTGGCTAACTTTCAAAGGCACATAACTTGTATCCACACCCGAATCAAACAATACAGTAACATAAAAGTCGTCAAGAAGAAACTTACCCATAACTACGTTGGGATCATTTCTTGCTTCACCCTGCCCCAGCACAAATACTCGTCCCCTAGCTTCGTTGTCGTTGTTGTTTCCCCCATTGTTGTTGTTGCCATTGCCCTGATTGTTGTTATTGTTGTTGTTGTTGTTCTGGTTTCGGTTTAACTGAGGGCAGTGTCTTTTGAAGTGGCCTTCAGCGCCACAATGAAAACATCTCTTGTTGACCTGTTGCTGATTCTGTTGTGCTTGTTGTTGCTGCTGATTCTGATTCGCAGGCCATGGGCTCCTACAATCCTTGGCCTTATAACCCATCTTGAGGCACCTTTGACAGCGACCCTTGTTACACTGGCCACTGTGGTGTCTGTTGCAGTTGTTACACCTTGGAAGGTTCCCTCGATACCCACCCTGCCTGTGACTGCCCGAAGATTGCTGACTGGGGCTCTGATAGTTGTCAGTCTTCCGTTGCTGAACCTGAGACTGAAATGAAGCTGACCCCTTGCTGGAATCCCCATCCCATTTTCTCTTGTTGTCACTGGGAGTAGCAGGAGTAGCTGAAGTGGTAGCGGTGGCAGTAGCGCTGATACGTTTAGGCAGCTTGTTCTGTTCCACTGCCTGATCCGTGAGGCGATGAGCAAGGCGTTGAATAGCCTGGATATTGTCAAGATTAGCCGATGTCACATGGCTCTAAATTTTTGGTGCCAACCCTTTGAGATACAACTCAATACGTCTAATAGGAGGGTCTACCATAGTTGGACACAGAACGGCCAGCTCGTTTGACCTTTTAGTATATGCCTCAATTTCCGACCCAGTCATCTTCAAATGAAAGAACTCCACTTCTAACTTGTGGATGTCGTCACGTGTGCAGTATTCCCGTTTAATCAGCTCCTTGAAATCATTCCAGGGAGTGGCGTTAGCAGCTGCCAATCCCAAAAGTTGAACTTGCGCATTCCACCAAGTTAGCGCAATCCCTTCTAAAGTACCAGTGGCGTATTTCACCCTGCGAGCCTCAGGGCATTCACACATCTCGAACACAGATTCGAGCTTTTCAAACCAATGGAGGAGTCCCACTGCTCCCTCCGTGCCACTAAACGTGCTAGGACGGCAATTCATGAAATTCTTGAAAGTGCAAACAGGTTGCTAAGTGGGTTGACCTAATGTATAAGAACAGGACAAGGTTAAACACAAGAGTTGGTTTAGGAATGTAGGATCTAAGGATCCTAGTGTGAGTTACGACTGCAGGGTATACCTCCTGCTTGTGCAGCTGCAAGTGCCGCAGCAACTTGTTCGTTGATAAGAGCTGTCAACTGGGCTTGAGTCAAGTTAATACGTCCGGCCATGATCTTCATAGCAAATATAACATATGTGAGAGAAGTTCGCGAATAGTGCGATGACAGAAGAGAGTAAGCACACAAGTGTTCTCAAGCAATAACGAATAGTAAGCAATGTAATCTAAGCATACCACGAGCAAAGTTCTATGTAATTCTAGCATGTAGGTAATAAACATAAACCTTATTACCTAGGATGTTGAGTCTTGCACGTGGAGCGAGGCGTCGTTGTGGATCGTTGAGCACTGTAATGGTTATAGTCTGGTTTTAAAAAATGTTTTCCTCATATTAAAGCCAAGTTCTCTATAACCAATGGCTCTGATACCAATCTGTCACACCCCCAAAATCCACCTGCGGAATATCACCGCCTGGGAGCGTGACTGACCAGGATCAAGCCACCAATCATATAGAACAATGTAAATAGTAAAAGTAAATGTAATTAAACCAAACCAATCTATATGAAAGGTGTTCCAAAACACAAGTATAATAACAAAGTTTAGCGGAAGCATGAGAGTAAAAGCCCAACATAAATAAAGTATGTAATGTCATAATGTTTAATCAAGCATTCACGATCCTTGTCCACAATGACCGCGTCTCCCTGTGCAAGCTATGCATACCTAACGACCTGCAAGGCATGTAACAGAGAGAGTCAACAACTAGTTGAGCGAGTTCACAGTAAGTAAGTGCGTAATAGTAAGTTCGTTTGTAACGTGCGGCTCTATTGGGCCGATAGTGTGTTCTATTGGTGGGGGCTTCCCATGTTGCATATACACTAGACTATTTATAACCATAAGCGTTCTTCTTACCGAGAACAGTAGCACGTACAAGTTTACGTAGGTCTTACGTAAGTGTCCTTCACAACCGAGGACAGGGGTACGCGGGGGTTTACGTAGGTTTTACGTAAGTGCCTAACACAACCGAGGCAGTAATGAGTATAAGTTCACGTAGGTTTTATGTGAGTGTCCTTCGCAACCTGAGGACAGTGATGAGTACAAGTATACGTAGGTTTTACGTATGTATCCTGCGCATCCGAGGACGATGGTAGATAGTCTAGTAACAGTGTAAGTACAAGTTTCTATTCAAATCTCATTCCTTCAATCCCATTCCCAAACCCTGGGAATCCCATGCCTTAGTAAGAGTGTGAACTCACCTTGGTTCGCTCGGTATGCTATTGCTTCTAGTGTTAATTAATGGTTAGGTCCGTTACACACGACCTAAGGTACATTGCACATAACTCGATGTAAGTGTTTGTATTCAATTAGGGTTTACAAGTCTTTGGTATCCAAACAATTGTGTTCTGTGTGATAATTGTGTACAGAATGATATGAGAAAGATTGTTCACACATACAGGATCATCCAGTTACATATAGTAGCATACAATTATATACAGAAACATACAGTAGGCTTTAACACTGGTGTTTGCCATAAACTCAGACACTTATTCACTTATTCATACATATAGCATCAACAAACTCGGATCATGTGCTCATTTTCAAAAGTCGGATCATATACATATCCAAGCATAAAGTCGGAACAATAAATCACACAATATTCGGACCAAGTAAGCTTCGCAAAAGGTCGGACCTCGTGTCCTTATGTAAAAGGTCGGACCTAGGTGCATCACAAGAAAACTCGGACCCCTTTTATACATTCAAAAGTCGGATCCCCCCTTTATCATTAAAAGGTCGGACCCCCTTGTCTCCTTCAGAAGTTCGGACAGGGTTAACAAGCATGGAACCCTGACTATGCTAGCCACAAAACTCGGACCATATTACCCTTGACAAAAGTCAGACCCCCCCCCCCCCCTTATACAAAAGTCGGACCAATGCCCTCATGTTAAAACTCGGACCAATGCCCTTATATTAAAACTCGGACAACATGTATATGCTCAAAAATTCGGACCTCAAGTCCCTTACAAATTCGGACCATATGTATATAATCGAAAACTCGGACCTCAAGTATTACATACAAAAATTCGGACAAGCATGTTAATCAAAACTCAGATCATGATCAAAACTCAGACTTTTGTGACTTCACAAAACCCTGACTGTTAACTCCGAGTTTCAACCTACGTGATTTCCAAAACCAGTTTACAGAATCAATGGAACAGTTACGTTTGCACAGACTACAATCAAAAACCCTAATTTCATACATTGGCCAGTGCTGTAATCCAATTATCAATCAACAAGTCTTACATATCTTGTGTCTTAACATCAGGCAAATGAGTACACAACTAATCAAAACCATTTCACAATAGTCAGAATTAAATCAATAAACACAGAACTATTATGTGAAGAACTAGGGTTTACATGAATCACATAATCAAGAATTAATAACAACAAACAATCATTAAACAATTACCTTGGATTGATTCTAGATGGATTGAAAGATCGAGATTGATGATTGAGAGCTTGTGCCAATGATGAAGAAAATGATTGTAGGAGGGGATTGGAGGATGTGAAAGTACGTATGTTGATTTTGTGTGATGATTAGTGAAGGAGGTTAGGATTAAGAGTGATTAAGATTTCACTAACTACTCTCCTCATCCCTAAGTATCATCTTTTACATAAAATACACCCATCACAATATAATTTACAGTTTCATCACCAAGTTCATGTATTTGTCAAATCTTTAACACATAACCATGCACAAACACAATATACTTTATTGAACCAAAACGTATACAGTTACATAACAAACTAATTGTGCAAGTAAACAACTAAACAAACAGTGAACGTGCAATAAATGCGAAAGTGGAATATCGGAAACTCGAGTTGTCACACCTGTAGCTTACAAGTTGGAGCTACCGACAAAACTTAATGGCGTTCATGATACATTCCATGTATCTAATCTGAAGAAGAGTCTAACACAAGAAACAGTGGTCATTCTTGCTGACGAAGTTCACATTGACGACACACTCCACTTCATAGAAGAACCCATTGAGGTTACTGATTGGAAGGTTAACAAGACTCGGAGGAGTAGTGTTAAACTTGTCAAGGTTCGATGGAACGCGCATCACGGCCCAGAGTTTACTTGGGAGCGTGAAGACCGAATGAAAGCAAAATACCCGCATTTATTCCCTAACACCCCTGCAGTGTCACACCCCCAAAATCCACCTGCGGATAACACCCGCTTCGGGGGCGTGACTGACCAGGATCCAGCCACCAATTATACTGAGTATTTGAGTTGATAACAAAAGTAATACTTACTAATCATAAGCTTAGCAAATATTAAGTTCAGAGTTTAAAGTTTTAAGTTCAAGACAGTAATAAGTAGCGGAAGCATAAGTAAAGTAGTTTAAACAAAGTTCATGTTTTAAAATACGGTAACACCCAACACCAGGGTGAACAGACACTACACGTTCCCAAGCTGCAAGCTCCATCGTCACTGGTTACCTGCAAAGCATGCAGTAAGGGGTCAACAATAATGCTGAGTGAGTTCACTAGTTGTCCAGTTTTAATTTCCAAAAACTTTGTTTCACCGGTTAATTTATCCGTTTATACATGCCCTGGGGAGCTACCCCAAAAGTTAGCGACTAAACTGTTTTTCCAATACCGAACACTAGGTAACCGTTGCGTATCCGCAGGATGCCCCGATGTCAATGTTCTATCATCATTGACGGATTTCTGAGTACATTAGTTCACGACCGTCCCAAACCAGGGCACGGTGTGAGGCTGGTAAACACCTAAATAGCGCTATCAACTAATAACCCGTTCGCCTAACCCGGCGACTAATCGGTATTTGTAGTAGGGACTTGAGTGATAGAGTTTCGTTTAGTGCCGTTAGTTGCAATCCGTATAAACAGTAATTAACCAAAAGGTTTCCCAATACCCGGGAAGGAAAAGTAAGTTTTGTTCCCAATAACTAGGGAAGGTATGTAAATGGTATCCCCTTTTACCAGGGGATAGGGTTGCTAGTCTCGTGTCCCAAACCACCGGGACGCATGCTTTTAAGTTGTGAACTCACCTTGGGTTGCTCGGTAGGTTTAGGTTACTTGTCAATCACGTTGGTCACCACGTCCTAACATGGTTACCGGTATAGGTCAGGTTCGGTGTGCAAGCAATCACGTAAGAACATATATAGGCACATAACATGCATACAAGTAATAGTCATGGGATTATTGGGCCGGCCCTAACAGTAACACAGTCAAACTGAACACAGCAACACATAGTTCATTTAACAGATAGCCCAAGTTAACACAGAATGGCCCAATAACCAAAATGAACAGCCCACTCGCAACCAGCTGGTCTCGAGTCGCAACCAGGTGGTTTCGGCTTGTCGTGTTATGGTTGCGAGTCGCAACCGTGGTCTCGAGTTGTCACGTTTTGGTTGCGAGTCGCAACGGCGTGGTCTCGAGTCGCAATCTCGTGGTTTCGACTTGTCATGCTTTGGTTGCGAGTCGCAACCGTGTGGTTTCGAGTCGTAATGCCGTCGTTGCGAGTCGTAATCTGTCACTTTCATACACACGTGATGATGCAGAAAAAGACAGTCCAATTTGTACATATGAAATCAGACCCAGATTAGGAAACTACCAATAAGATTTCTACAAACACTTTTCCTAATCTGCCTTTAATAAAATATGGATCAAACTTTGCCATTTTAAATCTTCAAACCAACATTCAAACAAGTTCTTCTTATGTTCATAGTTTTCTAGGGTTTTCATGCCAACATAAACACATATTTATGAACCGAAAATCACATATTTTGACAAGATCATGATGCTAAACAAGAAAACATACATTATATAGCCGAAAATCTTATGTTAAACATCATCATTCTTGCAAGAAACAAAGAAGCATAGTATGGTTAGCCATAATCATTCTTGATCTACCTTTTTCTAGTCATTTTAAACATGTCACAAGCATTCACACATAAATGGTTTTCACATATAGTTTTCTTCACAAATCACCCTAGAATCATGCATAATGTTTCTAACCAAACATTTTCACAACATAAGTCCTATGCACATAATGATGACTAACCGGTTGAGAAGGAGAAGAATGAGCCGAAATAAAGGAAGAAGCCGAGGAGATGAAGTGTCCGAATGAGTGGTGATGAACTTGTCCGAGTTTCTTGTCCGGGATCCAAGCTTGAACCGAGAAGAGAAGGAGAGGATGGTTTGTTGTTTTGGGGTGTTCTAGTTGAGAGAGAAATAAGGAGTGTATGTGTTGGTGTGTTGTGCCAAATGAAGGAAATGAAGGAAAGTGGGGGATTATATACCAAGTGTCAACAAGACTAAGGGGGGTTTCGGGTTGGGCTTGGGGTTTCGGCCCAAACCGGTTTCGGCTCAAAGGCCCACTCGAGACCGAGTGGCCCACTCGCAACCGCCCGGTTGCGAGTCATGGTCTCGGGTCGTGGTTTCGGTTCTCATACATATATATATATATATAATACATACGACACATAAATGCATAAAGGATCACGTTTTCATTTAATATCATATATATACACAAAATATTACAAGGTGTTCGTTCGGAAAAACCTAGAGTGTCACATTATCCCCAAGTTTTAAGAACTTTCGTCCCGAAAGTTGAAGCAGCCACTGCCAAGCTAGCGTGTTTTAACGGGGTGTCACATCATCCCCCCGTTAGTTTGGAATTTCGTCCCGAAATTCGGTTGTAGCTTCAGTGCTGGGGTTTTCGTTTGGGAATAACTGGGGATATTTGGACTTCATCTGGTCCTCCCGCTCCCAGGTAAACTCTGGGCCGCGCCGTGAGTTCCAACGAACTCGCACAAGGGGTATCTGGCTACGTTTGAGGGTTTTGATCTCTCGATCCGTGATCTCAATCGGTTCCTCAGTAAAGTGTAGCTGTTCATCAATCGTCAGTTCCTTAAAAGGAATTACAAGTGTTTCATCCGACAAACACTTCTTCAGGTTAGATATGTGAAATACGTTGTGCACTGCACTCAGCTCTGCAGGCAGGTTTAATCTATAAGCAACCTTACCGATTTTCTCGGTAATTTCGAATGGTCCAACATACCGTGGATTCAGCTTGCCCCGTTTACCGAAACGGACCACACCCTTCCAGGGTGAGACTTTAAGTAGAACCCGGTCCCCGACCTGGAATTCTAACGGTTTCCTACGCTTGTCAGCGTAGCTTTTCTGACGGTCACGAGCTGCCGCCATGCGTTGCCTGATCTGGGAAATCTTTTCTGTTGTATCTACTACTAGTTCTGGGCCTGTGAGTTGACTATCACCGACTTCCGCCCAACAAAGAGGCGATCGGCATTTACGACCGTATAATGCCTCAAAAGGTGCCGCCTGAATGCTAGTGTGGTAGCTGTTGTTGTAGGAGAATTCCACCAACGGTAGATGCTTCTCCCAGTTCTTGCCAAAATCGATCACACATGCTCTAAGCATGTCTTCCAGGGTTTGGATGGTGCGTTCAGACTGCCCATCCGTTTGCGGGTGATAAGCGGTGCTCATGTCCAAACGTGAACCAAAGCATTTGTGCATAGCTTGCCACAACTCGGAAGTAAAACGAGCGTCTCGGTCGGAAATAATAGAAGTTGGCACCCCGTGCCTGGAGACTACTTCTTTCAAATAGATTTCTGCCAAGGTAGAAAACTTGTCTGTTTCCTTAATGGCCAGAAAATGTGCAGACTTAGTCAAACGATCTACTATCACCCAGATAGTGTCATTCCCGCGTTGGGATCTAGGTAGCCCTGTAACAAAATCCATGGAAATTTGCTCCCATTTCCATTTCGGGATTTCCGGCTGCTGGAGTAGGCCTGCTGGTTTCTGATACTCGATCTTGACTCTTGCGCAGGTCAAACATTTGCCAACGTAGGCTGCTATGTGGGCTTTCATGCCAGGCCACCAGTATGTGGTCCTTAAGTCGTGGTACATCTTATCTGAACCAGGATGTACTGAATAACGGGACTTATGGGCTTCGTCCATCACAAGCTCTCGTAAATCCCCGTAAAGTGGGACCCAAATGCGTCCTGCCACATAGTAGGCGCCGTCTTCTTTCTGTTCTAGTTGCTGTCTCGATCCTCGCAGGGACTCGGCCCTGATGTTTTCCGGTTTCAGAGCTTCAATCTGAGCATTTCGGATCTGGGTAGGGAGACTAGACTGGATGGTAAGTTGTAACGCTCGCACGCACTTTGGTACAGTGTCTTTCCGGCTGAGGGCGTCTGCCACAACATTGGCCTTGCCCGGATGGTACTTGATGGCGCATTCATAATCATTCAGAAGTTCAACCCATCGACGTTGTCGCATGTTTAACTCCTTCTGCTTAAAGATATGCTCGAGACTCCTGTGATCGGTGTAAATGGTGCACTTGGTACCGTACAGGTAATGTCTCCATATCTTAAGCGCAAATATCACTGCTCCCAGTTCCAAGTCATGTGTTGTGTAGTTCCTTTCATGTGTCTTGAGTTGTCGGGATGCATAGGCAATAACTTTCTCGCGTTGCATCAACACGCAACCGAGTCCATGAATAGACGCATCGCAGTACACCACAAAGTCGTCCGTCCCTTCAGGTAACGAGAGAATAGGAGCACTGCAGAGGTTATCTTTAAGTTTCTGAAACGCGGTTTCCTGAGCTTCTCCCCACTTATAAACCATACCCTTCTGAGTAAGTGCCGTGAGAGGCTGAGCGATCTTTGAAAATCCCATGATAAATCTTCGATAGTATCCCGCCAGTCCCAAGAATTGGCGGACTTCAGTCGGAGTCTTAGGGGTAGGCCAATTCTTTATAGAGTCGATCTTAGCTGGGTCGACGTGGATTCCATCCTTGTTAACCACGTGCCCAAGGAAATGGACTTCCCGAAGCCAGAAGTCGCATTTCGAGAACTTGGCGTACAGTTGCTCATTGCGAAGGAGTTCGAGGATAAGGCGTAGGTGCTGTTCATGCTCTTCCTGACTTTTCGAGTAGATCAAGATGTCGTCTATAAACACGATCACAAATTTGTCGAGGTAGGGTTTGCATACTCGGTTCATGAGATCCATGAACACTGCAGGGGCGTTGGTCATTCCAAAGGGCATAACGAGGAATTCATAATGACCATAACGAGTTCTGAATGCAGTCTTGGAAATATCTTCACTACGGACCCTTAACTGATGGTAGCCTGATCGCAGGTCAATCTTGGAATAGTAGCTCGATCCTTGCAACTGATCGAATAGGTCGTCGATTCGAGGGAGAGGGTAACGATTCTTGATGGTAACCTTGTTCAGCTCACGATAGTCAATACACATTCGGAACGTGCCATCCTTCTTCTTAACAAAGAGTACCGGTGCTCCCCAGGGTGATGAACTAGGACGGATAAATCCTTTATCCAAAAGTTCTTGTAGTTGCGTCGAGAGTTCCTTCAATTCTGCGGGGGCTAGTCGATAAGGTGCACGAGCTATAGGCGCTGCTCCGGGAGCTAGCTCGATTTGGAATTCGACCTGACGATGGGGAGGGAGTCCAGGTAGTTCCTCAGGAAATACCTCGGGGTAGTCACGCACTACTGGAAAGTCTTCAATCCTCTTTTCCTTTTCCTGCGTGTTGGTAACAAGTGCTAAGATAGCGGTGTGCCCTTTTCGTAAACACTTCTGGGCTTTCAAGAAAGAAATAACGCCGGAGATTTCTCCACTTTTGCCACCTTGTACAATGAGGGGTTTGCCAGAACGGCGAGGAATACGAACGGCTTTCTCTTGACAGAGGATCTCAGCGCGTTGCTTGGATAACCAATCCATACCAATAACGACGTCGAAGCTTCCGAGAGTAACAGGGAAAAGATCGATACTAAATGTCTGACCAGACAACTCTAGTTTGCAACCCTTGACAACGTGTGAGGCCTCGATGTTTCTACCATTAGCTAACTCGACGATATGAGGAGAACTTAGTAACGAAAGCGGACGCTTAAGCTTCTTACTAATACGTAGGGATACATAACTAGCATCGGCACCGGAATCAAATAACACAGAAACATAACGATCATCGAGTAGGAACTTACCCGTCACGACATTGGGGTCATTCCTTGCTTCACCAGCTCCAATCACGAAAGCTCTTCCTCTAGCACCATTCCCAGCATTGTTGTTCTGATTGTTGTTCCCAGCTCCCTGATTATTGTTGCGGTTCTGATTCAGTTCAGGGCAATCCTTCTTAAAGTGCCCCTCAGCTCCACACTTAAAACATGCCCAGTTGTTTCCCTGCTGCTGCTGCTGTTGGGGTTGTTGCTGATTCTGTCTTGCTGGGAACTGGCTCCTACAATCCTTGGCTTCGTGCCCCATCTTGTGGCATCGCTGACACTGGCCCTTGTTACATGCCCCATTGTGGTGCTTGTTACACTTGTTGCACTTAGGGTAGCTTCCCCGGTAGCCACCCTGTTGCTGGGTGCCTTTGTTGCTTTCAGTTTTCCTTTGTTGTGCTGGGGCCTGAGTGGGGTTAGCATCCTTGCTTTGACTTCCTTCCCACTTACGCTTGTTGTCACTAGAAGTTCCGACGGTAGCACTGATCCTTTTGGGCAACCTGCCCTCTTCTACGGCCTGATCAGTAAGTTTGTGAGCAAGTCGAACAATCGGCTGAATGGTAGTGTGGTTGGCTGAAGTGACATGGCTTCGAATTTCTGGAGCTAAACCTTTGATGTACAGTTCGATCCTTCGGTACATTGGTCGAGACATGTTTGGGCAAAGAGCAGCGTAGTCGTTAGACAGCTTGGTGTAGGTTTCAATTTCCGACCCAACCATCTTGAGTTCATAGTACTCATTCTCAAGCTTGTGGATGTCATCCCGGTGACAGTATTCATCCTTAATCATATCCTTGAAATCCTCCCATGCCGTAGCATTTGCAGTTTCCAACCCAAACATCTGAATCTGCGCCTTCCACCAAGAAAGCGCGCTTCCTTCAAGCGTAGCAGTAGCAAACTTCACCCAGTTCGCAGGGGGACACTCACAAACAGCAAAGACAGCTTCAATTTTCTCAATCCAATGCAGAAGACCTATGGCACCCTCGGTGCCGTTGAAAGGGAGAGGCTTGCAATCCATGAAAGTTTTGAAAGTACACACTGGTGGTTGCGCAGGTGCATGCTGACCTATAGGGTGAGAAGCGAAACGCATAGGTTTAGAGGCGAAAAGTCGATGTGGCGGTAGGATCTAAACATCCTAAAACAACGAGCTTACCTATAGGGTGAGCTGCAAAAGCCGCAGCCACTGTGTTGAGCAGGTTAGTGAACTGAGCCTGCGTCATGTTAATGTTTCCCCTTCCACGTCCACTCATTGTCTTCATAACCAGAAAACACAGTATGAGTGTGATGTCGTAGTGTAGCGAGAATGTGATAGAAGAGAGAGGTGTATCTATCTAGTTTAGGCACACTAGTACGTATAGCATAACAGGAAACATAAAGTAAGCAACAAGTAAACACTGGTCCGAGCTATGAGGTCAAATGTGTCGAGCCTTGCACTTGGAGTGTAGTGTCGTCGCGAGTCACGGGTTATAGTCTGGTTTTCTCCAAAAAGATTTTCCCCTTTTTAAAACCAAGTTCACTATAACCAATGGCTCTGATACCAATCTGTCACACCCCCAAAATCCACCTGCGGATAACACCCGCTTCGGGGGCGTGACTGACCAGGATCCAGCCACCAATTATACTGAGTATTTGAGTTGATAACAAAAGTAATACTTACTAATCATAAGCTTAGCAAATATTAAGTTCAGAGTTTAAAGTTTTAAGTTCAAGACAGTAATAAGTAGCGGAAGCATAAGTAAAGTAGTTTAAACAAAGTTCATGTTTCAAAATACGGTAACACCCAACACCAGGGTGAACAGACACTACACGTTCCCAAGCTGCAAGCTCCATCGTCACTGGTTACCTGCAAAGCATGCAGTAAGGGGTCAACAATAATGCTGAGTGAGTTCACTAGTTGTCCAGTTTTAATTTCCAAAAACTTTGTTTCACCGGTTAATTTATCCGTTTATACATGCCCTGGGGAGCTACCCCAAAAGTTAGCGACTAAACTGTTTTTCCAATACCGAACACTAGGTAACCGTTGCGTATCCGCAGGATGCCCCGATGTCAATGTTCTATCATCATTGACGGATTTCTGAGTACATTAGTTCACGACCGTCCCAAACCAGGGCACGGTGTGAGGCTGGTAAACACCTAAATAGCGCTATCAACTAATAACCCGTTCGCCTAACCCGGCGACTAATCGGTATTTGTAGTAGGGACTTGAGTGATAGAGTTTCGTTTAGTGCCGTTAGTTGCAATCCGTATAAACAGTAATTAACCAAAAGGTTTCCCAATACCCGGGAAGGAAAAGTAAGTTTTGTTCCCAATAACTAGGGAAGGTATGTAAATGGTATCCCCTTTTACCAGGGGATAGGGTTGCTAGTCTCGTGTCCCAAACCACCGGGACGCATGCTTTTAAGTTGTGAACTCACCTTGGGTTGCTCGGTAGGTTTAGGTTACTTGTCAATCACGTTGGTCACCACGTCCTAACATGGTTACCGGTATAGGTCAGGTTCGGTGTGCAAGCAATCACGTAAGAACATATATAGGCACATAACATGCATACAAGTAATAGTCATGGGATTATTGGGCCGGCCCTAACAGTAACACAGTCAAACTGAACACAGCAACACATAGTTCATTTAACAGATAGCCCAAGTTAACACAGAATGGCCCAATAACCAAAATGAACAGCCCACTCGCAACCAGCTGGTCTCGAGTCGCAACCAGGTGGTTTCGGCTTGTCGTGTTATGGTTGCGAGTCGCAACCGTGGTCTCGAGTTGTCACGTTTTGGTTGCGAGTCGCAACGGCGTGGTCTCGAGTCGCAATCTCGTGGTTTCGACTTGTCATGCTTTGGTTGCGAGTCGCAACCGTGTGGTTTCGAGTCGTAATGCCGTCGTTGCGAGTCGTAATCTGTCACTTTCATACACACGTGATGATGCAGAAAAAGACAGTCCAATTTGTACATATGAAATCAGACCCAGATTAGGAAACTACCAATAAGATTTCTACAAACACTTTTCCTAATCTGCCTTTAATAAAATATGGATCAAACTTTGCCATTTTAAATCTTCAAACCAACATTCAAACAAGTTCTTCTTATGTTCATAGTTTTCTAGGGTTTTCATGCCAACATAAACACATATTTATGAACCGAAAATCACATATTTTGACAAGATCATGATGCTAAACAAGAAAACATACATTATATAGCCGAAAATCTTATGTTAAACATCATCATTCTTGCAAGAAACAAAGAAGCATAGTATGGTTAGCCATAATCATTCTTGATCTACCTTTTTCTAGTCATTTTAAACATGTCACAAGCATTCACACATAAATGGTTTTCACATATAGTTTTCTTCACAAATCACCCTAGAATCATGCATAATGTTTCTAACCAAACATTTTCACAACATAAGTCCTATGCACATAATGATGACTAACCGGTTGAGAAGGAGAAGAATGAGCCGAAATAAAGGAAGAAGCCGAGGAGATGAAGTGTCCGAATGAGTGGTGATGAACTTGTCCGAGTTTCTTGTCCGGGATCCAAGCTTGAACCGAGAAGAGAAGGAGAGGATGGTTTGTTGTTTTGGGGTGTTCTAGTTGAGAGAGAAATAAGGAGTGTATGTGTTGGTGTGTTGTGCCAAATGAAGGAAATGAAGGAAAGTGGGGGATTATATACCAAGTGTCAACAAGACTAAGGGGGGTTTCGGGTTGGGCTTGGGGTTTCGGCCCAAACCGGTTTCGGCTCAAAGGCCCACTCGAGACCGAGTGGCCCACTCGCAACCGCCCGGTTGCGAGTCATGGTCTCGGGTCGTGGTTTCGGTTCTCATACATATATATATATATATAATACATACGACACATAAATGCATAAAGGATCACGTTTTCATTTAATATCATATATATACACAAAATATTACAAGGTGTTCGTTCGGAAAAACCTAGAGTGTCACATGCAGCTAGTAGTAAAGCTTAAAATTTCGGGATGAAATTTTCTTAACAGGGGGAGAATATGACAACTGTCAAAATTCCAGGTATTCGTACAACTATTAAACCATGATTAGTGCTTAATGATTGTGCTGAATTACAATTGATCACTTAAATTGCTTTCTGATTATTGCCATATACATACATGTGCATCACATATTGCTTAAAGTCATATCATTATTGCATGAGAACTTTATTGATTCAAATGATGCACGAAACATAATTAGCACAGTTATCAGATAAATCAGAAATATGCTGACGGGGTTCAGTACATAGATAGACAATGTGTTGAGACACAGAATGAGCCAGAAACCAAGTATTGCACTAGTATAATGTGTAGGAAAGTAAGGATCACAAAACTGCCTTCCTAGTGATAGTTTAAGTGCCGGAAAGTGCCTAAAACTCACATAAAGTGCTGAATTCAACAAAAATCAGCAATTTTCAGCATTTAAACACTCTTGTATTATGCAGAAGTATGGTTAAATGGTCCTGAATGCTTTCCTAAGTGTCGGGAATCAAAAGTGTCACAAAAGGGTACATAAAGCACACTAAACTGCATAGTTTAGCACCTTAACGAACCGGTAACCAACCGAACAACTGAACACTACTCGAAACACCAAATTTTCACTAGAAGCACTGTTTTAACATTACCAAGCCAGTTATGGTCCCCGAACATCATAACACTACATGAATATCTAGTAACTAAATCTTCTAACTAATACTTGGATTTTTAACCTAAATACTAACTAATGGTTGGAACCTAAGCCTACTACCCCCCACCCCCCCCCCTATGTAATCAGCCAACATGGCCCCACCTCAAGATTTGTTTAAATATTTTATTTGATCTTGTTTATGCTTTAGTAGACATATTATACAAAGGAAAAACACAAGACATGGGTTATAAGTATGCATACCAAGTTCATGAGCTCTCATTTTTATCATTCTCACAAAATACACACACTTCCTCCCTCCCCCTTGCTTGCTCTCGGCCGAAGACACCCACCCCCACATCCCTCACCTTCATTCACTTCTCATCTAATCCAAGCATATACAAGTGTGTTAGAGGTTGCACAAAGGAGCTAGGAGCTTTTGGAAGTTCAGGACCTTCTTCATTTGCTTTTATCCATCTCTTTTCTCCTCTTGATCATCCCTAGCATTGAGCTAGTAGTAAGAACATCATACACTCCATTTTACATCTTACATTAGTGGTTAAAAGAAGATTCATGATGATAATCTTGAAGAACACTAAGAAACTTGAACTTGAAACATGAACATAAGCTTGCATACATAAGAAATCTTAATGTTTATGTGTTGTAATACTTGTTGATTGTTATTTGCTTGTGAAAATGATGTTGATCATCATATGATCTTGCTAGATCATGATTAAAACATAATCTAGCAAGATGAGGGGATGAACATGGTAGAAGTTAATGGATCATCCTCATGAGAAGCATAAACTTGGAAAGAATACATTGATTTCTTGTAAAATGATGATTAAAGTGAGTTGTTAATCATGTAAATCTAAGATTTCAAGAGTGAAAATTTCTCAAGAAACCAAGTTAAAAATATAAGTTTTACTTAATCTTGACTCTTACATAAATAAACCCCATTTTTAAAGGTTAAACAAGTGTAGGAACACTTATGTAACAAGATAAATCAAAGAAGAAACATTTTTGAAAAATATGATTATAAGTTGTGAAGATCCATTTTCTTTAAAAATGAAGTTTTTAAATAATCAATCACACTTTAAAGGATAACAAGACTTACTAAGAACACTAGTAAGTTACTACAAATTTTTATAAATTTTCAAGTTCATGAAGTAGTAATTTATGTTTATTTTTGGCAAAATGGGTAAGTAGAGATTGTTTGTTGTTGATTGTGAATTGATTGTGTTGATTTACAAAATAAAATGATATACCTTCAAGGTATGGAAACCTCCATTTTAGGTGAAACTATGGCAAAATTTTTCTAAAAATTAAACACTTAGAAAAATATTTCCAAATAAATATTTACAAGTGTATTTTAAACCATGAATTTTTCACATAAAGTTTGCCATAATTTTTGTTACAAATATATAAATATTGGAGGTTGGTCCTTATAAATAAAAGTGACTAAATATGTATTTAGGAAAATATATATTTAGAAGTCACCATGTGTGTGATTATTTGTATATTATGTGTATTAGTTATATTATTTTAGGACTTGAAATAATATAACTCACTAAAATACCAAAAATTACAATCCAAAATATTACAAAAATTCCAAGAATATGAATATACACATTTTACACAAAATATTGGTGAAACCAAACAAAAAAATGTAACTTACAAAATATTCCGGAAAATTGATTCACAAGTATATTTTGGTAAATAATATTTTGGACACCAAGTGAATAAAAATATGATTTTTAGAATGATTACAAATTTATATCATATTTTTTACAAGAAGAAAATATATTATTTTGAGTGAATAAAAATATATATATTTTTCTTGGAATTATTAGAAGATGTATTATTTTTGTGAGAAAATATATATTTCTTAAACAAACATGAAATACAATATTTTGGGGGTGAAAGATATATTTTCTCAAATAAATATGAAATATGTCATTTTTGGAGAAAAATAAGTTTATATATGTTTTCTAAGTTAGACTTGAAAATATATTATTTTTGGAACCTATAGGAAAATACAAATATTTTTGCCAAAGGAAAATTATAAATAATATTTCTTAAAATATATATTTTGGAAATATATATTGGTGAACTTTTATTAAAGATAATATTCCGAAAAAATTTATACGAAATTAAGTGTAAGAATACTTAATGAATACAATAAAAATGCGTAGTCTCATACGTATAAGTACACACCGGAATACGACCCCAATACGTGGCAAAAATATACAAATACAAGAATACGAATACACCCATCCTTGGGAAGGAAATACATGTATAAATACTTGAAGAGTATTAAGTCAAAATATATTATTATTCCAAAATTTAATAAATATGATTTAAGTTAAAATATTTAATATTTTAACAAATAATTATATAACTTGGAATAATAATGAAGACACTAAGTTATACTAAGCTATACTAAGTCAAGGCACGACCCGCTCGTCTAATAGACATTAATACGTTGTAGGTAGTCGTGTACGCCAGGTGAAGCTTTGAGTTACGATGTTCACGAAGAACGCAAGACTGTGAGTTCATGTCCCCCTTTTCTTTTAACTGTTTTGTTTTATAACTTCGGGGGTAAAGTACATGTTACAAATGTTTACAAACAGTTACATTTGGTGGTTAGCTATGGAATGCACAATAGATCATGTGAATGGGTAGGCGCACTCCTAAGACCATTAATCCTCATGTTAGGACCGAGGGGCATGAGTAATAGATCTATTTGGGTGTAGCGAGCCCACACCCATGTGGACCGGGGTTTGGCCCATGAGGTGACTATGTCTTACAGCCGGAGGCCCGGTACAAAATCTGCTAGGTTTGAGCCTTCCTACGCCGTTGCACGCATGTTAATGGCTTTGCAAACCATTAATTGATTTGTTTCCTTGTTTTGCTTTCATACCGGGATTTACAAAACATACATACATACAACGATTACAAAGGTTTTATTCATACATACGAGCAAACACATGAATTCGCTCAACTTTTGTTGATGTTTTCAAACTACATGTATTTCAGAGAATTAAAAGTGGATCTGGTGGGCGTTTGGATGTTTCAAGCTGTATTAAGAATAAAAGATGTCATCCATTGTCTTAGGGTTTGGTTAGTGTGTCTTATCCTGGACGAGACACATCTTCTAAAGCCTGGTTTTATCTAGAGTCTTTTGATGAGTCCTCATGGAACTCTAAACAATTCGTATGGTTTGTATTTCGAATTTGAAGTTTATGTTTCTAACAATGATGTTTGTGATGTTTTTAAACTTATTTAATGGATGATCATCGTTTGTTTTATCATATAGTTGTTATGATTAAGTGCAATGATATTAAGTAAGTCACACATAATCACGCTTCCGCAAAAGTCAGGGTGTGATATTAGTAGCCAACTTTTTTTTAAATTTTTTTAATAACGAAATATAGCGAATTTTAAGTAAAAAATATTAAAAAAAATTGTGTGTTTTTCAGCTATTTTTAGGTATTTTGGTTGTGTTCACATTAGTTCTCGCGGTTCTCGTAATAAATGATGGTTCCTAACACATCCTTCTCCTATATATATATGAGTGTTATCTTGAGAACGTTAAATATTGCGAGAACCATGAGAACGAATGAAAAAAAAAACACGAGAACTTAGTCAAAAAAAAAATTGAATTTCACAAAAAAATGGACTTATACTTATTATTCAAACACAATATTAAAAATTAAATTTACACTTTTAAATTACATATATTTGTAAATAAAAAAATTACACATGTATAAGTTTGTCAGTTACATGTAAATTTGTTGTATTTACATATGTATAAAAAATTATAAAAGTGATTTTGAGAAAAGAGATGAATTAAATAAAGAGTAAACTCTTTTTTTGATATTATATTTTAAATTATAGTGAGGTTATATTATAAATAAAAAATTGATTTTGATTGGTTTTTTTCGTTTTCACGAGTGTTGTAATTTTTAGCGTTATCAAAATAACTCAATATTAAAAATGTGAAATTAAAAAAAAATTATTGAATTCTTACTATAAAATTTTAATTTTATAATTTATTGGGTATATGGGTCAGTCAGCGTTTTTTAATTGTAAACTAAAACGAAGGAGTGAATTTGCTGGTTTTCGGCGTAAATAACATCTCCTGTTAAACCCTAATGATTCGTCCCAAAACCCTTTGCCTGTATCAGATTCGCACACTCTTCAATCCCCCACACCTTTCATCTCAATTCCTACACGAATTATCTACTCAACATACGCCTCTGGAACCAATTCGTTCCTCTGAAACTGAAGAAACAGTGATCTAATTAGGGAATTAATTAGATTGGTTTATGTTCCTTTCATGAGGGTTAATCTTCTTTAAGGATATTTGAGCTCCGACTTGGTGATCTAACCTGCAAAACAGAACACCGTTACTCGTTAAGAGGGGAATGTGGGGGTTTCCCTCTTAACCAGGCTCCGGCGTGAGAATAAGCGACTGCTTTGAGAGTGATTAAGTGTAAAGAGTAAGAGCCGAGAGAATAGAATGTTTAACCTGTGGGATGAGGTCTCTATTTATAGCCGGAGAGGTGTGAGGGGTTATGGGCTGATGGGCCTTGGGCCAGAAGCGGACAACAAAACGGATATGCTCTTTGTCTCACTGGCGTCGACCGCTTAGTGGCTTCTAGATGCTCGTTGGTGCTGGCGCACCTTGATTGGAGCCACGTGTCATTGTTGTCGGCCTTGTTGTCCTTCTGTCATCAGCAGACGGGTGGAGATCGTGGGACAGTTGTCTCCGTCCTCTGATTGGTGCCATGTAGGCGTCCTTGTGTACTTCTTGTCAGGCGATCGTGGCGCACGATTGACCAGAGCCTGCTAGACGCTCATTGGCTCCTTTTACTGCCACTTGTACCTTATGTACCACTGTAGGTAGCCGTGTGCTTCCCTACTGAGTGGCTCTTGTTGGATAACAAGCTAACCCGCGCGGGGGTTAGCATGCTCATTTGTTCCATTGTTTTATGCTAATTGCTGATACTTGGCTCTCTTGTGAGCCGTGCCTCGCGCCAGACAAACTGCCATGAGTGTAAGTCGCGCGAGGATACTGTTAATAAGTTTTCTGAAATAAGGAGTATGGTTCCGCGCGCAACCTGGTCGGAGGTTTGCGCGGCTTTTTGGGACCATACCCCTTCAGAAACCGAAACTGAAGACCACAAACAGAAACTTAAGAAACATTTGATGAAACTGGAAGCAGAGTTGAGGAAAAATGGATCAGACTCAACGAAAGAAACCAGCACATTGGAAACATTTTTTACAGAAGCAGTTGGGTTATCTGAAAAGTGTCAAAATGAAGAATCTGAAAAGGGTTTGAAGAAATTGTCGAGTTTGTTTTCGGGTGCGGGTCGAAAAGATAAATTGAAAACAGAGTGTAAGAAGGAAGACGAGTTGAAGGAGTTGTCAGCAGATATGGCTGAGTTTGCAAATTATTTGCATACAAAAGGGTATTTTGGGAATGCAAATTTTGTAGCCGATAATAATAAGTTTGATGTTTATTGTTTTGTGAATAGTTATGGTAGGGATTATTTGAAGTTTGCTGCTGAAGAGTTTGGGAAGGATCACAGGGAAATTTACAAGTAAGTACATATTATTTTCTTGTTTTTGTTTTTAGACAATTATCATTTTAATTGGGTTTAATTGTAAGTTTGAATCTGTATCGAACAAGAAAAGCTTAATGTGGTGGACCGATACTCCAATAGCAATTTGATGTTATAGACTTGTTTTTGTAGGATTTTATGTAGCACCAAGTTCTTGTTCTTGGGTATTAAAAAGGGGTATTAGATTTGATCACCCTCAACTATTTGTTATTGGCCGCTGCCACCTTCAACTATCACTTTGACGCCCGTCACCCCAAACTTAACACTTAGTGTGTTCTGTCACCACGTCGTTAACTGATCACTAACTTTTTATCATGTTCCTACACTTTTTGGGGTGTCATAGGGATCTTGGAAAGGTTTTAGGATATTAGGACACCCCCAAAAGTATAGTAATAGGATCAAAAGTTAGTGATCTGGTGGTGACAGAACACACTAAGTGTTAAGTTGGGGGTGGCGGGCGTCAAAGTGATGGTTGGGGGTGGCAGCAGCCAATGGCCAATAGTTAAGGGTGATAAAATCAATTAACCCTATTAAAAAAGCCAACGTTTTTCGGTTTCAGAAGACGCGAGGCGTTGCTTTATGTATAACTAGAAGTTGCATCTTTCTCATCTCTTTTGCATCTCAACCTTCTTATCAAGTAAACTATTTGTTAACTGAGTTTATCATCTATCCTAGTTGTTGTTGTTGTTGTTGTTATTATTATTTGATTTTGATTTACCACTTATCTTTAAGTATGATGTTAGTTAGTATTATTTTATCTTTGGTTTAAATTTTATGATAGTTATTGAGTTTTATTATGATCATTAATTGGTTCACTTTATCATTAGTCGGGCTTTATCATTATCGTTTTCATTGTGATCTTCTTATATAAACAAAATCTGCTTTTCAGTTATTTAATACACAGAATTTTGTTCTTCATTTAAATTCTTTCATGGTATCAGAGCATCATTGCTCTTGAGGACCAAATCATTTTGCTTTTTATTTTATTTTCTCTTCTTTTGACGAGTCAGACATCGACCCTGAATTGTAAAAACTGAAACAACAAACAAAGCAATGATATTTCAAAAATGAGGCACCGACCATGAATTTGAAAACCGGAAGAAAATTCAAACGCTTTCTGTTTCAAACTTTGAATTCTTCTATTAAGAATTCATAAATTCTACATGATATTCATGATGTGCCACCTCAAGCGGACTTTTTAAAACTTTGAATTTTGTATATCTCTACACCTTATAACCTTTCTGATACCGTCACCTAAGTTCTGATGATTTAAGGTGGCTGCCCACTGCTGATTTGAAGAAGGTGGCGCAGTTTGGATGTCCTTCCCTCGGCCGAAAAAATGTTTTCTCGGCCAAGACCATGCGCTTTTGTTTTGGCATCCGAGAAGAAACTGTAAGTGACGCTTATCTTTACTCCTATTTGAGTGATAGCCATTAGCCGGTAGGAGTGTTGGTTTGGTTTAATTCCATTGACTTTTAGGTATGCAACAAGTGTGTGCTAAAAGAATCATGCAAGTTTGCAAACCAGAGCGTGTGGAAGAAGGGGGCGAAGAATATGGACTTGGCTGTTGTGATGAGGGTCATAACTTTGTATGGTTTACCTACGCGGTTTGAAGTGCCTGGTGACGTTAGGGCCGCGGTTAATCGGTTGTTAAAGGAAGTCATTAGGCTAAGTGAAACAGAATCTTGAGCTGCCATATGACTCTTTAAAAAATAAACATATTGTCATTTATAGGGGCTTTGAACATGTATAACTGTCACTGCTGACATTGAACAACACAATGAAAGTGGAATGGTTTAGTATTTGGGTAAGATTTCTTGATCCTTGTCTTATATAAGCAAACATGAATGATGTCTAAAATATCTGTCTAATAATTTGTTTATTTTTACACGTATATAAGTTACTGTTCTTCCGGCATATCTCTATATGAAAATACTTCAATTTATGGCATGTTTGATGAATAAACCTGACCGCATAAAACCACTGGAAAATGATGATTTAGTAGGTTAATTGATGGGAGAACATAGATGAGCATAAAATCTGATTAACTGCCTGACCATAACCGAAAAAACCTAACTGAAGAAACATAATAACCAATTTAAGTAGTGGTTCGGTTTGGCATTTTCTTTAACAAAAAAGCTCATTCACAAAATCAAAGCTGAAATGCAAAATACTAAGACTGAAGGGTATGGGGGCCGGCTGAGGCCCGGCTAGGACCGGCGCCGGTCCCCCACACCGCCCCCCTGGGCTCGGCTCGGCACAAACGGCTCCCCACAGCCGGGGAAGACGGGCCACATGTTTGAATGATATAGCCGTTGTAACGGCTATTTTAATAAAAAAAAAATTACTTTTTCAATTTAAATAAATACCTCTATCTCATCCATTTTTATACAATTCTTTCCCATTCTACTCCCATTCTTCTCCAATTCTCTTCCTTTTTTATAAAAAACACTCCATATTTTTTTATACCATTTGCTCTAATCATGAATCCATTCAACCCAAACAACCCCAACCCAAACAACCCCAACCCGAATAATCCCAACCCGAACCAACCTAACTTTTTTTCGACTCCCGCTTACACTCCGACTATGGATCCTTCGTGGGGGGCTCCGCAATTTCCGTTTTCGGGTTTCCAACAAACACCCAACGCCTTCTCACAAATGTCTCAACTTCAACAAATGCAACAATACCAAGCACTTCAACAAATCATGCAACGCAACACGTTTGAACAACTCCAATCGCAACCGCCAACTTCCCAACCGCAACCCCCGGTTCAACTTGACGATGATGATGAAGAAGTCGTCCCCGAATCGCCACCGCAAGAGCTCAAGCGCAAAAAAAAACAAGGGGAAGGGAAAGAAGGTTGAAAACGTACCCGAAACCGCGCCAAAAAGCGGTTCGAGAGCAAAGGGGAGACCTTGGACGAAAGTAGAGGAGGAGGCGCTAGCAATGGCGTTTGTTAAGTCCTCTACTTGCCCGATAATCGGTATGAACCAAAGTTTTAATTTAAATTTTAAAACATTTATTTTTTATTTTTACTAATGCAATATTTTTTTAAATTTAGGAAACAACCAAACGGGTAGTAGTTTTTGGAATGCGGCAACGGATAGATTTAACACGATTATGGAGCATGGTCCGGCTCGTGATGTCGAATCCGTCTCGAGCAAGTGGCGTAAAATGAGCAAGGTCATCAATAACTTTAACCAGATTTATAACCAAATTTACACTTCTCCTCCTAGCGGGAGTAACGACCAGGACATTCTTAACCTTGCTATCGCTAAGCGGGACTCTCAAAATTCAACGCCTTTCCCGCACTTCCGAGCATGGAACGTTGTAAGGAAAGAAGAAAAATGGAAACCGGTTCCAAATGAGGTCGCAACAGCCAAACGGACTAAAACTTCCGAGTCCAGAAGTTATAGTGCGGGAGGCTCCACCGCTTGTTGTCAAATCGACATAAACAATGACCCGGAAGATGAAGAGGATGTGTTGCCCGTTCACGAGTCGGAACGTCCCACCGGAAGGGACAAAGCAAAAAAAGACGCGGCCGGAAAGCGAAAAGGGGCCGGCTCGAGTGGAGGTGGCGGCTCGAGTGGAGGTGGCGGCTCGAAGGCATCGTCGAAAATGGACGAGTTGATAAACGAATTCCGTTCGTTCAAAGAGTTCGCGGCCGAAAAATATACTCGCAAGAAAACCGTGTCGGCCGACTATGCTCGAGCGGAGGATTTTAGGATTATGAGGTTGGATCTCGAGTCGGTTCCGGAGGATGAACGCGAGGTTTATCGGAGGATGAAAGAAGAGGTGAAGAAAAAATGGACGTCGTAGGTCGTAGTTTTTTAATCGTATCGTAATTTTTTTTTCGTTTTTTATGTTTTTCGTTTTTAGGATTAGTAATTTTTATTTTTAGGAAATGTAATTTTTTTTAATGTTATGAAATGAATTTATTTAGGTTGTTTTATGTTGTAATTTTTAATGTTTTTAAAGTTTTTATTAAATTAACAAAAAAAAAACTTAGAGAATTATAAAAAAAGATGTGGGGTAGGCTCATCCTCCACCCCCTCAAATGAATGGAGGCCCATCCTCCATGAGATGGTGATGTGGCGCCTACGTGGCGGCTCATCCACATGGGGATGAGCCTCCCCATACCCTTCAGTCTAAGGCTACTCGGTATGGGTGAGGCTCATCCTTGGAAGATGACCCTCCACCTCAGCGTCACGTTATAGTCCTTGGAGGATGCTCCTCCAAGGATGAAACCAAGGAAATTAAGGATGAGTCTATCCCACCAAATTTATTTATTTATTTTTTTTAAATTCATCTACTTTTTAACATTTATTAAATAGATATAAAAATAAAATCATTATGGTTGTAAAAGTCCCGCCTAGGCTCTGAGTACTCCCCTAGTACTCGCTACAAGGTAGGTTGCCGAGGCACGAGTACTCTTCTCCCAGGCCAATTACTCCCCGAGTACCCCCGTCCCGAGTACTTCCCGAGTACTCCCGAATCCGACTAGGGAGCGCCTAGCGACTTTTGCAACCATGAAAATCATTAATATTAGAAACCAAACATTACATAATATTAAAAGCCAAACATTACATAAGTTAAAAAAAAAAAACATAACCTAAAAAAATTAAAATCCTAAGAATTACCCCACTTTTTCATGATCTTTTCTTGCATTTTTTTTTAAACCGCTCGCTTTTCTTCGGGATAATTGTCTATATTGGTTGTCATCATCTCCCATTCTTTAAGTTCGTTCTTTTCTTGCTTCAACCGAACTCGTTCTTCCACCTCACGTTCCTTCGCTTTTGTCTTTTGGGTTGTGACCTCGGTGTACACTTTGAACTGGGCCATAAACTCGTCCATTTTGGAACCACCCCCCTTTGCGGCTTTTTTTTTTTTTTTGCAGCCGCTTCCTTTTTTAATTTGTCCCTGCCCAGGGACGTTCCTCCGCTCGAACCGCGTACTCTTCTTCGTCAAATTTGGGCTCGTCGTTTATATTAATTTGACATCATGCGTCCGAGCCCCCGCACTAAAACTACCGGTCTCCCAGGTTTTTTGTCGTTTAGCAATTGCAACCTCATTTGAAATCGGCGCCCACTTGCTATTGGTTCGTAAAACATCCCAAGCCCGTATGTGTGGGAAAATGGACCCATGCGTAGTTTCGTATTTATCCATCGCCGCTTTGAAAACATCTTCGTCACCCATCCCACTACGACGATTACTTGTATATAAATTATTATATATCGACGCAAACCGGTTCACGACCGGTTGCATCTTTCGCCACTTTGAAGAGATCGAGTCGACATCGCGATAATGGTCTTGTTCCATGATCGCAAGCCGCTTTCCAAAACCCATCGTTTGTTTGGTTGGTACCTATATTTTTAGAATGTAACAAAAGTATATATTAAAAAGATTTAAAATTTATATATTTTTAATGTAAAATATTTATAATTTTACATACCGATAATGGGGTTTTTGGATGTGCTAATCCACGCCTTCGCTAAGGCCTCCTCCTCGATCCTTGTCCACGGTTTTGCCTTGGCTTTCGAAGGTTGTTCTTTGTCAATCGCCACTTGCTTTCCTTTTTTACGTTTCGATGATTGCGGTTGCATCTCTGGAACAATTTCAATGTCGTCTTCAACGGGTTGTGGTTGTTGAGATTGAAGTTGCGCGTTGAACGGGTTTCGCATCATCATTTGTTGCAACAATTGCATTTGTTGCATTTGCGAGAAAGCGTTGGGTGATTGTTGAAAACCCGCGAAAGCGTTGAGAGTAAATTGCGAGGATGACAAACTCGGTTCCATTGAAGGATAGTAGCCGGGCACCATAAAAAAGTTTTGGTTCGGGTTTGGGTTTGGGTTTGGGTTCGGGATGGGGTTGTTCGGGTTGTATGGATCCATGGCAAAAGTAGAAGAATGTTTATAAAAAGTAGAGGAGTTTTATAAAAAGTTGAAGAAAAGTTGAGAGAGAGATTCGGTTAAAGTGGGTAAAATATGGGTTGTTTTGCTTGTATTTATAGGTAAACTTAATAATTTTTTTTTTTTTTAAATTCTAGCCGTTAGATTATATTTAAAAAGGAAAATGTTTTTTTTTTATAACGGCTAGCATCCAGCATCCAATGTTAACATTTTTTGTCTTTATGTGCGCGTCCCCAACGTCTTCCCTTGGACGAATTCGACCACGCCGGCTAGGTGGAAATTGTGTTGAGGCTGGTCGCCGCCCCACGACGACCCGGGACGAGCTCCACACCGAGTGGTCTAAGAATCCTTTATCTACAATGTGGTTTTTATAAAAAGAGAATAACCTTCTTTCCACACAATCATCAAATAATTTGTGTTTGTCTTGTTTTAGTCCAACAACTAATATACTAGTAAACTTGTTTTAATCCTGATAAACTCAAAAGAGATTGGACCTAATGCATGGCTTAATGTCTGATATTAAGTGCATAAGCAAAATTTAAAGCTCCACTTCATTCTTCAACTCTCAATCTTTTTCCTAGACCCGAAATTTTAAGTCTAGAATTATTATGTGGTTACCCGGATCAATACCAACAACTGGTTAATCGAAACCAAATTAACCAAACCGATTACTTTTCAAAATCACAAAACCAAAATTTCGGGTTTTAGTTTGTGGGTTTTATTCTTATACGATTAAACCTGTAACTCTTAAAACTTAACGACAATAAATGTTTCTGTTTTTTAACAGATCAGGTTATTTTTTATATAGTTGAATGAATATTGAAATTATTAAAATCTATTGAAATTATTAAAAAGAGAATAACCTTCTTTCCACACAATCATCAAATAATTTGTGTTTGTCTTGTTTTAGTCCAACAACTAATATACTAGTAAACTTGTTTTAATCCTGATAAACTCAAAAGAGATTGGACCTAATGCATGGCTTAATGTCTGATATTAAGTGCATAAGCAAAATTTAAAGCTCCACTTCATTCTTCAACTCTCAATCTTTTTCCTAGACCCGAAATTTTAAGTCTAGAATTATTATGTGGTTACCCGGATCAATACCAACAACTGGTTAATCGAAACCAAATTAACCAAACCGATTACTTTTCAAAATCACAAAACCAAAATTTCGGGTTTTAGTTTGTGGGTTTTATTCTTATACGATTAAACCTGTAACTCTTAAAACTTAACGACAATAAATGTTTCTGTTTTTTAACAGATCAGGTTATTTTTTATATAGTTGAATGAATATTGAAATTATTAAAATCTATAGATTTCTCTTCTTAATCATTTACCAAACGTATAAAAAAATAGCTTCCGACCTGTCGGATTCGAACCAGCGACCTAAGAATTACCATGCAACAACACTACAGTCCTCCGCTCTACCAACTGAACTAAGGTCGGATTTGTTACTTGTTTTTTATTTTTGTTTCTTATATTATTAACTAATGATAAGTCGCCAGCTGGGGGATTCTGTGTGATTAGACCATGGTTGGGTCACGTGAAAGTAGAAAAATTATGTCGTCCACGTAATCAAGTGCAGGGACCACATTGTACCCAAAATTTTCGCTTCACTTTTTTATTTATTTATTTTTTGATGTTAAATCGCCGCTCACGTGAAGGGTTTTTACACGTGCACCGAACTTTTGACTCGTGCGAACATCCATATGTGTTCGCATGTCTTGTGTGAATCATGTCACAAATCTCACGCGCCTCCCTATTACCTAACTTCCTCTTCCTAAAATACCCTTTGGAGAAGATAACACAATATATACACCACTGTTTTCATAGTGTACGTAATAATTTTATTGATGTAATAAGTTATGTCAATTGTTTAACTTGTTATTTCATATTTGATACGGTATATAATTGTTGATGCAAAAGTCCTAATCGACAACGAGAGCATTGTTAATACCAGTGTAGTTACATTTCAATGTTCATGTAGTTATTTTTAGTTTTCCATGTTATGGTATGTTAGATGTACATGTTGTAGTTCACTTATTGTAACTTATGCATTTTCAATGTCTATTTAGAGAGATTGATACCTATGTTTTTAACCACACAAATACACCCTAACAAATCACTTGTACTTAGTTTATTTTCTCTCATTGTAAATGACTTGGATTATAATTCTATTAGCTAGATTTGCTTTTCATAACGTAACTTGATATAGTAGAGGATACGCGTATTTATACCCATCTCCAGTTTAAACCATTATATAATACAACGCACCTGGCAAACCCTATGAAGATATTGTTTGTCCCAAAGTGTCATTAGTTTAGAGGCTCTAATCATCAATCACAAGAATAAATTAGTTATTATGAAGAGTAAAAAATAAATAACCATTTCATTGTTTCTTAAACAAGCTTTGAGTAAGGGAGTTTTATTTATTATCCCCTGTAGATGATAATTACAGGTTTTGTCACCATGGGGGTAATGTTGTCATTGCACTCATATTCTTCAACAAAGTCAGTGGCAAATATGTAAATGAGCAGCAACTTTAGACATCCACATGTCTCTTTTAATATAAACTTATTTGCTCATTCCCCCCTTAATTCACCAATCGTTGTCCAGTGAAATTGTTCATAAATACAGTTCCCTGTGTCCAATTCAATGAATTGTTGTCTTCCTGAATTTGGATTGAATATATGGTAAGCAATTATAATCTTGTGACCAAATGTTGCTAGTTGCTTGTTAGGAACTTAGGATCAGAAACGTGACTTGTGGTGGCTGTTTGGAGATGTCGTCAGGGGCGAGGATGCCGACATGGAAGGAGAGGGAGAACAACAAGAGGCGAGAACGAAGGAGAAGAGCTATTTCGGGCAAGATATTCGCTGGCCTGAGAATGTATGGGAATTACAACCTTCCTAAGCATTGTGATTGCAACGAGGTCCTCAAAGCGCTCGCGGATGAGGCTGGCTGGACCGTGGAGTCCGATGGCACTACCTATCGTAAGGTACTGAACTCAATTGATGCTTATGGTATATGAAATATGCGACTGAATTTTAGTGTTTGAACTAAATGTGGATCTGATCATCAGGGCTGCAAACCGCCTGAGAAGACAAACACTGGTGGTTCGGTGTCAGCGAGCCCAGGCTCGTCTTACCAACCAAGCCCCTATGGTTCATGTAACCACAGCCCGCTCTCCTCTTCAATGGCGAGCCCGACCTCATCGCCGTTTAGAGTCAACTCACATCCTGATTCTCTCATCCCATGGCTGAAGAATCTCTCATCCTCAACCACTGCTTCCAAATCTCCCCATTTACACATGCATAATGGCTCCATGAGTGCACCAGTGACCTCTCCAACTGCTCAATCTCCACCTCGAGTCAAAACCGATTCTGTTTGGGGTACACCCCACTTCTCCTATCTCCCGTTGTCGACTCCACCAAGCCCTGCTCACGAAACACTTCCTAATCACGAATGGTACTCTGGGATGTGGATCCCACAGAGTGGACCCACCTCCCCTACATTCAGTCTTGTTGCAGCGAACCCATTTGGGTTCAACGAAGCTGGTTCGCTTCGTAGTGGCTCACGAATGTGGACCCCTGGTCAAAGCGGAAGTTGTTCTCCTGCAAATCCTCCAAGGTTTGATAGCAATTCAGACATTCCAATGGGTGAAGTTGTTCAAGATGAATTTGCATTCGGAAGCAACGCGGTTGGAAGGGTGAAACCATGGAAAGGAGAGATTATTCATGAGGAGTCTGTGTCAGATGATCTTGAGCTTACTCTTGGGAATTCAAAAACCCAAATGTGTGGCTTGAAATGACTCCAAGAAGAGATGTTCGTCTAGCACTAGCATTGCGCCGGATAAACAGTCTCCACCCTCGTTGTAGGGGGTTTTCATTGGTTCATTTTTCAGTGTATTCGGTTTGTCCATAATTAAGCTTGATTACACCGCACATGTTAAGAGGCAGAATTTTGTGTTTAGCAGGGTAGCGTTTGCTATTCAAACGGGGGGATGCGGTGCAGCTTGTTGCCCGTCTACCTGTCATTAGTCTGTAATCATCTTTGTTTTAATGAAAATCTATAAATTGGAATGTTCTTATTAAAAAAAAAAAAAAAAAAAAAAAAAAAAGCTTGATTTGCCCTGGTTGTATGAATGGAAGTTGTACATTAGATTTTATTGCTAGTCTTGTTTGGGAATTAATGCATTTAAATTAAATTATCAATACGGGAAAAGATTTTGATCGTTTGGTGGTGAGGATCCAATGCTGGCTTTAGGAGAAAAGACTTGCAAAAAGAGATCATGTTGCAAACCACTAGTAATTGTTTCAAAAAAGCAAAAAACCAGAAAAAGGCAGGTTGATCGAATCGACAGGTTTGATTTGGCTGTTAAGGCTGTTTGATTTGTTGTAAACTTTTAACAGTGGTAAAGAATGAGTGATCAATATTGGACACCAAAATTAAACAAAAATTGTGAACATAAACAAGAGGTTTAGTTTACACGGTTAGATCCAAGTTGCAAACTATGAATGGAACCATTAAACCCGATATTTCCAACAGTAACCTGGTAATCGAACGGTATAACCGGCAAAACTGATCTATTTGCTACAATTAAACAGTTTATGCACACCCTTCTAAAAGGTTGTCACATTTGTAGTATTTTGGGCTTTGATGCTGTTACAATCACACTCCATATTAAGGATAAAAACAAAACAAAAGAAACCCTACAAGAATTCAACAGAAAGTGATGCTTCCACTTTAGTTGGTCATTTATTAACCTACGGATCAAGGTTTTTGGTTTCTTGATCAAATTTGGAATCTGAAGAGACGTTGATAGTGAATAGACTTCTGCTATTATGTTTGGTTTCTTCATTAAAAGCTTGCCAGAAGTGATGTTTGCATTTATTTATTAGGATCAATTATTGATTGGGGCTAAAGGGACCCGACGCTATGAATCATCCCCTCTTGATTTGATATACGTTCGTATACAAAAAATCACCAAAAGTTAAACGACCATATAGATAGGATCGCCCCTTTTTTGAGGGTGTACATATAATAACAACACCCCTATTGAATATTGTTGAGGTATAATGAGAAACACATACCATAATCATCATCATTAATCAACAATCATCATAATTCATATGAACAAATTCATCATATGTGCAAAGAATATATACAACGCTTATATATATATATATATGTGAAACAATCAATACCTCTCAACTTTCATGTACAGTTCTGAGAGTGCATCATAAAGAATCGCAGCAGCAGGAGGTCGAGGCAATGAACCAAGAAGAATATCAAATGTTTTAATCGACGGGTTACCATAAAACCTGCAATTTTCTTGCACGCGTGTTGTCACCATGCTTCCTTCAAGTGAGCAACCGACAAAAGCACCTGCAAAACGACCAAAACATCAAGTAAATATTCATTTAATCTTCAAAATATACACTGTACATGTCATTAAGTTACCTTTACTACAACTGTATGTATAACAGGCAGCATATCCACCATCACCGGCCCGGAAATCCGCTCCAGCAGCCCTACCAACAACACCAGCAGCCGCACTCGCTCCCGCTCCCACCGATAAATGTGCATTTCCACCAAATGTTCTCACTGCATCACTGTTTCTGAGCACGATTATGTAATCAGTAACCTCCCCTCCAACCTGTTTATACACCACAAAATAATATATCAACATTATTAGGCGAAAAGGCACGGCCTTGGGTAAAAAACAATGTTTTGAAAACCAGACGAGCCAGTCCGGTTCACCCTATAAAACCGTTTTTGAGTCCCTATTTATTTTTATAATATTTACGGTATCACCCGGTACAACCGGCCCGACCAGTGAATCGGTAAGAAGACCGGTTCGACGTCCGGTCCGATCATGAAAACATTGGTAAAAAGAAAAAAAGCCAACTCACCTGGGCTCCCCAACCCATACCAAATGTTGAAATGGCAGATGGCGGGGACCAAGATCCATCATCTCTACGAGCAACAACCAACCCTGTACCGACACTGTAGGTCACCATCACGCCAACTCTTGCAACAGTGAGAATCGCAAGCCCTTTTGCTTGTTTCAATATAGAATCTGGTATTGACTTTTCAGGTGTCAAAGAACCAACCTTAAAGTAACCCCGAATGGTATTTGTAGCCTTATAGATCTCATATTCCATGGTTTGTCCCCAAGGGAAGTTAAGCCATGATCTCAATGTACTAAGGTCAGTCAGGTCCTGTGTTGGTAGTTGTGCTGCACGGCTAATACGGTCCATTAAGTACGGTTGAACCAACTCGAGCCGAACACAGCACACATCACAGACCCGTTGTGGGTTTCCTTTAAGGAACTTTGCAGGTAGTAAACTTCTTCCTTTAGAACACTCATTGCAAAAGATTCCACCACAAAACCGACAGTGATGTCTGGAACACATTATAGGATGAAACCGCACGTTACAGAGCATACAATAAGATGCAACACTATCAGCCAACCACTTTGGTGGTTCGGCTTCTAGAAGTTCCTTTATACTGTCGGCATTAGCTTCCGTAAGAGTATGAGTCACCTCTTTCCATGTGTGCTCAAGAAGCTGGTCAGATAACCATGAAATTTGATACGCGTAAGAATCACCAGAAGTTATGGATCTCATCTTGCCTTGAGCTGCAAGCAACATATCAAGAACAACATCCCACATCGTAAACTCTTTCTCTTCTCCCGCAAACTGATCCCATTCCATATCATTATTACATAAGTAATTTGAGTTCATACGGAGACCTCTGTTCCATTCTTCACGTTGACTTTCTGACATTGGTGGGACCGAAACAGGAATCCAAACACCAGTATCTTCGCTAAGGGGTGGGTCATAATAAAAAAATTGACTTTCTTTATCATGGTTATAATCCAAATCTTTACAAGTATCATCACTTTCAACCGTACTAGCAACCAATGCATCTGTTTTCTCAACATCAAGTACCGACATCTTTTTGTTAAGATCCTGAATTTCCCTTACATCACTGATGTTGCTACTTTCATCAACATCTTCAGAAGCCTGATTATTTACATCCTGTTGATTTGAATATTAGCAACTAATACATACAACTATACAAGCTAACAAGTAACAACCAAATACAAAAAAAAAAATCTCTTTAGATATAAAAACTTAGCAATAAACAGAAAATTCTGCCTACATTCACACCATTTCAAGTCTCAGTTATCACCATAGATCAAAAATTGCTTAAAATTTGCATATAAATACACCCTTTCTGGTCTTATTTATAACTATTGATCAAAATTTGCATATAAATACACCCTTTCAAGCTCATTTATAACTATTGATCAAAATTTGCATATAAATACACCCTGTCAAGTCTCAGTTATCGCTATTAATCAACGTTTGCCAAGAATTTACCTATAATCATACAATTTCAAGTCTCAATAATCGCTATTGATCAACGTTTGCCTAAAATTTACCTATAATCACACCATTTCAAGTCTCAGTTATCACTATTGAACAAAATTTGCATATAATCACACTATTTCAAGTCTCAATTATCACTATTCATCAAAATTTTCTTATAATCACACCATGGATGAAGTATTAAAGTTAGAAAACTTCAATTTTGTTCATCTAACAACATACAGGTATATCACATAAGGAAGTAAACATGAAAGCTAATCGAACAAGTATTCTACCCTAGAACTTTACAAGTATAACAAGAGGAACATCAACGATTCAACGAATACATATAAATCACTATACATAGAACGATCATCCTTGAAGAGAATTATACAATTCGAGATAATTAGGCTTTAGATAACCTTTTGAGTAGGAAAATTAGACTCATAATGATCTAGATGATTCATAGGGTATCGAACAACATTTGATTCGTCCATCGGGTAGGTTTTGCGAGGGGGATCCATCAATCCATGTGTTTGATGCGTTCGTTGTGATGATCAAACTGTGAAAAGCTTTCGATCAGAGAGAGAGGAGATTGTGTGAGGATGAGGGTTAGGGTTTACTATGCGTGACGAAATACGAATCCTACACGATGACTGAGACTTATCTTATATCTTTGCCTCTTTTCATGTAAACAAATTTTTTTGTAACAAAAAAAAATTTAACCAAATGTTTTATTTTACTTCATTTAATATAAGTATTTAATGTTAATGTTACTATAAAACTATATTGGTAAATCCACATAGGTCATTAATTTTTAGTCTTCCGCTTTAATAGCTAACTATATTAAATAATTTGTAACTTATCTTCAAAATATATATTTTTTTCAAAAAAAAATAAAATAATTTTAAGTGTAAGATAAATTAAGAGTTGTGTAGGATAAATTTCAACGTGTAGGATGAATTTCGAAATATGTAGGATAACTTTTGATGTGTGTAGGCAAAAAAAGTTAGTGTGAAGGATAATAGTCTTTATGACTAATTAATTGCTCAAAATGATAATAAAGGAGATAAAGTGAAAAATTATTTAATGTTTTACAAAATTACCCTTTATTCTTTTTCTTCTCAATTAAATTTTTTTTTTCAAATGAACCTTCCGCATTAAATATATATGTATCAAACCGGTATATATTTATTATGTATCGAACCGGTTTTTGTAGGGAGGATCAAATTTTAATTTATTAAACATGAGAAATGAACAATTTTAATTTATCGAACCGGTTCTTATTGCTCGTTTACCAATTATCTCGGTGTAAATTAAAATTAAGATTACGATGTCTTTCTTTTAATACAATTTAACATTAGTGTATTTATTAAACATGAGAAATGAACATAACAAATTTTAGACCTTATAATAATTTTTCTTCACTTCTTACGTTTAATATGTTAAGGTCATTTATACAATAATCTTACCCTACATACATAATTATGGGTTAAATCGTTAATTGTTGCTTTTTAGAAAACGACATGTCATTGAACCTGTTGTTTTAACTGTTTGACAATTTAACTACTTTGTTTTAATGGATTTACAAGGTTATACAGTTTATAAACAACTTATTGCAATTTTCATGATTTTTCAAACAAAAATTGCAAATTTCAATGATTTTTTAAACAAAAGTATATATTTTGGAATTTAGTTATCATATGGTGATGTAGGATTTGAATTGTGACGTACTAACGTGTAATTGTTGGCTAGCATACGATCACGGTCACGATAATGTGAAGAATGTCTAGGTTTTTCTCATAACCACATGGGGTTGTGATGTTGACGGATTTATTTCGAGTAGTTTTTAAAACTGATTTCGGTTCAAAATAAATTGAGATTATAATGCGAAAAAGTTGTTCAAATTAAAATATTCGAATTTGAGTTTGTTCAAATATCTCAAGTTATGAGAAAAAAATATAAATGAAGTAAATAATTTATACATACATATATACACATACGGTCGTTTTTTAAAATATAAAAGCTATATAATTCGAATTTTGAATAATCGAGTCGAGTCAGTTTCAAATCACAAATTCGATTTGTTTTAGATACTATTCCAGTTCAAAATTTTGAAAACCAAATTCGTAATTCAAATCTGGTTTTTTTGGAGTTTAAGTTTCGACTCTGGTTTGAAGAATGAGCACCCATAGTCACGTGTAATGAAGAGCCAAACCGAGGAAATACAACTAATAATAACTTTGCGAAGCAACATAATAAGCTATGTAATTCTCTCGTTACACTGAACATATTAGTCATATGCTCAACACATAAATACACTATTGCCATCGTCAATTGCACATGAACTATTACGTGTACACATAAAGACACGCAGAACAAGAGTTGTGTATCAGATATGTTTGATTATGTTGAACTCGATAGGTATTTATTGTCATGATACATTAATATGGTACAAAGGGAAAACTTTTCTATTTTACAACTCGTGTTAAAGTTGCGACCATCCATGTGTAGTTCATCAATAAGACTATGGGATGTGAAGGGGCTTGGGTTGGGTTGGGGGGCATTCCCCGGCGGTTAGTCCGTAAAACAATTCATCTGCTCAAAGATTAATCATTCTGACACTTTAGACTATCACACGTCTGTGATATGTTATAAGTATCAACAATACAGATGCATCTCCTGATGCTAATCCTGTTGACCGGCTTGACGAAGACCCGGGACTCAACCCTAAGACGTCAATCTGACCCTGATCTATAGAGTCTGAACTTCCTATGATCATGAATTCACAAATCCAGATCCTATGCATCTCCAGGTAATCCTGAAGTCGGAACCACCCGAATACTGTTGCATCGTCACGAATTTCAAAAATGTTGGAATTTAATTATGAAATTTTTATTCCCCCTCATTTTTGCAAATTCTGACGTCTTATCACTGAATTCCCCCTCAAATTGAGCAATTCAGTCCTCTTTTATCTCTGAAAAACTTAACTATGCCGAAGATATGACATTTTGGCCCTCTACCATCAGTTTTTCATCATTGCAGACTTTTCGTTAAGGCCCATTAGTAATCAGATAATCCAGATGATAATCACTCTGCACCAGTATCATGACTACCCCACTAATTTCCACAATGTGTGATCGCATCATCAAATATGTTCGCTGAAGCCCTGGACGGTGTCCCCGAACAACCCAGCTTAGTCGTTAAAAACCCGAAAAATTTTTCAATCACCAAATTTTTTCTGGAGACTCATCTCGTCACAACGATCAACTAATGCCTTTTTTTAGGCATTCGCTCATTCGTGCAAATGTAGTAGGTCCATTCGTGCGAATATGTTGACTCTGGATTAAATGATATTTTAGCACCAATGGTCGGTTTGTGCGAATCAGGACAGCCAGTTCGTGCGAATCTGGACTGCCGGTTCGTGCGAACCTATGCATCCGTCCCAAAGAAGCTGAGTTCTCAAGAACATTCCCAATCACATTTTTCGATCCAAAATCTTTATTTCTGCGAATTTCATGATGAAACTTCACATGATTGTGCGAAAATCAATCACGAACACAATGATGTCTTCAATTTCAAATTCCATCTGTGAATTAACCTTCAATTTGTTGTTTATTCGATGTTTAAGGTCAAAACCTCCAAAAAATCCAAAATTCAGGTGCTTAGGTGATTCAATCAACTGTTAGATCGATTGAATCAGTACCGTAGCTCTGATACCAATTGAGATTCCAATATTCGATAGGTTTGATGAAGTTTTGGCCCCGAGATAATCGGTTCGGTGAGATGTTATTGATAAGAAAGGAGTAAAAGTAGAATCGACACCGAACAGGTTAATTTAAACTGGTTTCTATTCAATGATTTGAAGTTACATACCCGCGAAACCAATTGGACAACATTTCTGTAACACCCCGAAAATATAAAACTTTATATTAGAATTATAAAGTATAAAATAAACGAGAATAAACTGATTAGGACTAGATAACCCAGTTAGATACAACATTGTGAAACCAAATAAATGGTTGGGAACTCCTAAATTAATACACGAAACAATAATTGAGGGACCTAAGTTACAAAGTTGAAAACTTGGGTGATTATAATCAAAATAACACACACCAAACACACACTTAGGTGTGTTTGGTCGAACAAGAACACAGGGGGCGACACAGGCTCCCCACCAAACCCTAGTGCATGTCAAATTTGATCAAATTGAGAGTTCAAATCAGCTCCAAATCGATTTTCAAGCACGAATTAGTAATCACCTTGTTGAGGGGATCATAAGGTATGCAAATTTTTGATGTTTTGATCTATCTTAAATTATAGGTTAATGGTGAAAAACTGAAATTGAGCTTAATTATGTCTTGCATGGATGAAATTAGAAGTAATATGGCATCTAGGGATAAACCCTAGATGATTTCTTGTTAAAATCTAGCATTATACTTGTGGGGTTTATAATCACCATTGTAGGTGATTAGTTAGTTTGTAGAAACTAAATAAACACTAGAATTATGGTTCTTATTCTAGTGAAATCTGAATTCATGTGGTGAATCTGAAATTATTGATGTTAAAATTTAGTATAGATTTGTTAATTGAAGTGAATGTAGATGAAAATAACATGCCAAGAACCTAGTAATGGTTATGTAAAAATCTGACCCGCTAGGTGTTTGTTAAAACGCCTAAGTGAGGAGTAAAACGTTAAAGATCGGACAAAAACGCAGATTTGAATATCATAATGAATTGTCCGATTTTTGGTTATAAAAGAGTTCTAAATTTGGTTGTGAATGGAACTCTGTAGGTAAAGAATCCGGGTCATCAAGTGGACAAGCCGGAGGTGATATACGCTTGAAAGGTGTGCTTTAAAGGTACGTAACCACGGTTTTGTTACGTTATGTTTGTTATGTATTTTTACTAATAGACTTGAATTTAGAATAGAGTATGAATTTGGATGTCTAGTTGAAGTGACGAAGATCACTAGATAAGTAAATGGGTTAAATGTTAGTTAGAACAAGTTTGGTATGTTGTAAAATGGTGGTTCCCATTAAACAACCAAACGGGTCAAACAATGGTCGAATTTTGTAGTGTTGAAGTGATTAAAAGATCACTTATTAAAATTGAGTTATAAAGACATAATCCATGGAATGGACGTGATATGCTAAGATTGACAAGCCCGGGAATGGGTAATTATGGTTAGAAATCAATGTCGATGAATTACGCTAGTATGTAACATGACCCGTTACATTAAAGGAATTGTTGTTAAAGTATGCGTAGTTGCATTGTAGATTAGAAGTTGTGTTGATTTTAGTGACCGTGATCGTTACTTGAATTAATAGGGTTAGAATTGATAAGGAACCGTTTGGTAGTCATCATATTGGAGGATTCCCACAAGATGAGCCAATGGGTTGAATAACAGTGTAAATTGTAGTATTAGTGTCTCAATTCGTTAGCAATGGCGATATTAATCACAAGAGCATTAAACCATGGGATTGGTAAGGAAATGCAAGTGATGCTAAGCCCTGGATGATGGGCATAAGGCGCCATAGGCTTACTAGTGAAATGGTAGTAAAAAGGGTAAAGTTAGAACGGGTCGAATAAATGCACAGTGACATGTAGTCGTCCGGCCCGTAAATCGAATTTTCGGTATGATAATTGTAATAGCCACGTCGATAATGAATTTACAGATGTATAGGAAAAAGAATCACCTAAAACGGACTTACGGGTCAAAAGTTATGGCTAAACGAAGTTGAAAATCTGAATTTCCGGAGCTGGCAGCAAATGCAGGTCACAAACCTGCACTTGCTGGAAAAGCGTTTCTCCCGCGCCACGCGACAGGATCCTTTAGATCCCCCGCGACACGCGATAGGTGCCGCGATACGCGGCATAATGAATAGAACCTGCTGCAACACGCGGCAGGGTAACTTTTGAAATTTTATTTTATTTTTCATGTTTCGATGACGGAACTTGTTTACATGTACTATATCAATGTCAAAACTAACATTCTTAGTGGTTTTGACCTTAGGTGACAATGGGGATCTTACGGATGGCGATCAAGCAAGTTTTTGAAGAACCGAACACACTTTAGAAGATTCCGCGATATCTAAACTTTATTAGAACATGTTTTGTATGTAATCAAATTGCTAACATATTATGAACTTTTAGACTAGTTGGCGGTTAACTAGTTATGAATTCTTATAGCCTTGTGTTGGTAACTAACGTTTTAATTTAGAAACCTTCTATTTAAAATCTTGTAAATCTTGATTAAATTCAAGTAGTAATTAGAAGGGTGTTACAAGTTGGTAATCAGAGCTCAAGGTTGTCAATAAAGTGTTCGGTTCAAGCTTGATCGATCGTCCGGTAAGAATTAATTGCTTTAGTAGACTTATTAGAATACTAGAAAAAGGAAATTTGATTTGATATGCACGGGAAGTGCGTGTTTACACACCCAAACCCGGAAAAGTGCATTAAACATAAATGGTTTAAGCAAGTGGTGAACTTGGCTAAATCAAAATGAATAACGCATATGTTATAGATGAAATGTTTAACAATTAGTATAAACATTTCAGTTTCATGATGACGGAAAGATGGGAGGAGTGTATAAATACGCTCGAACCCGGAAAATACACTAAGTAAGAAAGGTAAGGCAAGATATATACTTGACCAAACTGAAAAAGAATAACACATTACTCATAATTAAGTGAGAATGATATAAATTTCCGTATATTAAGATGGAAATGAATTAAATAATTATTGATTAACCGTGATGGATGTTTCAGTTAAAGAAATGTCTGGAGTAACCAGAGATGATTCGACATCTCAATTGACTGAACAAATGAAAGCTAAGATTTCCGAGGCAGTCGGAAAAGCTCTAGAAATTAGTCTATCATAGTATATTGATAGATTACAAACCACAATCGTGCCGGTGGTGGACGATATGATGGTTGAATTGAAAGACAGCATATTACAAGAAATAGAAGAAAGGAGGGTGTTGGATATGAATCCAAGTTCTGTAAAGAAATCCAAGTCTAATAAAGCTCCCAAGAAAGGAGTTACAAAAAGTGTGTTACATCAGTGTAGATTTTGTGGAAAAATTCACAAGGGCACATGTGGTAAGCCAAGACATAAAAAGTCTAAATGTCCAGAGAGTCTTGGAACCAAGGACACAACCGACACAAAGTCTGATGCCCAGAAATCAAGGACAAAGTTGTTTTATATAACAGCTACAGAGGCTAAAGCTGAACCTGATGTCGTTTCAGGTATACTCTTGTAAACTAAATTTCAGCATGGATTTTTAATTATTACGAGTGCAAATAAATCATTTGTTTTATATCGATTTATTCAACATCCTACATTAGTGTTAACGAAATTACCTAAGCTTTAAAAAAAATATAAATAAATAAATAGAAATAGGTAATAATAAAAGTTCTATTGTTTATAAGAGGTGCCGAAACTGTACGTTGAGCATCGAGGTAAAAGTAATCTCGATAGATATTGCAATGGGAAGGAGTGCGTGCACACTCGAACCCGGGAAATTAATGAAGTGAATAAATTTTGTGTTGGGAAGGAGTGTAATTACACTCGAACCCGGAAATTGCAATAATAATAAATGGCGAAGACAAGGTTATAGATTTGGCCGAACTAAATAAAACGCGTAGGATGCGTCATTTACATCAGCAAACGATGTAGATAAACTTCATGCAACGATAAACAATAATAAAATTTAATGAATTAATTTTGTTATTGTTTCAATAGGATTAAGGTTAAAGATGAGAAATTAAGACTCGGACCAAGAATATCCATGAAAAAGAAGTTAAATGAATGATACGTATTATTCGTTACTATGAATAATAAAGTATCAATAAATGCAAATTTAGAAACTTGTGTATGGGTAACCATCCAAGTAATACATTATTAATTAAATCCTCATAAGGAAGAACGATGATCGCAGTAATGGATGTGATTGGGTAAAAGCCTGGTAAAATAAACTTTATGAAAGTGTTAGAATAAGAACGGGTAAACCCCAAAAGCCGTATTACCATAATAGTAGTTTTACCAGATAAGACTTAAGAAATGGGCTTTCGGAACATTAGTAAAAGAAACAGACCTAAGGGTCGCTAACAACAGAAAGGTGGTGTTAGGATCGAACAAGCAAAATGCTTGATAATAAAGGTTAAAGGAAACCGGATGACGGGAGCGGGTTACATTAAGGTAATAAGCCCAAGGGAAGGGATAAGAATCAAGGTAAATAAAAATATAAACCAATAAACAAGAATGTTAGGGAATAAGGGTAAAGTTTAACTATCATAAGCAATGAAGTACACACGAACAAGTCAAACAAGACGAATGAAAGAATAAAAGACTTGGAGGAATAAGGGCGATGGAATGCGCTAATGCTACTGAATAAATCGAAACGAAGTCTTAATGCATGCCGGAATGGCTGCTTTGATAATGAATTCGGTAAAATACCCGATTGATGGGTAGGAATACGGATATCTATGTAAACCAAGGGAAAGTGTCGCAGATTAAAAGGCAAAAGACTTGGATTAAGAGTTAGGACTAAAGGACAATAAAATTTCACAAAAACAGAAATTTTGATAGTTAAGTTCAACTATTTTAATACTGGATGGACCGAATAAAGTATAATACTTTATATTCCAAGTAAGCGCAACCCGAATAATAAAAGTGCGAAATATTACTGAACCAATGAAACCGAAGTATTGAAAACATTAAGATAAAGAACCCGGGTAACGGATTGAAAGGAAGTATGGGCATAAACCAAATAACGGAATGAGTGGGATAAACCGACGCGTAAACGACGTAAGAAGTCATAGAATCGGAAAGATAATCCGAAAGAAAATGAGTATAGCCTTAGACTACGGTCAAGGTCAGATGAGTTTCAAAAGCGAAAATAAATTATTCTAAACATAAAAAGGGGGTGCTTTAACGCCTTATGTATATATATATATATATATAATTAAATAAAGACACAAGTAGAGGATGATCTACGGGATCGCAATAACCTTCGGGTTATAAACAATAACCTTGGGGCCAAAATGACCCTCGGGTCACAACTAAAAAGAAACAAACCAGAGGATCTCATCTTGAAAGGGGGAAGATCTAATAAAATAGCCTACGAGGCAAAGTGAGGGAACCTACAGGTCACTTGGGGTTAAGCATGGGGATTGGTTACAATTCCCCGCGCAATATAAAAGCGGAAAAGAATAAATTCTTGTCGTTAATTCCTGGATATGAGTAATTGACACAAGTTAAAGAGATGGACATTAAACTAAAATTCAGTTTTAGTAAGAAGTGGCGTTTAACAAATATGAATATTATAGAGAAATTTGAAAATAGTTAATATTGAAGAACATAGGCCTCAACACCGATAGGTGTGAGACGCTATGTTCGAGAGAAGATTCTTGATATTGAAAAGCTTATAAAAACTTAAACATGACGTGATGCGATGCGATCACAGTCACAAGAGTGATATAGAAATACAAGATATAATCATGTCGTAACATGAGTTACGGGATAGGAGATCATGAACTCATGTAAGGCCGAATATGGCAATGTGGAAGACACGAATAACGGAGTGTGGAATGACGGTGATTAATCAATCTAGCCGACAAGACCTTCTAGAGTCAAAATAGTGACGTGACTTATACAAAACACTTGCCAGTATAAGACTAGTATGGGGCGAACATGTTAATGAACTCATACTATCGAGTAGTAAATTGACAACCCGGTCAAAAGGGTGACAAGGATAGGAAATAAGTGATAAAAGGTTACGGTCCAATAGGACATGTGCCTAAAAGGCGCACATGTCAATAAGAATAAGAACCTTATGCCGTAAAAGAAAGAATGCCTTGAAAAAAAAATGAAACTAAGATGGTTAGGTTCAAACCAAAGGCCTACTCAAAGGAGATTTCGTGGGCGAAACCCTTTTTAAGGGGGGTGGACTTGTAACACCCCGAAAATATAAAACTTTATATTAGAATTATAAAGTATAAAATAAACGAGAATAAACTGACTAGGACTAGATAACCCAGTTAGATACAACATTGTGAAACCAAATAAATGGATGGGAACTCCTAAATTAATACACGAAACAATAATTGAGGGACCTAAGTTACAAAGTTGGAAACTTGGGTGATTATAATCAAAATAACACACACCAAACACACACTTAGGTGTGTTTGGTCGAACAAGAACACAGGGGGCGACACAGGCTCCCACCAAACCCTAGTGCATGTCAAATTTGATCAAATTGAGAGTTCAAATCAGCTCCAAATCGATTTTCAAGCACGAATTAGTTATCACCTTGTTGAGGGGATCATAAGGTATGCAAAATTTTGATGTTTTGATCCATCTTAAATTATAGGTTAATGGTGAAAAACTGAAATTGAGCGTGATTATGTCTTGCATGGATGAAATTAGAAGTAATATGGCATCTAGGGATAAACCCTAGATGATTTCTTGTTAAAATCTAGCATTATACTTGTGGGGTTTATAATCACCATTGTAGGTGATTAGTGAGTTTGTAGAAACTAAATAAACACTAGAATTATGGTTCTTATTCTAGTGAAATCTGAATTCATGTGGTGAATCTGAAATTATTGATGTTAAAATTTAGTATAGATTTGTTAATTGAAGTGAATGTAGATGAAAATAACATGTCAAGAACCTAGTAATGGTTATGTAAAAATCTGACCCGCTAGGTGTTTGTTAAAACGCCTAAGTGAGGAGTAAAACGTTAAAGATCGGACAAAAACGCAGATTTGATTATCATAATGAGTTGTCCGATTTTTGGTTATAAAAGAGTTCTAAATTTGGTTGTGAATGGAACTCTATAGGTAAAGAATCCGGGTCGTGAAGTGGACAAGCCGGAGGTGATACACGCTTGAAAGGTTTGCTTTAAAGGTACGTAACCACGGTTTTGTTACGTTATGTTTGTTATGTATTTTTACTAATAGACTTGAATTTAGAATAGAGTATGAATTTGGATGTCTAGTTGAAGTGACGAAGATCACTAGATAAGTAAATGGGTTAAATGTTAGTTAGAACAAGTTTGGTATGTTGTAAAATGGTGGTTCCCATTAAACAACCAAATGGGTCAAACAATGGTCGAATTTTGTAGTGTTGAAGTGATTAAAACATCACTCATTAAAATTGAGTTATAAAAACATAATCCATGGAATGGACGTGATACGCTAAGATTGACAAGCCCGGGAATGGGTAATTATGGTTAGAAACCAATGTCGATGAATTACGCTGTCACACCCCAACCGATGGCGGAATCATCGGGGCATGGCACTGAGCGAAATAGATTGTCCAGAAGTTTCCATAACAACTATCATTACCATTCAATTTATATAACACGTCCCATACCGTACCTCAAGTTGCAAAACAAATTATTACAGATAACATCTAGTCAAATATTCTGTTCCGACAACTCAAATTTAAATATAAAAATTGTTCAAATGCTTCTAGAGACTCAATCTGCAAGATCTACTAACAACTATGCTCTAGACGCTTATTCTAAGCTCGCCTTCCTAGCAGATAAGCATCCTAATTGCCTGTCACATACGTTAAAATAAAGTCAATACATAAAATGTAAAGGTGAGCATACAAGTTTGATAGTAGCATAGTAGAGTTCGAAATAGTTTACGCATAACCAGTACGTACACAGAGGAAAACGAAGCATGTTAATTATCGACATGGATCTATCGATACCAATGACTACAGGTTGACTGCCCGAGGCAGTTCACAATACATGATTACCACCGTAATCCATGCAAGTAATTGTCCTTAACAACCCCCGTGTGAACGGGTGCTGAGTCCAAACTATAGTACTATCGTCGTTAAGGCAGGTAGACAGCATTCCACGTGTAAACATAACAACAAGCATTCATTTAGTCACGTAATACATGCGGTAACGGTTAGCGTTTGATATAATTGAGCAGTGTGTTCGATTGTGATTTAGAATAAGTAACGTATGTAACACCCCAAAAGTGCTGAAAGCAAAAAGGGATCGAGTATACTCACAGTGATTGATGGATGAAGGGAGCACTTGAGAGTAGGGTTAGCCTGAATAGTTCGATAGCATAACGATAAGCAATGCGAAAAATGGAAACGAGTGTTGGAGAGTCGGACAGCCTGGTCGATCGGACGGTAGGTCGGATCGGACGGCTTGATCGTTCGATTAACCAGTCCGTTCGGACAGTCTGTCCGGTCGGTCGGTAGGCCGATTGGATGGACTGTTCGAGTGGATTGTTTCTTCCTTTGAGAAGGATGTGTTTGTGTATGATGGTTTGACTTTTGAAGTTTTCGTTGTAGCATTTGAAAACATTGAAGTATCCTTACCTTTCAGGTCGATCGATCGAACGGTTCGTTCGATCGGCTGGCTTAACCGATCGGTTAGGTGCTTCATCAACAAGTTCTTGTCAGAGTGTCACCTGGTCGGATGACATGACCGATCGGGTGGCACTCCAACGCGTTGAATCATGTTGAAAATCGATTAAGTGTTGAAGCATAGTATCTCATGATCTGAAGAGTAATTCAAATCAGACCGTAGTCCGATCGAACAGCACTTCGTTCAATGTAACACCTCGAAAATTCATGTCCAATAATATATCAACACGTGTCATGGACTTAAAACGTGTAAAGGATTGATTTAGAGGGACTAAAGTTGACAAACAAGGAATCTACGTGTGTAAAAGGATCTAAAGTGTCAACAATGAATAAATATATCTTTCAATAACCCTACATGATGTTTATACGCTTAAACGAATAAATCATGGATCATACGAAGCTAATTATGAAAGAAAGTGAGAGATTACAAACTACAAGGGTTAAAAGTGTCAACATGTTTAAAGTATACCTCTGAGTGACCTTCTAGCAAACCCGAAGCTTTGTAATGATTAATTATGCTCACTAGAATGTGTGATAAAAATTTCACAAGGTTTCGATTAAGTATGAGAAAGTTATGACAGTATTCGTATACGAGGGGTTAAAAGCGTCAAACTGCAAAAGTATGTCAATTCGTAGGGTATCGGACCTTCCGGAATATGACCATGAGTTAAACGTACCCTATTTATCCTTTATATAGCTTAGATATAGGCTTAGAGGTGTTTGGTGTGCAAAAAATAAACTTTTACGTCATTCAGGGACTAAAAGTGTCAAAAAGTGCACAAGTTTGCATTTTCGCGCATATCTTGCATTCTGAATATATCCGGACACCCAAAAATTTACGTAACCACTAAAATATTTTATTTTAGTGTTTGACATGATAAAATTCCATTCGTCGCGTAATTTGGATCGTTTTTCGCGTCCGTCGGTGTTTCATCGTAATTAGCCGAACAACGTGGCCGTACGACCAAACGAACCGACATCCGGCATGTTTTTGGGCATGTTTCGTGTTCCCCATGTTTAGGCATCATTGTAGAGCCTTAAAAATGGTTTAACGGGCCTTAGAGGTGTCAGAAATGACATTTGGAGGTGCAGGGGCTAAAATTGACAATTTCTGAAAGTTGTTGTATGCTGGCATGGTCCTTACGGACCGTATACATACCCTTACGGTCCGTAAAGGTAGCCTAGTATCAGAAAACTAAAAACCAGCTGTGGTTTTGCTTCTTGTCTCACATAATTGATTCAAGGGGCCTTTGATGGTTTTCTAAATCAGGGGGCATACTTGTAGGGCTGAGATTGAAGCATGGTTATCGATGAACGATCCTAACGGCTCTCAAAAACCTATAAATACCCCCTTGATCAATGGCTTCCCTTGCTCATTTCCTTCATTCTTGCTCTCTAACACTCAAATCTGAGGAGCCTGATCAAGGGAACCTCCTTTTGAATGATCTTCTGCCCTTAAACCTTTTTGTAAGTATCCCTTCATGCTTAGTTTAATTATTTAGCTTTTTTAAACCAAAAAGTCAAGAGTTTTCGATAAACGCTTTGACTTTTAAACGGTTGAGCCATGGTTCGCAACGAACATGGCTACGTGACCGTAATTAGGTAGGTGTCAAACCCTCAAAAGGGCACCTCCTAATTACCACGTTTACATAGTTAATTGTCGGGTCAAAGTAATTAAAATAAAAGTCAAACGGGTTAGTTTTTAAATAAAATTCATAACTAATAATAAAGAAACTACAAAATCAGTTTTGTCACTTAAATAACTTGGTAAATATTAGTTGAACATGTCTAAGCATGTTCAACCCGACAATTCTATGTATAGGCTCGATTCACAACCGAAAGTCGCAAAGTTTGACCTTTGCTTTGACTTTTAGTTCTGACCCGAATTAGCTTAGTTTATTTATGCCTTAGGGTTCCTTTGTGACCATGTTATATGTTAGCATAATGTCACACCCTGACCACGTAAAACAACAAAACGTGGCGGAAACGTCGGGGAGTGTTGTAACAGAATCATTGTTTCACAACCATGGATCAGACAGTTTCGTTTTATTGGATTAAATGAGTTACAATGTCTTAACAACAAAGAAACATAACATAATTACTAGTCTTGTATCTTTTAATGTCACTAAGGCCTCGTCCATTCCTATGTGAGAGTACACCAATATCATCATCAAGCATCATCAACTATTGTTCCTGAAACACATGTGAAAATAGGTACGTCAGCATAAAAATGCCGGCGAGTACATAGGTTTTGTATGAGTTCTAGATTCATGGCTCGTTTTACATGTTGCAATACTTATTTAAAAAAAAAAACCTTGTTTTGAAAAGTATAGTATTGCGACATAATTAACCAACTCAAATCAAATTGGTTACAGTTTATAAAATCTCGTAGCCATGATTCTTAACTCCAAAACATTTGTTTAATTAAATCCATATTGGAAATCGTTTTTGGAATAAAAACTCAAGTAGTATATATATATATATATATATATATATATATATATATATATATATATATATATATATATATATATATATATCATTGGAAAAACCTTGTAATAAAACTTTGTTTTATTAACCATTGCCCAAGTGATCTAGATAACACAACGATATATAATGTGTTAAAAGCACTTATATGTAGGAAGTACCAGCGGCGTATTTGTCACGACCCCCGATCCACCCTGGACGGAATCGGGAGCCGCGAACCGCCACGTGGTACCGGTGATTATTTTGAAAAACATTGCAGCGGAAATTTCATCAGGACCGTGAGTTAGGAAAAATATCAGAGTTTTAAAACACCGGATTTTATTTATTAAATAGATGGGATAAACCCATGTTTTACAAAGGTAGCTTTAATAAAAATGATATTTCTTAATTTGATTTAATTAATAAAATAAGCCACTTCTTGATGCCTTCGGTGCCGGATCCAATTCTTACTCCAATATACTGTAATTACCTGAAACGCGTTTTAAAAAGGTTTTGTCAGCGGGAAATACTGAGTGAGTTCATTCAGGTTTTATATAAAACAGATTTGTTATAATTCACAGTATTAAGAGCGATTACAATGTTTCTGATATCAAACCAACTACCCACAGTATTTGTCACTCGACCATCCATTGGCTAGCCCATTTGTCCAATGGTGTCTGTGACTGTGGTCAGATCACCCCTTGGCCACCCGTTTGTCCAAGTGTGACGGGAAACAAGTAATGTATACAAAACCCCACATACCGGCTGTAATTTGGCGATTACATAGACTTAATCCCTGTAATTATAACTTTGAAAATAGTTTTGGAGTTTTGTAAAACAATTGATAAAAAGAGAATGACTCACATTATAAGCATGCAGTATTGATTTAACAAGCTTCTGGATACCATTCCTTCTGATAATTAAGCGTATACTTTATTGTTCTGAATCTTCTGATGAAGTAATAGTTTGTTTGATTGTAAGTGTACAGTTGGGAGTATCCGGGTAGTTAAACATATAGTTTAACAGAATGGAATACGTATTTGTGTAGAACCCAAATCAAACCTTAACGGTAGTCACGAGATTCGAACTTTAACAGAATTCACAAAGTATAGTACTTTGGCATCCGTTTAACGAACTCACAAAGTATAGTACTTTGGTATCCATTTAATGAACTCACAAAGTATAACACTTTGGATTCCGTTTACCGAAATTCACAAAGTACAACACTTTGGCATTCGTTAGTTGGTTCCTGAATCAATCGGACAGAACATCGCTTTGGTGATTATTGGTTAGAACACCAACGTATAGAGAGAAGAATAGAAGAAATGAGCAAAGGAAAATGAATTCCTAAGCTTCCTATTTATAGGTAAGAAGTATGAAAGTTCTAGGAAGTTTCCTATAGCTTTTCTAGGAAGTTAGCTATACATCTTCTAGGAAGCTTCCTATCCACAGATATCTATCCTCTTACACCTTCCTAGCACCTTCCTTTGATATTATCTACTTTATATTTATATATTTCTATTTAGGTGATTAGTAGATCTTACTTAGCTTAATTAATCTTGCTTAACTTAATTGATCTTGCTTAGCTTAATTAATCCTGCTTAACTTAATTAATCGTTCTTAGCTTAATTAATCTAGTTTAGCTTAATTAATCCCACTTAATTAATTAATTAATCACACTTAACTTGATTAATAGAGAATTAATCTACTTAGTTAACTTAACTGCTAAGTTTATTTAAGTTTACTTAACTATTAAGTATTCTAGCAGTTTCCTGATTACGGGTTCTAATTTCTAGACACAATGGAACTCGTATTAGTGTATTGACTCAATTCAACTTTAACAATAATCACGAGATAGAAATCCTCACAACGAATGACAAAGTGCGATACTTAAACATCCAGCGGATTCGCAACGAATGACAGAGTATAGCCCGAGTTCGGGCAACACTCAAACATCCTGTCGGAATCACAACGAATGACAAAGTATAACCTGAGTTTGAGCAGCACTTAAACATCCATCGGATAGTCTCAATCGATCGGATAAAGTATCGTACCAGTAATTAGAGTTATTACCCTAATAACGGGCAGAGTTTAGGAATTTAGAGGGTAAAATCCCGAGCTATTATTTACAAAAATAAAAGCTGACGGAAAGAAAAGAATTGAACAGCGATCGAGTTAATACCCGGCATCATAGCAGCACCCTGCTATACTAATTGGAGATTATTTCGGCTATAACTCGACGTATATTTGGAGTTTTTACGTCGATTTACTTTCTGATTTCGAGTCCCAAGGCCTGCTATTTATACACGAAATTTGACATGCTTACGGACCGTAAGCCTAATCCCTTACGGTCCGTAAGGGACACCTAAGGGTCATAGGGTTGCCACGCGTGGGACTAGGCTTGCTGAGTCGACGTCTCCTTAATTTTAAATTTTGACAACGAGTTATAAGGATAATCATCGAGTAGGGAATACCCCCCCTAAGTTTTAGGGGCCCTGATCCTGATTCTGATTATTCTGAAAATTTTAGGGATTGTGCAGGATTACTTGGGTGTCTCAATTAGGGTTTCCTTTTTATACAATTAACATAATAAGTATTAATTTTAGTGAGAGTTGTTACATCCTCCCCACCTTAATAAAATCTCGTCCTCGAGATTTGGACTATGATATTTTCTTGGGGTTATGTTACTCCTTTTAAACAATGTTTCGTGGGACAGAATTAAAAGATATTTGAGGGGTATGAATTTTGAAAATAAAAATGATTTATAGAAACAATTGGATTCAATATCCGAAATGAACTTATTTTGATCAACTGAGGGAGATTCCGAATTGATAAATCTCTATTTGAAGTATGAAAAATGATTTGTTAATGATTATCTGAAATCAATACGTTTACTTAAATGGTACTGGTCAATAGAATTTACTGTATCGTAATCCGAGTACATAATTATACCAAGAATATGACAAATCAAACGAATGACGTAGGAATAGGGTTTATTATTAGCACAGGCTACAAATGTATATGGATACTGCAAGGTATTGAAAGAACTTAAAATTTACCGTTTTTGAAATTAACTGAGAGTTTCAAGGAAGCGAATCTAGATATTTCAAAAGATGAAATGTTCAAACGAATGAAATGATATAGTTTTCAAGGTGATTGGGTTCAAGCCAAAAGATATATGATCACTGAATGTGAAGGACTTTTAGAATCAATAAAGTTCTTTGTCAAAAGAAAGCTTTCTTTGGTTGACAACTGAGGAAGACTTAGAATCTACAGATTCAAAAATAAAATAAAAGTATAAAAATGATTTGTCAAATATTGAATTATGATATAAGAAAATCAATGTGCTGAGATGAGTGAATTTGCAAAGATACACAAAAAGATAATAGAGTTAGTATATTATTTGTTTTGCCTTTTTACTATATGTAAATGGTCACTATTTTGAAATAAATATTGTTTTAGGATTTTACTATACTGTGTAAAATAACTTATATATACTATATATTACAAAACACCGCAATGTTATTACATTACTAAATATTTTAGTATTATTATTTTGTAAAAGAAATCCCTATTCTTTATAACGTTAAATAAAAGTTATAAATAAAGGTGTAAAAATATTTATTGTACAAAAGTATTTGTAAAATAATTTGAAAATATATATCACTTAATAGATCGATTCAATGTAATTACTTATTTTCATTTTGAAACTATATAATGTTGTGAATGTATTAACAATTGTTGTAAATAAGTGAAAATGGGGACTATTCTCTATATATTACAATGTTCTCCTAACCCAATCGTAGTTGATGACTTTTATATTATTCTTATTTCTTGCCAGAGTGTTATAGTTACCACAAAACATGTGATACACAATTATTTATATAATTTTATTCGTCCCTTTAATTCTTGTATGAAAATATGTTGTTTTTTTTTCTTTAAAGTTTATATATTTACGTATAATTAAAATTTACTCAATAAGTATGACGACTTTATTTATATATATTAACTAGTCATTATCATGGGTGGATATTGGTTAATGCTGCCTTGTTTAAGCATAGGTGGCCAGTCCATGCCTAACTAAGGTTAGGCTATTCAATACATGTCCCTGATAATAACTCTAGTATCTAAAAATAATATTAACGCTACTAATAAAACTAATATTAATTACCAATAATAGATAACTAAATATAAATGAAAGTATATCTCAAACAAATTTTTTTTTTAAATTATAAAATTTTCACTTCAATGGTTTTAACAAGAATTTTAAATATAGCAATATTATTTTATAAATTAGGTATTTACTTATGTAAGTTTCCATATATAATCAATAAAATTTATATTTTAAATTTATATGATGTTTTTTTTCGAAATGAATAAGCAATAAATATCACGAAAGGCTCGATTGGTGTTGTAAAAGATATACTGAAATATGAAATAAATTTGTGTATCAATATCTTAGCACATGATTGTGTTAAGATTACCTGTATAGAATAAATCAGCAGAGCGAATTCGATATGAACAAATAAATAAATAATTAAATCCGAAATTAGCGCAAGCTTCGGATTTTGTGAAAAGATCACCACAAGGTAATCATGATCAAAGAAATAATTTAGTGAAGTCGAAGGCCAAGATAGCACATCATAGTTCAAGAGAATCGAAGCGCTTGTTGGGATTATTTTGAATTTGATAGCTGCAATCCATCATATGGGACCTTGAATTGGATACGTAATGCGAGCAAGTTAACTGGGATTGAATAAAACGAGTTTTAATAAGGAAGTTCGGACATGATCACAACTGAAACCATGTATATCCTTTAAAATGAAAATCGAGTTTTTCAAGAAATTTATTGATTCGATATTAAAGAGTCATGGCTTTGTAAAAAACGCGGTTTACAATGCAAAGATCGAGTATAGCGAAACGAGATTTGAACTTTTAATAAAACAATAAATTGGAATGATGCCCTCCGATGGTCTTCATAACTTAAATGAACCACATGCGCAACAACAGTGCATGTGTAACGTGTGGATTTACCAAGAAATGAAATGGATCAATATTTGCTACTATGAAAGAAATCCTCATGGCGAAAGTCAACTTATTATAGGCAGAAGTCAGAATTGCAATGAAAGGAATATAAGAACTTTATCTGGAATTTCGTGTGATAACCGTTGTTAAGTGACATTACCAAGGAATATCGAATGAAATGAAATGAAATAGGGGATTTGCAAAGGTATGTGACTCTTTTTCAGTGATAATAATTATGACTCAGTTTAGACTATGCACCGATGATTGTGAAATCTTGTTCCAACGTACCTCAGCGAGATTCAGATCGTTTGTAGGATCATGTGGCAAAGTGCTTATTTTTTATTAGTAGTTTTCTACTGACAAAATTAGTATTGGTGTCATCGTGCCCAATTTATATTTTTCAAAGGTCTTGCCTTGGAAGTTGTGTGTGATAAACTTCGACGTATGTGGACGTATAATTTAAGTTTCATGTGTTTTCTTGTGTATTAGCATAACTTTATATGCTTCTTACTTGCGTTAATAATATATGGTAATGCATTGGAAATTTGTACTTTTGATGATGTTCCAACTTAATGGGTTTCCATTTATTATGGTCGCATGAGTTACGAGACAGATGATCAAACGAAATAATGTTTGATATCGGAATTAAAGATATATGCAAGAGATTTCTGATAAAGAAATCTAGAATTATTATTGACACATATGCTTGTGTTTTATTCTTAATTATCAATCGTTACGGTTTTTTTGGAATTTCTTATATATATCTATATAATCATATATTTCACATGCTGTAATATACATACCCTTTATAAGGTCAATGTATTCATATTTCCAAGAACCAGTCAGATATTTGGTCATGATACTATTTAGGGAAATCTTGTCACTGATTTGACATATCATTTACCCCGTCTTATCCGATTCGCGCCAGAGAGGTAATCTCAGTATATCCGGACAAGCTGGAGAGTCTGCTACTCTATACCTAGTTTTGCCAGAGAAAATTTTCTATTTCCCATAAATAGTATCTTTTCAAGATTAAAAGTGCTTCTTTTATTAAGACTTTTATCCAGAATCAAGGAAATTTGTATTTCCATACATATCTTTGTTCTAGACCAAGTAATATCAATAAACAAGAATAAATAGCAATTAAGTGCTATTGTCTGCTAATCGTCATTCTTACGGAATACCAATATCCATTACATTATACTTAGATAAGCAATTTATCTTGAAGCTTATATTAAGGCAAAATTCTTAAGTTCAAGTCTAAATATCATACTGAGCGCTATCAGATAATATTAAGTTCCTAACTCTCTATTACAATACCTAATTGCTTAAACAAGTGGCTCAGCTTATACTAAGGCATCTTTTCTTATGTTCAAGTCTCAATACTATCAGATGTGCTACCAATTAATAGCAATCTCCTAACTCTTTTATTTAAGCTTAAGTATTATTATCACAACACTTACAGGCTTAAAGCGGTGGCTTAGCTCTGATACCACCTTCTGTCACGACCCCCGATCCACCCTGGACGGAATCGGGAGCCGCGAACCGCCACGTGGTACCGGTGATTATTTTGAAAAACATTGCAGCGGAAATTTCATCAGGACCGTGAGTTAAGAAAAATATCAGAGTTTTAAAACACCGGATTTTATTTATTAAATAGATGGGATAAACCCATGTTTTACAAAGGTAGCTTTAATAAAAATGATATTTCTTAATTTGATTTAATTAATAAAATAAGCCACTTCTTGATGCCTTCGGTGCCGGATCCAATTCTTACTCCAATATACTATAATTACCTTAAACGCGTTTTAAAAAGGTTTTGTCAGCGGGAAATACTGAGTGAGTTCATTCATGTTTTATATAAAACAGATTTGTTATAGTTCATAGTATTAAGAGCGATTACAATGTTTCTGATATCAAACCAACTACCCACAGTATTTGTCACTCGACCGTCCATTGGCTAGCCCATTTGTCCAATGGTGTCTGTGACTGTGGTCAGATCACCCCTTGGCCACCCGTTTGTCCAAGTGTGACGGGAAACAAGTAATGTATACAAAACCCCACATACCGGCTGTAATTTGGCGATTACATAGACTTAATCCCTGTAATTATAACTTTGAAAATAGTTTTGGAGTTTTGTAAAACAATTGATAAAAAGAGAATGACTCACATTATAAGCATGCAGTATTGATTTAACAAGCTTCTGGATACTATTCCTTCTTATAATTAAGCGTATACTTTATTGTTCTGAATCTTCTGATGAAGTAATAGTTTGTTTGATTGTAAGTGTACAGTTGGGAGTATCCGGGTAGTTAAACATATAGTTTAACAGAATGGAATACGTATTTGTGTAGAACCCAAATCAAACCTTAACGGTAGTCACGAGATTCGAACTTTAACAGAATTCACAAAGTATAGTACTTTGGCATCCGTTTAACGAACTCACAAAGTATAGTACTTTGGTATCCATTTAACGAACTCACAAAGTATAACACTTTGGATTCCGTTTACTGAAATCCACAAAGTACAACACTTTGGCATTCGTTAGTTGGTTCCTGAATCAATCGGACAGAACATCGCTTTGGTGATTATTGGTTAGAACACCAACGTATAGAGAGAAGAATAGAAGAAATGAGCAAAGGAAAATGAATTCCTAAGCTTCCTATTTATAGGTAAGAAGTATGAAAGTTCTAGGAAGTTTCCTATAGCTTTTCTAGGAAGTTAGCTATACATCTTCTAGGAAGCTTCCTATCCACAGATATCTATCCTCTTACACCTTCCTAGCACCTTCCTTTGATATTATCTACTTTATATTTATATATTTCTATTTAGGTGATTAGTAGATCTTACTTAGCTTAATTAATCTTGCTTAACTTAATTGATCTTGCTTAGCTTAATTAATCCTGCTTAACTTAATTAATCGTTCTTAGCTTAATTAATCTAGTTTAGCTTAATTAATCCCACTTAATTAATTAATTAATCACACTTAACTTGATTAATAGAGTAATTAATCTACTTAGTTAACTTAACTGCTAAGTTTATTTAAGTTTACTTAACTATTAAGTATTCTAGCAGTTTCCTGATTACGGGTTCTAATTTCTAGACACAATGGAACTCGTATTAGTGTATTAACTCAATTCAACTTTAACGATAATCACGAGATAGAAATCCTCACAACGAATGACAAAGTGCGATACTTAAACATCCAGCGGATTCGCAACGAATGACAGAGTATAGCCCGAGTTCGGGCAACACTCAAACATCCTGTCGGAATCACGACGAATTACCAAGTATAACCTGAGTTTGAGCAGCACTTAAACATCCATCGGATAGTCTCAATCGATCGGATAAAGTATCGTACCAGTAATTAGAGTTATTACCCTAATAACGGGCAGAGTTTAGGGATTTAGAGGGTAAAATCCCGAGCTATTATTTACAAAAATAAAAGCTGACGGAAAGAAAAGAATTGAACAACGATCGAGTTAATACCCGGCATCATAGCAGCACCCTGCTATACTAATTGGAGATTATTTCGGCTATAACTCGACGTATATTTGGAGTTTTTACGTCGTTTTACTTTCTGATTTCGAGTCCCAAGGCCTGCTATTTATACACGAAATTTGACATGCTTACGGACCGTAAGCCTAATCCCTTACGGTCCGTAAGGGACACCTAAGGGTCATAGGGTTGCCACGCGTGGGACTAGGCTTGCTGAGTCGACGTCTCCTTAATTTTAAATTTTGACAACGAGTTATAAGGATAATCATCGAGTAGGGAATACCCCCCCTAAGTTTTAGGGGCCCTGATCCTGATTCTGATTATTCTGAAAATTTTAGGGATTGTGCAGGATTACTTGGGTGTCTCAATTAGGGTTTCCTTTTTATACAATTAACATAATAAGTATTAATTTTAGTGAGAGTCGTTACAGTATTCACCATGCATTTAACACATTACACCCGCCCCGTTACCTAATCACTTCTTTAACCCAACGGTTCAAACTGATTTCAAACGGTTCATGTCAATCAACGGTTACAAACAGTTCACATAGTCCAAGAGTTAAAAACGGTTCACATAGTCCAAGGGTTACAAACGGTTCACATGGTCAAGTGGTCACAAACGGTTCACATGATTAAACGGTTACAACGGTTTAAAATGTAAAACAGTGAGTCCATATGCTGGATGAGCATATGCGACAAAATGTAATATACGGGAATCAATGTGCTAGCATGTTAAGGGCACATACATAGCAAAACATAATGAAAATAACAAGTAGGCACATGTGTTTCACCCCAAAACAGTTTGAAAACAGTAAAAGAGGGGAACTATGTACTCACTTGAGGGTGCTTAGAAGTCTTGAACAACAACCAAGCAAAGCTAGAGGGATCACGGAATCAAACGGCACCCTATATAGGTAACTATGTAAATAACCGGACCTAAATCGGGAGATCGGATAGAATAAGGTTTCGTAAACCAACTGAGTGTTGGAACTCTTATGATATGGTTTAACAAAGTCTATATTCTAAAAAGAAACCTAACCTAAGTGCTTTCGACCCGTTACGACCCGTTTAGGTAGCTTACGCTACTTTAACGTGTCGTTCGCGTAAAACACGTTTGAGACGTCTAACTAGTCCTATGACAAGTATTATATGCCTAAACATGTTTATTTATGTTGCATAATCAGTTAAGTGACAAATGTTTAGGTTACATATGCTTAAAATCCAATTATGCATGAAAAGGGCATTTTGGTAATTTACCTAAGGCATATAAACTACCTATCATACAACTACTTAAACTATGTGACCATAAGGTATAACCTCGGAAGGTTATTCCCTATGCAACTATGGTCACTAAACATGCTTGGTCGGATCCTAATGATCGACCAAACGGGTCGAGTTCGAAAGTCTAAGCGGTGGTTTAGACCGCTTGACTTACGACTCTAAACAAGCACTAAACTAAAAGTGACGAGCTAAACATGTCAAAACATGTTTAACCTACTGATTTGGTATCAAAGTGTTTTGATACCTAAAAGTAGTTCCATTGCAAAATGCGTGCTAAAACGCATTTTGACCGAAACTTTGACTCGTCACTACACCTAGTTAACGTGGTAATCAGCAGGTATAATCACTAAGGATTATAACCAACGTGATTACAATCACGTTGCAAAGTTCAACCGAACTTTGCGTTGACCATAGACTGGTCAAACTGAAAGTCAAACAATATTTGACTTTCAAACTAGGAAAACAATAAAAAAAATGAAAGAATGCTCACTATGGGTCCTTGCTATCTTTTCTACAAGAAAACCAACTTCCAAATCAGATTGAGAAAGCTCCCAATGCAGATTGTAGAGAAGAGAATGAGGGAATGAGCAAGGAACAAGTGAAAGATGGATGGCTATATATAGTTTTCGCAAAACCGTTAGGATCGTTTCTTGGAGAAGAGGGCATGATCTCCACACAAGTATTAAGGACTGATTGGGGGACTTGTTCTCCACACAAACCAGCCCCTAGCATTGAAAACCATTGATCAAAACCATCAAAAACAAGCTAAAAGACCAGATTCAATGTTTCTGTCTGATAGGCTCTCACGCCCCTTGTAAGAATTAAGCTTGGGCTTACGCCCCAGGCCAAAGACTTTGACAGATTTACATTTTTAGCCCTTGCATGCCCAAAACTTGGTTTTCGATGCATTTTTGACACGTTTAAGCCCCGTTAACCCCATTTCAAGGCTCTAAAATGAAGTTAAAGTATTGGGAACTCAAAACATGCTCAAAAATATCTCGGATGTCGGTTTGTTTGGTCGTACGGTTGCGTTGTTCGGTTAATTACGACGGAAGTTGTAACGAACGCAATAACGATCCAAATTAAGCGACGAATGGAATTTTATCATGCCAATCACTAAAATAAAATATTTTAATGATTACATAAATTTTTGGATGACCGGATATATTCAAAACGTACGATATGCGCGAAAATGCAAACTTGTGCACTTTTTGACGCTTTTAGTCCCTGAATGAGCATAAAGTTTATTTTAGCACACCGAACCCCTCAAAACTTATTTCTAAGCTATGTAAAGGATATTTAAGGTGTGTTTAACTTATGGTCAAGTTCCGGATTGTTCGTTACAGTACAAATCGGCATACTTTCGCAGTTTGTCGAATTTAGTCCCTATAAGCGAATAAACTTAATTTCGGCATACCAAACCATCCAAAACTTATTTCTAAGTTATGTAAAGGTTATTTAAGGTATGTTAAGCCTATGTCACTATTCTGAAGTGTTTGTTGCATTAAACTGGTTATATTTACGCATCAGATCGCGTATAACCTTCCAGAAAGCGATTTAAAGCCCGAAATCGAACAAGAATTGATATGTACAAATGATACACATATTTTCACCATCGCCAAGTATGAAACACAATATTTCATTGGTTTGGCATTTTTTTGACAGTCACAGTGACACAGGTGTCACACATAACCTCCTAAAGTTATACTACTTGGTCCTTTAGAATTAGAGTTCATTGCATGTTTCCATAATGCCTAAATGTTGACCATAATGCCCTTTTGATATTAAAACAAGATTTTTGAAGATGTGAAAGGACTAAAACCTTTATTACTGATTTATAATCATGTCCATGAAATTTGACATCCGTTTGAGGTCTAGATTAGGAGTTATGCTCATTAGCGTAAATAAGAAGCTTTTTGGTAATTAAATAGCATAATTAGCATATAGCCTATCTAAACCCGATTTTTGATATCAAACTTTTTACCCACTGATGTAATATAATATTTTGGGATTTTTGGAGATTTTTATTTATCTTTAGGCTGAGCATAACATAGAGTTCTAAGCTTAATTCGGTTATTGCCGGTTTTGCCCTTTTGGGCTATAAAATGAGTTTTACAAATCCTTTTGATACCAAACCTTTTTCTACTGATTTGATATGATAAATAAATTATTTTGAGCCTTCTGGAATTATAAAAATATCAGCTTTCCTTTAAAAACCCGGAAATGGCTCCAAATCGCCTTTTTCAGCGTTTTTAACACATAGTATGTATTAAAACTATTTTAAACATATAAGGTTGATGCCTACCGATATTTTTACTAAATAATTGTATTCTAATAGTAAGCAAAAGTTTTAAACTCAGATTTCCAGTTTTGACTTTTTAGGCTTATGTGAAATTACCAAAATGCCCCTATGGTGCATAGTATGGTTATAATTAATAAATTTCACATATGTATGATACCCTACTGTTATGACATATTAAATAAAGTATATTTACTGATTTAATCAGACCTATAACTCAGATTACTATTTAACCTCTTTTATAACCTTTAAAAATGACCAAAATACCCCTACGGGGCATAAATTGGTTTTAAACTCATTTTGGTCATAATGGAAGATATCCTACTGATATCACAACATATAAAAGGCATATTAACTTATGGAACATGTTCATGACTCTTATGGTTACCCGTTACACATGTTTCGCGTTCGGATCGGTTTATGTAACTAGTTTGCATATATTAGCCGAAACGGGTCAAACCATATCTTTTTATCCCAAAATCCAGAATGTGTTTAAGTTACCCATATTAAACAAGCATGCAAGCTTGTCGGGTCAAAACCACATTCTAAACCGGTCTTCGCTTTATCATGCGTTTGAACCGTGTCTCCCTTTTTGAAAACTAACCGGTCTAAGTCTAAGCTTAATTAAAGACCCGTTAGGATTCTAATAGGTTATTAAAAACCTTCGTTCCAGATTAGGAGCCCAGTAAAAGATACGTGCACTTGCTGTATTTGATTTATACTTTGCTCAGGTAAATACTCTTAACTTATTTTCCCTATACGGGCTTGGGATACGGTACTATAAAAGTACCGCTTGGTCGGGTGTGTGTAGTCATTTAAATCGGATTGTGATTAATGTATTTGCATGACCCGTTCAATATGTATTATTTGGTGTATAGCCTTTGGGGGTTAAATGACCATGTCCCGGATATCCTTGGCATCATTCAAAGAAATGGCCACGACCTAAGCACGGGGTGTAGGCGTACACCTGACAGTTGCATTATGTAAAAACTGGTAGCCCACTTAGAGGAATCAGCCTTGTGGGTATTATACCTGTGGCGTGTCAGTTAATCTAGACTGGCCCTACAAACCGGCCCTGATGGACGACAAATAAGTAAAACTGTATACAAGATTGTTTTTAAATAATTGTCCCAAGTTATAAAAAATATTTTTGCCGAAGTGCATTCAAATCAATTTTCAAACTCTTTTCAAAATGAGTCAGTTAAGTTGTATTTACCAGTGTAAACTGACGTATTTTCCAAAAAGGCTAAGTGTAGGTACTATACGTAATAGGCTGGCTACTCCAGGCATCAATAATCAAGTCTCGCAAGCTCTAGATGTCCAAGTCTGTTGAACAGTTTTTCCCTTTTTATTCGATCCGCCTGTGGATCTGTTTCGACTGTTTTGTGATACTTAAACGTTACAATTTATTCAGTTGAAGTATATCTATCTTTTGCTTCCACTGTGCATTTATTATTTGTGTTGTTTGACTATGATGATATCAACTACGTCACGATACTCCCCACCGGGCCCACCGGTGACACGTGGAAAATAGGGGTGTGACAGGTTGGTATCAGAGCCAACACTGAGCGAATTAAACACTAGCCTTTTGTGTTTAATCTCAGTTACACAGTTGCACATTCTCGAGTCTAGACAAGAACTTAGGACTAATCCTGATTCGTTTTGTTTTTGATTTGTTTCCTTTCTTATTTTTCTGATTAGCCCATGCATGGGCAAGTCATTTCAGTTAGAAGTCCCATTTAGGGCAACCATTCCTATTATAATATCATTCCTTTTTATAAGATCTACCATTATGATAAAATGGAAAAAAAAAATCTTAAAGGACAAGACCTAGCCATATGTCACCTTAAGACAGGGCCAAGATGATAGTTCCTCAATTAGATTCAGATCCTTGATAACATCTCAAATTAGGATTGCTCTGCGTTTAATATTAAAAAGAGTCTTAAAGGTAAAACCTAGCCTAAATGTCTATGCAGACATGCCCAAGATGGTAAAACCTATTCAAAAGATTCAAATCCTTATTAACATCTGAAGTATGTTAACGTTCTTGGCAAAATGTGATTCGATAAAATCACATAAGTCATCTTAACTTGGGTTATTCCAATGTCCCCTTATTGATATAATCATCCCTTAAGAATGAAGTGCCTACGGGCTATAATTAACATCCTCTGGGACTAAAGACAGTGGTAGCCTACAACTCCCTGTCTAGAAAAGGTAATGAACTTTGATTCAAACCTTAATACCTCGATTCTGTAAGAATCCTGGTTTATAAATTAAACTTGTCTACGTGACTAGGCTTTTGTGCCATTATTAACTTATAATTTAGGGTTATGATAAAGATCCTGAATAATTAACTAAAATGGGTATTAAAAACCATGGCTAATAAATCGTCTAAAACGATAAAACTGTATAAGCTTCTATATAAACCTTGTCCTTGTTTTCTTTTATGTAGCAATTTAAAGCTACATGGCTAGGTCGGAGGAAGTGAACAATCATCCCCTGGAAAACCATGATGATGATAAGATTAATATAACCAGGGGAACTCCGTACACTGATTGATACAGCTGTATCTAAAGCTGTAGATAAGCAATTCAGGGAGTGTAGCGGGACGCATAGTAGAACCTCTTCAGTACCCCACTCTAAATCCGTCCCTAAAACTCATTCAGAGGCTCGCAGTAAGCCACACTCTAAGAAAGATGAACCTAAGAAAGAGGATGTTCAACATTCCTCAAACCAACACACTATTCCATCCAAAAGGATAGTGTTTGATGAGGAGCCACGTACCAAGTCTTGTACTTATAAGTACTTTGTTTCCTGCAAACCCCGGGATTTCACTGGGGAGAAAGGGGCAATTGATTGTATGACCTGGTTAGATGAGATGGACACTGTTGTTGATATCAGCGGTTGTGCTGAAAGGGATATAGTGAAGTATGTATCCCAATCGTTCAAGGGAGAGGCATTAACTTGGTGGAAGTCCCTCATTCAAGCTGCTGGGAAGATCCCACTCTACAATATGTCATGGGAGCAGTTTGTTGTTCTCATTAAAGAGAATTATTGTCTGCAGCATGAGGTGGAAAGGATTGAATCAGATTTCCTATCGTTGGTTATGAAAAACCTAGATTGCCAAGCCTATCTTACAAGCTTCAACACCATGTCTAGACTGGTTCCTTACCTTGTGACACCAGAACCCAAGAGAATTGCTCGCTTCATTGGGGGTCTAGCCCCAGAAATCAAAGCCAGTGTTAAGGCTTCAAGACCTGCTACTTTTAGATCAGCAGCTGATCTATCTTTATCCCTCACTTTAGATGCGGTCAGGCTAAGATCGCTCAAGAACTCTGAAGAGAGTAAGAGGAAGCGTGAGGATGATACCTCACGAAGATCCGAGAAGAAGCACAAGGGTAATACGGACCACAAGAAAGAGTCTGGGTCCAACAAAGGTAATCAGCGGTCGGAGGAAAAGCCAAAGTGCATGACTTGCCAAAAACGCCACTTTGGAAAATGCAGGCTTGAGACCAAGTCTAAATCAGGACCACCTACATGTGGGTTATGCAAGTCCAAGGAGCACAAGACTGTTGACTGCAAGAAGATTAAAGATGCCACCTGTTATAACTGTAATGAAAAAGGGCACATTAAGACCAACTGCCCTAAATACGCCAAGAAGCCTGAGGAAGCCAAGAAGACCAATGCTAGGGTCTTCCAGATGAACGCATAGGAGGCAATTCAGGACGACAATGTGATCACAGGTACCTTCCTCATAAATGATGTATATGCTAGAGTACTGTTTGATTCAGGTGCTGATAAGTCGTTCGTAGATAATAAGTTTTGTGAGTTGTTGAAACTACCTGTTAAAACCCTAAGTGTGAAGTATGAGGTGGAATAAGCTGATGGTACCTTAGAAACAGCCTCAACCATGTTAGAAGGATGTGTTATATCCATTAGGAACCACTCCTTTCCGTTGTCCTTACTTCCCTTTAAGTTAGCCGGATTTGATATAGTCATAGGCATGGATTGGTTATCGCATAACCAAGCCCAGATCGTCTGCAATAAGAAGCAAGTGGTGATCAAGACTCCGTCTGGTGAGCCACTTACCATTCAGGGAGATACCCAGCATGGATTGCCTGAGCAGGTGGCTATGCTCAAGGCATCTAGATGTCTAAAGAAGGGTTGTGTCATTTATATGGCACAGGTAACCATTGATAAGCAGAAGCCCAAGATTGAAGATATTCCAGTCATTTCTGATTACCCTGAAGTCTTTCCTGAAGAACTACCTGGTTTACCACCAGATAGGCAAGTAGAAGGAAAAATTACAAGTTTTGTCCTTTATCTTTATATTACTTTTCAGGCGGTGTCCTTTTTAACGAATGTTGACAGGCGGTGTCCTTTACTAGGTATTTTGTTGCAAGTTTTGTCCTTTACACCCAACCCAGTTAAAAAACCCTGTTAATTGTTGACAGGCGGTGTCCTTTACTAGCTATTTTGTTGCAAGTTTAGTCCTTTACCTAGGTATTTTGTTGCAAGTTTAGTCCTTTACACCCAACAATTAACAAGGTTTTTTAACTGAGTTGGGTGTAAAGGACTAAACTTGCAACAAAATACCTAGTAAAGGACACCGTCTGTCAACATTCATTAAAAAGGACACCACCTGAAAAGTGGTATAAAGGTAAAGGACAAAACTTGTAATTTTTCCCAAGTAGAATTCAGAATTGACATCATCCCTGGAGCAGCACCTGTTGCGAGAGCGCCTTATAGGTTGGCACCAACAGAGATGAAGGAATTGAGGACGCAACTAGATGATTTACTAGCCAAGGGTTTCATTAGACCTAGTTCATCTCCATGAGGAGCGCCAATCTTGTTTGTCAAAAAGAAGGATGGATCGATGCGTCTGTGCATCGATTACCATGAGCTTAATAAGGTTACTATCAAGAATAGGTATCCTTTGCCCAGGATCGACGATCTGTTCGATCAATTGCAAGGGGCAAGCTACTTTTCCAAGATTGATTTGAGGTCAGGCTATCATCAATTGAAGGTTAAAGATGAAGACGTACACAAGACTTCATGAAATTGTTAAGGTGTGGGGCCATGTGCTAGCCGATCGGTTGGCCTGGTCGATCGGCTGGCTTGTCCGATCGGCTGGGCTGTCCGTTTGGACAGTCAGTCCGATCGGTCAGCATCCTGACCTAGTCGTCCTGTTCGTCTAACACTTGGTTGTTTTGATGGTTTGTCGTTATATCGAGGTGCTTTGACAACGAGTTGAACCATAGAACCCTCGTTCTTACTGATTTCTCCTGCTCGGACAAGAATCAACCAATTCCAGCCGGTGAACTGTTCGGAACAGAGTTTAACGTTTAACCCGAATTCGGTGGACCTCGTAGATACAACCCGAATCTTGAGTCGTGCAACCACCGAAATGATTAGCAAGTCGGCACAAGCTCCGTTTCTATCGGTTTGAAGGCTTTGAGTGTAAAAGAGTTGAAAAAAGTTGGAAAAACCATCTTTCAATCCTTTTCACCGAGAAATGTTCAGATCTATGAAAGATCTTTGCTTGTTTATGTGGAAATCGGCTAGATCCAAGTGATTCTTGGTGGATTGAAGCCAAAACATGAAGTTCTTCAAGAACACCATGATGACATCATCCTAAAACACTTGAATCTTGATGATTTCACGGTTAGAAACCAAGATTTGAAAGATAGAAAGGTGTAGGAGTGTGCATAGATCAAGAAAGTACAAGATTTAGGATGAAATCTTACCGAAATCTAGAGAAATCGGAGAAAAAGGACGAGAGCACGAGCTGGTCGGTCAGAGCTTTCCAAAAGTGCTAAAGATGACAATGACAGGGGTATTTATAGGCTTCCAAAAGAGGAAAGGGCTGGCCGATCGGTCAGGCATCCCGATCGGACAGCCTGTCCGATCGGACATCAGTCCGATCGGCTGGGCCGTTCGATCGGCTGAGAGCCTGATCGTTCACCTGCCTGATTCGAGTGTTCGGTGCGACGATTTTTGATATTTCGATTTCGATTGCGATTGATGAGAATACGATGGAGTTTCCTATTCAAATTACTTTTAATCCCAACCACTATATCTAACATACAATCATCTATGTCTCGCGCTGTCTTTTCTCCACCAATTATCATAATTCGATTTTGATTGAGTTCGACTGAGTTTCGAGTTTCAATTGATTACCACCCATAACATAATGTAAACATGCACAAGTAACACATCAGGCACACACACACGTATATTAACACCCAAGTTGCATAATTCGAGTTTCGAGTTCGATGATGATTTGATTAGCTCGATTATTGATTAACTGACTTTATCGCATTGTTACTTCCTACTATTCACAGTCGTTTAGCGTTTCGTATCGATTGAACATTCGACTACTTTGATTAATAACACTTACTCCACATAATACAACTAACGAAAACATAAATTAGACTAGCTACAGTCAAAGAAGTCAATCTTGACTTTGACTTTGACTTTCGGTAACACGGGGTATGACGTCTTGACTTGATCAGGACAGATGATGCTGAGCTGTTTAAAGCGTGCAGTCAAGGCAGCGCTATCCCCATCCTTCTGCTTAATGTTCCAAAACTCGTCCTCCAGCTTTTGGCGTTCATGGGGAGGGCAGAATTCGTCCATCATGATGGCTTTCAGCTCTTTCCATGTCAGCTCATAATCTGCATCATTCCCGAGTTTGTTTCATTCGGCCGTCCACCAGTCTAGAGCTCGGGACTGGACGACGCCGGTTGCGTTTAGGGTATGGAGATTTTCTGGACAGCCGCTTTGGCGTAGAGTGACTTCGATGGAATCAAACCATTGAAACATAGCTATTGGGCCATCTTCTCCGGTGAATTCTGTGACAACCCTCACTAAACCAGGTATCCGTATGATTTAATTAATAATTAATTGCTGCTTAATTACTGTGCTTAACTGAAATTGCTGACAAACTGCTACTTGATTTCTAGTACTTGTATATTCCTGCATCATACTTTGATTTCCGTCACTACATTATTTACAAGTTGAACCTTAGTGACAAACATGATGCACTAAAGCACAGTAGCATTAGAACGGATAACCTATTGAACATGCTGATAAAGCCAGCATCAGGCAGACACTGCCTCTAAGGGCCTGTATGAGCCAGAAATATTTTACTACACTCATAGTGAGTGTAGGGATACAAGGGTTGTAGAACTGCGTTTCTAGGAATAAGATATAATGACTGGATGTGCCTAAAACGTACTCTAAGCACGAAACACAACACTTTTATTAACATACTAGCTTCTGGCTAACTAATAAAGTGCCAAAACATGAGGAAAATATTCCTGACACTTTGGGAAATAAGATGTGTCACTAAAAATATTATTAACGACGCTTAAAAGCTTACTTAAGCTCTTTAACGGATTTCTATCCAAACGAACAACCGGACTATACCCGGAACATAAAAATATTGCCAAAAATATTATTGGTCTTTTTCTGAGCCAGTTAGGGTCCCTGATTACCCTAACACCCGCATTAGAACGCATCACACCACTAACCGAGTTAACCCTAAATCTAACTTGGTTTAACATAACTAAACACTAACTATCTACTTGAAATCAAACTAGAACCCCCCCCCCCCTGGGCCGATCGGTCACATTGTGACCAAGCCATGTACCATTTTCATTATAATATTAGCTCTTGTCTAATATCAAGAGGACATGTAATCCAATGGATTAAGCACTTGAATTTTGTCTATAAAACCTTGCCTAAACACAAGAGATTATCACATCCACATTTCACCAAAACTCTCTCTCCCTTGCCCTCTCTAGCTCTCGGCCGAACCCCCTCCCCCTTCTACATCCATTTTCGGCTCTTGTTCATTCCATTCCTACATCATACAAGTCTTACGGATCACGCTTAGGAGCCTTGGAGCAAACGGAAGTGGAAGGACCTCGTTATCTTGCTTTTATCCACCACATTTTCGCATAGATTCTTCCCTAGCCCCGAGCTAGAGGTATAACACTTAAAACTCATACTCGGATCATTCTAAGGTGGTTAATAAGATTTGTAACGGTTAAAATGCGGAAACTTGCATTTTGAATCTTTAAAGTCTACTAAAACATGAATATTGTTGGATAAAAGCTTAATACTTGTGTAAAAGTTGTAGTATTTGAAAGTGGTGATTATTTAGGCCCGATCTACGTTGTGGTAGCTCGGATCATCGTTTAACCCTACTTTGTTAGGATCATAGATCTTGACATAAGCTTGTTTCTATCGGTACAAGGGTTAAAAGGTGAAACTCTACCACACGAGAAACATGAACTTGTGTAAAAGTATTTTTACTGGTAAAATAGTGTTTAAAACTAGCGGATCTACGTATCTGCAAGTGGTATTTTCAAAGGACCAAGTGTCGAGGAAATCATGTTATAAAAGTCGGATGACACACTAACAAATATGATTTTTACAAACCACAAGTGTATAAACACTTGTGAAATGAAAAGTTTCGACAAAATAACAATCTTTGAGAAAGATGACGGGAAGTTGTAAAGGATGATTTATTCTAAAAACGAGGTTTTTACGGGATTAAACTATTTTATACAAAGATCCACCAAATATAACGGGATCTACACTATAGTTTCAGAAAAACTACAAGTTCATGTGAACATGCGATTTACATACTTGTCGACTAGTTTGATGTGTCGGAAATTGATTGGTTGATTGAAAGAAGTGTTGAAATGATTTTGTAAAAGAAAATGATACGCTTGAAAGCGTGGCCACCTCCAGTTACAGAGGAAACTCTGGCGAAATTTTTCTAAAACCTAACACTTAGAATTATTTACAAGTGTTAGAATTATTTTTGATATATTTTCAAAATATATTTCGCCACGACTTTATTTACAAATATTCGGAGGTGGGATTTTCACAAAACTAAACGTGATAAATATATATTTGGTAAATATAATTTTTCACAACACTGTTTATGATTATTTTGTGAAAATACACAAATATTATTTTTAGAGTAAAAATAATATTTCGAACGATAACAGCTCCAAAATAATACAAACGCTTACACGACAAACATATAAGTTACAACGGTAATTATTATTACCACTTAAACGTTAAAACGTAACTTACGCATTATACGGAAATATTCATGAACGCGTATTTTGTCAACGCATTATTTTGGGGAAAAATTATGTGAAATGGAATATAATATTTTTGAGAAAAATATTTATATTTGGAATTAGAAATGAAAATATATTAAGTGAGACTTAATATTATAAATTGAACGCACATGTATTAAATCCCCCATCCTTGGGAAGGAGATTAACTACCAAGTACATGCAAAATATAAACACGAAATAGTTGTCTAACTATTTCCCAAAAAAACTTAAACTATAAAGCTAAGGCACGGTCGTCCGTCTAATAGAATTAGCACATGTAGGTCGTTGCACAGCTGCTTGATTCGGAGTACTTGGTATAGCGACGCACTGACTGTGAGTTCATGTCCCCCTTTTCTCTTAACTGTTTTCAGTTTTCTAAACTACGGGGGTGAAATACATGTTACAATGTTTATGATTACTTTATACATGGTCTGGTTAGCGTAAGGAGGGTTACTTTTTAGATCATGTGAATGGGTAGGCGGAAACTTGAGGTCATTAATGCTCAGGGTAGGACCGAGGGGCAGGAGCGATAGATCTATTTGGGTGTAGCGAGCCCAGTCCCAGGCCCAGCATAACGGACCTTGGGATGACTTTGTACCCGACGCATAAATCTGCTAGGTTTGAGCCTTCCTACTTGCATTTCACACATATCAATGGCCTTGCAAACCATTGGTGATCTCTTTTTCCTTATTTGCTACATACCAGGATTTTTGATAAATACAAAGGTTTACTTACTCACGTACACATGAACTCGCTCAACATTATTGTTGATTTTTCAACTTACATGTATTTCAGGGAATTAAAAGATCTGGCACGGTATGGCATGTTTTCCCGCTGCACTAGTTTCCAAGATCATCCGGGGTTTAGGGAATGTGACTCTTTCCTGGACAAGTCACAGTCCTTAAACTGAGTTTATGTTATGTTTAAGTTGTTTTGTTTGGGAAACAATGTTATGGTTAATTAGAGTGTTGTTCCGTTTAAACAATGATACTGTATTTGGTTTTTAAAAAAATTTAATGGATGAATCTTGCTTGTTTTTGATTCATATAGCTTTGTTATGATTAAGCTATGGTATTAAGAAGTCACACCAAATTAACCACGCTTCCACAAAGCCAGGGTGCGACAAATTCCTTTGGTCCGCATGCCTTGAACTGTTTAAAGCTGAAAACAGTCTTGGTAGCGTCTTTGGGAGCTTCAGTTCTCGACTCCTCGGAAGATTTGCTGACGTTTTCATAGACATCGCTCACAGATTTTGCTACCTGTTTGGCGATGATAGCAGCAAGACGTCTGTCTCTCTTTTCTTGGCGGGTAAGTGGGGTTCGGTGTCCGAATGACGACATGGTCTGCAACAGACATCGTCGTAGGTCTCAGACACATCAAAAATCGAATCTCTCCTCACACGTCTACTATTTACTAAATCTTAGGAACACGTCGAAACACGTATCGCATAAACACATGAGCACATAATCACAGATTCACGTAGTCACAGAAGCACATAAGCACGTAGGGCACGTAGAGCACAGAGACACATAAACACAGAAGCACATTCCTATTTAATCATAGAGGCAGTCAGAATAAAGAAACCTATCATTCAAGGCTCGCGTGTCGTTCGTATATATATATCGGTCGCGTATAGCATATCGAGTATTATAGCAAAATCGTATGGCATGTCGAGTATAGTATAAGCGTATATCATAGCATAATATCGTCTAGATTTGCAGCGACTTGTTAGCGTCTTGAGATAGGAGAGCAATGCGGGTCGTGTGTGTTGATCGAAGTGAGAGCAATAATCGGATAAATACCAAAATTAAACACATAAACAGATACACACACTTAAAATACATAAAATCGACGAATTATCAGAGTCGGCAGTTGCGGGCTCAGAGTCGAAACACATAAAAATCGAGAAGTAGATTGTCTGCGGCTATTAGACATCGACTACCCAAAGCGATTCGACTATTCTCAATAGACTTGTCGTCACATTCCGACTTTCGGGATCGTGCTTCTGCCTCAATTCTTGGGCATTCCGCACGTATTCCCTGGGTCATACTCGTGAGTTCAGGTCGTTGGAGTCCGTCGAGGCTTTGGTGAGATAAATAAAAGTCAACTAAAAGTAGTAGCAAGTTGTCAAGGTTAGGGTTCCACCCCTGGCTTAAACAACTTTGTTCCTTCTTTTAGTGAAATTGAGGAGATTATTCATCAAAATATGGATTTCACTCCTGATTTGGTATAATTCTCCTCGTTAAACAAGCGTTCGTTATTGAAAAATGGTGAAGAAATTATTGATAAAACAACATTGACCTAGAAACTTAGTCGAGAGTTTTGCGGTTTTCACACCTAATCCCGACTGAGTCACTTGGCGTTGTCCGAAAATTCGAGTGCGGTGATGATGAGAAGTAGCAGGATATATAGCACATAAGCTTGGTCTGTTGGTTCCTAACTATAGTCTAGGTCTCTAAGACTTCGACCCGGACTAGGTCGAGTCTAGCCTAATTCCCTATAGTTATGGCTCTGATACCAATCTGTCACACCCCAACCGATGGCGAAATCATCGGGGCATGGCACTGAGCGAAACAGATTGTCCAGAAGTTTCCATAACAACTATCATTACCATTCAATTTATATAACACGTCCCACACCGTACCTCAAATGGCAAAACAAATTATTACAGATAACATCTAGTCAAATATTCTGTTCCGACAACTCAGATTTAAATATAAAAATTGTTCAAATGCTTCTAGAGACTCGATCTGCAAGATCTACAGACAACTATGCTCTAGACGCTTATTCTAAGCTCGCCTTCCTAGCAGATAAGCATCCTAATTGCCTGTCACATATGTTATAATAAAGTCAATACATAAAATGTAAAGGTGAGCATACAAGTTTGATAATAGCATAGTAGAGTTCGAAATAGTTTACGCATAACCAGCACGTACACAGAGGAAAACGAAGCATGTTAATTATCGACATGGATCTATCGATACCAATGACTGCGGGTTGACTGCCCGAGGCAGTTCGCAATACATGATTACCACCGTAATCCATGCAAGTAATTGTCCTTAACAACCCCCGTGTGAACGGGTGCTGAGTCCAAACTATAGTACTATCGTCGTTAAGGCAGGTAGACAGCATTCCACGTGTAAACATAACAACAAGCATTCATTTAGTCACGTAATACATGCGGTAACGGTTAGCGTTTGAAATAATTGAGCTGTGTGTTCGAGTGTGATTTAGAATAAGTAACGTATGTAACACCCCAAAAGTGCTGAAAGCAAAAAGGGATCGAGTATACTCACAGGGATTGATGGATTGAAGGGAGCACTTGAGAGTAGGGTTAGCCTGAATAGTTCGATAGCATAACGATAAGCAATGCGAAAAATGGAAACGAGTGTTGGAGGGTCGGACAGCTTGGTCGATCGGACGGTAGGTCCGATCGGACGGCTTGATCGTTCGGTTAACCAGTCCGTTCGGACAGTCTGTCCGGTCGTTCGGTAGGCCGATCGGATGGACTGTTCGAGTGGATTGTTTCTTCCTTTGAGAAGGATGTGTTTGTGTATGATGGTTTGACTTTTGAAGTTTTCGTTGTAGCATTTGAAAACATTGAAGTATCCTTACCTTTCAGGTCGATCGATCGAACGGTTCGTTCGATCAGCCGGCTTAACCGATCGGTTAGGTACTTCATCAACAAGTTCTTGTCAGAGTGTCACCTGGTCGAACGGCTTGACCGATCGGGTGGCACTCCAACGCGTTGAATCATGTTGAAAATCGATTAAGTGTTGAAGCATAGTATCTCATGATCCGAAGAGTAATTCAAATCAGACCGTAGTTCGATCGAACAACACTTCGTTCAATACTAGACTTCATGAAATTGTTAAGGTGTGGGGCCATGTGCTAGCCGATCGGTTGGCCTAGTCGATCGGCTGGCTTGTCCGATCGGCTGGGCTGTCCGTTCGGACAGTCAGTCCGATCGGTCAGCATCCTGACCTGGTCGTCCTGTTCGTCTAACACTTGGTTGTTCTGATGGTTTATCATTATATCGAGGTGCTTTGACAACGAGTTAAACCATAGAACCCTCGTTCTTACTGATTTCTCCTGCTCGGACAGGAATCACCCAAATCCAGCCGGTGAACTGTTCGGAACAGAGTTTAACGTTTAACCCGAATCGGTGGACCTCGTAGATAGAACCCGAATCTTGAGTCGTGCAGCCACCGAAATGATTAGCAAGTCGGCACAAGCTCCGTTTCTATCGGTTTGAAGGCTTTAAGTGTAAAAGAGTTGAAAGAAAGTTGGAAAAACCATCTTTCAATCCTTTTCACCAAGAAATGTTCAGATCTATGAAAGATCTTTGCTTGTTTATGTGGAAATCGGCTAGATCCAAGTGATTCTTGGTGGATTGAAGCCAAAACATGAAGTTCTTCAAGAACACCATGATGACATCATCCTACAACACTCGAATCTTGATGATTTCACGGTTAGAAACCAAGATTTGAAAGATAGAAAGGTGTAGGAGTGTGCATAGATCAAGAAAGTACAAGATTTAGGATGAAATCTTACCGGAATCTAGAGGAATCGGAGAAAAAGGACGAGAGCACGAGCTGGTCGGTTAGAGCTTTCCAAAAGTGGTAAAGATGACAATGACAGGGGTATTTGTAGGCTTCCAAAAGAGGAAAGGGCTGGCCGATCGGTCAGGCATCCCAATCGGACAGCCTGTCCGATCGGACAACAGTCCGATCGGCTGGGCCGTTCGATCGGCTGAGAGCCTAATCGTTCAGCTGCCTGATTCGAGCGTTCGGTGCGAGATTTTTGATATTTCGATTTCGATTGCGATTGATGAGAATACGATGGAGTTTCCTATTCAAATTACTTTTAATCCCAACCACTATATCTAACATACAATCATCTATGTCTCGCGCTGTCTTTTCGCAACCAATTATCATAATTCGATTTCGATTGAGTTCGACTGAGTTTCGAGTTTCGAGTTTCGATTCGAGTTTCGATTGATTACCACCCACAACATAATGTAAACATGCACAAGTAACACATCAGGCACACACACACGTATATTAACACCAAAGTTGCATAATTCGAGTTTCGAGTTCGATGATGATTTGATTAGCTCGATTATTGATTAGCTGACTTTATTGCATTGTTACTTCCTACTATTCACACTCGTTTAGCGTTTCGTATCGATTGAACATTTGACTACTTTGATTAATAACACTTACTCCACATAATACAACTAACGAAAACATAAATTAGACTAGCTACAGTCAAAGAGGTCAATCTTGACTTTGACTTTGACTTTCGGTAACACGGGGTGTTACATACGCTAGTATGTAACTTGACCCGTTACATTAAAGGAATTGTTGTTAAAGTATGCGTAGTTGCATTGTAGATTAGAAGTTGTGTTGATTTTAGTGATAGTGATCGTTACTTGAATTAATAGGGTTAGAATTGATAAGGAATCGTTTGGTAGTCATCATATTGGAGGATTCCCACAAGATGAGCCAACGGGTCAAATAATAGTGTAAATTGTAGTATTAGTGTCTCAATTCATTAGCAATGGCGACATTAATCACAAGAGCATTAGACCATGGGATTGGTAAGGAAATGCAAGTGATGCTAAGCCCTGGATGATGGGCATAAGGCGCCATAGGCTTACTAGTGAAATGGTAGTAAAAAGGGTAAAGTTAGAACGGGTCGAATAAATGCACAGTGACATGTAGTCGTTCGGCCCGTAAATCGAATTTTCGGTATGATAATTGTAATAGGCACGTCGGTAATGAATTTACAGATGTACAGGAAAAAGAATCACCTAAAACGGACTTACGAGTCAAAAGTTATGGCTAAACGAAGTTGAAAATCTGAATTTCCAGAGCTGGCAGCAAATGCAGGTCACAAACCTGCACTTGCTAGAAAAGCGTTTCTCCCGCGCCACGCGATAGGATCCTTTAGATCCCCCGCGACACGCGACAGGTGCCGCGATACGCGGCATAATGAATAGAACCTGCCGCGACACGCGGCAGGGTAACTTTTGAAATTTTATTTCATTTTTCATGTTTCGATGACGGAACTTGTTTACATGTACTATATCAATGTCAAAACTAACACTCTTAGTGGTTTTGACCTTAGGTGACAATGGGGATCTTACGGATGGCGATCAAGCAAGTTTTTGAAGAACCGAACACACTTTAGAAGCTTCCGCGATATCTAAACTTTATTAGAACATGTTTTGTATGTAATCAAATTGCTAACATATTATGACCTTTTAGACTAGTTGGTGGTTAACTAGTTATGAATTCTTAAAGCCTTGTGTTGGTAACTTACGTTTTAATTTAGAAACCTTTTATTTAAAATCTTGTAAATCTTGATTAAATTCAAGTAGTAATTAGAAGGGTGTTACAGTTTCCCCTCTGGGAACCAAAGCTTATCCAAATGAAGTGATCTCATCCCTATTTATAGGCATTGTCCATTCGCAAGGATCAACATATGCGAATGGACTTTAATCATGGATGAACCATGTAGGGACAGATCTGGTCCATTCGTACGAATGGACTTCTACGGACCAACTGATATGTCCATTCGCACGGATGGACTCCATCCGTACGAATGTACATTTACAATACACAACCTTGTCCGTTTTCCCACTAATATATACAATATTTAACACACGCTCTATCTAGCCTATTCGCACAATGGCAGACATACGCAATATGCACCAACATGTAGGCAAACTCGAGTTGATAGTGTCAAGTCTGTACTTGAAGGCATCAGGGCCGTCTCAAAAAATCACAAAAAAAAAAAAAAAAAAATTGGCCATGTGCGAGATAAAAAATTTGGGTCCTATTCGAAAATCTCCATTTAATATAAACTCATCAATCACTAACATTAATGTAGATATAATTGTATATCCCAATATCAATCTGGATCACAGTGGTTGATTGTTTTATTCCAAAACACCTATTGATTAGGTGTTTGAACTTGAGAAAGTTAAAAGAAATCAAAAGATGAAGATGAAGCTAATGGTTTGATGATTTACAACAAGTGTTGTATGATTCCAATCAAGTAAGAACACAATTAAGCATCTGGAAATCTGATGAGCACAATCACAATATTCAAAAGAGTAACAACACAAGGTTTCACAAAAAACTAGCCAAAAGCTTGGGTTAGGGTTTCATTTCATACATATATATAGTTACTGACCTGCCAGCGTATTTATAAATGCGTTGGCATATTAAATACGCCAGGTCAGAACTTCAAGTTACAAAACATTACAATTTTGACCCCTAGACTTCTAGAAAGCTACAATAACATAACAAAAACAATCCAGAACAAGTATCTACGATCTCAAATGGTCTAACAGTAATTTAAATAGTTATTTTAATTTATTGATTAAAGGGAAAGATGCAGTTGACAAAATTCCGGGATTAGAACCCGCGTCTCCTTGATGTTTAAGCAAGGCAGTAACCACTAGTACAAGGGCTCATTTATGTTATCTCTCGATTCAGTATATATATATATATATATATTCTATCTTAAACAGCGCAAATTCTATACAAAATTAAAAAGATTTAGGCCCTCGGAGGGTTTGGGCCTTGTGTCGTCGCCCACTCTGCACTCCCTATGTCACACCCCAACCGATGGCGGAAACATCGGGGTGCGAGCACTAAGCGTTCAGATTGCTCATGAGAATTCCATAACACTAAAAGTTTCAATATAGAATTAAATTGATTTCATAGCAATTGTCTAAAGAGTACCAACCAAACACATCCAGAACAAAAACACAACAACCATTGTTCACAATGTTCAAAAGTTTCTATGTTAACTAGGTGACGTTTCTAAGCATCTCCTAGCTGAATTCCATGCATTCCAAGCATCTTATCAGCCTGCAACATGTATTAAAATATCAATACAAAAGTATTGGCGAGTATACAAGTTTGATAATAGAATAATAGATTAAAACAACTCATATCCACAGTGTAAGCAATAAAATAGTTTTAGCCGTGCTAGTGTCGCAGTCCACGCAGTGATAGCCCAAGTATCCCGATGCTACAATGTTTACCCAAGACTCAAGGTAACTAGAATCCTCCTAACAATATCCCCTGAGAATAATGGGAGAGGTGCATCTCCTATAGCGCTACTATTGTTAAGGCAGAATTACACACTCTGGATTAAACGTCACATAACACAAAGAATCAAGAATCAAGAATCACAAGTTTCATGTTCACATAGGTTAGAGTTCAAGACTCAAGTTTAAGTTTCATAGAATACATGTTACACCCCAAAAGTTTAAAGTAAAAGGGATCGAGTATATTCACAGTGATTGCTTAACAGTTGCAACTGTTATTGGATCAAAGGGAGCTCTTTTTAGAATTAGCATGATTAGATTATAATAAGATAAGAGTCGGGAAAAATAACGAGGCTGCTCAAAAGAGTCAATTCAGTCACTGGATCGGATGGCTGTCCGATCGGATTGCCAGTCGGTCGAGTGATTTAGGTGTGTTGTGAAGACAGATGGCTGCCCGATCGGATGGCCGTCCGATCGGGTTGCCACTTGAGTTGAGATTCATAAGTGAGGGGAATAGGGTGGCTGCCCGATTGGGCGGCTGTCCGATCGGGTTACCACTCGATCCGAGTGTTAAGTGTTCTGGTTCCTCTAATCGGGTGGTTGCTCGATCGGATTGTTGTCCGATCGGGTTGCCGTTCGATCAAGGTTCCAAGTTTCCATGTTCAAAAGGTTCTAAGTATCAAAGTTTCAAGGTAAAAGGGCAAGTGTCTCTTGATAGGGTGGTTGTCCGATCGGACGGCTGTCCGATTGGGTTGCCGCTCGATCGGGCGACCCTTGTTCTTGTCTAACATGTTTGTAAAATTTCCAAGTTTCTAGCTTAACGGTGACGGCACGACACGTATCGAGACAACGGTAACTTATCAGTACACAGCGTTCCTGATCGGGTGGGAATCACCCCTGTTCGATCAGTCGTATGCCTCTGACGAGTTTTTGCCGGAATCCGTGTTTTGCTCGTCTTTTCCGGTAAGAACTCAGATCGACACCGACTCTAGACTATTTATCAAATCTATAGTCCGTTTAGACCTGTTTTCCACTGATTAAAATTAAAGTTTGAAGAAAAGATGGAGAAAACTTAAGTTTTATTAGCAAAACTCTTAGATTCTAGTTTAGATTTGATGAATAACGTATGAATTCACTTAGATCTTAGCTAGATCTCTCAAAGAATGACATCACATAGTAGTTTGTACACCACCATGATGACATCATCTTCAAGGTCTCAGATCCGAGAGATTTCACGGTGAAAAGTGTGATTTCAAGTGAGAATCACGTAGAGAATGAAATGTAGGTCAAAGAAGTACAAAGATCTAGACTAAAACGTACCGAAATCGCCAAGAAAATGGAGGAGAAAGGTGTTTGTGCGTTTGAGTCGACCAGGGCTGTCACATCAGTGAAGGACTGATGTGACAGCTCCTATTCATAGTGTGAGAGTGAGGAGAGGAGGTGACAGTGCAACGGGTCGGGTGGCTGTCTGATCAGATGGCCATCCGATCGGGTGGTCATCCGATAGGGTGACAATCCGGTCGAGTGGTAATCCGGTCGGTGGCAATCCAATCGGATTGCCACTCTGGCCAGTCCAACCTTTTCGTGTCCACGTTTCTGATTCGTTTTGCGAGTTAGACTAGGGTTGCGTATTATAGAATAACTAGATTACAACATTCACATCAAAAGTTTATAAGATTAATAGATTCCGCCAGTGACAAGGCCCCAGTCTCTCGTTCACCCAAGAATCAAGTTTCACGAGTCTAAGGAGTCAAGCACCGAATAAGTTTCAAGAGTCAATAATCATAGTTTCTCAAGTATCAAAAATCAAGAGTCTAGATTTCCAGGTATCAAGTATCACGAATCAACATAAAGAATCTAGCTTCCATAGTATAAGGAATCAAGTATCTAGATTAAGCATCAAGAGTCAAGTCTCTAGATTAAGTGTCAAGTCTCGTAGTTTAAGTATCATGAATCAAGTTTCTAAAGTAAAGTATCGAGCACCATAGTATTGAGCATCAACAACAATAAGATTCATACCAAAAGTATCAAAGTATCAACATCACATAACCGCAGGGACCAAAACTGACAATTGATAAAAGTTCAGGGACTAATCTTGCCAAGAGTCTAAAGTTTAGGGACGCTGGGCGTTACACCCTACAGGAAGGTAAAATGTTGACAAGCTCAAGTTGATAGTGTCAAGTCTGTAATTGAAGGTAAAAACGCTATGTTTTTAATAATAAAGATAAATTTATATTATAAAGGTGAAATTTAGTTAACTTGAAGAATAATCACAATGTTGAAGGAGTTTCTACTAATATACGGACAATAAAATTGAAATTTTAAAATTTAAGTGATGAAAAAAAAAAGCAAATACACAATACATTTTGACATGTACCCATGGTTGTAAGTTTTTAAGGCAATTACCTGTTTCAATGATGTTATATATGCGTAGTAGTGTGAGGTTAATTGAGGAACATTAAAAAAGTAGGGAACAGTGGAGAACCGACTCAAACGAACTCCGATTGGACTCATTCTAGCGGCATTGGAACCGGCTCGTCAAACCCTAACTAGGATCTTTTAACCCTGAACCCTAAATCATAACCCCTAAATCCTAAATATATTAAGGTTTGGCTTTTAGGGTTTAGCTTTAGGGTTTAGCTTTAAGGTTTAGATTTAGAGTTTAGGGTTTAGCTTTAGGGTTTAAGGTTTAGCTTTTGGGTTTAGCTTTAGGTTTAGCCTTTAGGGTTTAGCTTTTAGGGTTTATAGTTTATATTTTACGGTTTAGCTTAGGTTTTAGCCTTATTTTTTAGCTTTAGGGTTTAGAGTTTAGGAGTTAGGATTTAGGGTTTAGGGTTAAGAGATCTTAGTTAGGGTTCGACGAGCCGGTTCCAACGCCGCTGGAATGAGTCCAATCGGAGTTCGTTTGAGTCGGTTCCCCGCTATTCCCCACTTTTTTTAGTGTTTCCCAATGAACCTTCCCCATGCTTAGTATTTTACATTCTTAATAAACATAAACTAATACATGTTTACCTTTGTGATCACAGGTAAAGCTTATGTTTAAAGGGGTTCTTTGATTAAGTCTCTTGATTAAAGTTACTTTGCAATTATGAAAGTACTATCCTTTTGTATATCTTAGAGGGGTTCTGTATAAGACTACTAATATTATGAATACACACAAGTCATTGCGTATTTGTAATATTAGTAGTCTTAGGGAAAGTAGTTCATGTCTTCACAGGAATGTTTGCTCTGTAGGTGTTTATGAGATTTGGTTTTGTAATGTAGTGGTGGGATATAATAGGAAGTTTATTTGGGTAACAAGTCTAGGAAGTAATCTTGACCATCTATTTATTTAATCAAGGGCTAAGATTAAATGGGTGAGATTGAAGGAAAAAAAAAGGAGGCGCGTGGGTTTGTCTAGGGGCATTCTAGTCAATCCAAGACAATAGTTTCTCTCTCCTCCAATTCCCCCTCATTTTTTAAACGTTAATAACTGTTTCATACGACATTATTTTTTTTTATAAAAATTGAACCCAAAAAAACGAAGTTTTTTTACCTTTAAAACGAGTATGCTATTGCTATATTTTCGAAATTTTTTTTGGAAAACCCAGTTGCGTAAAACGCAATGGAAAAAAATCCAGTTGCGTAAAACTCAATGGAAAAAAACCTAAAAAATGACATTTTTCTAAAACGCAATTCACAAAAAACACAAAGAAATGTCTTATTTGTAAAACGCAATTGCAAGAAAACACAAAGAAATGTCTTATTTCTAAAACGCAATACCTTAAAAACACAAAAGAAAGTGTACTTTCTAAAACGCAATTGACTGCAAACACATAAAAATGTGTTTTACCTAAAACGCAATGCACCAAAAACACAAAGAAATGTCTTATTTCTAAAACGCAATGGCCAGAAAACACTTAAAATGTCTTTTTTCTAAAACGCAATGGACTGAAAACACCTAAAAATGTGTTTTACCTAAAACGCAATGACTAAAAATACTTCAACGTAATAGCCAAAAAACACATAAAATTTCTTATTTCTAAAACGCAATGGCCTAAAAACACAAAAGAAAATGTTCTCTCTAAAACGCAATGGACTGAAAACACCTAAAAATGTGTTCTACCTAAAACGCAATGACTAAAAACACTTCAAAAATGTGTTTTTCTAAAACGCAATAGCCAAAAAATACATAAAAATGTCTTAGTTCTAAAACGCAATGGCCAGAAAACACTTCAAAAATGTGTTTTACCTACGAATTTTTGTCTTCGAAATGAGTCAATTTCTGGAAAATTAAATTTTCTAATGCCTTTTTATTAAAGCAGCTCGACCCCAGCCAGGGGCTCTGACCCTTGGACCCTGCCAGGGGTGCCGCCCCTTGGACCGTGCTCCCAGGGGCGTTGCCCCCGGACCCCCGCCAAAATCGTAAAACGCAATGACTAGATTCAAAAACCCAGATCGTAAAAATGCGATTCAAAAATTTCTTACATAGATTTCTTCAACGATTGACGAAACTTGAATGTTAGAAACACTTATTAGCGATCGAATCGAACGAATCGAGTGATTCGCTTCAACATCATAGGAAAAAAATGAGATATTGTATGAAATTAAACTGGGTTTCTTCAAAAAAGCTGAAGAACACGTTGATCGGGTGTTTGAATCATTGATTGGTGACGAAAATCGCACTATAATGTAGTGATTTCTGAGATAGAAAGTGAAGAAATAGTTGAAGATGGTTGGTTTTGAAAATGGTGGGTTTTGAAGTTATTGGGGGGAGAAGGAAGAAGAAAGGATACGATTGACTAAAATACCCTTTCTCTTTATTTTAAATTTTGTCACATGTCATAATCTTATTGTTTCCTATCATTTCTAGCCAAATAAACTTCCTATTTGATCTTCACCCTTATAATCTAATCATGATTAACGTGCAAGGTTAGATATATAATTTTTTTTTCCTTATACGAAATGATCTTAAGTGTAGGTTTTCATAAAAATAACTTTCTCAGTTGACACATGGTATTAGTACAAATGCATAGTATCTCAGTTGAGAATTATATTGGCAGTAATTAACTTGCAAAACAAGGGGCATTACAGTAATTTGAAATCTGATATGTGAGTTTTTAATATGTGAGGGGTCTGTTTTGTAATATTCTGTACTAGAGGGACTATAGTTGTAATGGTTGGGCAGTTGTTAGTTAGGTAGTTAATGACTGTTATATACCGTTGTAATCAGTTGGAAGGGTATCGAATAATTGAGCTAAAACTTCTGATTGTTTCTTTCTCTTCTTCCTTCTCTGATTTCGTTCTTCAATTCTACCTCGTATCATTGGTATTAGAGCCAAACTCGGAGTGATGGCCCACAGAGTGGTGGCCTGGAGAGAGCCAGCCGTGACCAACGAGGACGTTGGCCCTTAAGGAGGGTCGATTGTTATGGATCGAAACCATTGCAAGATATGGGACTTGTCCCACATCGGTTGTATGGGCAATCAATGTGGGGTTTATATACTAAATGAGCTCTCTCACCCACCAGACAAGTCTTTTGGGTTGAGTTCTCTCGTTTGATATGTAACATTGATATCAGAGCTCTGATTCAAAAACGAAAGAAAGAAGAAATATGCTTCTCAAATGATAAATTGATAATTCAAAAACGAAAAAAGGAGAAGCTAGGTTTGTTTCTGTATCCTCTTGTCTCTTATAGGCAAGTCGATCGGCGTTTGTGCTTGGTGTGGATGGTCAGGACCTGTGTACACCTTAAGGTGAGTAAAAAGATCTCTTCCAAGCTGCAAAACAAGTTAACTTTTATAAAAAACATATTAAAACCAAGAAACAAGAAGAAACTGTGATATCTCACCCTTCCCTTGGGAAGCATCCCACGGACCGCGTGCTCAATGATCCTTTCTGGAATCCTTTGTTGAAGCTGATCCAAAGTTTCAACTTTCATCCCACCAGGTCTGCCCGAATGCCTCCTGTACAGTTTTTGGGTTCTCTTTTTGCCCGAGACTGCAACTTTATCAGCATTTACCTATATTAACCGACATCATAACTTTATGCTAAGCACTTGTAGTATCCCAAACAAGGTCTACTAATGTTGCTATTTTGCATGATTATCGCGATATGTAATAATGTAAATGTGATTTCTGAGTAGCAGGGATATGCATGCATACCACGATGACAAAAGCTCCCATGTCTACACTAGGAGTATAGGTAGCAAGATTCTTGCCACGTATGTGAATGGCTATCGTTGATGCCAGCCTTCCAAGAATTTTGTCTGTGGCGTCAACAACATACCATGTCTTTTCTGTGTTCACATGATCTTCGGCTTTGGGGTACCATGTCTTGTTCCATACATCCTGGAACAAAGAAAACAAGAATGTTTATTATACAAGTAAACTATATTACAGAAAATAATATACTGCAAAGAAACCTTGTATGCTTTCATCTTGAAACTTGTGCAAAGTTATCAATCATCACCGCATATTGAAGATTCAAGTTCTAATTTTGCTAAATAGGTCTTAACGAATTTTCAAAAACAGCTAGAATTTTAAGGTGTTGACGTGTAAGTAAATAAGTGCTTGATTCCATTTCAAATTCAATTGGCCAACCCCCAACCTTCAACATTTTGTGGAACGGAAAACATGTATACCATACTAGTGAAACTCAAATTAGCAGACAATGATTCAGAATGATACACAGCATACTTCATAATAAGATATTATTATGACCGGTCTTGTGGATCCTCAAAGACGAAACAGATAGTACATAAAACATCATCATCATCATCATCATACTCAGTAAATCCCACAAATAGCAAAGCTAAGGCAGGGTCTGAGGAGGATAGATGTAGACAGCCTTACCTCTATAGGAATAGAGAGGCTGCTTCCAGTGAGACCCCCGGCTCGATTGTAGTTTTGTATCAAGCCTTGGACCTAAGGTACATAACACTCGAACCATCGGGACAGAGACCGATTAGTGCATGTACCCCCGTGTCTTTCAGCTATGAACACCACCACATGATGCATGATTAACCATCCACCGCTTTTAACGGTATTTTCACGAAATTAGTACATCACACTTTTGCCCCTTGAGCGCCCAAACATATATACATTATATGTGCACACTACAAGCAGGGCAAATAGTACATCATGTGATAGAAGCCGATTCAAGATGGCTAATCTCCCAAGAGACCCGTTGAGTGGGTTAGGCTCCAAGAACTAGATAAGAGAAACGAAACATTACTTTTCAATAATTTTCTTCTTATCTTCATTCCAAAGCAAAACAAGGTATTTAAAGAACATTGGTGCATGTAACCTACTGTTACGTGAGCAACATGAAATTAGGAAATAAAGTAAACATGGGAAAATGCATGACTTAAACTACAAGAACGTGGGAACATGGGAACTTGACAAATCTTGCACTTGACCGGATGTTTGGCGGTTCATGGAGGGTCCGTATCATCATGTTTACATAATGTACTTCTAATTATATCTCAAATATTTCTACCTATGTTTACATAAACAATGAGGATGATGCAAATTGGACTTCATGCTAACTTCCTCCACATTTGCGTATTACAGCTATACGATCAAATAGGGTGCCGGCCTACTTCGTATAAGGTCAAGTCAAACATGCAGATTACAACAAGATATAATTATCCAATATACAAAAATTTTGGTCAATATTGAGATTTCTAGGAAGTTGTCAAGCTACAACTTTTTTTCTTCCTTGGGTTTACAACATTTGATTATTGGTATCTCGCTAGGTTGTTTGATATTCAAGATCGATGTGCATTTTTTTATTCCATTCATAGCAGGGCTATATAAATGAGCCGAGCGGAGCCAGGATGGGCTTGGGCTTGGGCTCGGCTTCGAGCTGCTAGTTTATCTTATCGATCGGAAATGTTGAGCTCGAGCTCAGCTCGTTAAAACTCATGCCATCCTATTTATTTATTTTTAAAAAATAGAACTTTGTATTTTTACACATACTGATATATATATATAGAAACAACATATAACACTTTCAACAAACACATAATGCAGAATTTATAAACTACAAAATTTATAACCTATATATAATAAATTCAGGTCAACGCCCCGTTTGCGGTATGCGCATATAATGTATATATGTGTAGGCTATCGGGGGGCAAAAGTGAAAGTGCACTAATTTCAATGTTATTTTACTAATTTCGTGAAAATAACGTTAAAAGCTGGGGCGGTTAATCATGCATCATGTGGTGGCGTTGATAGTTGTAAGACAAAAGTGTACATGCACTAATCGGTCTTTGTCCCGATTGCTGACTGTTATGTGTCTTATGTCCAAGGCTTGATGCAACACTACTATCGAGCCGGGGTCTCACTGGAAACAACCTCTCTATTCCTACAGGTAGAGGTAAGGTTGTCTACATCTTACCCTCCTCAGACCTTACCTTTGCTTTGCTGTTGCCTGTTGATGGGATTTATTGAGTATGATGATGATATAATAAATTCAGGTCATAGTTTATATATTAATTTTTTTTTTTGCTTCAATTTTAACTAGTCGAATGAACGAACAAGCCAATGAGCCAGGAGCAAGTTTACCCTGGCTCGGCTGGGCTCATTTACAAACGAGCCGATTTCCAGAGAGCCTAGTGCTTGTGACAACGTTTTTTACATGCACATATTATCAGAATTACTCACAACAATTTCATCATAAAAACTGACATAAGACCTTCCAAAGATGCTACAATTCTCACATAATGAAGAATTAATGTAACACTTATTTGAAATGAAGAAAATCCATCCCCAATAATGCATAATATATATAATTTTAGACATCGAAAATGAGTATAGAGTAGAATTATGTAGTAACGGTTGGCTAATTAATTACCGGTCCGGTGAAATTGGAATCTGTAAACATCCAACGCTGCTCAACAGGGGCAAGGTTTCGTTGGCAGCGGATCTGAAAGTTACGATTGGTTGTGGTAGTGGTGTGGTTTGTTGAGAGAAGTGGATTCTTGTGCGATGCTGCGAACATCGCGGATGATGAAGTTGCGTAGGCAATCATCGCCTTTGATCTTCCTCCCTCAACACTACAGGAGGAGAGGATAAGGTGTAGTCAAGTGAAAGTGAAGGAGAGTTTCACTTGCTAAACTACTTTTATCCTACCCTGTGAGTGTTTTATTCGACCTCAACTTCGCTAAACTACTTTTATCCTACCCTGTGAGTGTTTTATTCGACCTCAACTTCGTTTTTTATATTTTAAAATGAATAGTTTTTTAAATTAGAATCCTGCGTAAATTATACTTTTCGTTTTTTATTTTTTTTTTATATTATTATATATATCAAATTATAACATGGCTTTCGATTTTTGCCCATTTATTTTAGGTGTTTTCTGATTTTGCCCATGTGACCACTAAAAATAAGGATATCTATGCGGTGCCCTTCAATTATAAAATATACAAAATAACTAAGGACAAAAATGCATCCAAATCAATTTCTTTTAATTTCATTTGATTTTATAATTTATGTTTCAAGTTTTTCACTTGTAAACTATAACTAAAATTATAATTCTTACTAACTTTTATTAAAAAACAAACATGTGAATTATAATTGATTTTTCTGCTCTTTATCGTGATAAACTGAATCAACACATACGAAAATATCATTAGTCAATACATGCAGGCGTCATAATATCTCTTTCGATTGCTATATCGAGTGTTTGTATCGTACTCATACCTAAGGATTAGTAAATGGTACCATGTACCGGTATTGAATTTTCCAAACCGAAATATTTTTGGTACCAGTTTGTACGGTACGGGTATTTACTGGTTTTAACCTTCAAATACCGGTATCGTACCGTTACCGAACCTTGCCAAGATGCGCGAGGAAACCCACCGAAAACTCGCCGCGAAGCGCGAGAAAACCTACTAGTTTATATTGGATTCCAATGGATAACCTTTAACTTTAATATTTATAGTCACAATCATTTATTTGAAAAACTCATTACACCTTTTGATGTAGCGTGTGAAATGATAACGAAGAACAAATCACGTTGATTCTACAAATATCCGTGATGATCTTTCCCAAACCCCCAAAATTCAACCCAAATGGCAGAGAATTTGAAGTGATTAAACTCAAAATTGATTTCTGACCATTGGAATTACAAGAGCAATACATAAATAGATACTGAAATTCAAGATGAGCCACAAAAAGGTCATTGGCCAAACACAAGCACAAAAACAAAATGCATAAAACACCGAAAAAATATAAAAAGTGTCCAAAACTCCCATTAGAATGTGTTTTTGGGGGGCAAAACTTGGACAAGGGCCCTTCGGGCCTTGCCATGACGTGCTCCTCGTTTCAATCTTCAATTTGACTGGTCGAACGCCTAAAACGGAGCCCCGTAGCCAAAGTTATGCTCGTTTTCAAAAATCACCCTTGGAAGCTCGATGATGGGCCTCCAGAAATGTCGTTTTCGTAAGCGGGTTGCTCGTCACCTAATGACTCTTGCGTGTAAGAAGGCTCACCAACGTCTTCTTGTACTCTCGAGGCACCACTAACGAAAAAGTTATTGCCATATTCTTCCTGTCCGTACGAGGTACTGTAACCGGCTTCACAATACGAAGACCCGTAACCATGATCATAGCTAGAGACGACTAACTGGAAAAAAACAACGGTTAAATCATAACCGGCACATCTAAAAGCCTTCATAATAATAAGTAAATATATTTTTACCTCGTTCAGATCTGGTAACAACGGTTGGCGGGGCATAACACACTAAAAAAACCAACTGGTAAAAGGTAATGGTAAGTTTAACGCCGAATAGAAAAAAATACATATATATACTTACCTCGTTGAGGTCTGGCAACAACGATTCATTATGATGGGGACGAAAGCCGGACACAACCTCCTCCGCGTGATCATCATTTCCTCTCTCATCGTAAGAATCAGGGACATGAGCCCCCTCCTAATACAAACGGTGTACTAAGTATTTCATAAACAAATAGAACAAGTTAAAAAAATGTTATACCACACTGCTTTCCGGAATAAACGTGCTCGTGTTTGTGTAGGACGATTCGCCGAAAATGTGGTTGAACCAATGTGACAACCCTCAAAATTTCATGTATCCGTACGATTCATTAATGTAAATTAAAGTGCTTGATGTATGTGCTGAATTACTTAACTGCTTTCTGATTACTGTGTCATACTTACGTGTGCTTGCTAACATACTAGTCTTGTGCAGAAAATTGACTAAATAGTCTTGTATGCTTTCCTAAGTGTTGGGAATTAAAAGTATTACAAAAAGTTACATAAAAGACACTATACGGAATCACTTAGCACTTTAACGGAACGGTATCTAACCGGACATTATCCGGAACACTATAATATTGCAAGAAACACTGTTTTTATTTTTCTGAGCTAGTTATGGTTCCCGAGCACTATAACTCACTACATATTACATGTAACACATAACACTAGACTTTTACCACATAACCTCCCACTAATTACCTTTTACCATCAAAATTTACAAACTTACCCCCCCCCCCTCATTGTTCACGGCACCAAGGGGCCCCACCACTCCAAGATTTGCCAAAATCTTCTTAATATCTCCTCTAATCTTTCCTTGGATTTTGGAGTGATCATGTTTGTACTACCTTGGACATTTAAACCATTGTGTAAAAGGAATTAAGAGATTATATAATGGATAAGTAACATCATCTTCTTCACAACCCTTCTCCTCTCTCCCTCCTTTGAAGCTCACGGCCGAAACACCCCCTTACACTCCCACCATTTTAGATTTCCTTCCAACCATTCCAAGTTCATTTTGAGGTGCACAAAGGTGAATAACGAAGTGTGGAACTCACGGATCATCAAGGACCTCTCTAGTGCGCTTTTATCCTCTACATTTTCACTTGTGATCTTCCCTAGCTTTAAGCTAGTTGTAAGCTTCTTGTTAATCCTTATTTACTTCATGTTTATGGTGGTTAAAAGGTTTATTATGAAGAAAACATATGAACACCATAAGATCTTACACTAAAACTTGAAACATAAGCTTAAATAAGATGATACATGAAGAAATAATGTTAGTATGATGTTGTTTGATATATGTTGATGCTTGCTTGTTGATTACTAGAAATATGTTGTTGATCATTACATGAAACTTGTTAACTTATGATTAAAAACATAATTTAACAAGTAGGAGGTGATTAGGGGTTTTCATGAAAGAATCACCTCCATATTTAGACATGAACTTGGTGATAAAATGATTTCTTGTAAAAATAATAAACCAAGTGAACTAGTGATCTTGTAGATCTAAAACTTGTGAGTGATTTTCCTAAATAAACCAAGATTAAAAGACGGTTTTCGAAAGATCATGATCCTTACACTATTTTGGAAATAAAGTAAGTATATGGACACTAGTAACACATGAAAATGTTGTAAATAAATATTTTTGTAAAATATGTTCACAAGTTGTAAACATCTAAAAATCCCGAGAATGAGATTTTAAATAAAGTAAACACACTATGGAGGGTAACTAAACCCACTAAACGCCATACCAAGTTACTACGCGTTTTTATGAAACATCAAGTTCATGTTGGTTTGTAAATGGAATAGTTTGCTCTTGGTAAATAGTTGTTGATTGTTGAATGATTTTTAGAAAAGAAAATGATATGCTTATTAGCATGGACACCTCCATTTACAAAGGAAACTCTGGCGAAATTTTCTAAAAATTCCAACACTTAGAAATTATTTTTCTAACAAGTGTTCATAAATACGTTTAAACTTTGTTTTTCAAAATAAACTTCGCCATGAGCTTTGTTACAAAAATACAACGTAGCGGAGGTAGGTCTTTACAAGTAAAATGGTTAAATATATTGATGCATGTCAGTGTGTATATATTTTAGGTATATATTTTAAGCCCTTTTTACACTTTTTAGCCAAGTTTTAAATTTATAAACACGATATTCACTAAAACTAAACATACATGTGGGCAAGTGCACCCATCGTGGACGTAGTATAGTGTTGGTACGATACCGAGGTCGTCCAAGGACACAAGAACTTTTAGTACCGGTTTATCCTCAACGTCTGTTGGTGCATGCATCTGTCGATTTCGTCTTGTATCGAGTCTTGTACTAGATTGATTAGATCAGGGCACTTTGTTCGAGAAAACAGAATTAAAGGTGATTTCGCTTGAAGGAGTTGATTTCGCTTGAAATGTCATTATGCAGTTTTAAGCGGAATCATAACATTACTAATTCCGCTTGAAATGCACCTTGACACTTTCAAGCGGAATCCCAAGTCTATATATAGCCTTTCGAGCGAAATCAAATGTAACAGTGTATGATTTGGATACCGAGGTGCTGCCGGTTTGTCCAGTGATTGTAATCTGTGTTATATCAATCAGAAAGAAGTTTAAAGTGATATTCAAGCTGTTTCGAAGTCTATTTCTCTGTTTCCGCCTTTGAAATAGATTAAAACTCCTCTGAACGACTCGTTCGGGTCGCAACACGATCCCACAAGTGGTATCAGAGCTCAGGAGGAGGAGTTCCTACTGATTCAACTCAAAATTTTCTTGTTTTCTACACCTTCTTTTCAAAATCAACAAGTTTTTACGGTTAAAATTGGCTAATTTTCTCACATATCGTGTAAAACTGTGTTTTAACAAACCCTTGAGAGTTTCAGAACAAAATTCGGATTAAAAGTGGTAAAAATGGACTAAAAAGGTAATTCCGCTTGAACGAACAATATCTGTTTCCGCTTCAAAGTCATTATTCCACTTGAGATTTTCAAGCGAAATCAGTGATTTTGCTTGAAATAGTCTGATTCCGCTTCAAAGTTGCTATTCCGCTTGAAATTTCAAGCGAAATCAGTGATTCCGCTCCAAATTGTACTGATTCCGTTTCAAATCAGTGATTCCGCTTCAAACATAATTTCGCTTGAAATTCAAATGAAATCAAGTGATTCCGTTTGAACTTCTTATTCCGCTTGAAATCTTTATTTCGCTTGAAGTTGTTTTTTTTTCAGGTTATTTCGCTTGAAAAGTGCTGATTTTTGAAAAACGTGATTCCAATCATGAGTGAAGAATTTTATAACGCATTCGCCACATCTCCGACTACTCCGGCTTCCATTGCTCAAAACATGAATTTGGAAAATGAAACTAGTACAATGCAAAAACCACCGAAGCTAATGAGCATTGAGGAGTATTACAGATGGAAAGATAGGTTTGAAAACTGGGTTCAAGCTAACCATCTAAGATCATGGGAATGTATTTTGAAGAAGTATGTTCTACCACGTACGGATCTGCAAGTTGAAAAAGAAATCTCAGAATTCAATGACAAAGAATGTGTCATGTACAAAGCTGAAAAGATGATGATTAGTCTACTTCAGCAAGCCATTAAAGAAGACATCTTCGTATTGCTTCAACATGACAAAACTTCAAAATCAATTTGGGATGCTCTTAAAATCAAATTTGAGAGAAGTGAGAAGATGATTAAAAGTAAAAAGGCATTACTTAAGAAAGAATTTGATCTCTTCACCAGTTTTCCCGGGGAAGATACAAAGAAATTAATTGAAAGATATTGCCATTTAGTGCGATCCATGTCAATGTTAAGCATAACCAAAGATCGAGAGGAATGGGTCGACAAGTTAGCTGACGCTTTACCTCAAAAGGAGTGGGGTACTTACTTGATGATCTTAAAGAACACTGGAGTATATGATGGTTTGACGATTTCTCAGTTTATTGAGAAGATTGAGGGTCAAGATCTGGAACAGCAAAAGATTGCGAGGATGAGTAATCCGAGTGGTCAACAAGACATGAAAATGTATTATAAAGGCAGTGTTCAAGAGGTTGAAAGAAGTCCGAAAATTCAAACTACGTTTAGTGCTGGAAACTCATCTGAAAATGTTGATCAAGGTTCAAACAACAGCAGTGGATTTTCTTCATATCCGAGTGTTAATCCCAAGAGTTCATCATCAAGTTTCCATTCTCAAAGTACAAAAAGTGGTGGTTGTGTGATATAGTGCAATATAGCTTTGAATCTTCCAGAGGGTCAAAGCTTTTCTGAAGAAATTGCAAAAGATCATATGTCATTACTTGAAACTGTGCTGCAATCCTATGAAGGTTTGGTTGCAGGGAGAATCGGAAATCCTATGCTAACGAAAGAGGATTACGATCAGATAGACGCTGAAGAATTGGAACTAATGGACATCAAATGGTGTCTGGCTAGTGTCCTGAGAAGAGCTGAAAAGTTCAAGATGATTACTGGAAGAAATGATTTTCTTGATGCACATGTTTCAACTTTGGGTTTTGATAAATCTAAAGTTACTTGTTTTCGATGCAGGGAGAAAGGTCATTTCAAGAGGGAATGCAAGAATAGAGAAGCAAATGAAGCAAAGAATCCGTTTGGAAAAGATGATTACTACCAGAAAGCCATATATCAACAAGTTGGTCAACAACAACAACAACAACAACAACCACAAGTGGCTCATGGAAGAAAAGTAATAAAGGATTCTTCAAAGAAAGCGTGTTTAGTCAATCAAGAAAATTTCAGCTGGGATAAATACATCTCATCTGACAGCAAAGCATGCCTAATCAATCAAGATGATGAAAGGTTACCTGAAGGTTTTAGCTGGGATATGTTTGTTGATGAAAAAGGAGAGTTTAAAGCTTTCATTGCTAAAATTTTGAAAGAACCAGATATGTTTACCGAGTTGATGAAAGCTATTGGTGTTAGTGTGATGAATGAAGAAGAAAAGTCTGTCTCATCAGATGAAAGCTCACTAAGTTCAGATGAAAGTTCAGAAAAGGAAACTGTTTTTTATCAAACACCATCTGAGTCTGGTTTTTCAGATGATAGTTCTGATAAATCAATAGAGTTTGTTCAATCACCAACTGATGACAGTGGTAATGATGAAGAAGAAAGACATATTAATGTTGCAAAAACTCATCTATCTCCTGAAAGCTTTCAATTTTATTTGCAGATCGCTTGGAGAAGCTGAAGGAGAGACGAGCAGCAAAAGAACAAAAACAAATGAAGTCTGAAAGTGTTGTTCAAAAAGAAGAGATTGTTCAAAATGAAGAGGTTAAAATTGTTGCTGAGGAGATTGGTGAAACAGAAAAGGTGACTGGAGCTGAAAAAGTTGTTGAATCTGAGAAAATTATTGAAGTAGAAAAAATTGTGGAAGTCATCAAGCCTTGCTCAAAGTGTCTAGAATCTTGCAAAGAATGTGCAGCAAAAGACGAGAAGTTGGCTGAGCTTGAGAAGATGAAAGAACAATTACTGTTCAATCTCAATTACGTGAAGGAATCTTATGATGTATTGAATAGAACAGTAACTGGTCTTCAAAAGACAAATTCTGAGAGAGAAGACGCTTTGACAATGATGAATGCAACGATGATGACAAAAGAAAAAGCTATAAACTATTACATTGAGGAATGTGCCAAGATAAAACAAGAGTTGGAGACTGAGAAAATTGAGAATGAGAGAATCAGACGATTATTACAGAGTTATTCTAGTTCTGATTATCTTATTGATCGAACTTATCCAACTGTGACAGGTTTCGAAGCATTTCAGGATAAGAAGCCAAAGAAGAAGGATACTGGTAAGAAACTGAGTGTTAGCTATAACAAGTGTCCGCCTCCGATCTGGGAAGGTTATTCTCCCAGAAAACCAAATGAGGAGCAAGTTCAAAAGGCAGTCAATATAAAACTGAAGTCTGATATAACCGATGAATTACCAGAAAACATTGACGTCATTTTCACATCGTCTGACACTGATCATGAGTCTGAGTTAATAAAAAAGTTGGTTGATCAGGTGTTGGATACAGATGAGGAGTCTGAGTAAAAGTCCGAGTCTGGAGGTTCAAGTTCGTCAGTAAACAGTCCAAAACAATCAGTTAAACGGGCGTACAGTAAAGAGTTTTTGTTATCAAAATCAAATTTGAATGATGAAACATTCGAAGTAGTATATACTTTGAATGATTCTGACAAATTATATTCTGACAAAGAGTTTCCAATAAGAAGTGTTAGATTTGAAATGATCAAAAAGGTTTTCAAAATGACAGAAATCAATATTTCTGAAATAAAAGATTTAAATCTTACTGGAAAACCTAAAAAATACACTTCAAGAGTTCAACAACGGTTAAACAAGAAAAAAGGTTACAGTTCTGGTTCTGGTTTTCAAAAGAAACCAAACCATAACGGTAATTTCAAAAAGAAAGGTCTAGGCTTTATTCCATCAGAAAATGATAAAAATGATAAAATTTCTAAAACAAACACAAAATTTGTTTCAGGAGGAAGTGCTGAGGAAGAACAGAAGAAACCTTGCTGGAGACAATCAAACAAGGAGTTTCTTGCTGAGAGGAAAGGAACTGGAGTTTTTCATAGAAAAGAGACTAGAACCTGTTACAAATGCAATGAAGTTGGTCACATTGCGTGGAACTGTTCTCAAACTACTAAGACAAAGCAGGGAGTCTCTGAAAAACTTAAAGAAAAAGTTGTTGATGTTGAACTACCAACTGAGAAATTCAAAATTTTTGAAAATTCAACTTATGAAGTTGGTGAGTGTTCAAAGAAAAAATTTTACAAAAAGAGAGCCAAGGACAACCAATTGTGGGTTGTTAAGAAGTTTTCTGAGAAAGTCGGCGATGAACCTGGTTCCACAAAGCCAGAAGAGCCACAAGTTGAGGTTAAAGAAGAGAAATCAGTACCTTCAGTGAATGATGATAATTTTCCATCATTGAAGGATGGAAAATTTAAGCAGAAAGTTGGTAAGGTTGAGATCTCAAATCAATTCTATACTGAAAAGAAGGAATTTGATGTTGAGAAAACTTTTAATGGCATTGTGAAAAAGATTTTTGAGAAAATGGTCGAAGGAAATACCAAAGGGGTTAAAGATTTTTATGCGACAAAGAAGGCAACTTATAACCCAACTGAATCAGAGTTAAAATCACCCAGGGTTGGTCAGACTTGGGTGGAAATTCTTTTCCCTTAAAAATCTGACTTGCCGGAGATCCCAAGTTTGTAATCGTGGATCAAGAATCGGCATCTTTCTTGATAATTGAATTTGTGAATGAATCTTATAATGGTTAATTTTTACAGGTTAAGTGTGACTTGCCGGAGCTTCCAGGTTGGTAAGTGTGAAGCAGGAATCGACATCTTTATTGGTAAAATGATTTTGTGTAGATGTGGTATTCCTACAACTGGTAAATCAGGGACATTAAGTTGTACTTGATTTTCTTACAAGTGGTACAGATGGTAATTTTTACAAGTGATTCGTCAAGGTCATTAAATTGAACTTGATGTAATCCTCATACATGTGGTTAAAAATGGACAATGTGATGAGTTTACCCGAACCTACAAGAGGTTAAAACAAAACTTATTTTCTGGAAAAACCATTTTGATTAAAACAAACTTGAGTGTTTTGAAATCTTAATGGGAAAATAGTTTGTTGAAAGGGGGAGTTCTGATTGTTTATGCCTAGTGCATGGCGAATTGAAGCAATTCGATATCAGTTGTCATTTTTCTTGTATAGTTTGTTTTCAAATTTCTTTTAATGTGTTTGCATTTTAGGGGGAGTAAAAATTTCAGAAAATCCAAAAACATTAGAAAATTTGAACAATCCAAAAACATGATAAAATGAAAAATGAGTTTTGTTGTGAAAAAGAGGAAATGATAGTACATCAGTGGACGATCACAGCATGCTAAAGAATTGGATAGTTAAAATGTGATAAACGATCTCACTGTGGATGTGCCAGTAGGTTTTTATACATTTAGTAGATTGTGACGAGATATAAACCTAAAATTTCAAACTTATATCGTGGGTAACATTTCTTGGATATATGGGTAACCCCCGAAATCTTGTTTGAAAGGTCCCTCTTTCTGAGATACTAGGTCTTTATACTCAGTGATATCTGGGGTATTATCCCGGGATTTCTGATTTTGCGGAAGCAATGGCCTAGTCCCCGTATAATACTTTGCAAAATGCTTGAAATATAGCATCGCCCTCAGTACAAAAATGATGAAACATTGAAAAATGCTAATTATGTGCTGTTGAAGAAAAGATCCTCTAAAGGGGACACACCTAAAGTCGAGCCGTCATCTCTCTGCTGAACGGAAGTTCTGACCTGATCTCTCACGGTTTCGCACCTAACCCTTTTACAGATATCATCTAGGTATACTCACCTGTAAGACTGAATATTGGGATCTGGATACGGGAGTATATTCAAGTGATGGGACACGCGAATAAGTTTAAGTGCTTAAGACATTAATCATCATATCTCGAAACAGTTGAACTTTGTGTGAAAATTTAAGTGGACCAATATACTGACAATCTAAGTGAATTGTTTAGAACTTAAAATGAAATGAAGCTTAACGGTGTTGGTGATTTGTCTCATAAACTGATATGATCTTCTTACACAAACTCACAAAAATATTGTCTGTAAATATTTCTTTACTGCATTTCATTTAAACTCAAAAATCCAAAAAGATTTTCAGTGTGTTTTAGCATAAATTTAAAAAAAAATTCAAAAAGATTTTCGACAACTGATGTTGGAAAGCTGATTTTCAAAATTCCGAGTGCTGAACATGATGAACAGGTTTGGGAAAGTTTATTTGAAGATGTTTGAAAAGAAAATTGATATTTTTGACAAGTGGTTTATCACAAAATTTTAATGGTAAATCATTTTGAGATTGGATTCTCAAGTGGGTAGTTTATTGTGAGGTAGAGTTTGTGCAGGAAGGGCCAGGTTATAATCCTGGAGCTGATGATGCTGATGAACTTAAGGAATCAAGAGACCTGCTGATGAACTTAAGGAATCAAGAGATCTGCTGATGATCTTAAGGAATTAAGAGATCTGATCAAGAGAATAAGAAAGCTTGAGAGCAAGATAACGATCCTGATTCTGTGAAAGCCAGATTACAATTTCAGCACATCGAAAGGGGGAGTCTGAAGACATCCGAAAGAAGGTTTAGTTAGAAGGGAGCATGTTGGTGCTGAAAGAAAAAGTAAAGCCCAAAGATTGATAAAGATTGAAGATGAGAAGACTCGACACTGAAGACTCGTCAACATCTGAGGGGGAGTCTGTTGGTGCATGCATCTGTCGACTTCGTCTTGTATCGAGTCTTGTACTAGATTGATTAGATCAGGGCACTTTGTTTGAGAAAACAGAATTAAAGGTGATTTCGCTTGAAGGAGTTGATTTCGCTTGAAATGTCATTATGTAGTTTCAAGCAGAATCATAACATTACTAATTCCGCTTGAAATGCACCTTGACACTTTCAAGCGGAATCCCAAGTCTATATATAGCCTTTCGAGCGAAATCATATGTAACAGTGTATGATTTGGATACCGAGGTACTGCCGGTTTGTCCAGTGATTGTAATCTGTGTTATATCAATCAAAAAGAAGTTTAAAGTGATATTCAAGCTGTTTCGAAGTCTATTTCTCTGTTTCCGCCTTTGAAATAGATTAAAACTCCTCTGATCGACTCGTTCGGGTCGCAACACAATCCCACAACGTCTAATCAAATCAAAATGTTAGAAAAAAGGTTTTTAAACTAGAAAAATAAAACTAACTAAAATGTTGAAAAGTAAAATTAAAGTAAAAACAGATAGACAAGATGAATCACTTGGATCCCACTCGTGTGTAGTGTAACCTTTGATTATTTTCGCACTTTTGCACTTGTTTAAGGGATTAACTTAGTTATTGTAGTAGGCCCCTCTTTTGAAGGTGACATTACCTTCAACCCAGTAGTTTGAGTCAGCAAGGATACAATCCTAAAGGGTCAGATTATTGAAAGATAATTAATTAAGTTATTAATGTATAATGTGGTAGGCCCCTCTTTTGAAGGCGACGTTACCCTCGGCTAAGTAGTCTGAGTCAGCAAGGATACAGTCCTAGGTAGCCGGGTTAAAGTTTTAATAGTAGTTTAACTTATGAGGGGGTCAAAGAGTTTGGACCCCCGCCATCCAATACCGTTGGGCATTGAAGGAGGTTGTTGGAACCTAAAGGTTTATTCATGCAAGTTAACAATATATAGGGATTGATCTTGTAATTAGTTTAATTATGTTTTGGGTTAGTCTTATGTGGGTTGGGCTTGTAAGTGTGTCGCATGGGCTTGAGTAGTTTCGGCCCTTATGTTTTGTATTTAAACACCCTTAATCAATAGATTAAGGGTTGTTGATACCGAATAGAAGCAGGGGCGACACATAGCAAGGAACCGAGTTCCTACCGATCTTGTATCAGTCATCTTCAAGTTGAATGCAAGTTTGGTTTGTTTATTCATTGTGTTTTATTCGATCTGTTTATATATTGTTTCTTGAATCACCTTTGTGTTTGGTTTTCCGCACTCTCACAAAGTTAGATTGATATCATTGTGATCCTCACGGGTTTTACAATTGGTATCAGAGCCATTGAAGCCATTCAAAGGCTCGGTTTGATATCAATCAGATTCAAGAATCTCATATTTTACTGATTCGATTTGTTGAAGTGTGTATGCAGATCTGTTCATCGACTGTTCCTGAAAATTCCTTGAAAAATTACTGATTTTGGTTCTGTTTGATTTCAGTCTCGGTGTTTGCTGAAATCTCGGGATATTGGTTCAACAGATTCAAAGATTACCAAATCTTTGAATTTTGGAAACTGCTGAAAAATCGGGATTGCGAGTAAACAGTCCTTATCACTTTCTGTTTTGCAGGTTCCGACTCGCAATCTCCCAGTTACGGCTCATCACGGTTTAGTTGCGACTCGCAATCAGCCTTGGTTTCGGTTCATCTCGCCCAGTTACGACTCGCAACCAGCTTTTTGATCATCACTCGCAACCACGGTTTCGGCTCATCCTGTCCTGTTACGACTCGCAACCATATTGGTTACGACTCGCATTCAAGTTTGACCTGACTCGCAACCGTCTACGATTACGACTCACAAACACCTCATTACGACTCGAAATCACCTCATTACGACTCGCACATTCCACTCGCAACCCAGTTACGACTCGCAACGACAAATTGAAACGGACTTTTGGACTGTTGACTTGGACTTAATTAAATCAATCAATTAATTAACTGATTTATTAAAAATGTCAACCACCAACAGTGAATTGTCTGCTTTAACTCAGCAACAAGAATTGGATTCAAAGCTAGGAACCACAACGCGTATTCCACGTTTAACTGATGCTAATGACTTTCCCGAGTGGAAATGGCGATTTGAACAGCATCTGAAAGTTAAAGACTACAAGCTATGGCGCAGCATATTGAGAGGACCAAGAGAGATCATGATGGAAAGCCCTACTGAACCTGAAGTCAAAGTAAAGAAGCCTCGTGATCAATACACGGAAGATGATCTGCTTATTGTTGAAGAAGATGATAGAGCTCTTTCTTATCTGACCATGGGTTTGGGTCCAAACATTGCTATGGGATTTCGCACTTGTAAATCTGCCAAGGAACTTTGGGACTCTCTGGTGGAAGTGTATGAAGGTAATGAGGACATGAAAGAAAGCAGAAGGAACTTGCTGCAACAGAATTTCAACAACTTCAACCATATTTATGGTGAAACAGTGGATAATCAGATCCAAAGGTTTGTCAAGCTGGTGACTCAAATGCAAATGGAAGAAATTCACACCACAAATGCTTCGACAAATAGGCAACTTCTCAATGCATTACCCAAGAGCTGGGATCATCATGTTGCTATGATAAAGAAAACAAAAGATCTTGCAAGATGCACCCTGTCTGAGATGATCTCGCATATTAAAGCTTGTGAATTGGATGACAAGCAGAGAGAGACTAACTACAAGAACAGTATGCTGGCTGCCGGTTTTTCTATAGCCCCCACTGCATCCAGTGACAGCAATACAGCTCTTCTGTCTCAAGGAGGATTCCAAATGTTTCGCAATACTAAACCTGCTCCCACTTCAGCAAATGTCTACAACTCAGGGTCTTCCACTCAAGCTTCCCCTGCAAGTGCTGGAAAGACTTCTGCTGCACCTTCTGTTTCTGTTGCTAGCAATGAAATGGTTGCTTTCTTCTCTAGGCAGTCAAAGGAAAATCTTGAAATTGCAGCATCTGTCATAAATTGCATGAACGCCTTTGCTTCGGGAAATCTTGACCCTCCTAAGTTTTCCATGGATGATTTGGATCAAATTCATCCAGAGGATGTGGAAGAAATGGATATCACGTGGCAGATGGCTATGGCGGCTTTTAGAGCTAAAAACTTTGTGAGGAAGACAGGGAAAAACAAATGGCAAAATCTTAAGTTCACAGGACCCGTAAAGATGCCGTTTGAATATCGTTGTTATAATTGTCATGAACAGGGTCATTTGGCTAGAAACTGTACGAAACCCAAGGTGAATGATGAACAAACTCCAGCTCAGCCTGCTGCTCCTGTTACACCAAATCGAGAAAGAGCCCTTGTGACTACAACTGGTGTGCCTGCTGATAGTGTCAACAGTGGAAGCCCACAAGTGGGATTGGCCCAAGCTTTGGTGGTTCAGCCTGATTCGCCTTTTGACTGGAGTTCAGAGATCGAAAGATTAAACATTTCAGCTCCTGAGAATCAAGCCACCCCAAGCAATATCGCTTTCATGGCCAGCAATGCTTCTGTGAGTGACGATGTGAAGGCTGCACAGGAGGAGGAGTCGTCAGCTGAAAACTTCGCCTTCATGACTCAAATTCTGTCAGCTCCGGTTAAGGGTCTCACCAAAGAAGAGGTACTTTCTGTTTTTTGCACTTCTGAATGTAGGGAACGAGTTGAGGCCTATAGAATCCATAACGCTGAGCTAATTGAAGATTATAATGAAATTAAACGCAAAAATTTCACTTTAACGAAAAATGAAAAACTTTTCAAAGAGAAAATCGAAGCTCAGCGTAAGGATATCGTCCAACTCAAAGACGATGTTAGTGTAGCCACGGCACAACTCATCATGGTTAAAGAAAAATTGTGTGAGGTAACTAAGGAACTGGAGGATGTTCGGGATAAATATCAAATTAATGAGTTAAATATTAAAAAATTTGATTCCTCCAGTAAATTAGTCAAGAATCTCTGTGATCAACAACTGGCTTATTCTAAAAAGAAAGGGTCGGGTTTGGGTTATAATCAGGCTCCTCCTCCGTACAATAACAATTATACCTACTTGCCTATGACCGAGGAGGAGATGCTGAATGAAAGTAAAATGACATACGGACCCAAAAATAATAAGCCCTCGGTAAATGTTGAAAGTTCCAAAAACAGTAAGTCATCAATCAATGGCAAATTTACTGAAGAGCAGGTAAAATCAGAGACATGTTTTGTGTCAAAGGGTACTTGTGATCCTAACAGTTCTTCGTCATGTGCAGATAAAGTACCTGAAGTGATATGGGGAGATGTGTTTGGAAGTGAACAAGTTTTAGAATCTGATTCTTCTAAAACTTCTTTTGATGATACTAATTCTGGTTGTGTGTTTGGACAAGCGTTTTTGAACTCTTTTCATAGTTATGTTTCGTCTTCTTTTGGGCCTGATGTTTTGGGCAAAACAGTGAATGCTTGTGATGAACCTTTTAAAACTGCGTGTGATGATGATTGTTTTGAAACTGCTGAAAGTTGTGATTCTGATATTTCTGATTCTCTAGGAGAAAATAGTGTGACCAACGATGTTCCTCAGAACACATCCAGTGAAACCACTGATGATGCTTCACAGGAAAATCAATCACATACTGATTTTTCGTGTGAATCAAATTCAGTAAATATTTCTACTGATGAATCTGAGGGAACATCATTGGACGACAATGATCGAAAGGAATCGAAATTTGTTGATGACGTCTCAGCTTCGATCGAGACTGAAACTCAAAATGATTTGCAAAAAGAGAAAGAAGTTTTCTTAAATGAAAATTTAAAAGAAAATGATTGTGAAGAAAATCATAAGTCAACACCTGAAAACTCTAATCAAAATGATTTTCATGAAGCAGTTAAAATTGAAAAATCAAATTTTTCGGATTCTCATGCTTGTGCCAGTGCTAGTTCTGATTCTGATCCTCAGGTATCTACAAGCTCAGGGAAGGCACAAGCAAGTAAATCAAAACAGAACAAGCAAGCTCCATCTACAAGACCCAAAAGACCCGCAGCCTCTGTGAATCGTCAAAAATCTTCCGCAGTGAAACGGCAAATTTGTTTCAACTGTGGGATAGCTGGGCACATTGCCAGAAACTGTGTCTCTCCATCTTCCTCTGTGCAGTCTAAAACTAAACATGCACAGCATCAGAAAGTCAAACCAAATCGATCTGGTCCTTCTAAGTCAATGACGACTCATCAGTCTAAGACAATGAAGAACGACCATCGTAAGGTCAAGCCTTCTGATCAAGATTGGAATGCAGCCAAACGTAGACATAAAAATCAGCAAAATCATTTTTCTGAAAACAGATTTCAAGCGTTTGGTAATTATGCTAACAACTGGTCTAAACAATATTGGAAACCTAAACCCAAGGCCAAGCATTCCAATCTGCCTCATACACTTCATAAAAATTCTGTCAATGCAAATTTATCTAAATTCTTAAACAAAGACAATTTAATCTGGCAGAGGGTAACGTATTTCGATGCTCAAGGAAAACCCAGATCCACTATGGGCTGGGTTCCTAAATCTAACTAATCCCGCTATTCGTGCAGGAACAGCTGTGGAGGACTACCGTGCGCCTCTGGTACATGGATAGTGGCTGTTCCAGGCACATGACAGGAGACTTATCCCAACTTGTGAATGTCAAAGAATTTAATGGTGGATATGTCTCGTTTGCGGGAGGTGAATCTGGCAGAATCACGTTGAAAGGAACTGTTCAAAACGGAGTTCTCAGCTTTGAAAATGTTAACTATGTTCCAGAACTGAAGCACAATTTGTTGAGCATTTCGCAAATTTGTGATAGAGGAAATTCAGTTCACTTTACGAAGAAAGGTTGTCATGTTCTCAAGCCTGGGATTGTTATTCCAGAAGACTGGTTCTTGATGACAGCTGAAAGAAAAGGAAACGCTTACGTCATTGATATGAACAAGAAGCCATGTGAAGAGATCACCTGCTTATTCTCGAAGATTTCAGAGCATGATGGTTTATTGTGGCACCGTCGACTAGGGCACGTGAATATGAAAAATCTGAATCGTCTAGCTAAAGGTCAATTGGTACGAGATCTTCCGATCAAGGATTTCATGTTGGTAGAGAAGTGTGTTGCTTGTGCGAAAGGGAAGGCTCATCGAAAACCTCACAAGTCTAAACCAGTACCCTCGACAAAGGCTGTACTCGAACTACTTCACATGGATCTTTTTGGTCCAGTGAATGTGCTGAGTATCGGGAAGAAAGCCTACTGTCTAGTAATCGTCGATGATTACTCTCGCTACACATGGGTGTATTTTCTTAGTCACAAAAACGAAACTGCTGCACTGGTGAAACAGTTTATTACATTGGCTGAAAATCAAGCGAGTACTAAGGTGAAGGTTATTCGATCAGACAATGGAACAGAATTCAAGAATGTTACTTTGGATACGTTCTGCAGTGAAAAGGGAATTGATCGACAGTTCAGTGCGCCTCGAACTCCACAACAGAATGGAGTGGCTGAAAGAAGGAATCGTACTCTAATTGAGGCAGCACGTACCATGCTGGCTGATTCAAAGCTTCCTAGCTTCTTTTGGGCCGAAGCTGTTAGCACGGCTTGTTATATCCAGAATCATGCTTTAGTTAATAAACGTCACATGAAAACCCCTTACGAGATTCTGGAAGGACATAAACCTTCAGTTTCACACTTTCGTATTTTTGGTTGTCCATGTGTGTTATTACTAATGGACTCAAATGGAAAGTTTGAAGTCAAAGGTGACGAATGTTACTTTGTTGGATATGCTAAAGGCTCTGCTTATAGGGTATACAACAAAGTAACTAGGAAAGTCGTTGAGTCGTGCAACATCGAATGGCTTGAAGAGAATGCTACGGACGCTAGAGTCGGTCCAGATTGGTTATATGATTATTCTGCTCTGTTTAAATCATTTAACATTTTGTCAAGTGATGTTTCAGTTGCAGGTGAATCTGTTCCAAAACAACCATTGTCGTTTGAAGATACAGAGGACGAAGTACAGATAGATGAAATTGTAAAGCATCATACTGTTGATCCGCCGGGAATGGTGTTCACGCAACATCCTACACCGACACCGGTGGTCAATCAATCCCCTGAAGGTGCATCAACCAGTGACTCTGCAATGTTTCCTGATCCAATCCCTGAGGATTGTACAGTCACTTCTCCTGTAATTCACACTACAAGTGCACCTGATGAGGGGGAGTGTAGCAACACCACCACTGAAGAGGAGACGGTACCAGATTTGGCCATACCGACGAGCGTTCAACGCAATCATCCAATCGAAAATGTGATTGGTCCTGTAAATGCAGGAGTTTTGACCAGGAGTCAATCAGGGACCATTAACACTTGCTTATATTCTAGTTATCTTTCTCAAATCGAACCTAAAACCATTGATATAGCTTTGCAGGAACCTGGCTGGGTAGATGCTATGCACGAAGAGCTGAACCAGTTTGAAAAACTTGGAGTATGGAAGCTTGTCAAGTTGCCAGCAGGAAAGCGTAAGCTTGGAACTAGATGGGTTTTTCGAAACAAGCAGGATTCTGCAGGTGTCATTGTTCGAAACAAAGCAAGACTGGTGGTTCAGGGATTTAGGCAAATCGAAGGACTGGATTATGATGAAGTTTATGCTCCGGTTGCACGACTTGAAGCCATCCGGATCTTTTTGGCGTACGCGTCATACATGGGATTCACTGTCTATCAGATGGATGTCAAGACCGCGTTTCTCTATGGAGATGTGAAGGAGGAAATTTTTGTTGAGCAACCGCCAGGATTTGTGCATCCAGATCATCCTGATTATGCCTACAAGTTAGACAAGGCACTGTATGGGTTACACCAGGCTCCTCGAGCTTGGTATGCCACCCTAACAGAACATCTGTTGGCTCATGGATATACACGAGGCACTATTGACCAGACTTTGTTCATCAAGAGGATAGGCAGTGATCAAATCTTGGTTCAAATCTACGTTGATGATATTATTTTCGGATCAACTAGCGAGGATCTATGCAAGGAATTCGAGAAAGTTATGAAGAAAAAGTTTGAAATGAGTGCTCTGGGGGAGATGACTCTGTTTTTGGGCCTTCAAGTCAAGCAGAGTTCGCAAGGAATTCTGATTCATCAAGGGAAGTATGTGGATGATGTGCTGGCAAAGTTCAAGTTCACGGATGCAAAGCCTGCTGAGACACCTATGGCTGAGAGACCATTGTTGACTGAAGATGAAGAAGGAGAGTCTGTAAATCAACGTCAATATAGGTCAATGATCGGGTCATTGATGTATCTCACTGCTAGCCGTCCGGACATCATGTTTGCTGTTTGCAACTGTGCACGCTATCAGGCTAATCCTAAAACTTCTCATCTTATTGCTGTTAAACGGATCTTTCGGTATCTTAAAGGCAGACCTCGGTTTGGCCTGTGGTATCCGAGAGATTCCAATTTTGACTTGTTTGCTTTCTCTGACAGCAATTTTGGAGGTACTGACAGTGACAGGAAATCCACTTCTGCGGGATGTCAATTTTTGGGTGATCGGCTCATTTCTTGGCAGTGCAAGAAACAACAAACGGTAGCGATATCCACAGCTGAAGCTGAGTATGTTGCTGCTTCTGCTTCTTGCTCTCAAGTGGTGTGGATGCAACATCAATTGCAGGATTATGGTTTGACATATCTTAACACTACTATTTACTGTGATAATGATGCTGCAATACAAATTGTTAGAAATCCTGTTTTTCACTCCAAAACCAAGCACATTGATATTAAAGTTCATTTCATTCGAGACTGCTTTGACAGAGGTCTGATTACGCTTGAACAGATCGACACAGATGCAAATGCTGCCGATTTGTTCACTAAACCTGTCAGCAGCTCGAAATTCAGAGTGCTTGTGGATTTTCTAAAAATGATCCGTTTTACTGATTGAGCATGTTTTGTATTTTCGTAGGTAAATTTGTTCATACAGTTTTCTATTCTTAGGTAGTTTTTATTTATGCACAAATTTAGGGGGAGAAAAATCGAAAAATACAAAAACATTGAAAAATCGAAAAATACAAAAACATTGGAAAATTAAAAAAATACAAAAAGAGTTTCAAAAGGAAGTGTGGCTGGACTGGGAAATGAAATGAATTTTCACTTTATGGTCAAGGGCTGACTCATGTAAGACCAGTATCGAAATTGTTTGACTCTAGTATGATGTGTTGGTAGGCTCTATCCTTAAGATTGGAAACAATGGCTGTTTCTGTTCAGAACTAAACCAGTACATGACCTCAGAAAAGAAAATCACTTGGAATTAGCTCATGTCTATTTGAATGTTTGTATGCTTTTCCCGATACACACAATTTCGGTCTGATTCTGAAATCTTATCTGAAAAAGTCGTGTACCTCCTCTGCTGCATCCAGATACATGCTGACCTGGAGGTGCTAGGCAACGTCGGCTTCTGCTGCATCCTGATACATGCTGACCTAGCTGTACGTTGTCGATCTGTAGATCAATTAAACACCCGAAAGAGGCCCTCTAGTGCCCAAAAGAAACCCAAGAAACCTATATCAAATTGAGAAAACTCATTTGATCTGTATATTATATCATCTCATTTTAAGATCTATTCTGTTCTTTTCTCAACCTATTCCCAGTTAAGATTTCAGAAATTTGGATTGGGCTTGTGAAATATGTGGTAGGGAAACTGCTTGCATGATAGAGTGAGCTGTGTATAATTCCGGGATTTGATTAGTATTTGTTTGGGTGTTCATTATTAAAATATCAAAACATGATAAAAGGAGATACAGGCAGTTATATGGAAAAGATCTAGGGAGATGAGTTTAAGAGGACAAATATACTGGCAATTGTCTAGATCATCCTCTAGTAGATCAGTGTTGATAAGTGAAGTCATGCCCGAGACCCTGTGATTTGATCCCTGAGCATCTATGCAAATTTCCTGTTTTTATTTTTGTAAATAATATTTTATTTTATTATTTATTTTTGTTTTTTTTAGGTTTTTATTTTGCAACACAAATGCTCAATGGGTTAATGGTTTATTTTTGAAAAATCAGATTTTTTAGTTGGGTTGGTTGAAATTATTTTTGAAAATCATTTTATTTAGCCCAAAATGCTAAAAGATATTAAGCCCAAGTTCATAAGGCCTAGGCCCAACAAATTTGGGCCCATGAGAACATTGGCCATATAAATGCTGATCACGAGTCATTATCACCATAATCCACTCGAAATCTTCTCTAATTTTCTCTCAACAATTCCGGCCGAAATCAAGATTCCGACTCGAATTCCGGTTGCGACTCGCAATTAAGGTAGATCATCAACAGAAATTATGACGTCATTGTTCAAGTTTTGCAGGTTTCCGATGAGTTCTTGAAGTTTCCGATGAGTTTTCCGACGAGTTCTTGAAGATTCCGATGAGTTTTCCGGCGAATTCTTGAAGATTCCAGTCGAAATCAAGAACAACTGGACTCGAGACCAACGATTACGACTCGCAACCTCGAGATTGCGACTCATGGTTGCGACCCATCTTGTTCGGTTGCAACTCGCAATCTCATGGTTGCGACTCATCTTGTTCGGTTGCGACTCGCAATCTCATGGTTGCGACTCAGTAATCCTGGTTGCGACTCACGGTTTCGACTCGAAACCTTGGGTTGCGACTCATGGTTACGAGTGAACAGTAACAGTGTTTATTTTTAATTCTTATTTTTATCACTGTTAAATTTGGGAACTTATGTGTTGTTTGTGTATTTGCAGAAAAATGGACCTCAAGTTTATTGCTTCTCACAATCAAGTTGCGTATTTGGCACCCCCACCTGTAAAGCACAAGGAGTTGTACACGTCTTTGATTAAAGGCTTGAATACATGCCGCATTGCTCACGCTCTTCGAGACAATCCGGTAGTGTATGAAAGTCTTATCCGAGACTTCTGGAAGACTGCGAAGGTGGAAATAGTTGAAGGCAAAGGAGCGATAGCTGCTGAAATTGACGGAACAACGATTATTGTGACAGAGCAGGGTATCAGGGAGGTGTTGCAGTTTAATGATCAAGAAGCGGATCCAATCGAGCTTGCTGCTGGGGTAATTGAAGCTATCTTGCCACGTCTAAGCTATGAAGGGAGATTTCCGCCCCTGGTCAAGAAGTTTGTTCATCCATATTGGCGCTTATTATTGCACACGTTCCTATTGTGCATGACTGAGAACCGAGGAGGAACTGATCAACTAAACACAACACAAACGGCGGCATTGATCTGCGTAATTACAAATGAGCCGTTCAATTATTCGCGATATGTCTTAGAAGCAATGAAGAGGAATGCTATCGGGCTTAGAAAGGATAAGTTTCTGATGTATCCTAGGTTTGTACAAATGATTCTGAATGCTCGATATCCAGAATTGAAGAGATCGGGCAACACACTGGAATTAAAGCCCATGGGTCCTTCTTGTTTTGGAGCACTTACAACAAAGAAAGGAACAGAAAAGAAGTTTGAAGGTTTGATTGCTTTGGAGAAGTTCGGTCAGTTTGCTGAGACTGAAGAAGTTGCTGTGAATCCAGTCAGGGCACTAGCCGTACCAGCACGTGCCATAGTAGCTGAAGAGCATGACATCCAGCAAAGAGATGAAAATGAGCCTGAGCCAGAGCGTATCACCATCAACTCTGACGATGAAGGTGTTGAGATTACGTGTGATTCTGATGATGATAACATAGAGCTTCCTCCTGAAGCTAATGCTGAAACCGTTTCTACTGTTACTCCAGTGATTTCTGCTGAGAACTTGGCTCTGTTGTTAAAGAAAGTGACTGACACGATGGGTAATCCTCCTACTAATCTGTCAGTGTCTACTGAAGAGCCTGAAGAAAGCCCAAGGGATTCTGATGATATTCCACTAAAAAGGAAAAGACGGGATCCGAGACCTGAAATGTTTATTGAACAAAGGAAAGATCAATCTGTTGCTGTTGCTGATGATGCTGAAGGTTTATACAATTTTGATTTCGAAAGAAATGTTGATGACACCACTACCACGATCACTACAGACAACATCTTTGAGTTTGATGCTGGAACTCAAGGTGATGATACAGTTATGGCAAATGCTGAAGCTCAAAATGAAGTAGTGCCTAATATTGAAGTTCAAACTGAAGCTGTATCTAGTGTTGAGACTCGTACTGAAGCTGGGCCCCCTGGAGCTGTTGGTGCTGGATCTTCCGGTACTATTCATGAAGAACCGGGCAGCTCTAGTGGTAAACGACCTGTTGAACCACTCAGAATGCCTTTTGACAGTGATTCAAGCGATGATGATGAGTTCATAAGTATGAGGGAAATGAAGAAGCGTTTGGTTGTGCTCGAACAAGATTCCATACATAAAGATGCTAAGATCATACAGCTTGAAGACATTATTGTGAAGAAGGATCAACAAATTGAACAACTACAGGGAGATGTTGGCCTGTTATTCAATATTGTTTATGATATGCGAGGCAAACTTGAGAAGAAGTTTGGTCAAGAGTTTTCTGATCCCACCGATGTAGAGAACAGAAAGAAAGCTTTCGAGAAGGATAATGCTGAAAAGGCTGCTGCTATGGAAAAGTACTTTGAACGGGTTACTGATCCAGAAGCAGAAAAAGCGAAAGCTGAAAGGTTGAAGAAGAAGAGAGAGTTTGTGATTCTGAAAAACAAGAATGCTAATCCTGACGATGAAGATGCGCATGCTACACATCATTTGATGGATGTGGGTGAAACTCTCTATGACAAGAAAGGGAATAGATCTGGTGTAGTTAGCTGGGGGTATGATCACGATCGTAAACGATGGTGGATTAAGAGGAAGGTTGGACCAGTCGAATGGTACAAGCGATCAGGGCAATTTCAGTCATTCACTAAGGTTGATTTGACAGATCTGGTAAATAAACCTTATGTGGATGATAAGCCTAATGGTCCTGGTTATATGTTCTTCGAGAGATTGAAAAGGGAAGTGGCAAAAGGCTTTCCTTCGATGCGTACAGCAGATACCACAGTTAAACCAGCAAAAGGGATCAGGGATCCATACACCAACAAGCGGATGAAGATAGTACACTGGCCCGCTACTGATAAAGAAAAGACTATTCCGTTGGTAAGGAAGATTCCGAAAGGGGCGTTGAAGACGATGCACTTCTGGGCATATAATGAAAGACTTGGTCAAGCTGTGATCGTTTGTGATGGAGATGAAAGTTACTGTCTGGTGGATCAGATTGATTTATTGAATCTTGCACCTGAAGATCTTGCAGTACTGGCAAGCAACCAAATCCGAGCCACCGAAAAATATGAAGAAATTGCTAAAGGGTGGACGTCTGCTGTAGCCTCTGTGATGCATATTCACAGGAAGGGATTTGGTGGATACAAGGATAACATGAGTGGTGGTCATCAAGGAAGCTGAAGCAAGAAGAACTTGTATGCATAAACCTAGGGGGAGATTGTTGGAACCTAAAGGTTTATTCATGCAAGTTAACAATATATAGGGATTGATCTTGTAATTAGTTTAATTATGTTTTGGGTTAGTCTTATGTGGGTTGGGCTTGTAAGTGTGTCGCATGGGCTTGAGTAGTTTCGGCCCTTATGTTTTGTATTTAAACACCCTTAATCAATAGATTAAGGGTTGTTGATACCGAATAGAAGCAGGGGCGACACATAGCAAGGAACCGAGTTCCTACCGATCTTGTATCAGTCATCTTCAAGTTGAATGCAAGTTTGGTTTGTTTATTCATTGTGTTTTATTCGATCTGTTTATATATTGTTTCTTGAATCACCTTTGTGTTTGGTTTTCCGCACTCTCACAAAGTTAGATTGATATCATTGTGATCCTCACGGGTTTTACAGAGGTCCTACTAAATTTGACCCAGGTCCTTTGCAGGATCTATACACTTAACAATGCAAGACTCTTACCTAATCGTTCCCTTAACCCCCGACCAGGTAGCCAACATACCTCCATATAGACCGTGGAGATATGAATGGTGAAAATCTTTTATTTTATATAGACAGTAAAATAATGCCAAGACACCACGGACAAACGATAAGGAAGAATCACTTTCAACATAAGAAACTAGTAATTAAAGTCATTAATACAAAACCAATTAAAAAGTGCAAAAGATTAAAAATAAAAAGTATTACACTAAACACTTGTCTTCACCAAGTGATGTAAGAGACTTAGGCAAACATGGCCTTTGATTGTCAAGAACTCTTACGATCAATCTTGGATCCCGAGACGACTCACACACTCTATGATGGACAATGGATGATGGTGGTGGATGATGGTGTTGTGATGGTGGTGGGTGGTGGGTGAAGTGTGAGAGAGGTGGTGTGCCAAGGGATGAGTTGCAAGAGCTCCAAGCACTCTTATTTATAGGCTGAACAGAAGTTCGGGCACGGCCCGGTGTCCATTGGGCACGGCCCCATGTCCATCCTCCTCTCTTTCTTCATTAAATGCAGTTTGTCTGCATTAGTTGACCACGCCCCCGTGTCCGCTGAGCACGACCCCGTGTGCAGAAGCATATATCTGTACTATCAAGATTTGCCTGGATTCCACGAATCTTATGGTTGACCACGGCCCCGTGTCCGCTGAGCACGGCCCCGTGATGGGCGATGGAAGCTTCTACAACTTTGTCTTTTCTGCTGACACTTGGGCACGCCCCCGTGCTCATTGAGCACGGGGCGTGTTCAGTCTTCTGTCTTCTTGTTTTGCTTGGGAAGATGCTGTCGGGAGGTCGTGCATGCCACGTTTGCTCCTTTTCTTGTATTTATGTTAGATTTAGCTGCCTTTTTGCTTCTTTTGTTTATTTGAGCTCATTTAATCCTGAAAATACAAAAGGAAGACAAAAGCACACTTTTTCCATCAGTAGTACTAAAAAAGGGTTGGTTTTATGCCACAATTGATGTAATTTATATGTTGCATTTTGTGCACATCGTATATATATTTAGAATATATATTTTATACTAGAACACTTGGGTGGATACTTGTTTATTTTGTGAGATAGTTATATTATTTTAGGGTAAAATAATATAACTTAACAAAGTATCTTGACATTAGAATTGTGTGGTACGTGATAGAAGTAATGAGTAGATAAACCGTATGTAGGATACGTGTTATGCATGAGAAACTGATTGTTATCTGTACCTTATTAGGACGTGCTTGATTTCTGATTATTAGAATAACTAGTCTAACCGAGCAAACCAAGGTGAGTTCACACACTTTCTAAGGTATGGGATTCCCGGTGGTTGGGAATGGGGTAAAGAATTAAAACGGAACCTACATATCCTCCTTGGGTAGGATATGTACCGCCATCCTCCATGGGTAGGATGCCAATATTAATCCTGCGTATTCTCCTTGGGTAGAATATGTACGTTCGTCCTACTTGGGTAGGACAACAACCATAAAACTTACTAGACAAAACTCTATCATTAAGTCCCTCATTTTATATCGACTTAATCGCCGAGGCCAATGGCGAGCGGGTCATTAGTTAATAGCGCTATTAGGTTTAACAAACCTCACACCGTGCCAGTCGGACGGGCGTGTACTAATGGACTATGGCAAACTGTCAATGATGATAGACATTGTCGTAGGGCACAACTTACTTTCGTTAGTAGTCGATATGGTAACGGTCTAGTGGTTCACATGGGGAAGCCCCCACTGATTATGGATATGGTTTGGGTAATAAAGAAGGAACTGGTTAATCATATTTTCAGCTATGGGGTAACCCCCACGGCAAGTAAGCCAACAAAAGACAAACCATGTTTTCGGAAACAACCTAAAACTAAACAACCAACTGTGAACTCACTCAACTTTGTTGTTGACTCGTTGTTACATGCCTTACAGGTCGTTAGATGCTTATGGAGCTTGCGCGAGGAGGAGGTCGTTGTGGGATGTGGACTGTTATGTTCCGTGCTTAACATATGAACTTTATGAACTTATTGAACTTAAGTTTTGGTTTTACGTTTTATGCTTCCGCTGTTAACTTAAAGTTGGTTACTCTCTTTTGGTCACCAATTGTATTGTGGTTGGTTTTATTTACTTAATTACGTTGTTCAATATGATTGGTGGCTCGATCCTGGTCATGTCACGCCTCCAAGCGGTGATACTCCGCATGGTGGATTTTGGGGGTGTGACAGATTGGTATCAGAGTCATTGGTTATAGTGAACTTGGTTTTAAAAAGAGAAAAGCTTTTTGACAGAACCAAACTATAATCTGTACAGTGCTCAACGATCCACAACGACGCTTCGCTTCACGTGCAAGACTCACATGGGGAAATTTCTAGCCCAGCCCATTGATCACCTAGAGGGTGAAGAGTTGGAACTAATGTTGGAGACGAGAGAATAGATAAAGAAAAAATATAAGCGTTAGGAATTTTTTTATGTAATTTTCTTTATTTAAAAACATTAAAAAATTTAAATTTTTAGTTTTAAAAAATATAAAACAGCCATTTGGGCTGGCCACGCCCCATACCCCGGCCCCATCATATCGTCTTCAATGTGGGTTCGCCTAGCGAAGCCCCCCTAACCCACATGTCAACCTATGCCCCAAACTCCCGCCTCACCATACCCACGGTCTAAACTTGAAATTTAAAAAAACCTTGACACGCATTATATAGGCCTATACGATGCACGTTAAATTTGAATGCGTCGATTTAATAATCCAAGTTGTACCTAATACGACCCAATTTTAACTCCCATTTTGAAATCCTGTCAAACAAAACTTTCTTTCTAGTCGTCAATAAGGCACGGCCGTTGCCTTCACTCTCTCCAGTCCGTCCAGTCCACCACCAAAAACCATAAATAAAAATGGCAACGGCCAGCATCATCACCACCACTCTCCCACCGTCCCTCCGCCGTACCAACCTCACATCATTTCACAAACCTTGTAAACCCCTAATTCGCATTCTCACCAAACCTTCACCAATACCCACCACCAGAGTCCAATCCAGCAGCGGTTCTAATGTAGTGAGCCTTCATAGTGCAATTCAATTGGTCCAGTTATCACCGCCCACGTGGGAGTCTGCTGTTTTGAGTAATTTGTTGATTTTTTTGGTGGGATCGCCTGTTCTTGTAACCGGGTTGTCTGTTTCCGGCATCGTTGCTGCCTTCTTGTTGGGTACTCTTACGTGGCGCGGGTTCGGGCCGTCTGGGTTTCTTCTTGTTGCTGTTTACTTTGTTATTGTGAGTGTCTTTCGGATTTGGTCCTGTTCTGTGTATGTTGTTGAGGCAGTGAAATTTAAATAGTGAAGATTTAGGAATTATAAAACGATATTTACACTGTGTTCCAGAGTTTATTAATGGAAGGAAAGGAAAGGAAACAGAAAGAAAGTAAAAATATTTTGTGTTCCAGAGTATCATTTAAGGAAGGAAAAGAAAACATGTCGTGTTTCCGAGTTTCATTTAAGGAAGGAAAAGAAAGGAAATGACAGGAAAACTAGGCTAAATTCTTTAATTTTTCTTTCCTTCCGATTTGGGAGGAAGCGGTGGGAAAGTCATCTTTTTTTTTTTTTTTCCTTTCTCGTCCTTTCCTTTCTCACTTTTGCTTTCTTTTCTTATCCCTCGTTAAGTTAACTCGGGAATAGAGCTAAGGGTGAAATAAGATAAGAAAACTTGGGGCTTCTAGGATTGTGACACATGAAGCCAAAGGTAGTAGTAGTAGTAGTTGTATTTAGGAAAGTCTGTCTGTCTGACTTCTTCTTATGACTTTTGGTACAAATTCAAGCTAAGATTTTTGTGATTATAGTTCTTGTTGTATGATTTGAAAAGGGTATCATTCTTTTCTTTATTTTGAAAAGTAAGGTAGAAGTTATAGGTTTAAAGTTACTTTGTTTGACCATACAAGTCAAACTTTTAAAGAACCATGCTGCCTTGGCTTTATAGAGATGAAACGAGAATACTGCAACCTTTTTCTATTTGTTTCATCTTTTCCTGTTTCATGGGTCCAATTAGGGGTGTTTGGATGTGTGGTTATTTCCTTGGTTAAACTAAATTTGCAATCCCACTTGTGGATTTTCTGGAGTAAGAGTGACTATACTATACTATTGATGATCAAACAAAAACTAACCAATTATTGGACTCTGAAATTGCTTTCAACATGCACATCCAAACACCCTCTAAAGATTTGATAAATAATTAATCATTTTGGCCTTGGAATGATAAACCCGAACACCACCCATATATTCTTGATCATTCTGATCTTGAAATTGTAGGGTACAGCAGTAACCAAAGTGAAAATGGCACAAAAGGAAGCCCAAGGTGTTGCAGAGAAGGGAAAAGGAAGAAGAGGGCCTGGGAGTGTAATAGGTTCAAGTGCTGCGGGTTGTGTTTGCGCCCTCCTTTCAATTTATGGAGTTGGTGGCAAATCATTTACTCGCCTTTGGGAACTTGGGTTTGTTGCTAGTTTTTGTACCAAGTTGAGTGACACCGTCTCTAGTGAGATAGGAAAGGCGTACGGTAAAACCACGTAAGTAATCCTGGTTTTATGATTTATTTATTTTATTTATTATGTAAATGGTTAGAGCTAGCAGTTTTGACCCATTTAATTATGAATAGGTTTGAGTCAGATTGTGTTTTATCTCTAACAAGGTAAAACGAAAAAAAGTGTTATAATCATATTTGACAAAATAAATTGTGCTTTAAAAGTTCCGTAATCTTTGGTCCATAAGGTCAAGTGAGTCCTTTTCGACCAGTATAAAATGGCCCTTTTCGACCTGTAGGGATGTAAATGAGCTGATCTGAGCCTGTGGTCGGTGTAAAGGATCTGAGCTAAGCCTGGTTTAACCTAGCTCGAGCTCTGCTCCTTTATTATATATTTAATTATATATTGTTATTATATGTATAAACTTTTGTCTATATTTATAGTTATAATTTTTATATATAACAAGATATATATTATTTTATTAGTTTTCATAATTTTATATATACTACTTTTTAATATGTAATTTGTAATTATATAAAATAAAGCTGTTATATTTATATATATAGTATGCTTGTTTAGGCTTGCGAGCCTAGTCTGACTTGATATATGAAACTCGTGCTTTTTATTAAATGAGCTCCGGTTTAGGCACAGGCTCGTTTCGAGTTTTAACGGTACAACCTGAGGCCCTAGCTACTAGGCCCTCCAACTTTTGTACCTCCGGTAAATTGCAATATATTGTAGGGGTGTTCATTATTCGGTTATAACTGAAAACCGAAACCGATAAAAACCTAACCAAAGAAGAATTCGGTTCAGGGTGTAACTAAGCGAATTCATATTTGGTTATCGCCTTATCAGGTTGGCCATTAATTTTATTCGGGTTGGCCATTAATTGTGATATTTGTATGATGTAGATACTTAGTAACAACATTTAAGGTTGTCCCAAGGGGAACAGAAGGGGCCGTTAGTGTTGAGGGGACCGTTGCTGGGGTTCTGGCTTCTATTCTTCTTGCCTCTATTGGTTGCCTTCTGGGCAAGGTAACATCTTTATTATTTCCCATACATCTGAAAGACGCTTTTTGTCCTTGGATACATTATCAGTTCTTTCAGAAAAGGTCTTGTCCTGGCGAGTGAACTGGTAAGGCGGCCGGTTCTTACTTACTTACGAAAGCAATGTTTTATGCGATACTAGATAAAGGTTGCTGAGGTGGTCGTATGTGTGTTGGCTTCACAAATTGCAAACGTTGGCGAGAGTGTGATAGGAGCTGTGCTCCAAGATAAAGAAGGATTCAAATGGGTAAGCTAAACCTTAAACGCTAACACGTTTGGATTTTTTATGAATCTAATAATCATAGTCTTGCATTTGCAGCTCACTAATGATGCAGTCAATGTGATCAATATATCACTAGGCAGCATACTTGCCATCTTGATCCAACAATTCCTACTCCAATACTGGCTTCCATAAATCTAATCCTGGATACCTGAGTCGAGTTCCTTCGTTTTGTGATTCTAAATACCATCTTCTCGAGCTGTAAAGAAACTTGATTCGTGTTTGTTGTAAAATGGCTAATTTTAACAGTAGTTACCGACTCCCGATTCTTCCCTCTTTGTATCGTTTACTAGGTGGCAATATAAACCAGGTTTCCCTCTTTGTATAGTTTAGGTGGCAATACAAGTCGATATAAATCAGGTCGAGTCCGGTTTACCTACGTCCAAAAATTTAGAAATTTCTTTGTAAATAATCAGTGTATCGTTTTGAGCATTCATCCATAAAATCTTCTATACGTTCACTGAGGCGTTTATCCAGCGGCTTCAAGCCTTTTAGAATCTAAGATTGAACATAAAACCCAAATCAAATTTATTATAAAAAAATGTGTCCCTTTTGTAAGTTATTCTTCTTTACATTTGTAAACTACACACTCGAAAGGTGACATCACACTACTACACTTCCTCAACTCACAACACACTACTACACTTCCTCAACTTGAGGTATACACTTGTAAACTACACACTCGAAAGGTGACATCAGGGCTCGAAAACACCTTCTTCACCTCATGACACTAATGTGATAACCCGCATTAGAAATTCCGTCTCCTTTTAAAAGTACTGGTATTTTTGATGAGAACCATAGAGATTTGACGTTGGCAAGTAGCAAACATCTGGGACAAAAGTATTATAACCTAACCGGTGACGGTTTTTTGACCAGCTGAGATCCTGCAAAGCATTAGGCGGGGAAGACATCTCCGGGACAGCCCAAGATGCGTCAGGGACCTGACCCATCGCTCCTAGAATCGGTGACCCGTCTGACTCGGCTAGCTTCCCACTATCAGCCTACAAATCATTCAATCATACCATCAGCCTAGAAATCATTCATTACGTGTTGTAATTTAGTAAGGTATTAGTGACGTATTACCTTCGATGAACCATTGGTCAAGTAGTTATAATCCTGATTGAAACCTGTCAATGCTTGAAAGTCATCAAACTGCCATTGTTGAACACTGTCAGCAGAAGAACCTCCGGAAAATGGCATCTTAGAAGGTACGAAATCGCCAGCTCCTGCAGCTTGAACAGGCATATTTTTGTTGGATTGACTCGTTGCTGGCATTTGAACCGTCTTTGACAGCACAGAGCGCGATCTTTCTGCTTCGGGATCAACAGCTTCGAGACCTACTTTGGCGCCTGTAAGCAGAAACCTCTGATGTGACGAAACTAAAGAATTAAGTGTATGTATGGAAACGTCGCATTTTCTGCACAGTAAAGCCCTGTCTTCAAGACAAAAGAAGTAGCCAGCTGCTTCCTGATGATCAGTAGTATTATTACTCCATCAGCTACTGCTTCATAAATCAGTCACTAGTTTCAGATAAATACAAACAAACTTCATACACTCAATTAACAATCCGAAATTCCAGACAGTGTCTGGTAAACATGTTATAAATCGATGATTAGTAACCAAAACTAACAAACTAATCATCATCATCATACTCAGTAAATCCCACCAATAGCAAAGCTAAGGTAGGGTAAGATGTAGACAGCCTTACCTCTACCCCGTAGGAATAGAGAGGCTGGCTGCTTCCAGTGAGACCCCCGGCTCGATACTAGTTTTGCATCAAGCCTTGGACATAAGGCACATAACACTCAGCAATTGAGACAACTGCCGATTAGTGCATGCACCCCCTTGTCTTTCGGCTATCAACGCCACCACATGATGCATGATTAACCATCCCCCTCTTTTAACGTTATTTTCACGAAATTAGTAAAATAACATTAAAATTTGCGCACTTTCACTTTTGCCCCCGAGCGCCCACACATATATACATTATATGCGCATACCGCAAGCGGGGCGTAACTCAATGAAACTCAAAATATCAAAACTCACTATAAACAATCGATTATCATGCATGCCCTAACTCAATGAAACTCACGATAAACTAAATCAAAATACCGGATCAATACTGACAGAATTCAAACACTCATATCACAATACGAATTTGAAGACAGACTCATAATTAACAATCATGTATCTGGTAAACATATCATAAATAGATATTATTGATTGATTATCAAGCGAAAATATCAAATTAGTACACACGAAATATCAAAACTCAATACGAACCATCATCTCCTAACTCACGACTAATCGTATCAAAATATCAGATCAATACAGACAGACTTCAGACAATTAACAATCCAAATTATCAGACAGACTCATAACTAACAATCGCGTATCCGGTAAACAATCATTAATTAATAACTAAAAATATCAAAAACTCACAATTAATGATATCGAAATATCAGATAAATACAACAGACAAGACTCAAACAGTCATTTAACAAACTAATTTTCATAAAAATCCAAGTCAAAATGATCCACCTACTTTCCAAACAAACACATAATTCCATAAACAAACTCAAATAAAAACTCATCAATGATATCCTAAACAGGCAATTAACCCTATGAAATCAACAGAAATCTGATCACACCTGACAAATATCACACTTGGGCAGCTTCGAATTTGAGTTTTGAATCAACACTCTCTGATGCTTACTAGCAAGCTTGTTAGCAGCATGCACGTGCTTATCACACAACAAACACAAGGCCGCCTCATCGGCGCAGCAGAGCAGCACCGCCTCGGCCGCCTCACAGACGTTGCACTGAATCTTCATAGTAATAATATCTTATGTTGAGTGGTGAGATGCGTGTGTATGTATTATGATAGGGTTTAAGAAGGAGGAGTAAATGGGGCCGACCGAAAGAAAGAAAGGGGGAAGGGGAGCAATTAAGAGCATTCAACGAATATATTCAACTTTTTTTAGGGTGGGCAATTGTGTGATATTTTTTGTTGCGGCAGTGTGGCACGTGCGGCTGTGTGTGTGAACATGAGGCCATGGGGTACGGGGCTTGAGTTGGGGCGTGGCCCTTCGGGTTTGGGTTTCAAGCCGGGCGTGGGGCGGGGGAGCAAGGTGACATGGCGGGTTGTGAATGACCCATTCAAACTAACCGTTGGCTAGCCGTTGGGGGCAATTTAAAAAAAAAAAATCTTTTTTCCTTTATAAATACTTACCACATTTAACATCACGCAGATTATCATGGGCTACCCGGGATGCTAGGTAGTTTAGATTGTATGAAATGGCCTTGGGAACTTTGTCCTACCCAATGGCAAGGCGCTCACACTAGTGGATTTCACGGGGTGCCAGCCATCATGCTTAAAGCGGTTGCGTCCCAAGATCTTTGGATATGACATGCGTTCTTCGGTATGCCAGGTTCACATAATGATATTACCATCATAAACCACTCGCCTCTTTTCAATGATCGGGTAAATGGTATAGGACCCAAAGGAACTTTCTTTGTAAACGGGGTTGAGTACGTGTACGGGTACTACCTAGTTGATGGGATTTACCCAGAGTGAGGGGTTTTCGTAAAATCGTTCACAAGACACGGTACCGCAGATCCAAAGAGATTAAAGTTTAACAGGGTCCAGATGGCTGCACGTAAAGAGGTCGAGCGAGCATTCGGTGTTTGAAGAAAAGGTGGCGAATATTGGTAATGCCTTGTCGACTATGGGACAAGGAACAGATTGGAAACGTGATGTACACATGTATCATTCTTCACAACATGATTTTGGAGGATGAAGGTAGAGCGGTCGTAACCTACTATGATGATGATGACCCCCAACCAGGTAACGTAACAGACGAAGATAAAGCGGCAAATGAATTTTTTATAAAGTCAAGGGATATACATCACAACCTTCGATCTGATTTGGTGGAACATGTTTCAACGATTCATGGGTTCGAAACCGACGAAGACGACAAAGAATGAAAAGGTTTTTATTTTGATAATTATTTTGTATGTTTATTTTAATAATTATGTTGTATATTTATGTAGTTTTTGGTTATAAATATATATATATATATATATATATATATATATATATATTTATATTAAAATAAAATAAAAAGCTGATGTGGCTTGGCCACGCCAGCCAAGCCACGCCCACCATACCCCCTTCAAAAGAGAGTTGAAGACTTGGGTTTTGAAATTCCACGTATCAACCAATGTCCAACCCAAACCACACCATACCCCATGGTCTGAGAATGAGGTGGCTTAAAACGATGTACTCACTTAAAATATGTAGGTAGCATCTTTAAATATGTTTAAATTAATAATTATAGTTTCCATTTTTACGAACTTTTAACTTTTTTCTAAAACGCTACTATTTTATTAAAATCATAAATGAAAAAAAGGGCCAATCGAGAAAACTGGAAATCCCAAACAAAAGAAAGATAAAAGCATTACATAGTCACATTACGAATATTAAACTAACTTCATCTCTCCCAATCAAGACTCACATAAAGAAAAAGATGTTTAAACCAAATAAAAGACTCGACTTTTATCCTCTCCACAATGTGCACCACCCGAAATTTTTTCCCCTAAAACATCCTTTCGTTTCTCGATTTCCAAATAATTCAAAGACTTGCGAACAAACAGACGCAAACCACCCGTTTCCATCTTTAACAAATATAAACGTTCCAGCAAATCTACAACCGAATCAACCTGCCCAACGTTTGGAATCTTTAACCATATCCCCACATGCCACCAAATCGCTCTAGTCGTGACACATGAGGAGGTCAAGTGCTCAGTAGTCTCGCAACCATAACCACACAAAACATAAATAGTACCCCCTACTCAAACTCCCCTTCTTTCCAACTTCATTTTAACAACAATACCCCCATTAATAACCCTTCAAATAAAAAAAGACACCTTTTTTGGAACCCATGCGATCCACTCGAAACGACCAACCTCTACTTTAGACCCAATTTTTTCAGCCACATCCTTGCTAAAATTTGCCACAGAAAATTCTACCTCTTGCCCGTTTTCAACCACCAGACTCAACTTTTCTGAATCCACAACCCCAACCTTGAATAACTCCATTTTAACTTTGACAATATCATTCCATACACCTACACTACCCTTTTTTAAAGGGACCCCTTCCTCATCTGTATCACAACCATGAAGAGATTTCAACACATCCGCCCAAAGATGATTTTGTTGATTATGAAATCTCCATCGCCACTTCATAAGTAAGGCCCAGTTAAGACTTCTAATCTCCCCGACCCACCTAAATGTTTAGGCGCCACCACTTTAACCCAAACCACCCATCCAATTTTATTTCTCGAGCCCGTCCTTCCCCAAATAAAATCCCTATGGATACCCTCCAAAATTTTAACAATCTTCTTTGGTGCTTTAAATAAAGACAAATAATACGAAGGCATACTCCCAAGGACCAACTTAGCAAGAGTTATTCTACCACCCATCGAAAGCACTTTAGCCTTCAACTAGAAAGTTTCTTTAAAACCTTATCGACAGTAGGTCTCCACGCCTTAACCCGTTTCATATTTCACCAGTGGGTAGCCCAAGGAATTTAAAAGGAAAAGAACCTGCTAGAAAGTTAACTTATTCGCCATCCTATCAACTGTCTCTTCATCCACCCCGACTCCCATAAGACTACTCTTATTTAAATTAACCTTTAACCCCGAAACGAGGTACATGACTCTTAGAATTCTCTTCAAATTTAAAACATTCTTTTCCCTCCACTTACCCAAAAATGATGTCATCAGCATAACATAAATTAGAAAATACTGGGCCACCATTCGGAAGAGCGACACCCTCATACAGACCAGTTGGCCATAGCATGAAACCCTCCAAAACCTCTAGAACCAAAATAAATAGGAAAGGTGACAGAGGGCCAGCTTGCCTCAGACCTCTTTTCAGCACAAATTCTTTAGTTGGAGAGCCATTCGCCAACACCGACGCCATACTCGAAGAAAGGCACACACGAATCCATCTTCTCCAACGTTTTTGTAATCCCATAAGCTTTAAATTATTAAGTAGGAAACTCCAATTCACCGAGTCGTATGCTTTTTCAAAATCAACTTTGAAAAGCATCATTTTCACACCTTGCTTTTTCTCCCATGAGATCACTTCGTTCACCATTAACGACCCATTGAAAATCTTCCTGTCCTCCACAAAAGCCGATTGAGTCTGAGATGAAACTGATGGCAACACCTTTTTTAATCTGTAAGAAAGCGTTTTCGCTATCATTTTATACACTATCCCGATGAGCGAGATAGGTCTAAAGTCTGACAACCGAGTTGGGTCACTAGTCTTTGGGATGAGCGTAAAAAAAGAAGAGTTGCACCCAAAATGCAGCCACCATGTCTCATAGAACTGGTACATTAGTTCCATAAATTTCGGTTTAAGTAAATACCAGAATCTTCTAACAAACATGAACGTAAAACAATCCGGCCTTGGCGCCTTATCACCCCCATACTGTCACACCCTGACCTTTGCGGAAGCGTGTGATGTGTGACATGTTCAATATCATTGCATTCAATTATAATAAACAAATAAATGATTAAAAGTCGATGTTCATCCATACATAAGTTTCAAAATATTACAAACCCAAGTTGTTAAGTTAAACCAACAAACTTCAAGTTATTTTTACAAACCATACAAGGTAACAAGTTCCATAACGGACTTTTTAAAATAAAAGACTTTTTAAACTAAGGCTTTGGTTCGTATATCTTATCGAGGATAAAATATACTAACCAAACCCTTCCAAAAGGATGACATCAACTTGAAATATCTTCTGGAAATCTTTCTAACGCCACCAAATCCAATTAGTTTCCTGAAATACATGTAATTTGAAAACATCAACAAAAGTTGAGCAAGTTCATTTCGTATCGGGCCACCCAGCTGGAACGACATAGTCACCACATGGGCCAACTCCCGGTCCCATGAGTGGGGCTCGCAACACCCAAATAGATCTATCACTCATGCCCCTCGGTCTTTATATAAAGATTAATGGTCTTAAGTGTTGTGCCTACCCATTCACATGATCTAACAGTTCATTCCTTAGCTAACCATACCATTTGAATCATTTGTAACATGTATTTCACCCCCGTAAGTTATAAAACCGAAAGCAGTTAAAAGAAAAGGGGGGACATGAACTCACAAGTTTGCGTCTGGTGTCCTGTAAACTCAAAGATCTTTTCCTCGGTCGTATAACTACCTACACACGTGTTATGTTTAATTAGACTATTAGGTCGTGTAACGACACGCAGTCTTATTTATTAAGACTTATTTTGGAATTGGTATACTTTGAGTTATATGTTAGATGTATATTATATAATTTCAAATTATATAATTATAAGTTAAAATAAGAATATTTAACTTAAACTATTTTTATCCAATTATTTGGGATATTGTTATAAATAATATATTTTAACTTCGTTTATTATGTATTTCTCACATATGTATTTTCCAAGTGTAGGCATACTAGTATATGGGTATTTTGCCAAGTATTGGTAGTGTATTCCGGTGTGTATTTGTACGTATAGGAATACGTATTTTCTTGTATTTATTAAGTAATTTATACTTAATTTGTGCATAATTTTCCAGAATATTATTTTTATACAACTAAAAATCACCAACTTAATATTCTTAAAATATAAATATTTTAAGAGAATTTTTATAGAAAAATATCTATAAATTTTACTTGGCAGAAATAAGTATATTTTCATATATATCTTAAAAATAATACATTTTTAAGATTAAAATTAGAAAAATATATATATTTTTAGTTTTCACCAAAGTAATATATTTTTGAATTGTTTAAGAAAATATATACTTCAAAAATAACATATTTTCCCTTTGACAAAATGTGATATATTTTGTAATAGTTGTAAAAATTTATATTTTACCGTTTCTTTGGTTTCAAAATACCGTTTATCACATTTGTCGAATTACGAGTTTATATCTAGAATATATATATATATATATATATATATATATATATATATATATATATATATATATATATATATATATATAGGGGGAGGTTCATTTGAGAATAAAATTTAATTGAGAATAAAAAGAACAAAGGGTACAATTGTAAAATGTTAAGTAGTTTTTCATTCATCTCATTTATTACTTTATTTAAGTAATTAATTACTCATAAAGATTATCATTCTTTACACTAATCACGCATAAAAAATTATCCTACACGTTTCGAAATTTATGCTACACATATTTAAATTTATCCTACACACCTAGTAATTTGTCCAACACTCTAAATTATTATTTTTTTATTTTTTGAAAAAATATATGTTTTGAAAAATAAGTTACAAATTTAATATAGTTGGCTATTAAAGAGAAAGACTAAAAATTAATGATCTATGTAAGTTTACAAATCTACCCTTATACTCAAATTAAATGCAATATTAAATGAAGTAAAATGAAACATTTTTATTGGTTGAAACTTCTTCTTTTTTCTTCTTACAAAAAATTTCTTCTCATTTGAACCCTCCACTATATATATATATATATATATATATATATATATATATATATATATATATATATATATATATATATATATATATATATATATATATAGTCCAATGTCCTTGTCCGGTTTGTCCAGTATTCGGGTATAAATTATATATTTATTTCCTTGTGATTTTGGCAATTTTTTATATTACAATTTTTAGTATTTTGGTATTGTGTATTATTTTCAAGGTTCCTAATTTAATATAACTAATACAATCAATATACAAGTAGCACACAAATTTTGTGACATCCAAATATATATTTTCCTAAATATATACTTAGTGATTTTTATTATCAAAAATCAACCTCCAATATTTGTATTTTTTGTAATAAAAATTATGGCAAATTTTTATATTAAAACCAAGATAAAAAATTATTTGTAAACACCTGTTTAAAAATATTTTTCTAAGTGTTTAATTTTTACAAAAATTTTGCCATAATTTCCCCTTAAAAATGGAGGTTTCCATGCTTATTAGCATATCATTTTCTTTTAAAAAATCCATCATCAATCATCAACAATTCACATATAACTTACCATGAGCCAAAAATATGCATTTTCACAATATGTTATCGACTTGAAGTTTAACAAAAATGTGTAGTAATTTAACATGTTGTTTAGTAAAGTCTACTAACACTAAATCCATGGTTTTTGTTTCACAAAACTCATTTTTATGGAATTTCATTCTTTACAACTTGTAAAGTGATTTTAGAAAAATCAAACTTCTTGCATTTTTCATATTACATACACGTAAATTTTTTTCGGAAACGAGCCAGGTCAAATATAATACATTTTCGTGCTTATTTTATGTACCTTTCGTAAATTTTGTTCCGAAATGAGCGGAGTCAAATTGTGGGTTTTCTCCTTTTTAAAAAACCCTAATTAATACCGTATAATACGTTATGATTGTACAGTATAAATTCGATTTATTTTATGTTATTCAATCTGAGTGCTTATATAGGTTACATTGAGTTCAATCGGATACGTTGAAATGCACGTTCGTATGGTTAACGCATCACATAACTCTTGGACTAATTCATTCGATTTTTGCGTTGTACCCGCGCGGGCCTTATTACTAGTTTAACTTATTTATATACTCTTTTTTATCGGTGTTATAATAGACAAATAATATTTGTGCATGAATATATGAACAATAATCATGCATAAAAATAATTGAATAAATACCTAAAAAGATAATTAATAAATGGGGAGAGAATCAAATAGGAAGTTTATTAGCTATAAAGAATAGGAAGGAATATGATTATGACATGTGGCAAAATTTAAAACAAAGAGAAAGAATATTTTAGTCAATTTTACCTTATCTTTTCCTTTTCTCTGTAACTTCAAAACCCACCATTTTCAAAACCCACCATCTTCAACCTTTTCTTCGCTTTCTATCACACTAATCACTACATTATAATGCGATTTTCGTCACCAATCAATGATTCAAACACCCAATCAACGTGTTCTTCAACTTTTTTGAAGAAACCCAGTTTAATTTCTTACAATATCTCATTTTTCCCTATGATTTGAAGCGAATCACTCGATTCGTTCGATTCGATCGCTGATAAGTGTTTCTAACATTCAAATTTCGTCAATCGGTGAAGAAATCTGAAGAAATCGGCTTCGATCTATGTAAGAAATTTTTAAATTGCATTTTTACGATCCGAGTTTTTGAACTGAGTCATTGTGTTTTACGATCTTGGCGGGGTCCGGGGGCAGCGCCCCTGGGAGCAGGGTCCAAGGGCCAGAGCCCCTAGCTGGGGTCGAGCTGCCAGGTCAGCTTGAAATTTTTTTTGATTAAATTGCTTTAATAAAACTGCATCAGAAATAAGCCATTTTTAAGTGTTTTTCGGCCATTGCGTTTTAGAAAAACACATTTTTGAAGTGTTTTTAGTCATTGCGTTTTAGCTAAAACACATTTTTATGTGTTTTCAGTCCATTGCGTTTTAGAGAGAACACTTTCTTTTGTATTTTCAAGTCATTGCGTTTTAGAGAGAACACTTTCTTTTGTGTTTTTAAGTCATTGCATTTTAGAAATAAGACATTTTTATGTGTTTTCTGGCCATTGCGTTTTAGAAAAACACATTTTGAAGTGTTTTTAGTCCATTGCGTTTTAGGTAAAACACATTTATATATGTTTTCAGTCCATTGCGTTTTAGAAAAAGACATTTTTAAGTGTTTTCTGGCCATTGCGTTTTAGTAATAAGACATTTCTTTGTGTTTTTGGTGCATCGCGTTTTAGGTAAAACACATTTTTATGTGTTTTTAGCCCATTGCGTTTTAGAAAAAAGACATTTTAATTACTTCTGGCCATTGCGTTTTAGAAATAAGACATTTCTTTTGTGTTTTTGGTGCATTGCGTTTTAGGTAAAACACATTTTTATGTGTTTTCGGTCCATTGCGTTTTCGAAAGTACACTTTTTTGTGTTTTTAGGCTATTGTGTTTTAGAAATAAGACATTTCTTTGTGTTTTTGGCCATTGCGTTTTAGAAATAAGACATTTCTTTGTGTTTTTGGTGGTGCATTGCGTTTTAGAAAAAAGTCATTTTTTACGTTTTTTCTTTCCATTGCGTTTTACGCAACTGGGTTTTCGAATTTTTTTTTTGAAAATACAGCAATAGTATACTCGTTTTAAAAATAAAAAAAACGCTCTTTTTTGGTGCAATTTTTATAAAAAAATAATGTCGTATGAAAAAGTTATTAACGTTTAAAAAATGAGGGGTATTGAAGGAGAGAGAAACTATTGTCCTGGATTGACTACAATGCTTTTACACAAACCCACGCGACTGTTTTCTTCCCTTCAATTTCACTCATTTAATCTTAGCCCTTGATTAAATCAATTGATGATTAAGATTAATTTCTATCCAAATAAACTTCGTGTTATATGCTAACCCTTAATAAATATCAAATGAGCCAAACTATAATCTGACAAATTTTGCTGTAGATTTTTACAAAAGTGTGAAGAATAACCTTCTAGATGTTCCAAAACATATGGCCCACAAAACGTGCCAATACACAAATGTTAAGATGTTGATTAGACGAGGTTTCGATTGTCCTACGATTTAGGTTTGACATAAATATCTTTTTAATGGTGTCGTTTTTGTTTCATATGGTAATTATAAAACAAATAAACATTGTAATGTCGTTTTTATCTTCTTTTTGTAAAAGGACTTTTGCATGTACACAAGTTCCGTTGGTAAGAAGCGTTGATGAGTGGTTGCATGTCGAACGAAGATCATAATTTCTCCTATACGCTTATTGGGGTGATGAGTAGGGTTCGTAAACGGATTGTCGATTGGGTGGATATCGCTTGGAGAGAATTAACGTTCAACGTATGGGTTGATGAAGACGTTGGTGAGTGGATCCCGGATGGGGTTACTGAGCTTGATGAGGATGATGTTTCGACGTGCCAAGAGGAGGACAAGTTGGAGGACAATATACAACAAGATACGAACATGGACGCTACTTGTGAGGAAGGTGAGTTTGTGGTGAATGAGGTGAATGGTGAGGATGGAAATAATAGTTGCGGTTCTCACGAGGATGGTATTGATCATGGTGTAGCTGATACGTCGGCTGTACAGCCGGTTACGGCTACCGTCAGAAAGAAATTTCGCAGAAAGTCTCTTTTTAAGAATAGGAACGAGGGTAGTGGTTCTCTAGAGCGTCCGAAGAAGAGACATAGGGAAAATAACGACATATTTGGGTTGGATAAGTTAATCGGCATTCTTTCAGGAACCGATGACTCGAATGACAGTAACGTAGGTGTTGGAGATGATGTGTTCGTTACTCCGGATCTAAATGAAAGACCTTCGGGTGCAGTGGCTAATGGTTCTCCCGGGTTGATCCTTGATGAGGGTTTCGCTAGTGAGACCACTAACGTTGAGGTGGATGGTATTCAACAGCCGATTGATGTAGAAGCCTTGGAGACTGTGAAGCTAAGTAGCGCTTTGGGGGTGGAGAACTTGGACGATTTTGTTCCGAAAGTAAAAGAAGTGTTAAGGAATGAAGGTTATCAAGTTAGTGGTCAATGAATTTTATCTCTTTGAATATTCGTGGGTTGGGGAATCTGGGCAAAGCGGATTGGGTCTGTAGTATGCGAGCTAAGCACGAGGTCAGTTTTATTTTGCTTCAGGAAACGCAACATAGTTCTATGGATTCGATTAATCTGGGTAGGTACTGGGGGTTTGGTGATTTTTCCTTTGAATGGGTTCCTGCTACGGGTCGTTCGGGTGGGTTATTAACCATGTGGTTTCCGGTGTGGTCAAGGGGAGCGACTCCCCTATTCATGTTATTAATGTTTATTCTCCTCAGTACATTGTTCCAAAGCGGAGGTTGTGGGCGGAGATCAATGGTCTGGTTGGCGAAGGGGTGGGTAAATGGATAGTGGCAGGGGATTTTAACGCAGTGAGGGGTGTGGATGACCGTCGTAACTCCGTTTTCAACGTGGTTGAGGCTAATGAATTTAATGATTTTATTGATACTTCGGACTTACATGAGTACTCCTTGAAAGGGAGACGGTTCACTTTTGTTGCAGGTGACAAGATGAGCCGTATTGACAGGATTTTTGTTAATTGGGAATTCTTTTTGGAATGGACTAGTGTGGATTACATTTCCTTAGAGAGAAATAAATCTGATCATAGTCCGTTACTATTGAAGACGAGCTCGAGAAATTTCGGTCCAAAACCGTTCAAGTTCTATAACTCTTGGCTTGGAAGGGAGGATTTCGGGGTGGTTGTTAGAAAGGTGATCGATGACGGGACGCTTGAGGGGTCACCTGATGCGATTCTTTTATTGAAGTTTAAAGCTTTGCGCAGTGCTATCTCTAATTGGGTTGCTGATGTTAAACCTAGAGAGTTGGAAGAAAAACGGTTGTTGGAAAGTGAACTTTGTGTGTTAGACAGAACCATGGAGAGCAGAGATTTGGCCGAGGACGAGAAGTGGACGCTGTCTGAGATCAAAAGACGCATTGGAGAACTTGATGTTTATCTTTACCGTGATTTGAAACAGAAAGCTCGTTGTAATTGGGCTATTCACGGGGAAGACAACTCGAGGTATTTTCATGGCTTTATTAATAAACGTAAGACTTCGAATTATATCCCGGGCTTGGAGGTTGGTGGGAGGTGGGAGACGAATCCGGTTATTATTAAACGAGAAGTTATGGGATTTCTTCGCGATAAATTTAGAGAGAATATGGGTATACGGCCTCGGCTTGGTTGTTACGGTATTTCTTCACTGTCCACGGTGGAAGCCGAGGGCTTGGTTGATGTCTTCAGTTTACAGGAATTAAAGAGTGCGGTTTCTGATTGCGGTGCTGACAAAGCTCCGGGTCCTGATGGATTTAATTTTAGATTCATTAGGCATTTCTGGCATTTATTTGAGAAGGACTTTGTGGATATTTTGGACCACTATCATCAGGCCGGTCGGTTTAGTCCCGGGGTTGGGTCTTCATTCATTACGTTGATTCCAAAGGTGAGTGATCCATCTAATCTGGGGGATTTTAGGCCGATTAGTCTTATCGGGAGCATTATTAAAGTTGTTTCTAAGGTTTTGGCGAATCGATTGAAGTCGGTATTGGGGCGAATAGTGCAAGAGACTCAGTCGGCTTTCTTATCAGGGAGGTATATTCTTGACGGTCCTCTTATGACCAACGAGGTGATTGCTTGGGCTAAGAAGAGAAATAGGAAAATATTCTTGTTCAAGATAGATTTTGATAAGGCTTACGAAAATGTCAACTGGGACTTCTTGTTGTCGGTCATGTCTCAGATGGGTTTTCCTCTGGTTTGGTGTGAGTGGATTCGTGGTATTTTGGTTTCCTCTAGAGCTTCAGTGCTAGTGAATGGTTCTCCTACTTTCGAATTCGGGTGCCAAAAAGGGATCCGTCAGGGAGACCCGCTTTCGCCTTTTCTGTTTATCCTTTTGATGGAGGCTTTCTCGGGTATGATGAATCAGGCTAGTGATGTAGGGGCGTTTCATGGCGTTAAGCTCCCTAATGATGGCCCGGTTTTGTCCCATTTGCTTTACGCGGATGATGCCATGCTTATGGGGGAGTGGTCTTCACATAATTTTATTAACATGAGACGCATCTTACGTATTTTCTATCTATGTTCCGGGCTAAAGATTAATTTACACAAGTCGGTGCTTTACGGAGTGGGTGTGGAAGCCGACGAGGTAGTGAGTTTGGCCGAATCCATGGGGTGTAAGCCGGGTATTTTACCATTCACGTATTTGGGTATCAAGGTTGGGGCGAATATGAACAGGGTGTCAAGTTGGGAGCCGGTGGTGACGACGTTTAAACGGTGGTTATCCAAATGGAAAGCCAATACTCTTTCGATCGCCGGTCGGTTAACCTTAATAAAATCGGTCTTGGATAGTTTGCCTACGTATTATTTCTCTTTATTCAAGGCCCCGAAGAAGGTGGTTGATGTTCTAGAGGGTTTGATGCGGAGGTTTCTATGGGGTGGTTCGGACGAAGTGAGGAAGATGAGTTGGGTTTCTTGGGAGGTTGTTACTAAAAGCATTAAAAACGGTGGGTTGGGGATTGCGCCTCTTGAAACTAATAATAATGCCTTGTTAATTAAGTGGCTTTGGAGGTTTTTGAATGAGCCTAACTCGATGTGGAGAAGGGTTTTGGTGTCCATTCACGGGTCGGCTAGGTGTTGGGGTATTGCTCCCGTCAATAGTGCAATCACGGGTGTGTGGAAGAATTGTGTCCCGTTTTGGAACAAACACAAGGTGGATAGGATCGGTTTAAACGACGTTTTACGTGGTAGTCTTGGTAATGGGCGTCAATTGAGGTTTTGGTTGGATACGTGGTTGGGTAATCAACCATTAAAGGCCGTGTACCCTTCGCTCTATAGTCTCGAAAAATCCAAATGGGTGGTGACGCTGACAGGTTGAAGCGTATTGGTACTTCTCGTGTGTTGGTTTGGAATTGGATTCGGGCTCCTTCTTCCACAGTGGAGCTCTCGGACAAGCAGAGGTTAGAAGACCAGCTTCATTCGGTCACTTTGTTGGATAGAGATGATACTTGGATCTGGTCACATGGTTCGGACGGCATTTTTCAGATTGCTTGGGTAAAAAAATGGCTACGTGGCCCGGTTTCTAGTAACGCAGAGTTTGGTTTCAAGTGGAGTTCTTGGGTCCCTAACAAATGCAACATCTTCATGTGGCGCGCTTTCTTGGATCGTCTTCCGACCAAGACGGCTCTTGCCCGAAGACATATTAATATTGATGATCTTTCGTGTGTGTGGTGCGAGGATGCTGAAGAAAATATAGAACATGTTCTGACAGGTTGCGCCATTGCTTCGGGGGTGTGGAACTCTCTAGCTAGTTGGTGTAATATTCCTAGACCGTTCGTCTTTCATGTCAACGATTTGGTGGAGCTTCACGAGCATAGCGGGGTGACGGGTATTAAGAAGAAGGTCCTCCAGGGGATTATTATCATAGCTTGTTGGAGATTGTGGAGAGCTAGAAATGACAAGGTTTTCGATAGTAAGGCGCCCATTGTGACAGAGTTGGTTGCGGGCATAAAGTCATTGGGTTTTCTTTGGTATAAACATAGATTTAAAGCGGGGGTAGTGGATTGGAGTAGATGGTGTTTGTTTGATGTAACGTAATTTGAACTATTGTTTTGGTTTTCGGCTTCTATCTCCGCCTTCGTGATAGTTGTCGGTTTTGGTTGGTTTTATGAAGTTCACTTTTCAAAAAAAAAAAGTGGTTGCGTGTCGATTCATACAAGTTAAATATTGTCTAAAAGTCAAAAGGTATAATATTATCTTCAAGAGTAAACTGTCAAAATAGTACCTAGGTTTGTTCACTTTTGACACTTTACTCCAAAACTCAAATTCTGGTCAGATTTTTCAATTAACATCCAGCTTCTTTTTGTCTTTTGTCTCCCTTTTAATGTAGGTCAAAATGGTCTTTTAACGTTTTATTATAACAAATTAAAAAATGTAACCATTTTGCCCTTCATCAAAAGCGAGGAAAAAGAACAAAAAACTGGATGTTAATTAAAAAATCTGACCAGATTTTGCTTTTGGATGAAAATGGCAACAAAATTGAAACCACATGGACCCAGATTCAAAAGGTTTGAGTTTTGGACTAAAGTGGCAAAAGTCATCAAAACTCCGGGACCATTTTGACAGTTTACTCTATCTTCAATAACCAAAGTTTACATCAAAATACTTAGCGCGACTTCAACATTTTCGATTTTACGTTTAACACATATCATTATTACGTCAATGATCTCTAGATCAAGTGGTGGAAGCTTTGCATTTCTCTTGAGAGATGCAGGTCAACTCCCACTTGGTGCAGAGTGAGGCATTGGTGGGCAATGATAGAAGACCTAGGGAAACCTGGGTTGGATCCTTGAGCCAAACGAGTTTTACCGGTAATTTCACCGTCATGCCTACGGGCGGGTGGGTTATCGGGTTTTCCCCGGAATTGGTGGTGGACTCGGGTTACTCTCGGAGTACTCCGTTTGTCCAGTGGGTGCCCCGAGAGTGCTCGGGATTGATTCTGTTGACCGTTCAAAAAAAAAAAAAAAAACACATATCATTATTACACAAAATATATCTTCATAGGAGTGTGCAATGCATAGTTTGAAATCCGGACCAAAGACCGAAACTGAGGTAAACATTAAACCGTGCTTGGCCTCGTGGTCCGGCTTCTGACCAGCAAGGGCTTATGGGAAATGTTACAATGAAAACATTAATGGCCCACTGGGTTTATAACTATCCCGTGTACCTCTCCATTGTATTCACACAATCAATATATAACTTTAAGACGTGTTTGTTACTAAGACAAAAGATTAGGGTAAAATGGTCATTTTAATATCAATAATATATCACGAAAAACAAGTGAAAGCATTTTGCAACATTTGTATACAATCTAAAAAAAACTTAGATCCCACTTGGTAACAAACGGTCAGGTAAAAAGATTTTCAAACTCGGCGCATGTGAAGATACTTGTATGGTATCACCATGTCGGACAGGATGAACAGGACGAGACCCATCAATGTAGATTAGTCCGTCTTTCGTGTACCAGTCAATATCCATGGCTTGTTTAGGTTTTATTGTTCCATGCATTAAACTCAAGTGGGCTGCTTCTTGTGAAATGGGCTCTCTCACCATGTATTGGAGATCTTTGGATAATATAGGCATAGGGAATCCACCAGCTGATAGCATTGCTGCTGATGACCCCGCAGCAGTCGAGACTCTCAGACCACTAGATCTGCAGTTGACTAGAGGCGAACTTGACCCGTCGTCTTTCCTAATTCTTTAAAAAAAAAAAAAAATCAGAATAACTTGTTTCAACCCGAACCTGTTTTGACCCGTTACCCAATTCACCCATGTTGCCAGCACAAGAAATTACACAGAACCACTCGTACCTGAAAGAGAACCTAGAAGCAGAAGCAGGACAGGGATCTGCAATTAGAATGTCGTTAAGAGCATATGTTGACAGTGGCGTTGAGTTTGCATGAATCGACATTCTTGATAGTTCACAAGGAGTTGTTCGACCCTCCAGGATGTTACTTAGTATCTGCAACATCCAATAATGTTCATATAAACTTGTTACTTTATCTCTAACGTGTCAAAAATGTAAAAAAAAAAAAATAAAAAAAAAAATAAAAAAAATAAAAAAAAAACAACCTAGAACTGCTCAAATGGGTCGAAAGTTTTGCAAATTATTTTTCTTTTCCACAGAACCTCCTAAATCATTCTATCAAACATTAGTTAATTGCTGAAATTATGTAATCGTATTTGACACACCTGTTCAAAGTTCTTGACGGTTGCAGCACAGAGATAACCGGTGCTTCTGGTAGCATCAAACTCGTTACCCATTTCTTGCACCTAAGCAAATCACACGGGCCACAAGTTTTCAAAATGATGAACCGAATATGAAATCAGAAATCAAGGGTATCAACACTTCAAGAACGAGCTAACCTCTTGTGGTATAGTGGGATCAGAGTTTACTCCAAGTAAAGGGATTGAATCATTCAACAAATGGCTTGCCTGCAAAAGCGTTCCATCACCGCCTACTGTAACAACAAGATCCACATTTCGAATGGGTCGTGAAAGATTACTACGAAAAGTAGCATCCCAGTCAACGGACTTTCTTTGTAAAACATTTTTGCAAAATTCTATGGCGTTTTTATGAACTCTGGACCTGTCCTCCAGATAATGCAATACCTGCAGCGTTTAGAAAATGAAAAAAAAAAAAATCCAAGAAACAAAATCAAAGTCTACGGATGTTCAAATTCCGTTTCAACCGGGTTTGATGAAAATTTTGGGCTGAATCGCTAACTATGGTTTTAGAAAGAGACAAACTGAAAGCGGACGGGTGGTTGGTTGGGTCTACCGAACCGGCAACTTTTCACTATGTTACGGTTTGGTGTTGGCCGTTTAGTGGTTTTAGACAAAAGAGAAACATTTTTAAAGCATAATTTTGCATCAAGTTTTAAAATGATAAAGATTGTTCATGAATAATATATACACACACATAACCTTATATTCCTGAAATGAAAAAAAATATATATGATAAATGTTGAACCGCTGGTTCCAAATTCCAAACCGTAAATTGGCCAAACTGGCCATTTTTCACGGTTATACTCACCTTACTGATTTTACACAGCAAAAGTAATTCTTTTTAAAAGGCATAATTTTGTATTAAATTTTTAAAAATTATAAGAATCGTTCATAACACAGACAATATACACCGATTCCAAGTTCCAAACCATAAACCAAACAGTGAGAATCAAACAGTTAAAACCGAACCAGAACCAGAACCAAACCAGCTGACTTTCTTCAGTTTAGGTGGGTCAGCGATTTCTGAAGACCAGTATATGAATCAACCAAACCAAGATATTAAAATTGTACAGACGGGGTTGTTCACTTGGGCATTTCATCAAACACCTCATCTGCATTACACCCTAAAGATTCAAATTGACAAGAATTACAGCTAAGGTAGACGAAACGTGCTGTAACATTCTAAACTAAAACATTCTTGAATTTAAGATCATTAAATCAAGAAAAAACAACGGCGGATACCTTAGGGTTTGTAGGACGAGAGACACCGTTTGATTGACAAAACGAGTAGGCATCCAACGACTTTAGGAACAACAACACACGCCTTCTTGCCATTGTTGATCAGAGCTCTCTTGGCGGGAACGAATAACCAACTGAAACCACTGTTTGTTAATACGTGTTGACTGGTTTTCGAATTCTGCCAAAAATGTTGGTAGAAAAAGAGACTTGCAAATAGCTTAATAGAATTTAGAAAATCTTCTAATATAATAACTTTAGCTTCCAATTGTTTGGTTTCTTAAAGTATCTGTATGGTACCAACGTTTTGGCATAGCAACCCAAAGAGATATTGCCTTTGCATTGATTGAAAACTGTGAAATCAATATCGACGCTTTGGCCGCCTGGCCGGTATTGACTCCATCGTTACCATACTTGCACGCTTTATAGCTTATATACCACCACATCAAGGCGACCATAACACGAGTATGCTACTGGTGTGGTTCGAACGATATCAGTTCGGTTGTCTTTTGTTCGGACGATATCAGTTCGGTTGTCTTATATTTCGAATCACAGATAAAAGAATAAAAAACCACGTAATGTTATATTTGAAATTATGAAACGTTATATTATATTACTAAAATATGTTATGTCGAGAAAACCATAAAAAAGCAAATATGTTACAAGTACTAATATTCTTGTGTACAGAGTGGTTAAACACCTTAGAGTGGCAAACAAAAAAAAAAAAAATCAATCAGAGTGCGTCATATCAATCAGTGAAAAATGTTTAAACTTTGCTGAAAAGTGTTGGCAATGGTTTAGACACTTGCTGAAGTGGTAAACTTTTTTTTATTTTCTGTTTTTTTTTTTAATTTAAGATAAAATGAAAAAAACATCAAAGTTTTTTTTATAAATAAAAATAAAGCATCTACCTATTAATAAAAAAATACACTTAATGCCACATGTCCTTTTCTTAAACAATCATTTATTGATGTGGCATGTCTCTTTGAGCAGAGAATTGGTACATGGGCGGGAATTTTTTTCCTTTTATTTTCTTTCATCAGGAGGCTTCTCAAACACGCTCTCTCCTTTCTCTTCAATCAATCCTTAAAACCCTAATTTCAATTTCAATCAATTCTAATACTATTTTCCTTACTTCATTCACCATTTTAGTTCATCTTTTTCCTATCAAGAACCCAAAATTTATGCTTTTCAAATCATAAAACGCTTTGGGTTTTTTAGGGTTTTTTTTCTTTCAATCGTTCTTTTTCATCAGGCAATTCACCAAACAAATCGAAGATCAAACCCTAGATTCCTTGCTCCTCCATTGACGCTCCATATCTTGCGGTTCTCCCCTGGCCTCCGTCTTACTTCTAAAGATTTGATTTTTTTGAACAACAACAATGAATCTTCATCATGTTCGTCTTAATCAAATCTATCATGTTCAATTGTAGTAATTTGTTCCAATTAGCATCGATTGTTCATCAATTTTGGGTTTTGCAGGTTCGAATACTATCTAGGGTTTGTTTACTCTCATCTGTTTTATCATTTAAAAATCTTTTTTTTTTTTTTGCATATGTTTGTTATGAAGTCAGATCCTGGTAGTTTTTTAAGTTAAAACTTCATGAGTTGACTAGGAAATACAATAGTTATAGTTTTTTTTTCTTTTAATTTTTGGTTTCTATATTTCGATTCAGATCCCTGCATCGATTTAGGATTTTGTCTTCACCAACATCAGACAATTGAATGATGGATCGCGCTCTGCATTTGGGAACAACTAAAAGGTATGATTTATTGTTTGACTTATTAAAATATGTATCTTATTCTATATTGATCTTCATGAAAGATAACTATTTTAGTGAAAAGATGACAAGAAATTATATAACCATAAAAGAGAATTTTGAATTTAGAAAGTGTTATTATTATTATGTTTAAATTTGAAAGTTATGTTGCATGTTTTGACTTTTTATTTCAAAATTTGAAATTTAATTTGTTATGGATACTTATCAAAATTTTGGAAATTGTAACTTATTTCCAAATATACCGAGACAACTTATTTTAAATTTGTTATTGCTTTTGAATACCATGTCAATTTCCATTCTCACCATTTGAAAAGATATAGGTCATCTACTTTTCTTTTTAGGGAGATGATTCAGGAAAGTAACAAGGCACTGAAGGAGGTATAAAGAGGTATGTTATTTAATCTTTTGTTTATTTCTTAAATTTATTCAATAAAATTGTGTTATTGTTCACTGGTTTCGTTGTTGTCGATGTGTGATTTATGTCTTTTTTTTTCAGAAATGTATTTTGACAGGGGGAACTTCTATGACTTTACCTCGCTTGGTAGGTCTTCATACAAAAGAAAAATCAATGGTTTTGTGTTGTCTTTATATCTAATTATGAAGTTGTTGTTTGACCATTGACAATCTTTTGGTATGCAGTTCGTGAATTGGATGTTCCTAGGTCTCTATAGCAAGGATTGAATATCCTAGATTGGATCCATATATGTTTTTTTATGATTCGTTTTTCATATTATTTAATCTTGATTTATCATTCACAAACCCTAACTATGTTAGCCGATGCATTGAGTTTTCCACAGGCGCAATTTCTTTTAAATATTATGTCTTTATATGGAGCTTTTTTTCATTATGATTATGAAATGTAAATGGCTTGCTAAATAAGTAATCGTTGGGCTATTTATTTATTTTGACAAATTTTATCAACATTTTTATAATACAGGAACGTGAGAATCCAACGTTAACAGAGTGGGATCGGTTTGCTCATCGAGACTACATCAGGCTGTCAATGGAGGAAAATGCCGAAGATGCCTCTAATGGTAGTGCAGATGTGTGGGATGAATCTCTTGAGGCACCGTTTTGAGTTATCATCTGGAAGCGGGTCATTAAGGTATATGTTTTTTTTTTAAATCATGTATTTCGTCTCCGTATACTATATGCATAGTTTTGCTGTCGGGTCATGTTGTACCAATGGAATGTTCTCGAATTTCGCCACGCGTTAATATGATAATGTTGCATTATAATAAATTTCGAATTAGCACTATCTATGAATAAAACTATAACAACTCAGAATGTTTGATGGAGAAAGAATCTATGATTATTATTATTAACTGTTTTTTTTTTCAATTGGGAAAGTTAGAGGAGCAAGCAATTTGCCTACTTTTATTTCTTTTTATGCTATCTTGATTTATATATAATACTATTTACTTTTTTTACAGTTGATTCTTTTGGCTGTCGCGAGAATGTTAAAGTTGAAGTAAAGATATGGCAAGCTTTAAGGGGTAATAGAAATGTGGTTAAGTTTCAAAATAAGTATGAAGATACCTCCTATGTGTACATAGATACGGGAGTATTAGTTGAATTTTTTTTATTGGCAAGAACTTAAATTTATGGTTACACTTTCTAGGTTATGCGAAGAGTTAAGTAAGAACCCACATCTCATCTTGAAGATAAATGTTGACTTTTGTAGAAGGTAAATTGCATTCATACTGATGTTTTAGTGTATATTTGTATATATTCTAATCTCTAGACCAATTTCTCTCTTTTACCTTTTATATTAGTTTTTAGTTTAAGTTGATTTGTCATATTTTTCTTGATTAAGAGTTAATGTAAGATGTAATGCTCTGGTAAGTTGACTTTACTTCAAGTATGCGTCAAATTCTATGAGTAGTTAGTTATATATGATTATGAGATGTCTGTACAAGTGGCTAGAACAGAAGATGCTATATGCATGTCTGCACTTGGTAATTGTTAGCTTCTTTGTTTACCTCTAGAAATTTTAGTGTATTTAGCGTAAATTTCACTTCAAATTTGCATCCAAGAAGTTTTAGAATCTTCAGATCTATGACATAATTACGATTAAATTTTTTAATTAAGTTTTTTAAATTTTTTTAAATTTTTTAGAATCTTCATCTATCCGCAGCAGGCTACAAGAAGTCATCCTTTGAACTCCTATAAGCTGTGTCATGGGCTTTTGAACTCATATATAACTCCTTTTCCGTCCTACAAACATCAGCTCTGGCTATCGCCGCATCTTATAATGTCTAGACCTAAACATCTAGATACGGCTGAACCGGAAGATTCTTGGCTGAATCACGGCACCAAACCAGAAGATTCTTGGTTGAATCACGAGGCCGAACCAGATGATTCTTGGTTGAATCACGGGGCCGAACCAGATGATTCTCGGCTGAATCACGGGGCAAAACCAGAAGATTTTTGGCTGAGTCAAGGGTCCGAACCAGACGATTCTTGGTAAGCTATTTAATGTGTAAGATACTAACATGGCTGATATAACTTTATGCTATTTGATTTGTCATACAACCCGTATCACATGTCTGATCTATTTATGTTTATAGGAAGCAAAATGGAAAAATTATAATTAATTAGATCTCTTAAACCAAGTGTAGTAGGTACCAAAAAACATACTTCATGCTATAATACTATGGGTCAATAACAGATCGAAGGAGTAGGCGATTAATTGGCAGAATTGGTGATAGTTTGATGAATTTATGTAATTGTTTGTTGTTCTGTTTGTTCGACGACGACAAACCTACGGATAGAACAACTAATATGGTTTATGACGAGATTTTCAAGGAATTGTGATCGTTGCATATTCATGTATTTCAATTTGTTGTTGTACTCTAATATATTTCTTTGTGTTTTATTGTGTATAAAATCATTCTATTTATATCAATGATGATAATGAAGATATTTTCTTTTACCAACCCGCAAAGTTTGCGGGTTCTTAAACTAGTTACATTTTAAATAAAATCTAAGTTTAAAAAAACTTAAAATCACAAGGCCATCCATATTTTTCTGCGATCTCACGTTTTCTAGCGAGTGTGATTTCCAACATCCCAGGTTGAACATTGTCGGTAGGCCGATTAAACGTCTCCAAGTCCTTGTCGAACATTGTTTGTCGCAACGCCTCTCGTTGCTCATCCGCCAATGTCAATTATTTTTCTTCTCGTATACGTTTAATTTCTATTATCTCTTTTTTCATGGCGTTGTTCTCTTCAAATTTGTGTGTTATATCTCTTGGATCTTCGCTTCTTGAAGACGTCCCTTTGTCCTTTTTCTCCTTTCTCGTTTGTCGTCTTGGCGAGGGATCCTCGTTTATGTCGGGAATACCGAATCCGCTCGAGACTTCGACATTCGGTGTATCCGCTCTATAATTTCCCGAATCCGAAGACTTTCTTTTTTGACTCGAGCCGGAGCTTTCTTCACCCAACAAAGGTACCAACGACCACTTTTGATTTGTTCTAACAACCTCTCAAGCCGCAATATGAGCAAAATTCATTTTTTCTTTGCCTTTGTAATCCTTTAGCGCTTGCTTCATTACAAAAGCATCGTCACTCCCGCTAGGACGTAAACGATCCTAAAATAATAAATTACAACAACTTAATCCAAATACTTCGTTAAAAAAATAAATCGTATAAAAAAATAAAGTATACCGCTTGATGATAGACCGTTCAATGTGTTCAATTTTGTTTGCATCGTGATCCATTTTGATCGAACTTGGTGGTGGGTTCGGTTACTTCCTCCGACAGTTTGATTGAAGTGGTTTAGAACTTTCTTCCAAAACCCATCCGCCTTTTGTTGATTGCCTTTCTTTTTATTCAAAGTGCAATGAACAAAAGTCAACGCATCTTCTTGTTTAGGCGTCCAACTTTCCCATTTCACTTTTCCTTTTCTTTCCGGTGCGGCTTCATTTTCGTTCACGGGATTTTCTTCAACCGCAACATCTTCATCTTCATCAAAATGTTGTTCTTGGGTATCCGGCACGAACTCTTCATCGGAGTCGTCTTGTATGTCTCTCGGTGATTGTGAGCTTGGGGTTTGAAAAGGTCTCGGTGATTGTGAGCTTGGGGTTTGAAAAACAAACGGGTCAAAAGCATTTTGGGCATATAGGGAGTAATCATAATAACCGGGTCGAACTATCGTCGGATCCTGTTGCATCCAATTTTGGATGGGTTGGGTATCATAACCGAAAGGTTGATGCATGGGTTGGTTAAAATAAAATGGAAGTTGGGTTTGATTCGCAAACCCAAGGTGGGGATGAAACGGCACACTAGAACCACCCGAACAACGTTTTTCTTGAGCCCTCGCCTTCGAACCGGACCCTACCATTTTTTTCTTGCCTTCACTTTTGTTTGAGCCTTTCATTTTTTTGAAAAGATTTGAAAGAATGAGAGTGAAATGTAGTGAAAATGGATGTTGAGTTTGTTTGGTGAAAATTGTCACACCCTGACTTTTGCAGAAGCGTGATTATGGTGTAACCTTCTTAATACCATTGCATTCAATCATAACAACACTATATGATTAAACCATTAGATGTTCATCCATAAATTAAGTTTGAATATAGCATAACATAATTGTCTGAAACGTAGACTCCAAATCTAAATTACAAACCACAACATGTTTTAAAGAGTTCACGAAGACTCGACAAAAGACCTTAAATAAAACCAAGTTTAGAACCATGTATCTCGTCCAGGATTAAGATACATCTCCTAAACCCTAATGACTTCGGATGACATCTTTTATTCATAACGCAGCTTGGAACATCCAAACACCCGCCAGATCCACTTAATTCCCTATACATGTAGTTTGAAAACATCAACAAAAGTTGAGCGAGTTCATGTGTTTGTGTATATTATGTATAAAACCTTTGTGAATAGTGTATGTATGTTTGTAAATCCCGGTATGAAAGCAAAACAAGGAAACAGATTGATTAATGGTTTGCAAGGCCATTGACATGCGTGCAACGGCGTAGGAAGGCTCAAACCTAGCAAATTTGTACCGGGCCTCCGGCTGTAAGACATAGTCACCTCATGGGCCACCCTGGTCCTCATGGGTGTGGGCTCGCTACACCCAAATAGATCTATCACTCATGCCCCTCGGTCCTAACACGAGGATTAATGGTCTTAAGAGTGCGCCTACCCATTCACATGATCTACTGTACTTTCCAAAGCTAACCATACCAATTGTATTTGTTTGTAAGCATTTTGTAATCATTTGAAACATGTACTTCACCCCCGAAGTTATAAAGCTGAAAATAGTTAAGAGAAAAGGGGGGACATGAATTCACAGTCTTGCGTCTTCAACAATCGTAACTCAAGTTCCTACAATAAACACGACTACCTACAATGTACTAATGTCTATTAGACGAACGGGTCGTGCCTTGTCTTAGTATTAATGTTTTTGAGTTACGTTTCTTTTATGTCTTCGATAACATCCCAAGTTATGCAACTATTTGTTATAATAATTAATATTTTAACTCGAATTAATTTTTGGAATAATCGCTAAAACAATATATCCTATTTTTAATACTTCCCAAGTATTATACTTGTACTTCCTTCCCAAGGATGGGTATATTTGTATTTGTTTGTATATTTTTGCCATGTATCGGTGTCATATTCCGGTGTGGATTTATACGTACGAGAATACGTATTTTCTTGTAATTGTTAAGTATTCTTATACTTAATTTTGTGTTAAACTTTCAGGAGTATTATTTCTAATAAAAGTCCACTAATATATATATATATTTTCCAAGATATATATATATCTATATTTAAGAATTATTACTTAGAAAAAATTATTTATAATTTTTTCCTTTTGGCAAAAATATTTGTAGTTTCAAAATAATATATTTTCAAGTCTAATTTTAGAAAATATATATAAACTTATTTTTATCCATAAATAATGTATTTCAAGTTTATCCAAAAAATATATATTTTTCCCAAAAATAATATATCGCCTAATATTTCCAAGGAAACATATATATTTTTAATCGCCAAAAATTATATATTTCCTTCTTGTCAAAATATGATATAACTTTGTGATAATCATAAAAATCATATTTTCATTTCTTTGTATCCAAAACATTATTTACCAAAAATATACTTATAAATGTATTTTCCAGAATATTTTGTAAGTTATATTCTTTCATTCGGTTTTACAATATTATGTGTGTAACTTGTATATTTATTCCTTGAGATTTTTGGTAATATTTTGGATTGTAATTTCTTGGTATTTTGTTAAGTTATACTATTTCAAGTCCTAAAATAATCTAACTAATACACAAAGTATACAATTAATCACACACATGTGTCTTCTAAATATATATCTTTCAAATACATATTTAGTCATTTTTATTTGCAAAAACCAACCCCCAATATTTATACTTTTTGTAATAAAAATCATGGCGAACTTTGTATAAAAATCATGGTTAAAAATATACGTGTGAATACTTGTTTAGAAATATTTTTCTAAGTATTTAATTTTTACAAAAATTTTGCCATAGTTTCCCCTTAAAAATGGAGGTTTCTATGCTTTCAAAGCATATCATTTTCTTTTAAAATCATCCCAAACAATTAACAATTCAATCAACACTTACCAAGTGCCAAAATCATGCAATTTACACACCAACATGAACTTGAACTTTTATAAAGACTTGTAGTAACTTACTAGTGTTCTTAGTAAGTCTTGTTACCATTTAAAATGTAATTAGTTCTTTGGAAGCTTCATTTTTAAAGTAGTTAGGTGTTTACAACTTCAAATCATATTTTCTAAAAATATTTCTTTATGAAATTTTCTTGTTACACAAGTGTTTCTACACTTGTTTATTTACTAAAAATGAGATTAGTTTATGTAGGGCTGTAAACGAACCGAACGTTCAACGAACAGTTCGTGAACCGTTCGGCGGGAAGTTCGTTTATGTTCGTTCGTTTAATAAACGAACGAACATGAACAAGAAATTTCGTTCGATTAGTTAAATGAACGAACATGAACAGAGGTCTTGTTCGTTCGATTGTGTTCGTGAACGTTCGGTAAGGTGTTCGCGAACGTGTTCGTGAACATTCGTTGATTTGCGTTCGTTTATGTTCATATGTTTGTGTTTTAATTGAAGATCTTTGTACTTTCTTATATTTTATTTATACTTTTTATATTATTAAATTTTTATTTATTTTATTATCATAACAATTAAACTAGGAAACCCACTTTCACCTTGTTTATGCATCATTTCCCTTTCATTTCTCATTATTTACATCGGCGAATACGATCAACCACTGTTGCACAATAAGGGATTCAAGTTCGAGTGCTACTCTCTGGGCCATCTATCTTTATCCTTCGCCGCGTTCGCTAAATTTATTTGTGTTCGTTTGTGTTCGTGAACCGTTCGCGAACACGCTCATTTCCTTAATGAACGAACACGAACGTAAAATCTCGTTTGGTAAGTGTTCATGAACCGTTCGTGAACACATTTATTTCCTTAACGAACAAACATGAACAAGGGCTTGTTCGTGTTCGTTCAGTTCGTTTACAGCCCTAAGTTTATGTAAGAACCAAGATCAAATAAACTTATATTTTTAACTTGGTTTCTTGAGAAAACTATGTTTAAAATCACTTTTATACAAGACTTCTAACATGTTTCATACTTCATCATACCCAAAATCATTCTTATTTTCAAGTTCATGTGAAACATAAAGTATGATCATCTTGGTCTTTCTTTCACAAGATCATCACTTCAACTTGCTAGATCATGTGTTTAATCACAATCTAGTAAGTTCCATATGATGTTTAACATCATAAACACAAGAATCAATCATCAAGTATCACACATATACTAAAACAACATATATTCTTATGTTAGTGAGCTTTATGTTAGAGATTATCTTCTTGATCATTAGTGTTCTTCATGATTAGCAACATACATTATCTTTTAACCAATATCATAAGAAGTAACAAGAAATTATAAGAGCCTTACTACTAGCACAAGGCTAGGGATGAAACTCAAGAAGATGAAGATGATGAATGTGGTGGATAAAAGCAAGTGAAAGAGGTCATTCAATCTCCAAACCCAACAAGCTTCCTAACTTAGCTTCTAGCACCCTTGTATGAGTATGGAATGGATGAAAGTTGGATGACGATGGTGGTGGTGTGTGGCCTTGTTCTCGGCCGAGAGTGAGAGCAAGAGAGGGAGAGAGAGTGGTGTGTGAAATGTAATGAACTCTTAACCTCTCATATGATACTTATATCCATGTTCTTCAATTATTTCATGTGTATTATGCTCTAAAAAGCAAAAACAAGATCCGTTAAAATAAGGAAATCAAATCTTGAAGTATGGTAGTGGTATGGGCCGTCCATAGGTGGGGGGGGGGAGTAGAGTAGGTTTAATCCATTAGTTACCATTTAGTTGAAAACCAAGTGTTAGTTACATACTTTAGTTAGTAGATATTTTGTATACGGTGTTATGATACTCGGGGATCATAACTAGCTTGGAAACATTAAAACAATGCTTCTAGTGTAAATTTGGTGTTTCGGGTAGTGTCCGGTTAGATACTGGTTCATTAAAGTGCTAAACTATACAGTTTAGTGTTCTTTATGTACCCTTTTGTGACACTTTTAATTCCCGACACTTAGGAAAGCATTCAGGACCATTTAGTCATATTTTTGCATGATACTAGCTTGTTAAAATGCTGATTTTTGCTGAATTTTGTAGAATTCTGCACTTTATGTGGGTTTTAGGCACTTTCTGCCACTTAAACTATTATTTAGAATGACAGTTTTGTGATCCTCACTTTCCTACACACTATACTAGTGTAGTACTTGGTTTCTGGCTTATTCTATGTCTCATTACATTGTCTGTCTATGTGCTGAGTTCTGTCAGCATTTTTTCTGAGTTATCCGCTAACTGTGCTTTGTGCATCGTTTATGTCAATACGGTTTGCATGTAATAATGATGTGTCATTATGAAATATGTGATGCACATGTAAGTATGATGCAGTAATAAGAAAGTAGTTAATTGTAATTCAGCACAGTCATTAGGCACTAATCATGGTTAATTAATTGTACGGATACCTGGATTTTTTATAGTTGTCACATTCTCCCCCTGTTAAGAAAATTTCGTTCCGAAATTTAAGCTCTGCTACTAGCTGTAGGGGAGTTGGGGAACAAATGTGGGTATTTTGCTTCCATGCGGTCCTCACGCTCCCAAGTGAACGCTGGGCCTTGACGCGCGTTCCATCGAACCTTGACGAGTTTCACACTACTCCTACGAGTCTTCTTAACCTTCCAATCAGTAACCTCAACAGGTTCTTCGGTAAAGTGGAGTGTGTCGTTAATGTGAACTTCATCGGCAGGAATGACAACTGTTTCTTGAGTTGGACTCTTTTTCAGATTAGATACATGAAATGTATCATGAACTCCATTCAATTCCACAGGTAGATCCAACTTGTAAGCTTCAAGACCAATCCTTTCTAGGATTTTTAACGGTCCAATATATCGTGGGTTTAACTTTCCACGCTTCCCAAAGCGTGCTACACCTTTCCAAGGTGAGACTTTTAGTAAAACCATATCTCCCACTTCAAACTCCAAAGGTTTCCTTCTATGGTCCGCATAGCTCTTTTGTCGATCACGAGCCGCCTTGATGCGCTCTCGGATCTGTATAATCTTATCTGTCATCTCTTGAACCAATTCGGGACCAACAAGCTATCTATCACCCGCATCTGCCCAGCATAACGGTGATCGACACTTGCATCCGTAGAGTGCTTCAAACGGTGCAACTTGAATGCTTGCATGGTAGCTGTTGTTATACGAGAACTCAACCAAAGGTAGATGAGTGTCCCAACTGCCACCCAAGTCCATTACGCAAGCTCGAAACATATCTTCTAGCATTTGAATCGTTCGTTCGCTCTGGCCATCTGTCTGTGGGTGAAAAGCAGTACTCAGATTCAACTGAGAACCGAAGGTTTCTTGGAAGGATTGCCAAATCCTTGACACAAATCTTCCATCTCTATCAGAAATAATCGAGATAGGCACTCCATGATGTGCAACTATCTCCCTTAGGTACAACTCAACTAGCTTACCAGTGTTATCCTTTTCCCTGATCGGCAGAAAGTGCGCAGATTTTGTCAGACGGTCTATGATTACCCAAATCGTATCATGACCTCTGGGTGTCTTTGGCAACTTGGTTATAAAATCAATTGAAATATGCTCCCATTTCCACATGGGTATCTCGGGTTGCTGCAAAAGACCTGAAGGCTTCTGATACTCGGGTTTTACCTTGGCACAAGTTAAAGACTTTCCAACATAAGTTGCAACATCACCCTTCAATCGCGGCCACCAATAGAAATCCTTCAATTCCTGGTACATCTTATCCGATCCTGGGTGGATCGAGTACCTTGACTTATGAGCTTCATAAAAAATCACGTCTCTAAGACCACCAAAGAGGGGAACCCAAATTCTTCCCATAAAACACAATGTTCCTTCCTTATTAGGTACCAACTGTTTCTCCATCCCACGGAGATATTCATTCACAAGATTCTCCTTCTTAAGAGCTTCTCTCTGCGCAACACGAATGTGCAACGAGAGGTCTGTCTGTATAATCATCTCCAAAGCCCTAACCCTTATGGGCTAAATCCTCTCTTTTCGACTTAGTGCGTCTGCTACGACATTCGCCTTTCCTGGGTGATACTTGATTTCGCAATCATAATCGTTTAACAACTCAACCCATCGTCGCTGTCTCATGTTAAGCTCCTTCTGATCGAATATGTGATGTAAGCTCTTGTGATCTGTAAAGATTGTACAGCGCGTACCATACAGATGTGACACCCCAGGAAAATCAGTAAACGATACAACTTACCTAGCTTCCTCAGTAACCGCATGTTAAATTTCGGGACGAAATTTCTTTCAAGTTGGGGATAATGTGATAACTCGAGTTTCCAAGATTCCAATTTCGCATTTATTACACGTTCATTATTTGTTTAATTGTTTACTGGCACAATTAGTTTGCTGTGAAACTGTAACATTTTAATTAAATAAAGTATATTGTGTTTGAGCATGGTTATGTGTTGCTTATGAATGTTTTGGCAAATACTTAATTGTGGTGGTGAAACTGTAAATTGCATATCTTGTGCATGCAATATGTGATAGATAATTCTTTAGGGTGCTTAGTGCTAATAGTGAAACTAAAATCATTCTTAACCCTAATCCCTTTCACTAATCATCACCAAAGAAACTAAGCACGTACTTCCACATTCTCTGATCATCTCCTACAATCATTTGCTTCATCTTTGGCACAAGTCTTTTGCATCAATCTTGGTCTTTCAATTCACCTAGAATCAATCCAAGGTAATTGTTTAATCATTGCTTGTCGTTAATTGTTGATTGATTGATTCATGTAAACCCTAGTTCCACATGTAATGATTCTGTGTTATCGAATTCTGATTATTGTGAATTGATGTTGATTGTTGTGTAATCATTGCCTGATGATTTAGATGATTGATTTGTCAAAAATGTTGATGATTGATTTGATTCTGCATTGTGAAAGTATGAATTAGGGTTTTGATTGTATGAAAACGTAACTGATGTTCGTGTGATTGATGTTCTGCTCGATGATTGATGTTCTGCTCGATGATTGATGTTACTTGTGAAATATGTTATAGTCCGGCTTTTGATCGATTAAAATAGTCTGAGTTTTGTGAAATATGTTATAGTCCGACTTTTGTTTATGAAGATATGTCCGAATTTTTGGTAGCATACTTGTCCGATCTTTATATATATGTTACTTGTCCGAATTATAAGTATGAAAGCATAAAGGTCCGAATTTCAAATTAAGATTGTGATTGGTCCGAGTTTCTTGCTAACATAAGGTCCGAACTTTGATTTTTGGATGGTCCGACTTTTAAAGATCATAAGCATGGTCCGACTTTTTCATGTGTTACTTGGTCCGATCTTTGAGATCACAAGGAAGGGTGTCCGAGTTAGTGAGGATCCCCACCTTGTCCGACTTTTTGAAGGGGAAACACCCCCCCACATGGTCCGAGTTTTAGTAGGGCTCCCCCTTGTCCGACTTTGTGACCCCTTGTTCCATTGGTCCGAGTTTGAAGGGGGGGGGAGCCTTTGGTCCGATTTTTAATGTTTAGGGATGGAGTCCGAGCTTTGTAAGGGGTGTAAGAGGTCCGAGTTTAATCCCCAAGCTCCTGTCCGACCTTTTAATGATGCAAAGGAGTCCAAAGTTTATTAAGTGGATTGTGTTGTCAAGTTTGTTGATTTTATATGCGTGAATAAGTGAATAAGTGTTCTGTGTATGGCAAACAACTGTAACTAAGCTGATTGTATGCTTCTGTATATATAATTGCATACTACTGTCCCTTCTGTATATAACTGTATGATTCTGTATACGATAGTATACTACTGAATGCAACTGTATGACCCTGTATGTGTGAACAATCTTCTCATATCATTCTGTACACCATGAACACACATAACATAATTGCTTGAACATCAAAGACTTGTAAACCCTAATTGTCTACAAACACTTACATCGGATCATGTGCAATGTATCATAGGTCGTGTGTAACGGACTTAGACATTTAACTAACCCTAGAAGCAATAACATACCGAGCAAACCAAGGTGAGTTCACACAGCCAAGGCATGGGGTTCCCAGGGTGGGAATGAGATTTGATTATTTTCTTGTACTTACCTAGATAATGGAAATTAGTGATATGATCCTCGGGGAGGAAGGTTATTGATAAGATACGACTAGACTAGTGATACTTATAGAACTGATCTTCGCACACACGCCGGGGTTGGCTGCGATAATATGACTGATCTTCGCACACATGCCTAGGAAGGCTGCGAACTATACGCTAAACTTCGCACGGGTGCCGGGTGGCTGCGAAACAAATATACCTAGTCTAGAATACTTGAGAATTTTCCCTAATCTTCGCATACATGCCTAGAGGGCTGCGATACGAACTATTACGATACATGACTTAATGAACGAATACAAGGCTTACTATACTATTACAATTACTCAACTATAAACTGTGAACTCGCTCAACTAGTTGTTGATTCTCTGTTACATGCCTTGCAGGTCGTTAGATACATGGAGCTTGCACAGGGAGGAGCAGGTCGTTGTGGAGCATGGATCGTGGATGTTTTGTTAAACTTTATAACACTTGAACTTATTACATACTTTGGGTTTTCATGTTATGCTTCCGCTACTTAAACTATGTTTGGTTTGAACATCAATTGTATTGAATTGGGTTTTACAAACTACTTTGATTATTATATATACTATGTTCAATATGATTGGTGGCTTGATCCTGGTCAGTCACGCTCCCAAGCGGTGATATTCCGCAGGTGGATTTTGGGGGTGTGACAACAGATAATGTCACCAAATCTTCAATGCAAACACCACTGCGCCTAATTCCAAATCATGTGTGGTATAGTTCTTCTCATGAACCTTCAACTGGCGCGAAGCATAAGCGATAACCTTCTGTCACTGCATCAGCACACCACCTAATCCCTGACGCGAGGCGTCACAGTACACCACGAAATCGTCGGTGCCTTCGGGTAGGGATAAAATAGGTGCATCGCAAAGCTTGTTCTTCAGCAACTGAAAAGCTTCCTCTTGTTTATCTCCCCATTCGTACTTTCTATCCTTCTGAGTGAGGGAGGTCAATGGTTGAGCGATTTTCAAAAAATCCTCAATAAATCGGTGATAGTACCCAGCTAAACCTAGAAACTGACGGATCTCGGTTGGCGTCTTCGGAGTTTCCCAATTCTTAGTCGCCTCGATCTTTGTGGGATCCATGTGGATTCCATCTTCGTTCACTACATGACCGAGGAATTGTACCTCACGCAAACAGAACTCGCACTTCGAGAACTTTGCGTATAGCTTTTCCTTCTTGAGCAACTCTAAAACGGTTCTAAGGTGTTGTTCATGCTCTTCCTTTATCTTTGAATAAATCAAAATATCATCGATAAACACAATCACGAATTTATCGAGATATGGCTTGCAAACTCTATTCATTAAATCCATAAATACTGCTGGCGCGTTTGTCAAACCAAACGGCATTACTAGAAACTCGTAATGTCTATAACGGGTTCTGAAGGCAGTCTTCGGAATACTCTCTTCCTGAATCCTCATCTGGTGATAACCTGATCGAAGATCGATCTTGGAGTAATAACTTGAACCTTGAAGTTGATCGAAAAGATCATCAATCCTCAGTAGAGGGTACCGATTCTCGATGCACATGCGGAAACTACCGTCCGTCTTCTTGACAAATAGCACTGGAGCTCCCCAAGGCGAGAAGCTTGGTCTTATAAATCCGTTGTCTAATAACTCCTGAAGCTGCGTCGACAGCTCTTGCATCTCAGAAGGTGTAACAACCCTCAGTAAAACCAACACCCTAGTACATCTTAAAATGTCCCAATATGTCTTATATTACATACCGTATGTGAAAACCGAGCCCGAAATAGATCATAACATATAAAATAAATAAAAAATAAGAAAAATGGAGTTGAGGCGGGCAGCGTAGACCCACCCCAACCATTCACGCGGGCGGTATCAGGGTTGAACCTGATATCGTTGATTTCCTTAGTACAAGCGGGCCGCGTAAGACCCTGTTTAAATTAACGCGGGCCGCGAGAGATCATGAAACGCGGAGGCGTCCTGAGCTGACATGTGTCGACATCGTGGCGAGTCTAGGCAATGACCCGAATCACCTAAACCCTACCCGGGCTAGTACGCGGGCCGCGTAAGCCCTGCCTATTCTTTACGCGGGCCGCGTGGAGACCAGTTTCAGCAACTATAAATAGAACGCATCAGTTTTCGTTTTCCGTCGCTCACAATTCAATCTCAAATCACAATTTCTGTAGAAGGGTTATTATAGTCTAGTATAATACCCCCTAATTAGCGAGGTTCTGCTCCGTTGTAAGTATTATAACCCCAGTTTTGTAACAGTTACGCTGCCCGATTGATTTAGGGTTCCGTAACAACTGTCGTGGCTCTGCCTGACGTAGTTGTTGGAATGCCGTCTCGGGGAGGGTATCATTAATATTTTCAAAGGGTTATGATACTAACCAATGTACATTTGTATAAATTATAGATTATATCTAGGAAACCCTTACGCGAAGTCTAAGATAGCAATGTGAGTTTATCCTCTTTTTGTTAACCTTTTTGAAATATTTTACAAAACCTTAATTGTTTTACAATGTGATTAAGCGGTGACTGAGTCTTTGTAGTTCTTCAATTACTGCCAGTATGTTGGGGTTTTGTATACAAAATTTATACTACTGCGAGTAGTAGTATAAGTCGGGAACGACAGTACGTTACCATTGGACAACGAGTGAGCCAATGGGTAACTTGACCATAGCCGTAGATCCGGTCGAGTGGCAAGTACTGAATGAGTAATTGTGTAGAAATAAACAATGCGATCGCTCTCAATACTGTTTTAATTGATAAAATGTTTCTTGATTAAATTGGGATTACTCACCAGTATTTCCGACTGACAAATGTTTTTAAAACACGTTACAGGTAACACAATGTGACAGCCAATTAGTAAAAAGCCAGCTGGAGAGCACTGAAGGCTTGGGAAAAATGTGGCTATACAAGTTACCTAATAACGATGTTTTAAATTCAATAAAATAGGGTTTGTCCCTATAAATGTATTGTAATAAGAAACTTGGGTTTTGCCCATGTAATTATTAATATCAAATATGGTGGTTTTACTCTGATAAACTTTTCCTAACTACGATCCTGATGTAAATTCTGCTGCAAGATTAAATAACTGATACCACCACTACTGAGTTTGCGTCCGCCCGTTCCCGGGACAGATTAGGGATCGGGGGTTGCGACAAGAGGTGGTATCAGAGCCTAGCCACTGGTCTGAGCCAAAGAAGTGTTCCGCTGACACTTAAAATTCTAAAATTTTTGTTAGGAAATAAATTATGGAAATACGTGCATAACTGTATTTATTTGTTATGTGTTATTTGACTATTTGTTAGTTTATAGTATGAGTGATCAAGGACCCTCAGACATGAGTCGTCAGTTATCTGATTCACCTAAGAGTGAAGGTACCCCTTCTCAGCCTACCCTCTCTGGGTATTCTGCTGACACAGAAGACAGGATATTTGCCTTTAAAGCTAAGTCGGAGGAGCCATTCCCTCATACGAAACGAGGGTGGTTCAGTAAGGAAGCTTTTGCGCGTAGGAAAAGAATGCGAAAGTTGCAACAGCAAAGAGTTTTAGTAGCCGCTAAGCGAGAGTCAGATGCCCACACACAGGATATGCTTAATAGAAGCCTAGCTAATTTCCATATCCTAGCTACAACTGCTGCTGACCCAAGTCTGGAACAACTAATAGCCTCATAACCATAAAACCCAGAACAACCCATGGAGATAGAAAACCCGGAAAATCAAGTGGAGATGCACGACTTTAACCCCGAAGAAATTCCTAGGATACCTGTACCAAATCCCCTAGACCCGAATTACGACCCCTGGTGGGACGACAATAGGGATTTTGTGCAACGTTACCCTATCCAGGAATATCCACCCATACAGTGTCACACCCCCAAAATCCACCTGCGGAGTACCACCGCTTGGGAGCGTGACTGACCAGGATCAAGCCACCAATCATATTGAACATGTAGTTAATATATAACAGTAAAAGCCATTCAACCACCAATATAAAAAGTGTTCAAAACATAAGTATGTTATCACTGTTTAGCGGAAGCGTATATATAAAACCCAACATTATAAAGTATGAAATGTCATAAAGTGTTTAACGAAATAATCACAATCCAAGCCCACAACGACCAGGTCCTCCCTGTGCAAGCTCCATGTACCTAACGACCTGCAAGGCATGTAACAGAGGATCAACAACTAGTTGAGCGAGTTCACAGAAAGTAAATGCATAATAGTAAGTTCGTTTGTAACATGTGGCTCTACTGGGCCGATAGTATGTTCTATTGGTGGGGGCTTCCCATGTTGTATATCCACTAGACTATTCGTAACCATAAGTGTTCTTCACAACCGAGAACAGTAGTACGTACAAGCATTACGTAGGTTTTACGTAAGTATCCTCTTTACCCGAGGACAGTGGTACGCGTGGGGTTTACGTAGGTTTTACGTAAGTGTCCTTCCTGACTCCGGAAGACAGTAGCATGTTATTGTTTACGTAGGTTTTACGTAAGTGTCCTTCCTGACTCCGGAAGACAGTAGCATATTCCTGTTTACGTAGGTTTTACGTAAGTGTCCTGCTTAACCCGAGGACCATGGTAGATAGTCTAGTAACCGTATATGTACGCGTAATTATTCAATTCCATCATTCAACCCATTCCCTATTCCCCGGGAATCCCATGCCTTAGTAAGCGTGTGAACTCACCTTGATTTGCTCGGTATGTTATTGCTTCTAGGGTTAATTAAATGTCTAAGTCCGTTACACACGACCTAGGATACATTGCACATGATTCGATGTAAGGATTACATTCAATTAGGGTTTACAAGTCCTTGATATACAAGCAATTGTGTTATGTGTGTTCATTGTGTACAGAATGATATGAGGAGATTGTTCACACATACAGGATCATACAGTTGCATTCAGTAGCATACAATCATATACAGAATCATACAGTAAGCTTCAACACTGATGTTTGTCATAAGCATATATCATATGTGGTATTCTGACTAGTAGCATACAAATCAGGGTGACAATCCTGCTTAATTCACAAAGGTTGGACAATACAGCACAACAGAAGGTCCGACAACACTCCAGGGCAACAAATTCGGACCAAGGGGGGTTCCTTACCTAAAAACTCGGACCCTCAAGGATTTCATATACAAAATTCGGACACAGGGGGCTCCCCCCTTTAAAATTCGGACAGGGTAACCCTATCTTGTACAAAATTCGGACTATGGGAGTTCCTTCCTCACAAACTCGGACTAGGGAGTTCCTCCCTCACAAACTCGGACCAAGGGGGGGGGGTTTCCTGGCTTAAAACTCGGACTCCTTGTCCCTGGGTTAAAATTCGGACAAGGGTTTTAAAACCCTGACTCCCATTCTTCCCTAGGATAAAACTTGGACTTTCTTCCCTAGGATAAAATTTGGACTTTCTTCCCTAGGATAAAACTTGGACTTTCTTCCCTAGGATAAAACTTGGACTTTCTTCCCTAGGAAAAAACTTGGACTTTCTTCCCTAGGATAAAACTTGGACTTTCTTTCCTAGGATAAAACTTGGACTTTCTTCCCTAGTATAAAACTTGGACTTTCTTCCCTAGGATAAAACTTGGACTTCATGCAACAACAAGAAAAACTCTGACAAAACATTTATTCAAACTTCGAACCTTGTATAACATTCTAAAACTCTGACTTAATCCACGGACTACCAACATACGTATTAATCAAGTTCAGTACAACAGTTACGTTCTCAAGATTCAGAAAAACCTAATTTCATTGCATCTGTATAGCAGTAATCCAATTATCAAATCAATCATTCTACATATCATGTATCTTAATCATCATACAATCGATTATACGACTAATCAACATCAATTCACAATAATCAGAATTCAATAACACAGAATCATTACATGTGGAACTAGGGTTTACATGAATCACATAATCAAGAATCAGTGACAACAAACAATCATTAACAATTACCTTGAATTGATTCTAAATAGATTGAAAGATTAAGATTGATGCAGAAGACTTGTGCCAATGATGGAGATGATGATTGCCAGAGAAGATCAGAGAAGTGGAAGTACGTGTTTTGTTTCTTTGGTGGTGATTAGTGAAAAGGGATTAGGGTTAAGAATGATTTAAGTTTCACTATTAGCACTAAGCACCCTAAAGAATTATCTATCACATATTGCATGCACAAGATATACAATTTGCAGTTTCACCACCACATTTAAGTATTTGCCAAATCCTTCATAAGCAACACATAACCATGCTCAAACACAATATACTTAACTGAATCAAAATGTTACGGTTTCATAGTAAACCAATTGTGCAAATAAACAACCAAACAAACAATGAACGTGCAATAAATGCGAAAATGGAATCTCGGAAACTCGAGTTGTCACATTATCCCCAACTTGAAAGAAATTTCATCCCGAAATTTAGCATGCGGTTACTGAGGAAGCTAGGTAAGTTGTATCGTTTACTGATTTTCCTGGGGTGTCACATCATTCCCCCGTTGATTTGGAATTTCGTCCCGAAATTCTGTAGTAGTAGCTTCAGCCTCAGTAGTGGTTGCACGGATTTCGAATAACTGGGGATACTTGAGTTCCATTTGATCTTCTCGTTCCCAGGTATACTCTGGGCCACGACGGGAGTTCCACCGAACTCGTACAAGAGGTATTCTAGTGTTCTTGAGGACCTTGACATCCCGGTCCGTGATTTCAACTGGTTCCTCGACGAACTGTAACCGCTCGTCGATAGTGAGTTCCTTAAAAGGAACTATGAAGGTCTCATCTGACAGACACTTCTTCAGATTCAACACGTGGAATACGTTGTGAACTGCACCGAGTTCAGCTGGTAGGTTTAGTCTGTAGGCTACCTTGCCTATTCTTTCAGTGATTTCGAACGGTCCAACATACCGTGGATTAAGCTTACCTCGTTTACCAAAACGAAACACACCCTTCTAGGGTGAGACTTTGAGTAGCACTCGATCCCCAACTTGGAATTCGAGCGGTTTTCTGCGTTTATCAGCGTAGCTTTTCTGGCGATCACGAGATGCCGCCATGCGTTGTCGTATCTGTGCTATTCGTTCAGTAGCGTCAACTACCATTTCTGGACCTGTGATTTGACTATCCCCCACCTCTGCCCAACAGAGAGGTGACCGGCATTTACGTCCGTACAATGCCTCGAATGGAGCGGCTTGTATGCTGGTGTGGTAACTGTTGTTGTATGAAAACTCCACTAACGGGAGATGCTTTTCCCAGCTGTTGCCGAAATCAATAACACATGCCCGAAGCATGTCTTCTAGAGTTTGAATCGTGCGCTCAGACTGCCCATCCGTCTGAGGGTGATAAGCTGTGCTCATGTCTAATCGAGAGCCAAAAGCTTTGTGCATTGCTTGCCATAGTTCTGAAGTGAATCGTGCATCCTGATCCGAAATAATGGAGGTTGGCACTCCGTGCCTCGAAACAACTTCTTTCAGGTAGATGTCTGCTAAGGTAGAGAACTTATCCGTTTCTCTGATAGCCAAGAAATGAGCAGACTTTGTGAGTCGATCTACGATCACCCAAATAGTATCATTCCCACGCTGGGATCTAGGTAGGCCAGTAACAAAATCCATGGAAATTTCCTCCCATTTCCATTGTGGTATCCTGGGTTGCTGAAGTAGGCCTGAGGGTTTCTGGTACTCTGTCTTGACTCTCGCACAAGTCAAACATTTTCCGACGTAAGTTGCAATGTGGGCCTTCATGCTAGTCCACCAGTATGTAGTTCTGATGTCGTGATACATTTTATCCGAACCTGGATGTACCGAGTAGCGAGACTTGTGAGCTTCATCCATCACAAGTTCCCGTAGACCACCATATAGTGGAACCCAAATACGTCCTGTTACATAGTAGGCGCCGTCTTCCTTCTGTTCTAATCGTTTCCTTGAGCCGCGTAGGGCTTCAGCCCTTACGTTTTCTGGTTTCAATGCTTCCACCTGAGCATCTCGTATTTGTGCAGGAAGATCAGACTGAATAGTGAGCTGCAAGGCTCGTACACGCTTAGGTAAGGTATCCTTTCGACTGAGAGCGTCCACCACAACATTGGCTTTGCTTGGACGGTACTTGATGGCGCATTCGTAATCATTAAGCAACCCGGCCCATCGTCGTTGACGCATGTTCAATTCCTTTTGCCTGAAGATATGCTCGAGACTCCTGTGATCGGTGTAGATAGTGCACTTGGTACCGTACAGGTAGTGTTGCCATATCTTAAGCGCGAAAACAACAGCTCCCAGCTCTAAATCGTGCGTCGTGTAGTTCCGTTCATGAACTTGGAGTTGCCGCGAAGCGTAGGCAATAACTTTATCCCGCTGCATCAATACACAACCAAGCCCTTGTATCGATGCATCATAATAGACCACAAAATCGTCCGTGCCCTCTGGCAATGAGAGGATAGGTGCACTGCAAAGTCTATCCTTTAAGTGCTGAAAAGCTGTTTCTTGTGTATTACCCCAACGATAGGTAACACCTTTCTGTGTCAGCATTGTAAGCGGCGGTGCGATCTTGGAGAAGTCTTTAATGAATCGTCTGTAATACCCCGCCAAACCCAAGAATTGGCGTATTTCCGTTGGTGTACGCGGTGCAGGCCAGTTCCTGATCGAATCTACCTTGGATGGATCAACATGAATCCCATCTTTGTTTACCACATGGCCTAAGAAGTGGACTTCACGAAGCCAGAAGTCGCATTTTGAAAACTTGGCGTACAGTTGTTCCTTTCGAAGAAGTTCCAAGATAAGACATAAGTGCTGCTCGTGTTCCTCCTGACTCTTGGAGTAGATCAGAATGTCGTCGATGAAAACGATGACGAACTTGTCTAGATAGGGTTTGCACACCCTGTTCATAAGATCCATGAAAACTGCAGGCGCGTTCGTTAGCCCGAATGGCATGACTAGAAACTCGTAATGGTCGTAGCGAGTTCTGAATGCTGTCTCGGAGACGTCCTCATCCCGGACTCTCAGCTGATGATACCCTAACCTCAGATCAATCTTGGAGTAATAGCTCGACCCTTGCAATTGGTCGAATAAGTTATCAATACGAGGAAGAGGATAACGGTTCTTCACTGTGACCTTGTTCGGTTCGCGGTAATCAATGCACATTCTGGATGTACCGTCTTTCTTTTTCACGAACAATACTGGAGCTCCCCAAGGCGAAAAGATAGGTCGGATGAATCCCTTATCCAAGAGTTCTTGTAGCTGCGTCAATAGTTCTTCTAATCCCGATGGAGGTAAGCGATACGGTGCGCGAGTTATAAGTGTTGCCCAGAACTGTAGGAATGAGGTCGATAGAGAACGTCTGACCAGCGAGGATAAGATTACAACCCTGAACTATGTATGGCCTCTAGACTTTTACCATTAGCTAACACTATGACATGTTTGGGGTGTTCAAGGGAGTTGGTGCATGTTTTAATATTCGACTAACTTTCAAGGACAAATAATTGGTATTCACACCCGAATCAAACAAGATAGTAACATAGAAGGCGTCGAGAAGAAACTTACCCATTGTTACATTAGGATTGTTCCTTACGTCACCCTGACCAATCCCGTACATGCGGCCTCGGCGTCATTGTTTCCATTGTTTCCCCCAACGTTATCCCCATTGTCGTCCCTGTTTCCATGGTCGTGGTTCTGAGTCTGGTCCTGGTTTATATGCGGACAATGTCTCTTGTAGTGATCTTTAGCATCACACTGAAAACATCCTTTAAAACTCTGTTGTTGCTGCTGATTCTGGGGAGATTGAGGCGGCCGTTGCTGTTCTTGAGTTACAGGACGTGAGCTTCTACAATCCTTAGCTTCATGACCAATCTTAAGACACCTCTGGCAACGACCCTTGTTGCACTGACCGCTGTGGTGTCTATTGCATCTGTTACACTTTGGATGATTTCCTCGATATCCACTCTGCCCACGACTACTAGAAAACTGCTGTCTGGGGCTCTGGTAATTATCTATCTTTTGTTGCTGCGCCAGAGGCTGGACCAAAATTAATCCCTTGCTCAGGTTTTCATCCCACTTGCGTTTGTTATCACTAGAAGCATATGCAGTATCAGTTTTAACACGTTTCGGTAGTTTGTTTTGTTCTACAGCCTAGTCTGTGAGACGATGAGCAAGTCGAGTGACTTGCTGGATAGTGCCAAGGTTAGCTGCGGTCACATGACTATGAATTTCGGGCACCAGACCCTTGAGATACAGTTCGATGCGTTTGGTGGGAGAGTCTACCATAGTGGGACAAAATGTGGCTAATTCATTCGATCTCTTCATATAAACTTCAATTTCAGACCCCACCATCTGTAGGTTGAGGAACTCTACCTCTAGTTTGTGGATGTCTTCTCGACTGCAAAACTCTTCTTTAATTAGGTCCTTGAACTCGTTCCAGGGGGTGGCATTAGCAGCTGCCAACCCTAACATCTGAACCTGTGTTTCCCACCAGGTTAATGCAGCACCTTCGAGTGTTCCAGTAGCAAACTTTACTCTACGAGACTCAGGACAATCATGCACCTCAAAGTCAGTTTCGAGCCTTTCGAACCAGTGGAGGAGGCCTTCAACTCCCTCAGTTCCACTGAAGGTACTAGGTTGGCAATCCTTGAGATTTTTGAAGGTGCAAACAGGTGACTGATCGTGTTGACCTATTGTGTATAAGAATGGAACAATGTTAAACACGAGAGTTGGTTTAGGAGTGTAGGATCTAAAGATCCTAGTTACGACTGCAGGGTATACCTTCTGCTTGTATGGCTGCAATAGCCGCAGCAATTCGTTCGTTAATGAGAGCCGTCAACTGGGCTTGTGTCATGCTGATACGTCCGGCCATGATCTTCATAGCAAATGTAACGTAAGTGAGAAAGGTTCGCGAATAGTGCGTTGACAGAAGAGTGTAAGCACACAAGTGTTCTCAAGCAATAACAAATAGTGAGCAATGTGATCTAAGCATACCATGAGCAAAGTTCTATGTAATTCTAGCATGTAGGCAATAAACATAAACCTTATTACCTAGGATGTTGAGTCTTGCACGTGGAGCGGGGCGTCGTTGTGGATCGTTGAGCACTGTACTGGTTATAGTCTGGTTTTAATAAAAACGTTTTCCCCATATTAAAACCAAGTTCTCTATAACCAATGGCTCTGATACCAATCTGTCACACCCCCAAAATCCACCTGCGGAGTACCACCGCTTGGGAGCGTGACTGACCAGGATCAAGCCACCAATCATATTGAACATGTAGTTAATATATAACAGTAAAAGCCATTCAACCACCAATATGAAAGGTGTTCAAAACATAAGTATGTTATCACTGTTTAGCGGAAGCGTATAAATAAAACCCAACATTATAAAGTATGAAATGTCATAAAGTGTTTAACGAAATAATCACAATCCAAGCCCACAATGACCAGCTCCTCCCTGTGCAAGCTCCATGTACCTAACGACCTGCAAGGCATGTAACAGAGGATCAACAACTAGTTGAGCGAGTTAACAGAAAGTAAATGCGTAATAGTAAGTTCGTTTGTAACATGTGGCTCTACTGGGCCGATAGTATGTTCTATTGGTGGGGGCTTCCCATGTTGTATATCCACTAGACTATTCGTAACCATAAGTGTTCTTCATAACCGAGAACAGTAGTACGTACAAGCATTACGTAGGTTTTACGTAAGTATCCTTCTTTACCCGAGGACAGTGGTACGCGTGGGGTTTACGTAGGTTTTACGTAAGTGTCCTTCCTGACTCCGGAAGACAGTAGCATGTTATTGTTTACGTAGGTTTTACGTAAGTGTCCTTCCTGACTCCGGAAGACAGTAGCATATTCCTGTTTACGTAGGTTTTACGTAAGTGTCCTACTTAACCCGAGGACCATGGTAGATAGTCTAGTAACCGTATATGTACGCGTAATTGTTCAATTCCATCATTCAACCCATTCCCTATTCCCCGGGAATCCCATGCCTTAGTAAGAGTGTGAACTCACCTTGATTTGCTCGGTATGTTATTGCTTCTAGGGTTAATTAAATGTCTAAGTCCGTTACACACGACCTAGGATACATTGCACATTATTCGATGTAAGGATTACATTCAATTAGGGTTTACAAGTCCTTGATATACAAGCAATTGTGTTATGTGTGTTCATTGTGTACAGAATGATATGAGGAGATTGTTCACACATACAGGATCATACAGTTGCATTCCGTAGCATACAATCATATACAAAATCATACAGTAAGCTTCAACACTGATGTTTGTCATAAGCATATATCATATGTGGTATTCTGACTAGTAGCATACAAATCAGGGTGACAATCCTGCTTAATTCACAAAGGTTGGACAATACAGCACAACAGAAGGTCCGACGACACTCCAGGGCAACAAATTCGGACCAAGGGGGGTTCCTTACCTAAAAACTCGGACCCTCAAGGATTTCATATACAAAATTCGGACACAGGGGGCTCCCCCCTTTAAAATTCGGACAGGGTAACCCTATCTTGTACAAAATTCGGACTATGGGAGTTCCTCCCTCACAAACTCGGACTAGGGAGTTCCTCCCTCACAAACTCGGACCAAGGGGGGGTTTCCTGGCTTAAAAACTCGGACTCCTTGTCCCTGGGTTAAAATTCGGACAAGGGTTTTAAAACCCTGACTCCCATTCTTCCCTAGGATAAAACTTGGACTTTCTTCCCTAGGATAAAACTTGGACTTTCTTTCCTAGGATAAAACTTGGACTTTCTTCCCTAGGATAAAACTTGGACTTTCTTCCCTAGGATAAAACTTGGACTTTCTTCCCTAGGATAAAACTTGGACTTTCTTCCCTAGGATAAAACTTGGACTTTCTTCCCTAGGATAAAACTTGGACTTTCTTCCCTAGGATAAAACTTGGACTTCATGCAACAACAAGAAAAACTCTGACAAAACATTTATTCAAACTTCGGACCTTGTATAACATTCTAAAACTCTGACTTAATCCATGGACTATCAACATACGTATTAATCAAGTTCAATACAACAGTTACGTTCTCAAGATTCCGAAAACCCTAATTTCATTGCATCTGTATAGCAGTAATCCAATTATCAAATCAATCATTCTACATATCATGTATCTTAATCATCATACAATCGATTATACGACTAATCAACATCAATTCACAATAATCAGAATTCAATAACACAGAATCATTACATGTGGAACTAGGGTTTACATGAATCACATAATCAAGAATCAGTGACAACAAACAATCATTAACAATTACCTTGAATTGATTCTAAATAGATTGAAAGATTAAGATTGATGCAGAAGACCTGTGCCAATGATGGAGATGATGATTGCCAGAGAAGATCAGAGAAGTGGAAGTACATGTTTTGTTTCTTTGGTGGTGATTAGTGAAAAGGGATTAGGGTTAAGAATGATTTAAGTTTCACTATTAGCACTAAGCACCCTAAAGAATTATTTATCACATATTGCATGCACAAGATATACAATTTACAGTTTCACCACCACATTTAAGTATTTGCCAAATCATTCATAAGCAACACATAACCATGCTTAAACACAATATACTTAACTGAATCAAAACGTTACGGTTTCATAGTAAACCAATTGTGCAAATAAACAACCAAACAAACAATGAACGTGCAATAAATGCGAAAGTGGAATCTCGGAAACTCGAGTTGTCACATTATCCCCAACTTGAAAGAAATTTCATCCCGAAATTTAGCATGCGGTTACTGAGGAAGCTAGGTAAGTTGTATCGTTTACTGATTTTCCTGGGGTGTCACATCATTCCCCCGTTGATTTGGAATTTCGTCCCGAAATTCTGTAGTAGTAGCTTCAGCCTCAGTAGTGGTTGCACGGATTTCGAATAACTGGGGATACTTGAGTTCCATTTTATCTTCTCGTTCCCAGGTATACTCTGGGCCACGACGGGAGTTCCACCGAACTCGTATCAGGGTTGAACCTGATATCGTTGATTTCCTTAGTACAAGCGGGCCGCGTAAGACCCTGATTAAATTAACGTGGGCCGCGAGAGATCATGAAACGCGGAGGCGTCCTGAGCTGACACGTGTCGACATCGTGGCGAGTCTAGGCAATGACCCGGATCATCTAAACCCTACCCGTGCTAGTACGCGGGCCGCGTAAGCCCTGCCTGTTCTTTACGCGGGCCGCGTGGAGACCCGTTTCAGCAACTATAAATAGAACGCATCAGTTTTCGTTTTCCGTCGCTCACAATTCAATCTCAAATCACAATTTCTGTAGAAGAGTTATTATAGTCGAGTATAATACCCCCTAATTAGCGAGGTTCTGCTCCGTTGTAAGTATTATAACCCAGTTTTGTAACAGTTACGCTGCCCGATTGATTTAGGGTTCCGTAACAACTGTCGTGGCTCTGCCCGACGTAGTTGTTGGAATGCCGTCTCGGGGAGGGTATCGTTAATATTTTCAAAGGGTTATGATACTAACCAATGTACCTTTGTATAAATTATAGATTATATCTAGGAAACCCTTACGCGAAGTCTAAGATAGCAATGTGAGTTTATCCTCTTTTTGTTAACCTTTTTTGGAATATTTTACAAAACCTTAATTGTTTTACAATGTGATTAAGCGGTTATTGAGTCTTTGTAGTTCTTCAATTACTGCCAGTATGTTGGGGTTTTGTATACAAAATTTATACTACTGCGAGTAGTAGTAGTAAGTCGGGAACGACAGTACGTTACCATTGGACAACGAGTGAGCCAATGGGTAACTTGACCATAGCCATAGATCCGGTCGAGTGGCAAGTACTGAATGAGTAATTGTGTAGAAATAAACAATGTGATCGCTCTCAATATTGTTTTAATTGATAAAATGTTTCTTGATTAAATTGGGATTACTCACCAGTATTTCCGACTGACAAATGTTTTTAAAACACGTTACAGGTAACACAATGTGACAGCCAATTAGTAAAAAGCCAGCTGGAGAGCACTGAAGGCTTTGGAAAAATGTGGCTGTAAAAGTTACCTAATAAACGATGTTTTAAATTCAATAAAATAGGGTTTGTCCCTATAAATGTATTGTAATAAGAAACTTGGGTTTTGCCCATGTAATTATTAATATCAAATATGGTGGTTTTACTCTGATAAACTTTTCCTAACTACGATCCTGATGTAAATTCCGCTGCAAGATTAAATAACTGATACCACCACTACTGAGTTCGCGTCCGCCCGTTCCCGGGACAAATAAGGGATCGGGGGTTGCGACAGAAGGCGCAAGTCGATAAGGTGCCTTGGCTACAGGTGCGGCGCCTGGAACTAAGTCAATATGGAACTCGACTTGTCGTTGGGGCGGCAATCCTGGCAAGTCTTCCGGGAAGACTTCAGGGTATTCCTTCACAACTGGGATATCTTCCAGCTTCGGCTCAACGGCTTCCTTGTCCACGACGTGTGCCAAGAAGGCAACACATCCTTTCTGCAAACATCTTCGGGCTTTCAAACAACTGATGATCCTTAGAGGCATATCATGCTTCTCTCCATGCACTACAATCGTCTCTCCATTCGCCATCGGAACGCGAATGATCTTCCCGTGACATACGATCTCTGCTCAGTTGCTTGACAACCAATCCATTCCAACTACCACGTCAAAGCTTCCCAACTCGACTGGCAGAAGATCAAGCGTAAACTCATTCTCCCCGAGTTATATTACACAGCCTTCTAATTACTTCATTTGCCTCTACTAGCTTCCCATTAGCTAGTTCTATCGAATACGGAATATCTAGCTTATCGGCAACTAACCCAAGCATATTCTTAAATTCTAGGGATACAAAGCTATAATCGGCACCAGTATCAAACAGTACAGATGCAAAGCGTTGGTTGATAGGGAACGTACCCGTGACTACGTTCGGATCTTGGCGAGCTTCCCTAGCTCCAATGTTGAAAACCCTTCCCTGAGCTTGGTTGTTTCTCGGGCAATCACGCTTGAAATGCCCAACATCACCACAATTAAAGCAACCTGGTCCCCGACCATTTCCATTCCCAATTCCGCCCTGGTTGTTGTTTGCTCCACGGTTCCTATTACCACCACGGTTTCCATTACTGCCATTTCCTCCTTGATTGCGGTTTCCATACTCATTTCCACCACGGTTACTGTTTCCATTCCCGTTGCCATTACCTCTCAGGCCACCATTACCACGACCGGCACCATACCAGCATGTCTCCTTGGCATGGCCAACTTTTCCACACGTCTCACACTTTCCGGCTCGGCATCATCCAGTGTGATGAAACCGACATACATCGCATTTGGGCAAGGTGCCCATATACCCTTTTCCTTTGTTTTCAACACCAGTCTTGACCTTGGCCGGTGGGTTCGCATCTTTCTTCTTGTTAGCACTGCTGGTACTCTTCTTGAAATTTGAGAACTTCCTTTTGTTCTCACCTGACGACTCAACGTGAGTCTCCTTCTTATTTTGGTCAGAAATCGAGAACTTGTTCAGCCTAATCGCTTCTTCAGTCAATGCCACACTTAGATCAATGGCCTCAGTGATCGTTGTAGGCTTTGATGTCATCACCATGCTCATGATTTGGGGTGGCAATCCCCAGAAAAAACGCTCGATGCGCTTGAACTCCGGTTCAACCATATAAGGAATGACGCAAGATAAGTTATGGAATCTCTATACGTACTCAGCAATCTTTGGACCATCCATCTTGAGGTTCCAAAACACTGTTTCCAATTTTTGAATCTCAGCCCTTGAACAGTACTTCTTGCGCATAAGTTCCTTTATCTCATCCCAAGTCATGGCATATGCAGCCTCTTCCCCCAGAGTCTGAACTTGTAGATTCCACCACGATAGAGCTTCGTCTAAGAACAATCCATAAATGTAGGTGACCTGGTGCTCCGGCGCACACTTTCTCATTCTTAACACATAATCGGTTTTCTCCATCCATTTAACGAAAGCTATAGCACCCCCGGTGCCATCGAAATTTAGAGGCTTGCAGTCAATGAACTGCTTGTAGGTGCAGCCATGAGGTGGGTTGTTTCCTGAGGTACCCCCGCTATGTTCAGAGCGCAAGGCCTCTTGCTGTGCTATCGCTTGTGAAATCCGTTCTTGTAGTTCAGCCTCTGTTGTGGGCAACTGGTTGTTTCTTCGTGGAGGCATCTTCTAAAAGAAGATTGTATAGGTTAGGTCTTATGTATATAAGCATGTAGTACGTGTATGTAATAGCATTTATCAACGCAAGTAAGCACATAACATCACATTCATATCACCAATGTATAATTCAACAATGTATATAATGAGAATATTGCGATTGAGCTTTCATAAATCATTGACCACAATTACAGTTACATGTTCTACAAATGTATCGTATCACATCAAAAGGGACTACAGGGTCACACCACCCTTGTCCAAAATGTCTATCAATCTACAACAGTCATATACTCAAAAAGCGGTCTCCAAAAGGGTTGGCAAGCTAGGCTCAATAGCGATACTCTCATCAAAAGCAGGCTACCTGCATAAGACCAAAAACTGGCTATGCTGATGGTGGAGGAGGAGGAGGAACGAAAAGTAAACTGCGCACATGCGCTAACTCCTCCTCAAGAGCATGAACGCGACGCAACAGATAACTGATCTGCTGCTCCATGGTGAGAAATCAAACGTCAAAATCTGGATAAGGCAGAAGAGGAGCAGGTGGAGTCGCAAAAGGTGACTGGCATGAACAAGGTGGAGGACGTGGAATCCTCTCAAGCTCCATAACTCTACGACACAAGATCTCCTGCTGAAGCTGCAAAGACAGGAGTAACTCATCCCTCGTGTAACCAGTGTAGTGTGAAGGATGGTAGGGATCAGAAACTGGCATGGTGTTCGGCGGAAACCATATGAGTGGCTCGCATGGCAGTGCAGAAGTATAATAAGCAGTAGGTGTATACTGAGGCATGTAAGGAAATGCGGCTGACACGTGTGGAACATGGCCAGGCTGCTGGCTAGAGGGGCCTTCCCCTGGACGGGGTGGAGGGATGTCCTGCAAGAATGTGATAGGCAGGTCAGTGCAGTGAACATCAGATACAATCGGGTGGAAAGGGGCAACCTCAACAGGTGCAGGTATGTGTGGGGGAGTAGCAGGCTCAACAAAAGGGGGCATATCATCATCCTCTATCCACCCATTGCTGGTGAACGCGTATCGGGGATCTATCTGATCGGCAAAACCAGCAGGGCCAGCGGGTGCAGGAATCGGGTCTGGTACAAGTGGTGCAACGATAGGTATGCCAATAGGTACAGGATCATGGTCAGGCAGAGGCTCAGGACCAGGTATAGGCTCAGGATCGGCCGGTACCAGCTCAGATCAGCGGGTGCATCAATAGGCTGATCGTCGGGAACAAAGTCAATCTCATGTCCAGGCTCAACGTCATGTGGGAGAACTGGTGCAACAGACAGGGCCGTGTCAGTATCAGGATCAGTGGGGTAACACTGCAATCCCAAAGTATGCAAAGTGGAAGAAGACACAGACTCGAAAGAATCTGGAGCAGAATGATCAGATGAAACCTCAATAATAGGAATCTCAACGAATGGAGCAACAATGACATCCTCAGCTGGAACTCCATCACCCTGGGCAGCATCAGGGGGACCTTCAATGAAAAGATCGACATCATCATCAGACAAGTCATCAAAAGGCAAATCCTCGAGAGGAAAAGCCGCAAGAGGCAAAGGGGCGAGGATCGAAACCACGGCATGCTCACCATCGGGATGCCCAAGGATGAGATGGTCCTGGTCAGGAATAGGAATAAGAAAGGGATCCTCGTCGGGTAAACCATCAGCATGTGGTACATCGTCGCCAAAATCGGGTAGTGCAAAAGGCTGGAAATCATCGTCATCATCTGACATCATCTCCGGGTCACTCTCAGTGTCGGAGGTAAAAATCTCAGGCTCTGGACAATCTCATCGTCCGAAATGATAGCCATGGGGTCGACAGTATCAGATAATCCACTCTCAGAAGACGACATAGTGTCTGTAACAAAACAATCACAACATATGCACATATATCAACAAACATTATTAAGCATGTAAGTAATAACAATGTAATCACATATTCATCCTAGTCTTCCCAGACTACCCACCTAGTCTCTCAAACTAAGCCTCCCAGTCTCCCAGACTGAACTACTTAGTCTCTCAGACTAAACTCCCCAGTCTCTTAGACTAAACTACCCAGTCTCTCAGACTGAACTATAAACGAATTCCTTGAAATGTGTCTTGTGTCTTTTCTTTGTAAAAATGTTTGTTTCCTGGATCAGGGCGTTTTGTGTATGCAATGAAAAACAGGTTGTGAAAACATTTTCGTGAGAGCCCTAATGATTGTAGTCTAGACTCGAGAAAGAAATCCTAGTTCGATACAATCGAAGTTCTGATACCAAGCTGTCACACCCTGACTTTTGCGGAAGCGTGATTATGGTGTGACCTTCTTAATACCATTGCATTCAATCATAACAACACTATATGATTAAAACATTAGACGTTCATCCATAAATTAAGTTTGAAAATAGCATAACATAATTGTCTGAAACATAGACTCCAAATCTAAATTACAAACCACAACATGTTTTAAAGAGTTCACGAAGACTCGACAAAAGACCTTAAATAAAACCGAGTTTAGAACCATGTATCTCGTCCAGGATTAAGATACATCTCCTAAACCCTAATGACTTTGGATGACATCTTTTATTCATAACGCAGCTTGGAACATCCAAACACCCGCCAGATCCACTTAATTCCCTGAAATACATGTAGTTTGAAAACATCAACAGAAATTGAGCGAGTTCATGTGTTTGTGTATATGTATGTAAAAAACCTTTGTGAATAGTGTATGTATGTTTGTAAATCCCGGTATGAAAGCAAAACAAGGAAACAAATCGATTAATGGTTTGCAAGGCCATTAACATGCGTGCAACGACGTAGGAAGGCTCAAACCTAGCAAATTTGTACCGGGCCTCCGGCTGTAAGACATAGTCACCTCATGGGCCACCCTGGTCCTCATGGGTGTGGGCTTGCTACACCCAAATAGATCTATCACTCTTGCCCCTCGGTCCTAACACGAGGATTAATGGTCTTAAGAGTGTGCCTACCCATTCACATGATCTACTGTACTTTCCAAAGCTAACCATACAAATTGTATTTGTTTGTAAGCACTTTGTAATCATTTGAAACATGTACTTCACCCCCGAAGTTATAAAACCGAAAACAGTTAAGAGAAAAGGGGGGGGGGACATGAACTCACAGTCTTGCGTCTTCAATAATCGTAACTCAAGTTCCTTCACCAAACACGACTACCTACAATGTACTAATGTCTATTAGACGAACGGGCCGTGCCTTGTCTTAGTATTAATGTTTTTGAGTTACGTTTCTTTTATGTTTTCGATAACATCCCAAGTTATGCAACTATTTATTAAAATAATTAATATTTTAACTCGAATTAATTTTTGGAATAATCGTTAAAACAGTATATCCTATTTTTAATACTTCCCAAGTATTTATACTTGTACTTCCTTCCCAAGGATGGGTATATTTGTATTTGTATTTGTATATTTTTGCCATGTATCGGTGTCATATTCCGGGGTGGATTTATACGTACGAGAATACGTATTTTCTTGTCATTGTTAAGTATTCTTATACTTAATTTTGTGTTAAACTTTCCGAAATATTATTTCTAATAAAACTCCACTAATATATATATTTTCCAATATATATATATATATATATATATATATATATATAAGAATTGTTACTTAGAAAAAATTATTTATAATTTTTTTCCTTTTGGCAAAAATATTTGTTGTTCCAAAATAATATATTTTCAAGTCTAATTTTAGAAAATATATAGAAACTTATTTTTATCCATAAATAATGTATTTCAAGTTATCTAAGAAAATATATATTTTTCCCAAAAATAATATATCTCCTAATATTTCCAAGGAAACATATATATTTTTAATCGCCAAAAATTATATATTTTCTTCTTGTCAAAATATGATGTAACTTTGTGATAATCATAAAAATCATATTTTCATTTCTTTGTGTCCAAAATATTATTTACCAAAAATATACTTATAAATGTATTTTCCGGAATATTTGGTAAGTAACATTCTTTCGTTCGGTTTTACAATATTATGTGTGTAACTTGTATATTCATTCCTTGAGATTTTTGGTAATATTTTGGATTGTAATTTCTTGGTATTTTGTTAAGTTATACTATTTCAAGTCCTAAAATAATATAACTAATACACAAAGTATACAATTAATCACACACATGTGTTTTTAAATGTATATCTTTCAAATACATATTTAGTCATTTTTATTTGCAAAAACCAACCTCCAATATTTATCCTTTTTGTAATAAAAATCATGGCAAACTTTGTATGAAAATGATGGTTAAAAATATACTTGTGAATACTTGTTTAAAATTTTTTTTCTAAGTATTTACTTTTTACAAAAATTTTGCCATAGTTTCCCCTTAAAAATGGAGGTTTCCATGCTTTCAAAGCATATCATTTTTGTAGGATCGTTTTACCGACCGAAACGAGTCGTTCAGAAGAGTTTTAGCTCGATACGAAAGGCGGAAACAGTCGTATCAAGGTGATTCAACAAGAATATCACTTTAAATGTCTTTCTGATTGATTTGACAAAGATTTACAGCGAGACGACACTTCGGCAGCACTTCGGCTCTCAAACCGGAAAAGGTTACAAATGAAACGAAATCAAGGCTATTTATAGAGCGGGGATTCGCACGAAATAAGCTCAAACGAAATCAGATTTCACACGAAATATGATTTCATGCGAAATTACTCCTAACCCATATTTCTCGTAAAACGTGCCCTGATCAATCTAATACAAAACAAGACTCGATACAAGACGAAATCGACAGACGGATGCACCAACAGACTCCCCCTTGGATGTTGACGAAGTCTTCAGTGTCGAGTCTTCGCATCTTCAGTCTCGATCAGTCTTTGGGCTCTCTCTGAAGTATCTAACAGCGTAAATTATCCTCTATCTTCTCTTGATCATCATCAACAGATAACCTCCCCTCGAATGTTGATCTAATCTTCAATCTCCTCTTTCTCTCTTCCAAGATCAGATCCGAGTCTATCTTCTCTAGATCAAATCTCTTGATTCCTTAAGTTCATCAGCATCATCAGCTTGCGTGAACTTCAGGATCTGAAATTGGCTCTACATCCTTCAAATTTTCTCTTTGTTTAGCAGACTCCCCCTTGAATTGTGCTGGGATCGTAGTCGCTTTGCGGAAATTCCACAGGTATCGGAAACTGGCTTTTTCCAAGCTTCATTCCTGCATAGTCTCTACCTCAAACATAAATTTCACAAATTTAAAATTTGACAAATTTATATTCTGCTGACCACTTGTAAAAACAAAATCAATCACAGAATGATTTTACTATGTAAATCTCTGATGAACCACTTACAGGAAAAACATTTTTAAATACATTTCTTGTATAAAACTAACTCTCACTCAGAGATTGTCCATCATGTTTAGCACTTGGAATTTTGAAAATTAGCTTTCCAACATAAGTTGTCGAAAATAAGATGAAATAAAAAATCTTTTTGAATTTTTCAAAATTTATGCTAGAACACTCCGAAAATCTTTTTGGATTTTTGAATGTGAAAGAAAATACAGTAAAGAAATATTTACAGACAATATTTTTGTGAGTTTGTGTAAGAAGATCATATCAGTTTTTGAGACAGATCACTAACACCGTTAAGCTTTAAACATTTTAAGTTCTAAACAATTCACTTAGATTGTCAGTATACTGATCCACTTAAATTTTCACACAAAGTTCAACTGTTCTGAGATACGATTTAGTATATTAAAGGACTTAAACTTATTCGCGTGTCCCACCACTTGAATATACTCCCCTATCCAGATCCCAATATTCAGTCTTATAGGTGAGTATACCTAGATGATATCTGTTAAAGGGTTAAATGCGAGGGCCATGAGAGCCCAGGCTATTGCTTCCGCAAAATCAGAGAGATGATGGCTTCGACTTTTGGTGTGTTCCCTTTAGAGAATCTTTTTCTTCAACAACACATGATTAGCATTTTTCAATGTTTCATCATTTTTTGTACTGAGGGCAAGCTTTAAAATTAAAGCAAATGCAAAGTATTATACGGGGACTAGGCCATTGCTTCTGCAAAATCAGAAGTCCCTGGATAATACCCCAGATATCACTGAGTATAAAGACCAAGTATCTCAGAAAGAGGGACCTTTCAAACAAGATTTCGGGGGTTACCCATATGCCCGAGAGATGTTTCCCACGAGATAAGTAAGTTTGAAATTTAGGTTTACATCTCGAAAACAATCTACTAAATGTGTAAAAACCTACTGGCACATCCACAATGAGATTGTTTATCACATTTTGACTTTCCATTTCTTTAGCATGTTGTGATTGTCCACTGATGTACTATCATTTCCTCTTTTCACAACAAAACTCATTTTTGAATTTTATCATGTTTTTGACTTTTTCAAATTTACTAATGTTTTTGGATTTTCTGTAAATTTCTTACTCCCCCTAAAATTCAAAATCATTTGAATAAATTTGAAAACAAACTATACAAGAAAAGTAACAACTGACATCGAATTGCTTCAATTCGCCATCCACTTGGCATAAACAATCAGAACTCCCCTGTCAACAAACTATTTTCCCATTATGATTTCAAAACACTTAAGTTTGTTTTAAACAAAATGGTTTTTCTGGAAAATAAGTTTTGTTGATTTTACCACTTGTAGGGATTGGGGTTCATTTCATCACTTTGTTTTCAACCACTTGTAGGTTCACAAACCAAACATACCACTTGAAAAATATGACAATATCACAAAAATACCACTTGTAGCAAATCAAGTACAACTTAATTTCCCTGATTTACCACTTGTAAGATCGAAATACCACAGTTACCAACCTGTGAATTTCTCAAGAAAGATGTCGATTCCTACTCCCCAATTACCAACCTGGGAGTTCCGGCAAGTCAGGATTTTTACTTATGAAAAACAGACATCCAAGCCTGACCAAACTTGGATGTTTCCTCTTCAACTTCACTTGGGTAATAAGTTGCCTTCTTTGTTTCATAAAAATCCTTAGCCCCTTTCATTTTACCCTCAACCATTTTTCCAAAAATCTTTTTCACATTTCCATTAAAAGCTTTTTCGACATCAAATTCTTTCTTCTCAGAATAGAATTGATTCGAAATTTCAACCTTACCAATTTTTGATTTAAAATTTTCAGTACTCAATGATGGAAAGTTGATATCATCCATTAGAGGCACTGAATTCTCTTCTTTTACCTCAACTTGTGGCTCCTCTGACTTTGTGGAATCAGATTCATCGCCACTTTTCACATCAGATTTCTTAACAACCCATGTTTGGTTGTCAGAATTCACCCTTCTTCTGTAAAACCTTTTTGAACACTCACCAACCTCATATTTAGAATTTTTGAACACTTTGAATTGTTCAGTTGGTGGTTCATTTTTATCAACAACCTTTCCTTTAAGTTTAGAAACAACTTCCTGTTTGATGTTGGTTGCCAATGGAAAGTTCCATGCAATGTGACCAACTTCTTGACATCTGTAACAGGTTCTTGTCTCCTTTTTCTGATAACATCCATTCTTTTCAAACTTCTGTCTTTCTGCAAGAAACTCTCTGTTTGACTGCTTCCAGAATGAACTCTTTGATTCTTCCTCAGAACTAGTCCTTGAAACAAATTTTGTATTTGTTTTAGAAATTTTCTGATTTTTACAATTTTCTGGTGGACTAAATCCAAGACCTTTCTTTTTGAAATTACCATTATGATTTGGTTTCTTTTGAAAACCAGAACCAGAACTGTAACCCTTTTTCTTATTTAATCGTTGTTGAACTCTTGAAGTGTACCTTTTAGGGTTTTCAGAATGATTTACATCTTTTATTTCAGAAATATTGATTTCTGTTAATTTGAAAACCTTTTTGATCTTTTCAATTTGAACACTTCTTATTGGAAATTCTTTATCAGAATATAATTTGTCAGAATCATTCAAAGTATATACCACTTTGATTGGTTCGTCATTCAAATTAGATTTTGATAACAAAAACTCTTTACTATAAACCCTTTTAACTGACGATTTTGGACTGTTGACCAATGAACTCGAACTTCCAGACTCAGACTTTGACTCCGACTCCTCATCTTTATCCAACACCTGATCGACCACTTTCTTTATTAACACAGACTCATGATCAGTGTCAAATGATGTGAATGTGACGTCAATGTTGTCTGGTAAATCATCAATTGTTTCGGACTTTAACTTTATATTGACAGCCTTTTTGACTTGCTCCTCATTTGGTTTTCTGGGAGAATAACCTTCCCAAATCGGAGGCGGACACTTGTTATAACTGACACTTTGTTTCTTACCAGTATCCTTCTTCTTTGACTTCTCATCTTGAAACACTTCAAAACCTGCAACAGTTGGATAAATTCGATCAATCAAATAATCAGAACTAGAATAACTTTGCATTAAACGTCTAATTCTTTCATCTTCAATCCTCTCAGTCTCCAACTCTTGCTTTAACTTTGCACATTCTTCAATGTAATGATTGATAGCTTTCTGCTTGGACATCATCACAGCATTCATCATTGTCAATGCATCTTCACTTTCAGAATTTGTCTTTTGTAAACCAGTTACTGTTCTGTTCAACACATCATATGATTCTTTCACGTAATTGAGATCAAACAGTAACTTTTCTTTCATTTTGTCTTGCTCATTCAGTTTTTCATCCTTTTCTTCACACTGTTTGCAAGATTCTGAACACTTTAAACAAGGTTTTATGACCTCAACAAACTTTTCAACTTCAATGATCTTCTCAACTTCAACAACTTTCTCTACTTCAATCACCTTCTCAGTTTCAACAATCTCCTCAGCAATTTTAACTTCTTCATTTTGAACAATCTTCTCTTTTTGAGCTACACTTTCACACTTCTTCTTTTTCTGTTCTTTTGCTGCTCGTCTCTCCTTCAGCTTTTCCAAGCGATCTGCAAAATAAAATTGAAAACTTTCCAGAGATAAATGAGTTTTTGCAATATTAATATTCATTTCTTCCTCATCATCACTACTGTCATCAGTTGGTGATTGATCAAAAATTATTGTCTTTTCTGAACTATCATCTGAAGAACTAGATTCTTCATCTTGATTCTTCTCATTACTATCAAACACTTTCATCCATTCTGTCAGCAAATCAGGCTCTTGAATGATTTGTGCAATGAGAGCTACAACTTTTGAATCAGGTGGAATGTATTTGTCCCAGCTAAATCTTTCTGCCATTTTTTCATCATCTTGATCAATGATACCAAAATAAGCTTTCTTATTTGCTTCTTCGATCATTTTTGCATGTGCAGTTTGTGGTTCTTTTTGTTGATGTGGTTGATGAGCAACTTGTTGATATATGGCTTTCCGATAGTAATCATCTTTTCCAAACAGATTCTTTGCTCCACTTGCTTCTTGATTGTAGGATCGTTTTCAGACCTGAACGAGTTGATCAGAAGAGTTTATGCTCAGTATGAAAGGCGGAAACAGACAAACTGAGGTCAATTCAGCAAGATATACACTTTAAACTGTCGTATGATTGATATGAAGACAAACTACAGCGAGACGACACTTCGGCAGCACTTCGTTACACTGACCGGAAAGGATACAACTAATATCGCATGGAGGGTATATATAGGGCTTCTAATTCCGCGTGAGTGTGTTCCAAACGGAATTAGAATTCCATGCGGAATTACAACAAACATCTATCATGCGGAATTAGCCCATTCATGCGAAATTACCTACAATCTCGAAATACGTGCCCTGATTTAACATTCTAAGACAAGACTCGATACAAGACGAAGTCGACAGACGCATGCACCAACAGACTCCCCCTCGAATTGTAGAATCGTTTTCGGACCCGAACGAGTCGATCAGAAGAGTTTATGCTCAGTTTGAAAGGCGAAAACAGACAAACTGAGGCCAATTCAGCAAGATATACACTTTAAACTGTCGTATCATTGATATGAAGACAAACTACAGTGAGACGACACTTCGGCAGCACTTCGTTACACTGACCAGAAAGGATACAACTAATATCGCATGGAGGGTATATATAGGGCTTCTAATTCCGCGTGAGTGTGTTCCAAACGGAATTAGAATTCCATGCGGAATCTAATTCCGTGCGGAATTACAACAAACATCTATCATGCGGAATTAGCCCATTCATGCGAAATTACCTACAATCTCGAAATACGTGCCCTGATTTAACATTCTAAGACAAGACTCGATACAAGACGAAGTCGACAGACGCATGCACCAACAGACTCCCCCTCGAATGTTGACGAGTCTTCAGTGTCGAATCTTCGCATCTTCAGACTCTATCAGTCTTTGGGCTTCTCTTCGAAGTATTTTACACTGTAAAGCATCCTCAAATCTCTCTCTTCTCTTTATCAATTAAACTTCCCCTCGAATGTTGATCTCTTTTCTCTTGCCTGATCACAGATCCATGATCAACATTGGCTCTAACTGCTTAAATCATAGAATCCTTAGGTATCAGAACCTGGATCTTCAATCTACAGACTCCCCCTTGACTCGTGCTCGGGATCGTGGTCTGGCTTGATTAGGATCAGAGCTGAGATTAAGATGTATTTTCACTGTTTTTACGTGTTTAACATAGTTTAACATGTTATCAATTGTTTTGACAATACATAGTATTCATACACAAATATGAATAAAATAATGCACTTTCATTATGATTTCAAGTCTTGAGTACAATTTTGGGAATAAAACCAAATACCACAAAGGTACAACTTACAAAAATAGAAAGTATAAGTAGACTTGCCAAAAATGGAAAGATTGAAAATACGAGGTGTCACAGTCTCCCCTACTTTAGGAGATTTCGTCCTCGAAATCTTAAGAAAAAGACTTTTGAAAAAAATAACATCTAAAGATTCAAAAGAGAGAATAGATGAGACTTGATCATAATGTTTGTTTAAGAAAATTGTTTTCATGAATGCATCACATAGCATATAGTTTCATATAGCACATAAAAGGATCATTTAGTTTCACACAGCATAATCATGAATTTCACGCAGGGTAACATTGATAATGAAAGCATCGTAAATTTAGTTTGTTCACGAAGGAGTAATTATTAATTGTTTTAGATTGCGATAATAACGTGATTCGTGTTCCCAAACTTGAAATGAAGATAACGCTCAAATGTAAATCACATGATAATTGAGATAACATAAAAAGAGATTTATCATAAAAATATGGATTGTCACGGAACGTAACATAAGACTATTCCAAAGTGAATCGAAATCCTTTTCGAATTAAGGAGACGTGCTTTGGCCTAATAGACAAATACTCTCATCGAGGAGCGACTAACGATATTTGTCCTTCCAGTTACTACACGTCCTTAATCGATTGGGAAAATCGAAACTTTGGCGAGATCAAAAATCGAGGAGTGGGACTAGTTATCAAGATGCGAGTATCACCTCTAACTTGATAACATCGTACCCTAATGTGGTTGGTACTTATCATTAGATAAGGGTCCACTAGAATATGAAATGGAACTCCCATCAAGGTTTGGATATCACTCCTAACTTGAGGGTAGATTTCGTGCAAAATCAAATTTAAGCTGAATGAAAATCATCACCAAATATGGGAATCACCCCTGTTTTGATGAATCATTTCGATTGTATTGTAAGAGTGTCTTCAAAGCTTCCATGTGTGTATTGTGTTAGCCTTAGGAAAGGCTTGTATATTAGAAGTCCAAAAGAATAGAGGGAAGCAAGGAAGAGAGAAGGGAATATTGTCTTAAACAACAAATAAATGAGAAAGCTCCTAAAGTACTATTGACTAGGCAAAGCAAGGCATTCCTAATTCCCTATAGTTATGGCTCTGATACCAATCTGTCACACCCCAACCGATGGCGGAAACATCGGGATGAGACGAACAAATTGCTCAAAACATCATAACACTACATGTGACAATATAATTAAATTTCATTTATTAAAATTGCAAAGTCTCATACATTGTCATAAAAGGAAATAACAAACATTAAACATAGTTTATTTCAAAAGTGGGTTTCTAGGCCATCCTATTCATTTCTTCAAATCTTGACTTCCTCATCCTGCAGTATGCATTTAAAATAAAGTCAACAAAACATGTTGGCGAGTATACAAGTTTGAATATAGTATAATTTGTTTGAAATAGTTTAACATGCTCAAATCCACGTGACTACATGAGTTCATATTAACAGTTATACTCGTAACGATGAAATCTATGTGTTCAAACCAAAGTTTAACACAATTAACATAGCCTAACCCTAGAAGGGTGGTAACATGAGTAACATAGAATAAACCTAACAATACCCATAATATTATGGGAGGGGCGTTACAACCTACAGCGCTGCCATTGTTAGGGGAGGCTTGCAAAGTTAATGAACACACAATCATAAATGTTTAACAGTAGCATAACGTGATTAACATGAGTCAAATAGATTCACATGAAATGTGGATTGATTGTGCAAAAATGTTTAACATAGTGTGTTTTGATATAGAAATGCATACTACACCCAAAAGTGTAAAATAGAAAATGGGTCAAGTATACTCACCTTAGGTTGCGTTGCGTTTTTTCTTGGAAAAGATTAAGAATCAAGAGATTGCTCAAGAGAATGTGCACAAGAGATTTACCCTATTAATTTTAAGGATTTGTTAATTATTGGGAATTCAATGGTTATTACATAACAAAAACATTTACAAAATAATATTAGTATTTCAGAGTGAAATAATAATATGTCTTATTTTTATAAATCTTGTATTTAATGCAATAAATGTCAATTTATTTTATAACTAAGTGAGTAAAAATAAATACTAATTTTTATATGTTATTATTAAAACAATATTTCTGATTTAACCATAATATTATAAATACTAAAATTCTGGATTATTTAGATGATAATTTCCTATTATTATATATATAAAATAATAATTATGATTATTATATATATATATATATATATATATATATAAATGATAATTCTGATTATTATAAAATAATAATTCTGATTTTAAAATATAAATTCTGATTTAATAAAATAATGAATCTGAATAAATGAATAATAATTCGGATTGATAATAAAATAATCTTGATTATAAAATTCTGATTTAAAAATAGTAGTAAAGATCCTGATTTTTTTTATAAATAAATCTGAGTATATATATATTTATAATACTGATATAATAATAATTTATTCTAATACATAGTGATAATAATAATCTGATTAATAATTACTATAATAAAAATTCTGAAATTAATAATTATAATAATATTATTTCAGAATATTAATTAAAATATTAAGGGTTATATCTGATTATTAATAATAATGAAATAGATTATTAACAATAATTCTAATTATTAATGAAAAAGTAAATCTGTATTTATATTAGTAATAATACTAATATTACTGATACGTGTATTTAATTTGCATTCTTATATATATACTAATAATATAATAATAATAATAATAATAATAATAATAGTAATAATATGATGATATTTTCATAATAATAACTATAATAACAACAATAACAGTAGTAGAAATACTGAAACCGAAATTTCATAAAAAAAAAGGGAAACAGAAAGGATTAACTACCGGATCGAGTCGTCTTCTCCGGCGACTCCGGCAAGGCTGCGGCGTGCTTTCTTTAAAACCGAACAAGAACGAGGATCCGGCCGCGAAACGAAATAATCCGTAAGTTCCGTCGAACTCCGGTCGTCTTCTTCAGCGGTTCACGGTGGTTCCGGCGGTCGCAAGTTCTTCCGGCGAGTTGGTGAAGGTCGAATGGTGGTGGGTTGTGTGCGGTTTCGGTAGCCGAGGGCGAAGGGACCAAAGGTGTTGAGGTTTGGTCGGGTTTTAAAGGGATGTAGGCCGTAGGTTACGAACAGGAAAAGTCGAGTTCCGGTCATCAACTCAACAGTCGGAGAAGATGGATGGTTTGGGCGGTTTTTGTTTTAAATTCTCGCATTTAATTTGATGTTAAATATAATTTAATTACGATATAGTTTGGATGTGGCATGCCCGGCCGAGTGGTTGAGTTGTTGCTTGTTAACCGAGAGGTCCCGAGTTCCATCCTAGTGCTGCGCGGTTCAACCCCCTTTTTTATTAAAAGTTAGTCTGACTAACTGGGTTAGTCACTAACTGAGTTTTCTAACTCAGTTAGTGCTGTCCTTTGATAAATTTAACCTGGTTAGCTGATTTAACCAGGATTTAGCTAACCAAGTTAGTTTAACTAACCAAAATAATCAAAAATCATTAAAAATTCAGTTTAAAATATTTATTTATTTAGTTTTAATTATTAGTTTGCTTATTTAAAATATTAATAAAATAATATAAAAATTATTTTAACCCAAATTTTGATATCTTTACCGAATTAACGTATAAATTCCCGATTTTTGTACGGTTTGGGGTAATCTCTTGGCAATGATGAATTTGAGAGCTGAGATTAAGATGTATTTTCACTGTTTTTACGTGTTTAACATAGTTTAACATGTTATCAATTGTTTTGACAATACATAGTATTCAAACACAAATATGAATAAAATAATGCACTTTCATTATGATTTCAAGTCTCGAGTACAATTTTGGGAATAAAACCAAATACCACAAAGGTACAACTTACAAAAATAGAAAGTACAAGTAGACTTGCCAAAAATGGAAAGATTGAAAATACGAGGTGTCACATGACGGTTCGACTTTAGGTGTGTCCCCTTTAGAGGATCTTTTCTTTAACAGCACATGATTAGCATTTTTCAATGTTTCATCATTTTTTGTACTGAGGGCTGCGCTATATTTCAAGCAATTTGCAAAGTATTATACGGGGACTAGGCCATTGCTTCCGCAAAATCAGAAGTCCCGGAATAATACCCTAGATATCACTGAGTATAAAGACCTAGTATCTCAGAAAGAGGGACCTTTCAAACAAGATTTCGGGGGTTACCCATATATCCAAGACATGTTCCCCATGATATAAGCAAGCTTGAAATTTAGGTTTATATCTCGTCACAATCTACTAAATGTGCAAAACCTACTGGCACATCCGCAGTGAGATCGTTTATCACATTTGACTTTTCAATTCTTTAGCGTGTTGTGATAGTCCACTGATGTACTATCATTTCCTCTTTTTACAACAAAAACTCATTTTTGATTTTATCATGTTTTTGGCTTTTTCATATTTTCTAATGTTTTTGGATTTTCTGAAATTTTTACTCCCCCTAAAATGCAAACACATTTAAAAAAAATTGAAAACAAACTATACAAATAAAGTGACAACTGTGTGAATTGCTTCAATTCGCCATCCACTTGGCATAAACAATCAGAACTCCCCCTTACAACAAACTATTTTCCCATTTAGATTTTAAAACACTTAAGTTTGTTTTAATCAAAATGGTTTTTCCGGAAAATTAGTTTTGTTATAACCACTTGTAGGTTAGGGGATAAGATCATCACTTTGTTTCTTTCCTTTTTACAAATAATGAACCCCATTTTTAATCCACTTGTATGAAGATTACATCAAGTTCAACTTAATGACCTTGACGAATCACTTGTAAAATTACCATCTGTACCACATGTAGGAATAAAACATCTACACAAATTCATTTCTCCAATAAAGATGCTGATTCCTGCTTCACACTTACCAACCTGGAAGCTCCGGCAAGTCACAACCTATAAAATTTACAAATTTTAAGATTCATTCACAAAAATTTTAAGAATGATACCGATTCATGCTCCACGATTACAAACTTGGGAGCTCCGGCAAGTCAGGTTTTTCATTCAAAGAAAATGTCCACCCAAGCCTGACCAGCCTTGGGTGATACCAAGTTACCAACACTCGATTTCTTACCTCCCATCTTCTTCTCATAGAACTCTTTAACCCCTTTGACTTTTATGTCAACCATTTTACCAAAGATGTGTTTCACCTTAGGGTTAAAGGCCTTTTCAACATCAAAAACCTTTTTCTCAAAATAAAATTGATTTGAAATTTCAACATTGCCAATCTTCTTTTTAAAATTTTCAGCCCGAAGTGGTGGAAAATTCACATCATCCATAGTCGGCACTGTTTTTTCACCTTTTTCCTCAACCTGTGGCTCCTCTGACTTTGTGGAATCAGATTCATCACCAGAAGATAGCCCCTCTGATTTTGATGAATCAGAATCATTGCTAGAACCATTGTCAGATTTCCTAACAACCCATTTTTGGTTGCTAGAATCTGCTCTTCTCTTATAAAATCTGTTTGAACATTCACCAATTTCAAATTTTGAATTTTTGAAAAGTTTAGTTCTGTCAACTGGTGGTTCAAACTCAACTACTTTTTCTTTTAGTTTACAAGATACACCCTGTTTTTATTGTATTGCCTTAGAACACTCCCTGGCAATATGTCCAACTGTGTTGCATTGGAAACAGGTTCTCGTTTCTTTCTTCTGATCAGCAAACTTCATCTCTTCTAGCTTCTTAACAAGGAATTCTCTATTTGATTGTTTCCAGAAAGGACTTTTCATCTCTTCTTCTGAACTTGTTCCTGAAACAAATACCATCTTAGAATTAAAATCTCGAATATATTTTCCATTTTTATAGTTTTCTGGTGGAATAAAACCCAAACCTTTCTTTTTGAAGTTACCGATATGGTTTGGTTTCTTTTGATAACCAGAACTAGAACTGTAACCTTTTTTCTTGTTTTCTCTCTGTTGAACTCTTGAGGTGTATTTTTTAGGTTTTTCATTAAGATTTACATCTTTTATTACAGAAATATTAATTTCTGTTAGTTTGAAAACCTTTTTGATCATTTCTGGTTTAACAACTCTTATTGGAAATTCCTCATCAGAATATAATTTGTCAGAATCATTCAAAGTATAAGCAACTTTAAACGTTTCGTCATTCAAATTAGATTTTGATAACAGGAATTCTTTATTGTAAACTCTTCTGCCCTGTTTTTCAGTTTCACTCGAAGTGCTGGACTCAGACTTTGACTCTGACATAGACTCCGACTTTGACTCCTCAGTTTCATCGTTTTCTAACACATGATCCACCACTTTCTTCATCAATTGAGATTGTTGATCAGTGTCAGACGATGTAAACGCGACATCAATGTTTTCTGGCAAGTTAACTGATGGTTCACACTCCCACTTTAAATTGGTTGCCTTTTCGACTCTTTCAGAATTTGGATTTCTTGGCAAATATCCATTTTCCAGCGGAGGTGGGCACTGTTGTAACTGACACCTTGTTTCTACTAGATGTCTTCACTTTAGTACCCTTCTTCTTTTCTTTCTTCTTTTCTGGAGTCTTTTCTTTAGAAACCTTCTGTTCTTTAGTTATTTCATCATCTTCAAATGCCTTCATGCCTTCAACAGTTGGATAGATCTTGTCAATGACATAAGAAGTACATGAGTAACTTTTTAATAAATGATTAACTCTTTCTGTTTCAATTCGTTGAGTTTCCAGTTTTTGTTCCAGAGCAGCACACTTCTCAATGTAGTTGTTTACAACTTTTTGCTTTATCATGAAAGCTCCTTGAAGTGTTTTCATTGCTGTTGCCTATTCTTCACTCGTATCATTATACATGTTCATGGCTTTGTTTAGAACATCATAAGATTCCTTCAATCTGTTCAAATTGTGAATCAAAGTACTGTTTTGTTTCTTTACAGCTTCACAATTTTCACAAATCACCGGACTCTTCCTCGCATCAGCTTCTTCATCAATCTTGAAAGCTTGAACTTCTTTCACTTTTCTTCTGACCACTGGAACAGCTTCATCATCACTGCTGACCGGTGTTTTAATCTTCTTCTTTTTCTTTTTAGCTTTCTCATCTTCACTATCACTTTCTGCCATCATTTTTGTCACACCCCCAAAATCCACCCGCGGAGTACCACCGCTTGGGAGCGTGACTGACCAGGATCAAGCCATCAATCATATCAAACATAGCATTTAATATAAAAGTAATTAATGTAAATCATCATGACATGATTGATGTCTCAAAACCAAACATCGTTTAAATAGCGGAAGCATAGTATGTAATCTCAAAATAGTTATAAGTTCAGATATCGTTCATGATCCAAATCCCACAACAACCTGCTCCTCCCTGTGCAAGCTCCATAATGTACCTAAGGTCCTGCAAGGCATGCAGCAAATAATCAACAAACTAGTTGAGCGAGTTCACAGAAAGTAAGTTCATAACATAGTGCATAAGTATAACTAGTGGGGGCTTCCCATACTAGTGTGTACTAAAGGTGGGGGCTTCCCAAACCTTGTGTTTATATTACCGATGGGGGCTTCCCACGTTTATCCTTACTAATGAGGGCTTCTCATTAGTGGTACTTACTAGACTAACTTCCGACCATGTGTTCTTCTTTACCGAGAACAGGAATACGTACTGGGTCACGTAGGCTTTACGTGACGTGCCCTTCCCCGAGGACAGTGGTACGCGTGGGGGCTACGTAGGCTTTACGCAGCGTGTCCTTCCGACCCGGAAGACAGTAGAAGGTATTGGGTTACGTAGGCTTTACGTAACGTGTCCTCCCGACTCGGGAGACAAATGGCAATTACTGGGTTACGTAGGCTTTACGTAACGTGTCCTGACTATCCTGAGGACGATGGTCTATAGTCTAGTGAATGCGTAAGTACGAGTAACTCTTTCAATATCAACATATCCAACCCAATTCCCAACCCGGGAATCCCATGCCTTGGCTGTGTGAACTCACCTTGGTTTGCTCGGCAGATACACAAAGAGTACAGGTAGCAAGTAAATGGTCAACCACGTCCTATCATGGTTATTATACAAGTCAGGTTTTGACTTCACGAAATGCACGCATAAAACATACAAGTTAACATGTTTCGAGTACTTAGAGAACATGGTAATCACTTAGCAGTCAAGAGCATAACTTGTGCGTTCTAAACTCGGCCCAACATACCCGGCCCAATTATATACCACATATTAACCTTGTGCGATCCAATGTCTAAGCCCGAAATACAAACAGCCCAAATAACATATCGGCCCAACCAGATAAGCAGTCCAATAATATAACAGTCATAAGTTCGATCATTTGGCCCAAACGATTGGGCCCGTGACAGTGAAGGCCCAAAACGGTGTACGTGTAAAGGTGGTCTCGAGTCGCAACGGGGATCTCGAGTCGCAACCGGGTTACGAGTCGCAACAGGTGGTTTCGGTTCGTCATGGTCCGGTTACGAGTCGCAACGGGACTCGCAACCATGGTTTCGGCTTGTGTTGCTGGGTGTGAGGTTCCGAGTCGCAACGGGACTCGCAAACTCGGTCTCGACTCGCAATCTGTGTCGCAACAAGCTGTGTAACGGTTTCTTTATCAACAATTCAATCAGCTCCGAAAAATCAGCTAGCAATTAGGCAGTTTCACAATTCAGATCAAACACAATCAATTTCCAAATCAAACAATAGTTAATCAGCGATCATGAGCATTCATATCCACTAAGAACAGTGAATTCATCTTCAAGCAAACATACAACCGGATCATAGTCAAACATATAGCAATCGGTTATATATTATTTGTTTGGTTTTAATCATGCAGACCTATCATTCATCCTAACCGATTAACACATACATGGATCGATTAGAAATCAGAATTAACATCAACTTACAATCCGATTATAATTCAGCACATCAACACACATTACCGAAAGCAATACATAGATCCTGTTTTGTTTACTAGCATGAACCTTAATCGGTTGTGTAATAACATTCCTAGTAAACATACACACATCAAACGATATACTAACCGAGATGAAGACAAGAATCGAGCCGAGAGTTTCAAAGATGGAGGTGTGATCGCCGGTTCCGAGAGCGAGAGTGCTTGTGCTTGTGCGTGCTTCTTGGTTGCCGAAAGGTTGTAAAACTAAACCCTAATTGTATAAGCGAACATATATATGTGTGGGAGAGATGTGGGCCGAACCCCACATGGGTTTTCTCATGGTCTCGAGTCCACTAAATGGACCGAGTGGGTTTGTGTTCGGTGCGGTTCGATAATTATAACACTAAATCACATAATTCACGTAGTACGCATCATTCAATCAATCACTTAATCGCAATAGTTCATATAGTTACACGTATATAATAGACGGTAAGTACGAGTTGTCACATTATCCCCAACTAATTGGAAATTTCGTCCCGAAATTTGGTATGCACTCACTGAGGAAGCTAGGTAAACTGTATTGTTCACTGGTTTTCCTGGGGTGTCACATCCTCCCCCCGTTGATCTGGAATTTCGTCCCGAAATTCCGAAGTAGTAACTTCAGCCTCAGTAGTGGTAGCATTGGTTTCGAATAACTGGGGGTACTTTTCTGTCATCCTGTCTTCGCGTTCCCAGGTGTACTCTGGGCCACGTTTGGAGTTCCAACGAACTCGAACAAGAGGGATTCTCTTGCTTTTGAGGACCTTCACATCCCGGTCCGTGATTTCAACTGGTTCCTCGACGAACTGCAACCGCTCGTCGATAGTGAGTTCCTTAAAAGGAATGATGAGGTTTTCATCTGATAGGCACTTCTTTAAGTTCGACACATGAAAAACATTGTGAACTGCCCCGAGTTCAGCTGGTAGGTTCAACTTGTATGCTACTTTGCCAATCTTTTCTATGATTTCGAATGGTTCGACGTACCGCGGATTCAGTTTGCCCCGTTTGCCAAAACGAACCACACCCTTCCAGGGTGAGACTTTTAATAAAACCCGGTCCCCGACCTGAAATTCCAAAGGCTTTCTACGCTTGTCCGCGTAGGCTTTCTGACGGTCGCGTGCTGCCGCCATGCGTTGTCGTATTTGTGCAATCTTTTCTGTGGCGTCCACTACAATCTCTGGACCCGTGATCTGACTATCCCCCACCTCTGCCCAACAGAGAGGTGACCGGCATTTACGCCCGTACAATGCCTCGAATGGAGCGGCTTGTATGCTGGTGTGATAACTATTGTTGTACGAAAACTCCACCAAAGGGAGGTGCTTTTCCCAGCTGTTGCCGAAATCAATGACGCATGCTCTAAGCATGTCTTCAAGAGTTTGGATCGTTCGCTCAGACTGACCATCGGTCTGAGGATGGTATGCTGTGCTCATGTCTAGTCTTGAGCCGAAAGATTTGTGCATCGCTTGCCATAGCTCTGACGTGAATCGTGCATCGCGATCCGAAATGATGGACGTGGGCACCCCGTGCCTCGAAACAACTTCTTTAAGGTAGACGTCTGCGAGAGCAGAGAACTTATCCGTTTCCTTTATAGGTGGGAAGTGTGCAGACTTAGTGAGTCGATCCACGATCACCCATATAGTATCATTTCCACGCTGGGATCTAGGTAGGCCTGTAACGAAATCCATGGAAATTTCTTCCCATTTCCATTGCGGTATCTTAGGCTGCTGAAGTAGGCCAGCTGGTTTCTGATATTCCACCTTGACTCTCGCACAGGTCAAGCATTTTCCAACGTACGTAGCGATGTGGGCCTTCATACTAGGCCACCAATAAGTAGTGCTGATGTCATGGTACATTTTATCCGACCCTGGATGTACCGAGTAGCGAGACTTGTGAGCTTCATCCATCACAAGTTCGCGTAGACCGCCATAAAGTGGAACCCAAATACGCCCCGTTACATAGTAGGCGCCGTCTGCCTTCTGTTCCATTCGCTGTCGTGAGCCGCGTAAGGCTTCAGCCTTGACGTTTTCTGGTTTCAGTGCTTCTACCTGAGCATTTCGTATCTGTGTAGGAAGGCTAGACTGAATCGTAAGCTGTAGCGCTCGCACGCGCCGTGGTAAAGTGTCTTTCCGACTGAGGGCATCAGCCACAACATTGGCTTTGCCTGGATGGTACTTGATAGCGCATTCATAATCGTTAAGTAACTCGACCCATCGTCGTTGACGCATATTCAAATCCTTCTGCTTAAGGATATGCTCGAGACTCCTGTGATCGGTGTAAATCGTGCACCTGGTACCGTACAGGTAGTGTCGCCATATCTTAAGCGCGAAAACGACAGCTCCCAGCTCTAAATCGTGCGTCGTGTAGTTGCGTTCATGAACCTTGAGTTGACGAGAGGCGTAAGCAATAACCTTGTCGCGCTGCATTAACACACATCCAAGTCCCCGGTTGGATGCATCACAATAAACCACGAAGTCATCTGTGCCCTCTGGCAATGAGAGGATAGGTGCACTGCAAAGTCTATCCTTTAGGTGCTGAAAAGCAGTCTCCTGGGGCTCTCCCCAGCGATAGGTAACACCCTTCTGTGTCAGTAACGTAAGCGGCTGAGCAATCTTCGAAAAGTCTCTAATAAACCGTCTGTAGTAACCCGCCAAACCCAAGAATTGGCGTATTTCCGTTGGCGTACGCGGTGCAGGCCAGTTTCTGATCGAATCTACCTTGGATGGATCGACATGGATCCCATCCCTGTTCACTACATGGCCTAAAAAATGGACTTCACGAAGCCAGAAGTCGCATTTCGAAAACTTAGCGTACAGCTGTTCCTTCCGAAGGAGTTCCAAAATTAGGCGTAGATGCTGCTCGTGTTCTTCCTGACTCTTGGAGTAAATCAGAATGTCGTCGATGAATACTATGACGAACTTGTCAAGATAGGGTTTGCACACCCTGTTCATAAGATCCATAAATATGGCAGGCGCGTTCGTTAACCCGAACGGCATGACAAGAAATTCGTAGTGGCCATAACGAGTTCTGAATGCAGTCTTGGAGACGTCCTCATCCCGGACTCTCAGCTGGTGGTACCCCGACCTCAAATCTATCTTCGAATAGTAGCACGACCCTTGCAACTGGTCGAATAAGTCGTCGATGCGCGGAAGAGGATAACGGTTCTTCACCGTCACCTTGTTGAGTTCACGGTAGTCGATGCACATCCTGAATGTACCGTCTTTCTTTTTCATGAAAAGTACTGGAGCTCCCCAAGGCGAAGAGCTTGGACGAATGAAACCCTTTTCCAAGAGCTCTTGCAGTTGCTTTGACAGCTCTTCCAATTCCGATGGAGCTAAGCGATATGGTGCGCGAGCTATGGGTGCTGCTCCTGGAGCGAGCTCGATTTGAAATTCGACCTGATGATGAGGCGGTAAGCCAGGTAAGTCTTCAGGGAACACCTGAGGGTAATCACGTACAATTGGAATATCCTCCAATTTCTTTTCCTTTGCTGATGCATCTGAAACAAGAGCCAGAATGGCTGTGTGACCCTTACGTAAGCATTTCTGAGCCTTCAAGAAAGAGATGATGCCAACCACTGCACCACTCTTGTCGCCTTGAACTTCTAGAGGTTCCTGACCAGAACGAGGAATGCGAATAATCTTCTCGCTGCATAAAATTTCTGCCTGGTGTTGGGATAACCAATCCATCCCAATCACGACGTCGAAACTACCCAAAACTATGGGAATGAGATCTATAGAGAAAGCTTGACCAGCTAGGATAAGATTACAACCCTGAACTACGTGCGTGGCTTCTAGACTTTTACCGGTAGCTAACTCTACTACATGTTTGGTGGGTAAAAGTGTTGGTGCACGTTTTAGCAGTTGACACGTTTTCACAGACATATAGCTTGTATCCGCACCCGAATCAAACAAAACAGTAACGTAAATATTGTCGAGGAGAAACTTACCCATAACCACATTGGGATCGTTCACTGCGTCGCCTCGACCTAGCACAAAAGCACGTCCCCTAGCTTCGTTGCCATTATTGTTGTTGTTTCCACCGTTGTTGTTCCCGTTGCCCTGGTTATTGTTGTTGCGATTCTGGTTTTGGTTCAACTGAGGGCAGTCGCGTTTGAAATGACCTTCAGCCCCACACTGGAAACATCCCCGGTTTCCACGCTGTGGCTGCTGCTGGTTTTGTGGAGCTGGTTGTTGAGGCTGCTGATTCTGATTCGCAGGCCGTGGACTCCTACAGTCTTTGGCCTCGTGACCCATCTTAAGACACCTTTGACAACGACCCTTGTTACACGGGCCATTGTGATGTCTGTGGCAATTGTAGCACTTAGGTTGACTTCCCTGATATCTCCTCTGTCTGTGACCACCAGAGGATTGCTGACTGGGACTCTGATAGTGGTCAATCTTCTGCTGCTGAGCTTGTGGCTGAACAGAAGCTGAACCTTTACTAGAATCTCCTTCCCACTTTCTTTTGCTTTCACTAGTAGTAGCAGGAGTAGCTGAAGGAGTGACTGTAGCAGTAGCGTTGACACGCTTAGGCAGTTTATTCTGATCCACTGCCTGGTCGGTGATGCGATGAGCGAGACGTTGAATTTCCTGGATGTTGTCAAGATTAGCCGAGGTAACATGGCTCTGGATCTCTGGCGCCAATCCCTTGAGATACATCTCAATGCGCTTGTATGGAGGGTCCACCATAGTTGGGCACAATACGGCCAGCTCATTCGACCGTTTAGTATACGCTTCGATCTCCGATCCAACCATTTTCAAATTATACAGCTCGTCTTCCAGCTTGTGAATATCTTCACGCGTACAATACTCCCTCTTGATAAGTTCCTTAAAATCGTTCCAGGGTGTGGCGTTAGCAGCTGCCAACCCCAGAATTTGCACCTGCGCGTTCCACCAGGTTAACGCGATTCCTTCCAAGGTGCCGGTGGCAAACTTGACCTTGCGAGCCTCAGGGCACTCGCACATTTCGAATACTGATTCTAGCTTTTCAAACCAATGGAGGAGTCCCACTGCCCCCTCGGTGCCGCTGAAGGTACTTGGACGACAGTCCATGAAGTTCTTGAAAGTGCAGACAGGCTGCTGCGCGTGTTGACCTATTGTGTACGAATAGGACGAGATTAAATACGAGAGTTAATGTAGGATCTAAAGATCCTAGTGTGTGCCTATACTGCAGGATATACTACCTGCTTGAGCTGCTGCAACTGCCGCAACAACTTGAGCTTGAACGAGAGCCTCTAGCTGGGCTTGTGTCATGTTGATTCGTCCAGACATGATCTTCATTGTAACAAGTAGCATAGGTAAGAATGGTTCGCGAATAGGGCGATGACAGAAAAGTGTAAGCACGTAGGGTTTCTCATGCTATGGTATCATGTGTATCTAAGCGTAATCCGAGCAAAGTTCTAAGCAGTTCTAGCAAACAGGCAATAAACATAAACCTTATTACCTAGGATGTCGAGTCTTGCACGTGGAGCGAAGCGTCGTTGTGGATCGTTGTGAGCACTGTTCTGGTTATAGTCTGGTTTTAATAAAAAACGTTTTCCCATATTAAAACCAAGTTCTCTATAACCAATGGCTCTGATACCAATCTGTCACACCCCCAAAATCCACCCGCGGAGTACCACCGCTTGGGAGCGTGACTGACCAGGATCAAGCCATCAATCATATCAAACATAGCATTTAATATAAAAGTAATTAATGTAAATCATCATGACATGATTGATGTCTCAAAACCAAACATCGTTTAAATAGCGGAAGCATAGTATGTAATCTCAAAATAGTTATAAGTTCAGATATCGTTCATGATCCAAATCCCACAACAACCTGCTCCTCCCTGTGCAAGCTCCATAATGTACCTAAGGTCCTGCAAGGCATGCAGCAAATAATCAACAAACTAGTTGAGCGAGTTCACAGAAAGTAAGTTCATAACATAGTGCATAAGTATAACTAGTGGGGGCTTCCCATACTAGTGTGTACTAAAGGTGGGGGCTTCCCAAACCTTGTGTTTATATTACCGATGGGGGCTTCCCACGTTTATCCTTACTAATGAGGGCTTCTCATTAGTGGTACTTACTAGACTAACTTCCGACCATGTGTTCTTCTTTACCGAGAACAGGAATACGTACTGGGTCACGTAGGCTTTACGTGACGTGCCCTTCCCCGAGGACAGTGGTACGCGTGGGGGCTACGTAGGCTTTACGCAGCGTGTCCTTCCGACCCGGAAGACAGTAGAAGGTATTGGGTTACGTAGGCTTTACGTAACGTGTCCTCCCGACCCGGGAGACAAATGGCAATTACTGGGTTACGTAGGCTTTACGTAACGTGTCCTGACTATCCTGAGGACGATGGTCTATAGTCTAGTGAATGCGTAAGTACGAGTAACTCTTTCAATATCAACATATCCAACCCAATTCCCAACCCGGGAATCCCATGCCTTGGCTGTGTGAACTCACCTTGGTTTGCTCGGCAGATACACAAAGAGTACAGGTAGCAAGTAAATGGTCAACCACGTCCTATCATGGTTATTATACAAGTCAGGTTTTGACTTCACGAAATGCACGCATAAAACATACAAGTTAACATGTTTCGAGTACTTAGAGAACATGGTAATCACTTAGCAGTCAAGAGCATAACTTGTGCGTTCTAAACTCGGCCCAACATACCCGGCCCAATTATATACCACATATTAACCTTGTGCGATCCAATGTCTAAGCCCGAAATACAAACAGCCCAAATAACATATCGGCCCAACCAGATAAGCAGTCCAATAATATAACAGTCATAAGTTCGATCATTTGGCCCAAACGATTGGGCCCGTGACAGTGAAGGCCCAAAACGGTGTACGTGTAAAGGTGGTCTCGAGTCGCAACGGGGATCTCGAGTCGCAACCGGGTTACGAGTCGCAACAGGTGGTTTCGGTTCGTCATGGTCCGGTTACGAGTCGCAACGGGACTCGCAACCATGGTTTCGGCTTGTGTTGCTGGGTGTGAGGTTCCGAGTCGCAACGGGACTCGCAAACTCGGTCTCGACTCGCAATCTGTGTCGCAACAAGCTGTGTAACGGTTTCTTTATCAACAATTCAATCAGCTCCGAAAAATCAGCTAGCAATTAGGCAGTTTCACAATTCAGATCAAACACAATCAATTTCCAAATCAAACAATAGTTAATCAGCGATCATGAGCATTCATATCCACTAAGAACAGTGAATTCATCTTCAAGCAAACATACAACCGGATCATAGTCAAACATATAGCAATCGGTTATATATTATTTGTTTGGTTTTAATCATGCAGACCTATCATTCATCCTAACCGATTAACACATACATGGATCGATTAGAAATCAGAATTAACATCAACTTACAATCCGATTATAATTCAGCACATCAACACACATTACCGAAAGCAATACATAGATCCTGTTTTGTTTACTAGCATGAACCTTAATCGGTTGTGTAATAACATTCCTAGTAAACATACACACATCAAACGATATACTAACCGAGATGAAGACAAGAATCGAGCCGAGAGTTTCAAAGATGGAGGTGTGATCGCCGGTTCCGAGAGCGAGAGTGCTTGTGCTTGTGCGTGCTTCTTGGTTGCCGAAAGGTTGTAAAACTAAACCCTAATTGTATAAGCGAACATATATATGTGTGGGAGAGATGTGGGCCGAACCCCACATGGGTTTTCTCATGGTCTCGAGTCCACTAAATGGACCGAGTGGGTTTGTGTTCGGTGCGGTTCGATAATTATAACACTAAATCACATAATTCACGTAGTACGCATCATTCAATCAATCACTTAATCGCAATAGTTCATATAGTTACACGTATATAATAGACGGTAAGTACGAGTTGTCACATTATCCCCAACTAATTGGAAATTTCGTCCCGAAATTTGGTATGCACTCACTGAGGAAGCTAGGTAAACTGTATTGTTCACTGGTTTTCCTGGGGTGTCACATCCTCCCCCCGTTGATCTGGAATTTCGTCCCGAAATTCCGAAGTAGTAGCTTCAGCCTCAGTAGTGGTAGCATTGGTTTCGAATAACTGGGGGTACATTTCTGTCATCCTGTCTTCGCGTTCCCAGGTGTACTCTGGGCCACGTTTGGAGTTCCAACGAACTCGAACAAGAGGGATTCTCTTGCTTTTGAGGACCTTCACATCCCGGTCCGTGATTTCAACTGGTTCCTCGACGAACTGCAACCGCTCGTCGATAGTGAGTTCCTTAAAAGGAATGATGAGGTTTTCATCTGATAGGCACTTCTTTAAGTTCGACACATGAAAAACATTGTGAACTGCCCCGAGTTCAGCTGGTAGGTTCAACTTGTATGCTACTTTGCCAATCTTTTCTATGATTTCGAATGGTCCGACGTACCGCGGATTCAGTTTGCCCCGTTTGCCAAAACGAACCACACCCTTCCAGGGTGAGACTTTTAATAAAACCCGGTCCCCGACCTGAAATTCCAAAGGCTTTCTACGCTTGTCCGCGTAGGCTTTCTGACGGTCGCGTGCTGCCGCCATGCGTTGTCGTATTTGTGCAATCTTTTCTGTGGCGTCCACTACAATCTCTGGACCCGTGATCTGACTATCCCCCACCTCTGCCCAACAGAGAGGTGACCGGCATTTACGCCCGTACAATGCCTCGAATGGAGCGGCTTGTATGCTGGTGTGATAACTATTGTTGTACGAAAACTCCACCAAAGGGAGGTGCTTTTCCCAGCTGTTGCCGAAATCAATGACGCATGCTCTAAGCATGTCTTCAAGAGTTTGGATCGTTCGCTCAGACTGACCATCGGTCTGAGGATGGTATGCTGTGCTCATGTCTAGTCTTGAGCCGAAAGATTTGTGCATCGCTTGCCATAGCTCTGACGTGAATCGTGCATCGCGATCCGAAATGATGGACGTGGGCACCCCGTGCCTCGAAACAACTTCTTTAAGGTAGACGTCTGCGAGAGCGGAGAACTTATCCGTTTCCTTTATAGGTGGGAAGTGTGCAGACTTAGTGAGTCGATCCACGATCACCCATATAGTATCATTTCCACGCTGGGATCTAGGTAGGCCTGTAACCAAATCCATGGAAATTTCTTCCCATTTCCATTGCGGTATCTTAGGCTGCTGAAGTAGGCCAGCTGGTTTCTGATATTCCACCTTGACTCTCGCACAGGTCAAGCATTTTCCAACGTACGTAGCGATGTGGGCCTTCATACTAGGCCACCAATAAGTAGTGCTGATGTCATGGTACATTTTATCCGACCCTGGATGTACCGAGTAGCGAGACTTGTGAGCTTCATCCATCACAAGTTCGCGTAGACCGCCATAAAGTGGAACCCAAATACGCCCCGTTACATAGTAGGCGCCGTCTGCCTTCTGTTCCATTCGCTGTCGTGAGCCGCGTAAGGCTTCAGCCTTGACGTTTTCTGGTTTCAGTGCTTCTACCTGAGCATTTCGTATCTGTGTAGGAAGGCTAGACTGAATCGTAAGCTGTAGCGCTCGCACGCGCCGTGGTAAAGTGTCTTTCCGACTGAGGGCATCAGCCACAACATTGGCTTTGCCTGGATGGTACTTGATAGCGCATTCATAATCGTTAAGTAACTCGACCCATCGTCGTTGACGCATATTCAAATCCTTCTGCTTAAGGATATGCTCGAGACTCCTGTGATCGGTGTAAATCGTGCACCTGGTACCGTACAGGTAGTGTCGCCATATCTTAAGCGCGAAAACGACAGCTCCCAGCTCTAAATCGTGCGTCGTGTAGTTGCGTTCATGAACCTTGAGTTGACGAGAGGCGTAAGCAATAACCTTGTCGCGCTGCATTAACACACATCCAAGTCCCCGGTTGGATGCATCACAATAAACCACGAAGTCATCTGTGCCCTCTGGCAATGAGAGGATAGGTGCACTGCAAAGTCTATCCTTTAGGTGCTGAAAAGCAGTCTCCTGGGGCTCTCCCCAGCGATAGGTAACACCCTTCTGTGTCAGTAACGTAAGCGGCTGAGCAATCTTCGAAAAGTCTCTAATAAACCGTCTGTAGTAACCCGCCAAACCCAAGAATTGGCGTATTTCCGTTGGCGTACGCGGTGCAGGCCAGTTTCTGATCGAATCTACCTTGGATGGATCGACATGGATCCCATCCCTGTTCACTACATGGCCTAAAAAATGGACTTCACGAAGCCAGAAGTCGCATTTCGAAAACTTAGCGTACAGCTGTTCCTTCCGAAGGAGTTCCAAAATTAGGCGTAGATGCTGCTCGTGTTCTTCCTGACTCTTGGAGTAAATCAGAATGTCGTCGATGAATACTATGACGAACTTGTCAAGATAGGGTTTGCACACCCTGTTCATAAGATCCATAAATATGGCAGGCGCGTTCGTTAACCCGAACGGCATGACAAGAAATTCGTAGTGGCCATAACGAGTTCTGAATGCAGTCTTGGAGACGTCCTCATCCCGGACTCTCAGCTGGTGGTACCCCGACCTCAAATCTATCTTCGAATAGTAGCACGACCCTTGCAACTGGTCGAATAAGTCGTCGATGCGCGGAAGAGGATAACGGTTCTTCACCGTCACCTTGTTGAGTTCACGGTAGTCGATGCACATCCTGAATGTACCGTCTTTCTTTTTCATGAAAAGTACTGGAGCTCCCCAAGGCGAAGAGCTTGGACGAATGAAACCCTTTTCCAAGAGCTCTTGCAGTTGCTTTGACAGCTCTTCCAATTCCGATGGAGCTAAGCGATATGGTGCGCGAGCTATGGGTGCTGCTCCTGGAGCGAGCTCGATTTGAAATTCGACCTGATGATGAGGCGGTAAGCCAGGTAAGTCTTCAGGGAACACCTGAGGGTAATCACGTACAATTGGAATATCCTCCAATTTCTTTTCCTTTGCTGATGCATCTGAAACAAGAGCCAGAATGGCTGTGTGACCCTTACGTAAGCATTTCTGAGCCTTCAAGAAAGAGATGATGCCAACCACTGCACCACTCTTGTCGCCTTGAACTTCTAGAGGTTCCTGACCAGAACGAGGAATGCGAATAATCTTCTCGCTGCATAAAATTTCTGCCTGGTGTTGGGATAACCAATCCATCCCAATCACGACGTCGAAACTACCCAAAACTATGGGAATGAGATCTATAGAGAAAGCTTGACCAGCTAGGATAAGATTACAACCCTGAACTACGTGCGTGGCTTCTAGACTTTTACCGGTAGCTAACTCTACTACATGTTTGGTGGGTAAAAGTGTTGGTGCACGTTTTAGCAGTTGACACGTTTTCACAGACATATAGCTTGTATCCGCACCCGAATCAAACAAAACAGTAACGTAAATATTGTCGAGGAGAAACTTACCCATAACCACATTGGGATCGTTCACTGCGTCGCCTCGACCTAGCACAAAAGCACGTCCCCTAGCTTCGTTGCCATTATTGTTGTTGTTTCCACCGTTGTTGTTCCCGTTGCCCTGGTTATTGTTGTTGCGATTCTGGTTTTGGTTCAACTGAGGGCAGTCGCGTTTGAAATGACCTTCAGCCCCACACTGGAAACATCCCCGGTTTCCACGCTGTGGCTGCTGCTGGTTTTGTGGAGCTGGTTGTTGAGGCTGCTGATTCTGATTCGCAGGCCGTGGACTCCTACAGTCTTTGGCCTCGTGACCCATCTTAAGACACCTTTGACAACGACCCTTGTTACACGGGCCATTGTGATGTCTGTGGCAATTGTAGCACTTAGGTTGACTTCCCTGATATCTCCTCTGTCTGTGACCACCAGAGGATTGCTGACTGGGACTCTGATAGTGGTCAATCTTCTGCTGCTGAGCTTGTGGCTGAACAGAAGCTGAACCTTTACTAGAATCTCCTTCCCACTTTCTTTTGCTTTCACTAGTAGTAGCAGGAGTAGCTGAAGGAGTGACTGTAGCAGTAGCGTTGACACGCTTAGGCAGTTTATTCTGATCCACTGCCTGGTCGGTGATGCGATGAGCGAGACGTTGAATTTCCTGGATGTTGTCAAGATTAGCCGAGGTAACATGGCTCTGGATCTCTGGCGCCAATCCCTTGAGATACATCTCAATGCGCTTGTATGGAGGGTCCACCATAGTTGGGCACAATACGGCCAGCTCATTCGACCGTTTAGTATACGCTTCGATCTCCGATCCAACCATTTTCAAATTATACAGCTCGTCTTCCAGCTTGTGAATATCTTCACGCGTACAATACTCCCTCTTGATAAGTTCCTTAAAATCGTTCCAGGGTGTGGCGTTAGCAGCTGCCAACCCCAGAATTTGCACCTGCGCGTTCCACCAGGTTAACGCGATTCCTTCCAAGGTGCCGGTGGCAAACTTGACCTTGCGAGCCTCAGGGCACTCGCACATTTCGAATACTGATTCTAGCTTTTCAAACCAATGGAGGAGTCCCACTGCCCCCTCGGTGCCGCTGAAGGTACTTGGACGACAGTCCATGAAGTTCTTGAAAGTGCAGACAGGCTGCTGCGCGTGTTGACCTATTGTGTACGAATAGGACAAGATTAAATACGAGAGTTAATGTAGGATCTAAAGATCCTAGTGTGTGCCTATACTGCAGGATATACTACCTGCTTGAGCTGCTGCAACTGCCGCAACAACTTGAGCTTGAACGAGAGCCTCTAGCTGGGCTTGTGTCATGTTGATTCGTCCAGACATGATCTTCATTGTAACAAGTAGCATAGGTAAGAATGGTTCGCGAATAGGGCGATGACAGAAAAGTGTAAGCACGTAGGGTTTCTCATGCTATGGTATCATGTGTATCTAAGCGTAATCCGAGCAAAGTTCTAAGCAGTTCTAGCAAACAGGCAATAAACATAAACCTTATTACCTAGGATGTCGAGTCTTGCACGTGGAGCGAAGCGTCGTTGTGGATCGTTGTGAGCACTGTTCTGGTTATAGTCTGGTTTTAATAAAAAACGTTTTCCCATATTAAAACCAAGTTCTCTATAACCAATGGCTCTGATACCAATCTGTCACACCCCCAAAATCCACCCGCGGAGTACCACCGCTTGGGAGCGTGACTGACCAGGATCAAGCCATCAATCATATCAAACATAGCATTTAATATAAAAGTAATTAATGTAAATCATCATGACATGATTGATGTCTCAAAACCAAACATCGTTTAAATAGCGGAAGCATAGTATGTAATCTCAAAATAGTTATAAGTTCAGATATCGTTCATGATCCAAATCCCACAACAACCTGCTCCTCCCTGTGCAAGCTCCATAATGTACCTAAGGTCCTGCAAGGCATGCAGCAAATAATCAACAAACTAGTTGAGCGAGTTCACAGAAAGTAAGTTCATAACATAGTGCATAAGTATAACTAGTGGGGGCTTCCCATACTAGTGTGTACTAAAGGTGGGGGCTTCCCAAACCTTGTGTTTATATTACCGATGGGGGCTTCCCACGTTTATCCTTACTAATGAGGGCTTCTCATTAGTGGTACTTACTAGACTAACTTCCGACCATGTGTTCTTCTTTACCGAGAACAGGAATACGTACTGGGTCACGTAGGCTTTACGTGACGTGCCCTTCCCCGAGGACAGTGGTACGCGTGGGGGCTACGTAGGCTTTACGCAGCGTGTCCTTCCGACCCGGAAGACAGTAGAAGGTATTGGGTTACGTAGGCTTTACGTAACGTGTCCTCCCGACCCGGGAGACAAATGGCAATTACTGGGTTACGTAGGCTTTACGTAACGTGTCCTGACTATCCTGAGGACGATGGTCTATAGTCTAGTGAATGCGTAAGTAAGAGTAACTCTTTCAATATCAACATATCCAACCCAATTCCCAACCCGGGAATCCCATGCCTTGGCTGTGTGAACTCACCTTGGTTTGCTCGGCAGATACACAAAGAGTACAGGTAGCAAGTAAATGGTCAACCACGTCCTATCATGGTTATTATACAAGTCAGGTTTTGACTTCACGAAATGCACGCATAAAACATACAAGTTAACATGTTTCGAGTACTTAGAGAACATGGTAATCACTAAGCAGTCAAGAGCATAACTTGTGCGTTCTAAACTCGGCCCAACATACCCGGCCCAATTATATACCACATATTAACCTTGTGCGATCCAATGTCTAAGTCCGAAATACAAACAGCCCAAATAACATATCGGCCCAACCAGATAAGCAGTCCAATAATATAACAGTCATAAGTTCGATCATTTGGCCCAAACGATTGGGCCCGTGACAGTGAAGGCCCAAAACGGTGTACGTGCAAAGGTGGTCTCGAGTCGCAACGGGGATCTCGAGTCGCAACCGGGTTACGAGTCGCAACAGCTGGTTACGAGTCGCAACAGGTGGTTTCGGTTCGTCATGGTCCGGTTACGAGTCGCAACGGGACTCGCAACCATGGTTTCGGCTTGTGTTGCTGGGTGTGAGGTTCCGAGTCGCAACGGGACTCGCAAACTCGGTCTCGACTCGCAATCTGTGTCGCAACAAGCTGTGTAACGGTTTCTTTATCAACAATTCAATCAGCTCCGAAAAATCAGCTAGCAATTAGGCAGTTTCATAATTCAGATCAAACACAATCAATTTCCAAATCAAACAATAGTTAATCAGCGATCATGAGCATTCATATCCACTAAGAACAGTGAATTCATCTTCAAGCAAACATACAACCGGATCATAGTCAAACATATAGCAATCGGTTATATATTATTTGTTTGGTTTTAATCATGCAGACCTATCATTCATCCTAACCGATTAACACATACATGGATCGATTAGAAATCAGAATTAACATCAACTTACAATCCGATTATAATTCAGCACATCAACACACATTACCGAAAGCAATACATAGATCCTGTTTTGTTTACTAGCATGAACCTTAATCGGTTGTGTAATAACATTCCTAGTAAACATACACACATCAAACGATATACTAACCGAGATGAAGACAAGAATCGAGCCGAGAGTTTCAAAGATGGAGGTGTGATCGCCGGTTCCGAGAGCGAGAATGTTTGTGCGTGCTTCTTGGTTGCCGAAAGGTTGTAAAACTAAACCCTAATCGTATAAGCGAACATATATATATGTGTGGGAGAGATGTGGGCCGAACCCCACATGGGTTTTCTCATGGTCTCGAGTCCACTAAATGGACCGAGTGGGTTTGTGTTCGGTGCGGTTCGATAATTATAACACTAAATCACATAATTCACGTAATACGCATCATTCAATCAATCACTTAATCGCAATAGTTCATATAGTTACATGTATATAATAGACGGTAAGTACGAGTTGTCACAATTTTCAAATGCTTCGCCATTCTTTTAGCATAATACTCAGTACCATCATCACTGTCTTCTTCAATTCGAGAAACAAAAGCTTTGTGATTCGAAGCCTTGTTTGGATCATAATTATCCCAATTGAAATTTTCCCAGCTAAAACCTTCTGGCAACTTTTCATCATCTTGATCTATCAAACATGCTTTATCATCAACTGAAACATATTTGTCCCAACTAAAACCTATTGACGCATTTTGATCATCTTGATTCACCAAACATGCTCTCTTTGAAGATTCTTCTGTTATTTTTCTACCATGAGCCACTTGTGGTTCTTGTAGATGTTGAGAAACTTGATGATAAATGGACTTTCAGTAGTAATCATTGTTGTTGAACGGATTTTGAGCTCCACTTGCTTCGCGATTAGTGCACTCCCTCTTGAAGTGTCCTTTTTCCCTGCAACGAAAACAAGTGACTTTAGATTTATCAAAACCTAAATTAGAAACAAATGCATCACGGAAATCATCTCTTCCTGTGATTTGTTTGAATTTCCCAGCTCGTCTCAACACGCTCGCCAAACACCATTTTATGTCCACTAATTCCATTTCCTCAGCATCGATCTGATCGTAATCCTCTTTTGTCAACATTGGATTCCCGATCCGACCTGCAACCAAACTTCCATATAACTCCAATACAGTACCTAACAAAGACATGTGGCTTTTTGCAACTTCTTCAGAATAATCTTGATCATTCTCAAGATTTAGCACAATATTGCACTGTAACTTTCTGCCATTCTTTGTTGTAGACAAGTTTGGATCAAATGATGCAAATGATGAGAAACTTGTGTTGCTATTTGATCCTTTGGATGAAGTCCCAGATGAATTCTTTGCATTGAAAGCTGACTCAACTTTTGGTGACATGTTGGTAGATTTGTCATTTAACCCTGCTTTGTAATAAAGCCCAATGTCTTGTTCACCATCAAAATCTTTCATTCTTGAAATCTTTCTCTGTTCCATCTCCTGAGCCTCAATCTTTTCAATAAACTTGCTCAGTGTCAGATTGTTGAATCCTTTCTTGTTCCTTAGCATCATGAGATATGTGCCCCAAGTCTCGTGTGGCTACGCATCAGCTAGCTTTTCAATCAGCTCCTCATTATCTTTGTTGATGCTCACTCTCTTCATGTTTACCAACAAATTGCAATATCTTTCAATTATCTGTTTTGTGCTTTCAGTTTTCAAACCTCGAAATAGATCAAAATCTTTCTTCAAAAGTGATTTTTTGTTCTTTATCATCTCTTGACTACCAACAAACTATGATCTTAAAGCCTTCCAAATCGAATAAGCACTTCCATTATGTTGCAATAAGACTAAGATGTCTTCTTTCACAGCTTGTTGTAGTAGACTTAGCATCATTTTCTCATTTTTGTATTTCTTTTTATCATTAATACTCATATCTTTGATTGCAATCTCCTCTGCATCGTTATTTGTCGGTCTAACGTATTTCGTCTCTACGCACTCCCAAGCATCCAAATAATTTGCTTGAACCCAGTTTTCAAAACGTCCTTCCCAACCCGATACTCCTCAATGTTCATGAGCTTAGGCGGTTTTTGCATAGTCCCCGTTTCATTTTCCAACATAGTCTACTGAGTAACAGTAATCGGGGTAGCAAAGGCGTTATAAAATTCCTCTTCCATGTTTCAGATTTTCAAAGTTCACAAAAAATAGTCCCGTTCACACGAAATTATCTTTCACACGGAATTACAAAGTCCAAACGGAATTATCACTTTCAAACGAAATTACCCTAATTTCGTTTGAAGTTGCACTTTTTCAAACGGAATTATGATCCCGTGCGGAATTATCAAGCGGAAACAAGACTTTCAAGCGGAATTACTAATTCCGCGTGAACCACTCAAACGAAATTACCACTTTCGAACGGAAATAGCTAATATCGCATGAAATTTCAAACGGAATTAACCTTTTAAACGAGATTATTCGCTGATTTCGTGCGGAATCACGCTGACGTCATCATCTTGATGCGAAATTTGTCAAATTGAGTGAATTTGTTGGTGCACTACATCTGTCGACTTCGTCTTGTATCGAGTCTTACATTATATTGTATAGATTAGGGCGCGTTTTACGAGAAAACTAGAAAGTATATGTGTTTAGGAAGTTAGTTTCGCTCATATGGTCATAGGCTATAGGTTTCGCTTATTCGTACACATGTAGTTTCGCTTATATGGACATGTCCATATAAGCGAAACCTCTAGGCCTATATATAGCAGTCCATTCGAGCGAAACCATATCGAATGTCTTGTATTCCATGCCGAAGTGCTGCCGGTGTGAAGAACTGCATGTAATTGAGTGTTAATCAATACAATCAGCAGTTTTAGTGAAGATTCAGCAGTTTCTACCTCTGTTTCTTGTTATTCCGCACCTGAAACATAGTTGAACGCCTCTGAACGACTCAATTGGGTCAGAACACGATCTTACAAGTGGTATCAGAGCTCAGGATGAGGAGTTCTGCAGAGATTAGCTGGATTTCATCATCATTTCTTACTTCTACACCTTCTTTATTCAATTCAAAAAATTTTACCGGTTAAAATTGGATCAAAATTTCACAGGTCATTGATAATTAGATATTAACAAACCCTGGAAAGTTTGACACAAAAATACGGACTAAAAATGGATGAAATTACCTTCGGACTTGGTTCCGCTTATTCAGACATCTGATAGTTTCGCTTATTTGATCATCCAGTTTCGCTCTTGTGTCACATAATTGAAAGGTTTCGCTTCAAATTGCATTGTAGTTTCGCTTTTGTGAACACAAGTTTCGCTCCAAAGAACAACATAGGTTTCGCTCCTAGTGCACATTTGAGGTTCCGCTTCTAAGAACATCAGTAGTTCCGCTCTTCTGTACATCAAAGTTTCGCTTATACAGACAAACCCTAGTTTCGCTTTTGTAGACTCCTGGGTTTTCGCTCTTGCATACAATCACCTGGTTTCGCTTATTTGTCATAGATTTTGAAATACGTGTTGAAAAGTCATGGATACCGAGTTTTATAACGCGTTGCAACACCGTCTGGTCCAGCTGCTATTGCTCAAGCTATGAACTTAGAAAATGAAACTGGAACCACCCAAAAGCCCCCGAAATTGATGAGTATTGAAGAATATTACGGGTGGAAAGACAGATTCGAGAACTGGGTTCAGGCAAACCATCTTAGGTCGTGGGAATGTATCTTGAAGAAATACGTGTTGCCTCGAACAGAATTGCAGACTACCAAAAATATATCAGAATTCACGGAGCAGGAACGGGTTATGTACAAAGCTGAGAAAATGATGATAAGTCTGCTTCAGCAAGCGATCAAAGAAGACATCTTCATTTTGCTACAGCATGACAAAACTGCAAAGTCAATCTGGGATGCACTTAAAGTCAAATTTGAGGGAAGCGAGAACATGATAAAGAGCAAGAATGCGCTGCTTAAGAAAGAGTTTGATCTGTTCAGCAGTCTACCGGGTGAAGATACAAAGAAGCTGATTGAGAGATACTACCACCTTGTGCGATCAATGTCGATGTTAAGTATTGAAAAAGATCGTGAAGAGTGGGTAGACAAGCTAGCTGATGCATTACCACAGAAAGAGTGGGGAACGTATTTGATGATACTGAAGAATACAGGTGTTTATGATGGGTTAACGATTTCTCAGTTCATCGAAAAGATCAAGAGTCAGGATCTGGAACAGCAGAAGATCGCCAGGATGAACATTCCGAGTGGTCAACAGGATGTGAAGATGTACTACAAGGGTAGCATTCCAGTTCCAGAATCTGAGAGAAGTCCGAAAATCCAAACTGCATTCAGTGCTGGAGATTCATCAGAAAAAGCTGATCAGGGTTCAAGCAAAATCAGCAGTGGATTCTCATCATTTCCGAGTGTCAATCCTAAAGAGTCAAACACAAGCTTTCAGTCTCAAGGCACAAAGACAGGAAATGGTTATGTGATTCAGTGTAACATAGCTCTAAATCTTCCAGAAGGTCAAAGTTTTTCTGAGGAAACTGCGAAAGACCACATGGCTCTACTTGGTTCTGTATTGTTATCTTATGAGGGTCTTGTAGCTGGTCGGATCGGAAATCCTATGCTAACAAAGGAGGATTACGATCAAATAGACGTCGAAGAGATGGAACTGATGGATATTAAATGGTGTCTTGTTAGTGTTCTTAGACGTGCTGAAAAGTTCAAAACAATTACTGGGAGAAATGACTTTCTTGATGCTCATGTATCTACTTTAGGTTTTGATAAATCTAAAGTTACTTGCTTTCGATGCAGGGAGAAAGGCCATTTCAAGCGAGAGTGAAAGGGTAGAGAAGCTAATGGTGCTCAGAATCCGTTCGGAAAAGACGACTATTACAGGAAAGCCATTTATCAGCAGGTTGGTCAATCACAAGATTCACAGACGGCTCATGGTAGGAAGATTGAGGATTCCAAAAGAGCATGTTTGGTGGATTTCAATTGGAGCAACTATATATCTCCTGATAGCAAAGTCTGTTTAGTTGATAAACATGATGAACAACTACTTGAAGGCTTCAGCTGGGATATGTTTGTTGATGAAAAGAGAGAGTTCAAAGCTTTTATTGCCAAGATTGTCAGAGAACCAGACATGTTTACCACATGGATGAAATCTATTGGTGTGACTGTAGAAAGTGTGGAGGAACAGTCTGTTGCATATGATGAAAGCTCAGAAAGTGCTGATGAAAGTTTACAAAGTTCAAATGAGAGTGTTCAGAACGATGTTAGTTTAGAAAAGGAAGTTGTATTTGATCAAACACCATCAGATTCTGGTGTATCAGATGCTGATTCTGAAAAATCTGTCCAGTTTGATCAATCACCAATTGATAGCAGTAGTGATGATGAGGAAGAGAAACATATCAATATTGCTAAAACTCATCTTTCTCCTGAAAGTTTTCATTTCTATTTTGCAGATCGCATGGAGAAACTGAAGGAGAAACGAGCTGCTAAAGAACAACAACAAATGAAATCTGAAGATTCTGTTCAAAACGAGAGTGTTGAAAGTGTTGCTGAGAAGAATGTTGAGAGTGAACAAGTGAAAGAAGAAGAAAAGATGTCTGAAGCTGAGAAGGTGATAGAGACAGAAAAAGTGATTGAAGTAGTAAAAACAATCGAAGTTGAAAAGATTGTTGAAGTTGTCAAACCTTGCACAAAGTGTCTGGAAGCATGCAAGGAATGTGCAGCAAAGAATGACATAATTGTTGAGTATGAGAAGAAGAAGGAGCAGTTATTGTTCAACCTCAACTATGTGAAAGAATCTTATGATGTCCTGAACAAAACAGTAACTAGTCTCTAAAAGACAAATTCAGAAAGAGAACAAGCACTGACGATGATGAATGCAGTCATGATGACAAAGCAGAAATCTATCAACTTCTACATCGAAGAAAGTGCTAAATGGAAGCAAGAGTTGGAGACAGAAAAGATCGAGAATGAGAGGATTAGACGTTTGTTACAAAGTTATTCTAGTTCTGATTATCTCATTGATCGTATTTACCCAACTGTTGCAGGTATGGAAGCTTTTCAAGACGAGAAGCCGAAGAAGAAAGATTGTGGTAAGAAACCAACTGTCAGCTATAACAAGTGTCCGCCTCCAATTTGGGAAGGGTATTCTCCTAGAAAACCAAACGAGGAGCAACTTGAAAAAGCAGTCAATATAAAGCTAAAAACCGACACAACTGATGAATTACCAGAAAACATTGATGTCACGTTTACCTCGTCTGACACTGATCATGAGTCTGAGTTAATCAAAAAGGTGGTCGATCAGCTGTTGGATACTGATGAGGACGAGTCAAAGTCTGAGTCTGGAGGGTCAAATTCATCAGTCAACAGTCAAAAATCGTCGGTCAAACGGTCTTACAATAAAGAATTTTTGTTATCGAAAGCAAATTTGGATGATGAAACATTTGAAGTAGCATACACTTTAAATGATTCGGACAAATTATGTTCTGACAAAGAATTTCCAATAAGAAGTGTCAGATTTGAATTTATCAAAAAGGTTTTCAAAATGACAGAAATTAATATTTCTGAAATAAAAGATTTAAATCTTAATGAAAAACCTAAAAATACACTTCAAGAGTTCAACAACGTTTAAACAAGAAAAAGGGTTACAATTCTGGTTCGGGTTCTCAAAAGAAACCAAACCAAAATCGTAGCTACAAAAAGAAAGGAATTGGTTTTATTCCACCAGAAAATCATAAAAATATGAAAAATTCTAATACAAAAACAGAATTTGTGTCAGGTGGAAGTTCAGAGGATGAACAGAAGAAACCGTTCTGGAGACAGTCAAATCAAGAGTTTCTTGCTGATAAGAAGAAAAATGGAACTGAAGTGTGTCATTCAAAGGAAACTCGTACCTGTTACAGATGCAATGAAGCTGGTCACATTGCATGGAACTGTTCAAAAAATTCCAAAACAAAACAGGGAGTTTCTAGGAAATTAAAAGAAAAGGTTGTTGATGTTGAACCACCAACCGAAAAACTTAAAGTTTTTAAAAATTCAATTTATGAGGTTGGTGAGTGTTCGAAAAAGAATTTTTATAAAAAGAAAGAGAATGACAAACAAATGTGGGTTGTTAAGAAAGTTGATGTGAATGTCGGCGATGAATCTGGTTCCACAAAGCCAGAGGAGCCACAAGGTGAGGTGAACATTTCAGTGAATGATGAAGAATTTCCATCACTGAAGTTTGAAGAAGTTAAAAAGAAAGTTGGTAAAATTGAAATCTCGAATCAGGTTTACAAAGAAAAAAATGAATTTGATGTCGAGAAAACATTCAACGGGAGTGTTAAAAAGATTTTTGGAAAAATGTTGAACGGGAGAGCAAAGGGGGTTAAAGATTTTTACGCTACTAAAAAGGCAACTTACAACCCTATTGCTCAAGAATTGAAAGCCATCAAGTCTGAGAAGACTTGGATGGAAGTCTGTTTCCCATAATAGTCTTAGGACTACGCCGGAGATCCCAAGTTTATATTGTGGATCAGGAAAAGGCATCATTCATGTTTTTGATGAGTTTGTATGAAAGATTGTTAAAATTGTTTGAATAATTACAGGATGAAATGATTACGCCAGAGCTTCCAGGTTGGTAAGTACGAAGCAGGAATCGGCATCCTGATTGATAAATGTAGACGTAACATTCCTACAGTGGGTGATTGTGTGGTTATACCTACAAGTGGTATTGTGTGTTCCTACAAGTGGTTATTTTTTACACGTGATACAGAAGTTGCTGAATTGCAAATGGTAAATCAGGGACATTAAGTTGTACTTGATTTACTAACATACAGGTAGTTGAAGAACAAAATGATGAACCATATCCCCGATCTTAACAAGTTTTAAACTTACAAGTGGTAAAAGCAAATTCATTTTCCGGAAAATCATTTTGATTAAAACAAACTTAAGTGTTTTGAGATCTAAATGAGAAAATGGTTTGTGAAAGGGGGAGTTCTGATTGTTTATGCACTAGTGAATGGCGAATTGATGTGATTCGATGTCAGTTGTCAAGTTTTTGTACAGTTTGTTTTACATTTCATGTTTTCAAGTGGGTCAAGAGTTTAGTTTGTTTTCAAAATTTTCTTTAATGTGTTAGAATTTTAGGGGGAGTAGAAAATTTCAGAAAATCCAAAAACATTAGAAAATTTGAAAAAGACAAAAACATGATAAAATTTTAAAATGAGTTTTGTTGTATAAAAGAGGAAATGATAGTACATCAGTGGACGGTCACAACATGCTAGAGAAATGTAATGGTAAAATGTGATAAACAATCTCACTGAGGATATGCCAGTAGGTTTTTACACATTTAGTAAATTGTGACGAGATATAAACATAAAAATTTCAAACTTGCTTGTTCTGTGGGTTAACAACTTCTTGGATATATAGGTAACCCCTGAAATCTTGTTTGAAAGGTCCCTTATTCTGAGATACTAGGTCTTTATGCTTAGTGATATCTGGGGTATTATCCTGGGACTTCTGCTGTATGGAAGTACTGACCTAGTCCCCGGATAATGTTTTCCACAAATGCTTGAAATATAGCATCGCCCTCAGCAAGCTGATGAAACAATAAAATCGATAGTCGCTGCTGTTGAAATAAAAAAGATCCTCTAAAGGGGACACACCGAAAAGTCGAAGCCGTCATCTCTCTGCGTATACGGAAGTATCGACCTGAGCTCTCACGGCCCTCGCATCTAACCCCTTTACACATATCATCTGTGGTATACTCACCTGTAAGACTGAATATTGGGATCTGGATACGGGAGTATATACAAGTGATGGGACACACGGATAAGTTCAAGTGCTTAAGACATTAATATTGTATCTCGGATTAGTTGAACTTTGTGTGAAAATTTAAATGGATAAATATACTGACAATCTAGGTGAATTGTTTAGAACTTAAAATGAAATCAAGCTTAATGGTGTTAGTGACAAGTCTCATAAACTGATATGATCCTCTTACACAAACTCACAAAATATTGTCTATAAATATTTCATTTCTGCATCTTGTTGTTTCTGCAATTGGTGTCAGTCTTAGTTTTTACAAGTGGTGTCTGTTACTTTCTTTCAGAAAAATCCAAAAAGATTTTGTGTCTGTTTTAGCATAAACTTTTGAAAAAGTCAAAAAGATTTTCGACAACTGATGTTGGAAAGCTGATTTTCAAAATTCCAAGTGCTAAACATGATGGCATTGTTGTGAGGGGGAGTGTGTCTTAATTGTCAAAATATGTTTTTAAATCAACAAGTGGTTCATCATGGGTTTGTGATTTGAGAGAGAGTAGTTATTGATGCAGTTAGTTAGTTTTGAGGGGAGTCAGTGTTGGTGCATTCAAATTGTTAAATTTAGGAAATTTATTTCTGGGTTTAGAATGTGCAGGAATAGCCAGGTTTCGATCTTGGATTTAAAGACAAAGAGTCAGGTTACGATACCTGAGGACTCTGTTTGAAGAAAGTCAAGTTTTTGACTCCTGATGAACCAGGCAGATCGATCCTGAAAATTAAAGACTCTGCAAATAGAGCTTGAGCCAGGTATCAATCCTGGAACATGAAGAAGCAGACAACGATCCTGTATCAAATGTTGCTGAAGAACAAAGAAATGCCAGCAAATCGAGAGGGGGAGTCTGAAGATAGAGAGAGAGAAAAGCCCAGAGACTGTTCAAGACTGAAGATGTGATGACACAGCATTGTCGTGACTCGATGGACGACTCCGTCAACATCTGAGGGGGAGTCTGTTGGTGCACTACATCTGTCGACTTCGTCTTCTATCGAGTCTTATATTGTATTGTATAGATTAGGGCGCGTTTTACGAGAAAACTGGAAAGTATATGTGTTTAGGAAGTTAGTTTCGCTCATATGGTCATAGGCTATAGGTTTCGCTTATTCGTACACATGTAGTTTCGCTTATATGGACATGTCCATATAAGCGAAACCTCCAGGCCTATATATAGCAGTCCATTCGAGCGAAACCATATCGAATGTCTTGTATTCCATGCCGAAGTGCTGCCGGTGTGAAGAACTGCATGTAATTGAGTGTTAATCAATACAATCAGCAGTTTTAGTGAAGATTCAGCTGTTTCTACCTCTGTTTCTTGTTATTCCGCACCTGAAACATAGTTGAACGCCTCTGAACGACTCAATTGGGTCAGAACACGATCCTACAGAATTTTAAGCCGTTTTTAGTTCTGAAACTTTCTAGGGTTTGTTAATACACAAAAGCGCACATGATGTGTGAAAATCAAAGCTTTTTTACCGTAAAAACAAATTCAATTTGAAAAAGAAGGTGTAGAAATCAGAATTTGCAGCTGAATTGGTATGAACTCTTCCTCCTGAGCTCTGATACCACGTGTAGGATCGTTTTCGGACCCGAACGAGTCGATCAGAAGAGTTTATGCTCAGTTTGAAAGGCGGAAACAGACAAACTGAGGTCAATTCAACAAGATATAGACTTTAAACTGTCGTATGATTGATATGAAGACAAACTACAGCGAGACGACACTTCGGCAGCACTTCGTTACACTGATCGGAAAGGATACAACTAATATCGCATGGAGGGTATATATAGGGCTTCTAATTCTGCGTGAGTGTGTTCCAAACGGAATTAGAATTCCATGCGGAATCTAATTCCGTGCGGAATTACAACAAACATCTATCATGCGGGTTCATGCGAAATTACCTATAATCTCGAAATACGTGCCCTGATTTAACATTCTAAGACAAGACTCGATACAAGACGAAGTCGACAGATACATGCACCAACATTGATTTTTGCATTCTGTGACAACTCATATTTAGAACCTATCGTGGTGTAACATATGTGAACTTGATTGACTAAGCGAATGATTATTGAATGTTATGTGATATGTGTTTTAATGATTGTGTACATGATACGTTATGTGTATGTATATAAGTTACATGAAACCCGAACCGCACAATACCCGTTCAACCGCACAAGCCACTTTGGGCCGTGATGCTTGTAACCGAACCCAATGGGCAGCCTAAGTAGGTTTCGGCCTACCCCTTATGTACGTACATGAACCCTTAGGGATGTGTAATTCTCATTACTTGCAATCACACAACACACGTAAAACCCTAGTTCCTCTCTCTCTCCCTCTTGAACCCGACGGCAACAACATTCGTCTCTTCGAAGCTTTTCTTGATTTGGATTATTCTTGTTTGAAGCTTGGTAACCGGTTAGTGCTTAATGAATTCTGTTGTTAGATAATATTGGTTGTGATGATATTATGTGATAGCTAGGGTTCTTGCTATGTATATTAATGAAGGGTTCTTGATGTAGTACTATTCATACGATTCGGGTTGCATGATGTTAATCGGACACTATGCTCCTGTTTGTGGATTGTTGCATATTGGGTATTGCGTCTTAATGTTTAATCAAACTGTTTGATTCAATAAAGATTAAGTTGGGTTGTTATGATTAGATGAATTGTTAGGGTTCATGTGAATTCAATGATAAATGTTTGGTTTGATCGAATAAGGTAAACTTGGAAACTGTTAGTGTTGATTGGAAACGGTTTAACTGATTGCATGAATTTAGGGATTTAGATAACCAATCGCACAAGTCTTGCATGAACCACACGAGACCTATAAGGGACTAACCGCACAAGTTGTTGACCTGATCGCACAAGTTCTGTCGCACAAGATTGTTATATGTTTATTGAATTGGGCCGTATATATATGTCCTGTTGAACCGTATTGTTATTGGGCTGGACCGCCCAAGACCCCACTCGCACAAGCAGATCAATCGCACAAACTGATCTGGTCGCACAAGACATGTCCAGTCGCACAAGGCATGTCCAGCCGCACAAATGGTAATATTGTTTAACTGCTGGGCCTCAAAGCCCAAAAGCCAATCGCACAACCCAGTTCACTCGCACAAGGGTTACCGGATCGTACATGTTATATAATGCTTGTTTAACCGACTGGGCCTCAAGCCCAATCCTAATTGCACAACCCGTATGAATCGCACAAGCCACTTATGTTATTTGTTTGGGCCGGATAGGTTAGACGGTTCACTTATACGTTGGGCCGGGGTTTAGTTGGGTTTAAACACTTAGATCACACAAGATGGTTGGGCTCGCACAAGCTCAATGGCCCAACCATCCGAGTCGCACAAGTTGAGACTGTTATGTTATGATACGTTTATGTGACTTGCCATGATCATACTTGATACAATACGTGTAGAACATACGTGCTATATACGAACCTAACTTGTATAATAACCATGATAGGACGTGGTTGACCACTTACTAGCTTACCTGTACTTTCCATGTATCTGCCGAGCAACCCAAGGTGAGTTCACACAGCCAAGGCATGGGGTTCCCAGGGTGAGAATGGGATTGGATGATTATTTCGTGCGTACCTAGTTAATGGAACCTAATGATATAGTCCTCAGGGTGAGGATGGTAAATGATAAGATACGGCTAGACTAGTATACCTACTTGAACTGATCTTCACACACACGCCAAGGGTTGGCTGCGATAATTATGACTGATCTTCGCACACATGCTTCGGGGAGGCTGCGAACTATAGAGACTAAATCTTCGCAAGTAATGCCAGGGTGGCCGCGATACAAATATACATAGTCTAGGATATTTGGGAGTATTAACCCAAATCTTCGCATACATGCCGAAAGGGCCCGCGATGGAAACCAATACTATACATGAACAATGAACGAACATATTACGACTCATACAATTACTATTACTGAACTTACTTTCTGTGAACTCGCTCAACTAGTTGTTGACTCTCTGCTGCATGCCTTGCAGGACCTTAGGTACATTATGGAGCTTGCACAGGGAGGAGCAGGTCGTTGTGGGATACGGATCGTGAACGATATTTGAACTTATAACTTATTTTGGGTTTTCATTATTATGCTTCCGCTACTTAAACAAAGTTTGGTTTTGAACATCAATCATGTCGTGATAAATTACTTTATCTACTTTTTATTATATGCTATGTTTGATATGATTGATGGCTTGATCCTGGTCATGTCACGCCTCCAAGCGGTGGTACTCCGCGTGTGGATTTTGGGGGTGTGACAGCGCCAAACCCAAGAATTGGCGTATTTCCGTTGGCATACGTGGTGCAGGCCAGTTCCTGATCGCGTCCACCTTGGATGGATCGACATGGATCCCATCCTTGTTCACTACGTGGCCTAAGAAGTGGACTTCACGAAGCCAGAAGTCGCATTTCGAGAACTTAGCGTACAGCTGTTCCTTCCGTAGGAGTTCCAAAATAAGGCGTAGGTGCTGCTCGTGTTCCTCCTGACTCTTGGAGTAGATCAGAATGTCGTCGATGAAAACAATGACGAACTTGTCAATATAGGGTTTGCACACCCTGTTCATAAGGTTCATAAATACAGCAGGCGCGTTCGTTAACCCGAATGGCATGACAAGAAACTCGTAGTGGCCGTAGCGAGTTCTAAATGCTGTCTTGGAGACGTCCTCCTCTCGGACTCTCAGCTGATGATAACCAGACCTCAAGTCTATCTTGGAGTAATATCACGACCCTTGCAACTGGTCGACTAAGTCGTCTATGCGTGGAAGAGGATAACGGTTCTTCATCGTTACCTTGTTCAGTTCCCGGTAGTCTATGCACCTCCTGAAGATACCATCCTTCTTTCTCACGAATAATACTGGAGCCCCCCCCCCCCCAAGGCGAAGAGCTTGAACGAATGTAGTCCTTTTCCAAGAGCTCTTGTAGCTGCTTTGACAGTTCTTCCAGTTCAGTTGGAGCTAAGCGGTACGGTGCGTGAGCTATAGGTGCTGTCCAGAACTATAGGAATGAGGTCGGTAGGGAACGCCTGACCAGCGAGGATAAGATTACAACCCTGAACTAAGTACAGCTTCTAGACCTTTACCATTAACTAACGCTACGACACGTTGGGTGTTCAAGGGAGTTGGTGTATGTTTTATCATTCGACTAACTTCAAGGACATATAATTGGTATTCACACCCGAATAAAACAATATAGTAACATAGAGGTCGACAAGAAGAAACTTACCCATTATTACGTTAAGATCGTTCCTTGCGTCACCCTGACCAATCATGTACACACTGCCCCGGCGTCATTGTCTCCATTGCTTCCCCCACGTTATCCCCGTTGTCGTCCCTGTTTCCATGGTCGTGGTTTTGAGTCTGGTCCTGGTTTAATTTAGGGCAATCGCGTTTAAAATGACCTTCAGCCCCATACTGGAAACATCCCCCGTTCCCACGCTGTGGCTGTTGCTGTGTGTTCTGTGGAGCTGGTAGTTGCAGTTGCTGGTTCTGTGAAGGTTGAGGCGGTCGTTGTTGTTCTTGAGTTACAGGACGTGAGTTTCGACAATCCTTAGCTTCATGACCAATCTTGAGACATCTCTGACATCGTTCCTTGCGACACCGTCCACTGTGGTGTCTGTTACAATTGTTGCACCATGGGTGAATTCCTCGATATCTTTTCTGCCCATGACTACTAGAAAACTGATGTCTGGGCCTTTGGTAGTCATCTATCTCTTGCTTCTGCGTCAGAGGCTGGACCAAAATTAATCCCGTGCTCAGGTTTTCATCCCACTTGCGTTTGTTATCTCTAGAAGCACATGCAGTATCAGTCTTAGCACGTTTCGGTAGTTTGTTCTGTTCTACAGCCTGGTCTGTGAGACGATGAGCCAGTCGAGTGACTTGCTGGATAGTGCCAAGGTTAGCTGTGGTCATATGACTCTGAATTTTGGGCACTAGACCCTTGAGATACAGTTCGATGCGTTTGGTGGGAGGGTCTACCATAGTAGGACAAAATGTGGCTAACTCGTTTGATCTCCTCGTATAAACTTCAATTTCAGACCCCACCATCTGTAGGTTGAGGAACTCTACCTCTAGTTTGTGGATGTCCTCTTGACTGCAAAACTCTTCCTTATTTAAATCCTTAAACTCGTTCCATGGAGTGGCATTAGCAGCTGCCAGTCCTAACATTTGAACCTGTGCTTCCCACCAGGTTAATGCAGCACCTTCGAGTGTTCTAGTAGCAAACTTTACTCTACGAGACTCAGGGCAATCATGCACCTCGAAGTCAGTTTCGAGCCTTTCAAACCAATGGAGGAGGCCTTCAACTCCCTCAGCTCCACTGAAGGTACTGGGTTGGCAATCCTTGAGATTTTTGAAGGTGCAAGCAGGTGTCTGAGTGTGTTGACCTATTGTGTACGAATAGGACCAAGTTTAATTACAAGGGCTAGTTTAGGAGTGCAGGATCTAAAGATCCTAGTGTGAGCTATAACTACAGGATATACCTCCTGCTTGTGCGGCTGCAAGTGCCGCAGCAACTTGAGCTTGAACGAGAGCCTCTAGCTGGGCTTGTGTCATGTTAATTAGTCCAGACATGATCTTCATTGTAAAGGTAGCGTAAGTAAGAATGGTTCGCGAGTAGGGCGATGATAGAAAAGCGTAAGCACGTAGGTATTCTCATGTAATAGTAGCATGTGTATCTAAGCGTAATACGAGCAAGGTTCTATATGTTTCTAGCAAGCAGGTAATAAACATAAACCTTATTACCTAGGATGTCGAGTCTTGCACGTGGAGCGAAGCGTCGTTGTGGATCGTTGAGAGCACTGTTCTGGTTATAGTCTGGTTTTAATAAAAACGTTTTCCCATATTAAAACCAAGTTCTCTATAACCAATGGCTCTGATACCAATCTGTCACACCCCCAAAATCCACACGCGGAGTACCACCGCTTGGAGGCGTGACATGACCAGGATCAAGCCATCAATCATATCAAACATAGCATATAATAAAAAGTAGATAAAGTAATTCATCACGACATGATTGATGTTCAAAACCAAACTTTGTTTAAGTAGCGGAAGCATAATAATGTAACCCAAAATAAGTTATAAGTTCAAATATCGTTCACGATCCGTATCCCACAACGACCTGCTCCTCCCTGTGCAAGCTCCATAATGTACCTAAGGTCCTGCAAGGCATGCAGCAGAGAGTCAACAACTAGTTGAGCGAGTTCACAGAAAGTAAGTTCAGTAATAGTAATTGTATGAGTCGTAATATGTTCGTTCATTGTTCATGTATAGTATTGGTTTCCATCGCGGGCCCTTTCGGCATGTATGCGAAGATTTGGGTTAATACTCCCAAATTTCCTAGACTATGTATATTTGTATCGCGGCCACCCTGGCATTACTTGCGAAGATTTAGTCTCTATAGTTCGCAGCCTCCCCGAAGCATGTGTGCGAAGATCAGTCATAATTATCGCAGCCAACCCTTGGCGTGTGTGCGAATATCAGTTCAAGTAGGTATACTAGTCTAGCCATATCTTATCATTTACCATCCTCACCCTAAGGACTATATCATTAGGTTCCATTAACTAGGTACGCACGAAATAATCATCCAATCCCATTCCCACCCTGGGAACCCCATGCCTTGGCTGTGTGAACTCACCTTGGGTTGCTCGGCAGATACACGGAAAGTACAGGTAAGCTAGTAAGTGGTCAACCACGTCCTATCATGGTTATTATACAAGTCAGGTTCGTATATAGCACGTATGTTCTACACGTATTGTATCAAGTATGATCATGGCAAGTCACATAAACGTATCATAACATAACAGTCTCAACTTGTGCGACTCGGATGGTTGGGCCATTGAGCTTGTGCGAGCCCAACCATCTTGTGTGATCTAAGTGTTTAAACCCAACTAAACCCCGACCCAACGTATAAGTGAACCGTCTAACCTATCCGGCCCAAACAAATAACATAAGTGGCTTGTGCGATTCATACGGGTTGTGCAATTAGGATTGGGCTTGAGGCCCAATCGGTTAAACAAGCATTATATAACATGTACGATCCGGTAACCCTTGTGCGAGTGAACTGGGTTGTGCGATTGGCTTTTGGGCTTTGAGGCCCAGCAGTTAAACAATATTACCATTTGTGCGGCTGGACATGCCTTGTGCGACTGGACATGTCTTGTGCGACCAGATCAGTTTGTGCGACTGATCTGCTTGTGCGAGTGGGGTCTTGGGCGGTCCAGCCCAATAACAATACGGTTCAACAGGACATATATATACGGCCCAATTCAATAAACATGTAACAATCTTGTGCGACAGAACTTGTGCGATCAGGTCAACAACTTGTGCGGTTAGTCCCTTATAGGTCTCGTGTGGTTCATGCAAGACTTGTGCGATTGGTTATCTAAATCCCTAAATTCATGCAATCAGTTAAACCGTTTCCAATCAACACTAACAGTTTCCAAGTTTACCTTATTCGATCAAACCAAACATTTATCATTGAATTCACATAAACCCTAACAATTCATCTAATCATAACAACCCAACTTAATCTTTATTGAATCAAACAGTTTGATTAAACATTAAGATGCAATACCCAATATGCAACAATCCACAAACAGGAGCATAGTGTCCGATTAACATCATGCAACCCGAATCGTATGAATAGTACTACATCAAGAACCCTTCATTAATATACATAGCAAGAACCCTAGCTATCACATAATATCATCACAACCAATATTATCTAACAACAGAATTCATTAAGCACTAACCGGTTACCAAGCTTCAAACAAGAATAATCCGAATCAAGAAAAGCTTCGAAGAGACGAATGTTGTTGCCGTCGGGTTCAAGAGGGAGAGAGAGAGGAACTAGGGTTTTACGTGTGTTGTGTGATTGCAAGTAATGAGAATTACACATCCCTAAGGGTTCATGTACGTACATAAGGGGTAGGCCGAAACCTACTTAGGCTGCCCATTGGGTTCGGTTACAAGCATCACAGCCCAAAGTGGCTTGTGCGGTTGAACGGGTATTGTGCGGTTCGGGTTTCATGTAACTTATATACATACACATAACGTATCATGTACATAATCATTAAAACACATATCACATAACATTCAATAATCATTCGCTTAGTCAATCAAGTTCACATATGTTACACCACGATAGGTTCTAAATACGAGTTGTCACAGAATGCAAAAATCAATGTTGGTGCATGCATCTGTCGACTTCGTCTTGTATCGAGTCTTGTCTTAGAATGTTAAATCAGGGCACGTATTTCGAGATTATAGGTAATTTCGCATGAACCCGCATGATAGATGTTTGTTGTAATTCCGCACGGAATTAGATTCCGCATGGAATTCTAATTCCGTTTGGAACACACTCACGCGGAATTAGAAGCCCTATATATACCCTCCATGCGATATTAGTTGTATCCTTTCCGATCAGTGTAACGAAGTGCTGCCGAAGTGTCGTCTCGCTGTAGTTTGTCTTCATATCAATCATACGACAGTTTAAAGTCTATATCTTGTTGAATTGACCTCAGTTTTTCTGTTTCCGCCTTTCAAACTGAGCATAAACTCTTCTGATCGACTCGTTCGGGTCCGAAAACGATCCTACACGTGGTATCAGAGCTCAGGAGGAAGAGTTCATACCAATTCAGCTGCAAATTCTGATTTCTACACCTTCCTTTTCAAATTGAATTTGTTTTTACGGTCAAAAAGCTTTGATTTTCACACATCATGTGCGCTTTTGTGTATTAACAAACCCTAGAAAGTTTCAGAACTAAAAACGGCTTAAAATTCTGTAGGATCGTGTTCTGACCCAATTGAGTCGTTCAGAGGCGTTCAACTATGTTTCAGGTGCGGAATAACAAGAAACAGAGGTAGAAACAGCTGAATCTTCACTAAAACTGCTGATTGTATTGATTAACACTCAATTACATGCAGTTCTTCACACCGGCAGCACTTCGGCATGGAATACAAGACATTCGATATGGTTTCGCTCGAATGGACTGCTATATATAGGCCTGGAGGTTTCGCTTATATGGACATGTCCATATAAGCGAAACTACATGTGTACGAATAAGCGAAACCTATAGCCTATGACCATATGAGCGAAACTAACTTCCTAAACACATATACTTTCCAGTTTTCTCGTAAAACGCGCCCTAATCAATACAATACAATATAAGACTCGATAGAAGACGAAGTCGACAGATGTAGTGCACCAACAGACTCCCCCTCAGATGTTGACGGAGTTGTCCATCGAGTCACGACAATGCTGTGTCATCACATCTTCAGTCTTGAACAGTCTCTGGGCTTTTCTCTCTCTCTATCTTCAGACTCCCCCTCTCGATTTGCTGGCATTTCTTTGTTCTTCAGCAACATTTGATACAGGATCGTTGTCTGCTTCTTCATGTTCCAGGATTGATACCTGGCTCAAGCTCTATTTGCAGAGTCTTTAATTTTCAGGATCGATCTGCCTGGTTCATCAGGAGTAAAAAACTTGACTTTCTTCAAACAGAGTCCTCAGGTATCGTAACCTGACTCTTTGTCTTTAAATCCAAGATCGAAACCTGGCTATTCCTGCACATTCTAAACCCAGAAATAAATTTCCTAAATTTAACAATTTGAATGCACCAACACTGACTCCCCTCAAAACTAACTAACTGCATCAATAACTACTCTCTCTCAAATCACAAACCCATGATGAACCACTTGTTGATTTAAAAACATATTTTGACAATTAAGACACACTCCCCCTCACAACAATGCCATCATGTTTAGCACTTGGAATTTTGAAAATCAGCTTTCCAACATCAGTTGTCGAAAATCTTTTTGACTTTTTCAAAAGTTTATGCTAAAACAGACACAAAATCTTTTTGGATTTTTCTGAAAGAAAGTAACAGACACCACTTGTAAAAACTAAGACTGACACCAATTGCAGAAACAACAAGATGCAGAAATGAAATATTTATAGACAATATTTTGTGAGTTTGTGTAAGAGGATCATATCAGTTTATGAGACTTGTCACTAACACCATTAAGCTTGATTTCATTTTAAGTTCTAAACAATTCACCTAGATTGTCAGTATATTTATCCATTTAAATTTTCACACAAAGTTCAACTGATCCGAGATACAATATTAATGTCTTAAGCACTTGAACTTATCCGTGTGTCCCATCACTTGTATATACTCCCGTATCCAGATCCCAATATTCAGTCTTACAGGTGAGTATACCACAGATGATATCTGTAAAGGGGTTAGATGCGAGGGCCGTGAGAGCTCAGGTCGATACTTCCGTATACGCAGAGAGATGACGGCTTCGACTTTTCGGTGTGTCCCCTTTAGAGGATCTTTTTTATTTCAACAGCAGCGACTATCGATTTTATTGTTTCATCAGCTTGCCGAGGGCGATGCTATGTTTCAAGCATTTGTGGAAAACATTATCCGGGGACTAGGTCAGTACTTCCATACAGCAGAAGTCCCAGGATAATACCCCAGATATCACTAAGCATAAAGACCTAGTATCTCAGAATAAGGGACCTTTCAAACAAGATTTCAGGGGTTACCTATATATCCAAGAAGTTGTTAACCCACAGAACAAGCAAGTTTGAAATTTTTATGTTTATATCTCGTCACAATTTACTAAATGTGTAAAAACCTACTGGCATATCCTCAGTGAGATTGTTTATCACATTTTACCATTACATTTCTCTAGCATGTTGTGACCGTCCACTGATGTACTATCATTTCCTCTTTTATACAACAAAACTCATTTTAAAATTTTATCATGTTTTTGTCTTTTTCAAATTTTCTAATGTTTTTGGATTTTCTGAAATTTTCTACTCCCCCTAAAATTCTAACACATTAAAGAAAATTTTGAAAACAAACTAAACTCTTGACCCACTTGAAAACATGAAATGTAAAACAAACTGTACAAAAACTTGACAACTGACATCGAATCACATCAATTCGCCATTCACTAGTGCATAAACAATCAGAACTCCCCCTTTCACAAACCATTTTCTCATTTAGATCTCAAAACACTTAAGTTTGTTTTAATCAAAATGATTTTTCGGAAAATGAATTTGCTTTTACCACTTGTAAGTTTAAAACTTGTTAAGATCGGGGATATGGTTCATCATTTTGTTCTTCAACTACCTGTATGTTAGTAAATCAAGTACAACTTAATGTCCCTGATTTACCATTTGCAATTCAGCAACTTCTGTATCACGTGTAAAAAATAACCACTTGTAGGAACACACAATACCACTTGTAGGTATAACCACACAATCACCCACTGTAGGAATGTTACGTCTACATTTATCAATCAGGATGCCGATTCCTGCTTCGTACTTACCAACCTGGAAGCTCTGGCGTAATCATTTCATCCTGTAATTATTCAAACAATTTTAACAATCTTTCATACAAACTCATCAAAAACATGAATGATGCCTTTTCCTGATCCACAATATAAACTTGGGATCTCCGGCGTAGTCCTAAGACTATTATGGGAAACAGACTTCCATCCAAGTCTTCTCAGACTTGATGGCTTTCAATTCTTGAGCAATAGGGTTGTAAGTTGCCTTTTTAGTAGCGTAAAAATCTTTAACCCCCTTTGCTCTCCCGTTCAACATTTTTCCAAAAATCTTTTTAACACTCCCGTTGAATGTTTTCTCGACATCAAATTCATTTTTTTCTTTGTAAACCTGATTCGAGATTTCAATTTTACCAACTTTCTTTTTAACTTCTTCAAACTTCAGTGATGGAAATTCTTCATCATTCACTGAAATGTTCACCTCACCTTGTGGCTCCTCTGGCTTTGTGGAACCAGATTCATCGCCGACATTCACATCAACTTTCTTAACAACCCACATTTGTTTGTCATTCTCTTTCTTTTTATAAAAATTCTTTTTCGAACACTCACCAACCTCATAAATTGAATTTTTAAAAACTTTAAGTTTTTCGGTTGGTGGTTCAACATCAACAACCTTTTCTTTTAATTTCCTAGAAACTCCCTGTTTTGTTTTGGAATTTTTTGAACAGTTCCATGCAATGTGACCAGCTTCATTGCATCTGTAACAGGTACGAGTTTCCTTTGAATGACACACTTCAGTTCCATTTTTCTTCTTATCAGCAAGAAACTCTTGATTTGACTGTCTCCAGAACGGTTTCTTCTGTTCATCCTCTGAACTTCCACCTGACACAAATTCTGTTTTTGTATTAGAATTTTTCATATTTTTATGATTTTCTGGTGGAATAAAACCAATTCCTTTCTTTTTGTAGCTACGATTTTGGTTTGGTTTCTTTTGAGAACCCGAACCAGAATTGTAACCCTTTTTCTTGTTTAAACGTTGTTGAACTCTTGAAGTGTATTTTTAGGTTTTTCATTAAGATTTAAATCTTTTATTTCAGAAATATTAATTTCTGTCATTTTGAAAACCTTTTTGATAAATTCAAATCTGACACTTCTTATTGGAAATTCTTTGTCAGAACATAATTTGTCCGAATCATTTAAAGTGTATGCTACTTCAAATGTTTCATCATCCAAATTTGCTTTCGATAACAAAAATTCTTTATTGTAAGACCGTTTGACCGACGATTTTTGACTGTTGACTGATGAATTTGACCCTCCAGACTCAGACTTTGACTCGTCCTCATCAGTATCCAACAGCTGATCGACCACCTTTTTGATTAACTCAGACTCATGATCAGTGTCAGACGAGGTAAACGTGACATCAATGTTTTCTGGTAATTCATCAGTTGTGTCGGTTTTTAGCTTTATATTGACTGCTTTTTCAAGTTGCTCCTCGTTTGGTTTTCTAGGAGAATACCCTTCCCAAATTGGAGGCGGACACTTGTTATAGCTGAAAGTTGGTTTCTTACCACAATCTTTCTTCTTCTTCGGCTTCTCGTCTTGAAAAGCTTCCATACCTGCAACAGTTGGGTAAATACGATCAATGAGATAATCAGAACTAGAATAACTTTGTAACAAACGTCTAATTCTCTCATTCTCGATCTTTTCTGTCTCCAACTCTTGCTTCCATTTAGCACTTTCTTCGATGTAGAAGTTGATAGCTTTCTGCTTTGTCATCATGACTGCATTCATCATCGTCAGTGCTTGTTCTCTTTCTGAATTTGTCTTTTAGAGACTAGTTACTGTTTTGTTCAGGACATCATAAGATTCTTTCACATAGTTGAGGTTGAACAATAACTGCTCCTTCTTCTTCTCATACTCAGCAATTATGTCATTCTTTGCTGCACATTCCTTGCATGCTTCCAGACACTTTGTGCAAGGTTTGACAACTTCAACAATCTTTTCAACTTCGATTGTTTTTACTACTTCAATCACTTTTTCTGTCTCTATCACCTTCTCAGCTTCAGACATCTTTTCTTCTTCTTTCACTTGTTCACTCTCAACATTCTTCTCAGCAACACTTTCAACACTCTCGTTTTGAACAGAATCTTCAGATTTCATTTGTTGTTGTTCTTTAGCAGCTCGTTTCTCCTTCAGTTTCTCCATGCGATCTGCAAAATAGAAATGAAAACTTTCAGGAGAAAGATGAGTTTTAGCAATATTGATATGTTTCTCTTCCTCATCATCACTACTGCTATCAATTGGTGATTGATCAAACTGTACAGATTTTTCAGAATCAGCATCTGATACACCAGAATCTGATGGTCTTTAAATCAAAAACTTGACTTTCTTCAAACAGGCTTGTGCGGTTGAACGGGTATTGTGCGGTTCGGGTTTCATGTAACTTATATACATACACATAACGTATCATGTACACAATCATTAAAACACATATCACATAACATTCAATAATCATTCGCTTAGTCAATCAAGTTCACATATGTTACACCACGATAGGTTCTAAATACGAGTTGTCACATTATCCCCAACTAAAAAGAAATTTCGTCCCGAAATTTGGTACGCACTCACTGAGGAAGCTAGGTAAGTTGTATTGTTCACTGGTTTTCCTAGGGTGTCACACATTCTCTCTTAAAATGTCCTTTCTCCCTGCATCGAAAACAAGTAACTTTAGATTTATCAAAACCCAAATTAGAGACATTTGCATCCAGAAAATCATTTCTTCCTGTAATCGTCTTAAACTTTTCAGCTCGTCTTAACACACTCGCTAAGCACCACTTGATATCCATGAGCTCCACATCTTCAGCATCAATCTGATCGTAATCCTCTTTTGTCAACATAGGATTTCTGATCCTTCCTGCAACCAATCCCTCATAAGATTCCAGCACGGTAGCAAGTAACGCCATATGGTCTTTAGCAACTTCTTCAGAAAAACTTTGACCATTTGGAAGATTCAATGCAATGTTGCATTGTATCACAAACCCATTTCCATTCTTTGACCCTTGAGATTGATAGCTTGAAGCTAAAACATTTGGGCTAACATTTGGGTATGAAGAAAATCCACTGCTACTTGGACTTTGATTGACTGGTCCACATGAATTTTCAGCACTAAAAGTAGTTTGAATCTTCGAACTTAATTCAACATCTTGAACACTTCCCTTGTAATACATTTTAATGTCTTGTTGACCACTCGAATTGTTCATTCTAGCAATCTTTTGCTGCTCATGATCTTGTCCTTCAATCTTTTCAATAAACTGAGAGATTGTCAAACCATCATATTCTCCAGTGTTCTTTAAAATCATCAAAAATGTTCCCCACTCTTTCTGCGGTAATGCATCAGCCAGTTTGTCGACCCATTCTTCTCGTTCTTTGTTTATATCTAACAAAGACATTGAACAAACTAAGTGACAATATCTTTCAATCAGTTTCTTTGTACCCTCACTCGGTAAACTCGTAAACAGATCAAATTCTTTCTTTAATAAAGCTTTCTTATTCCTGATCATCTTTTCACTTCCTTCAAACTTAACACGAAGTGCATCCCAAATCTAACGTGAAGTATTGTCGTGTTGAAGTAATATGAAGATGTCTTCTTTCACAGCTTGTTGTAACAGACTAATCATCATTTTCTCTACTTTGTACATATCCCTTTCTTTGTTTGACAACTCAGAAATTGCCTTGATAACTCCCACCTCATTACGAGGTCTAACATACTCCGTCTCAATACACTCCCATGATCTCAAATGATTTGCTTGAACCCAATTTTCAAAACGATCTTTCCATCCATAATACTCCTCAATGCCCATAAGATTCGGGGGTTTTTGCATTGTTTCGGTTTCATTTTCCATATTCATGCTTTGAGCAATAGCAGCCGGAGTAGTCGGGGATGTAGCAAACGCATTATAGAATTCCTCTTCCATGATTCGGTAACAAGTTTATCACAAGCAGTAAGTTTCAAACGAAATTATCACTTCAAGCTAAATAACCTGCAAGTTTCAAACGAAATACCAAACCAAACGAAATCAGAAGTTTTCACACAAAATAATGTTTTCATGCGAAATCACCAAGCGAAATATGATTTCGTGCGAAATTAACTTGGATTCAAACGAGAACAGCTTCTTTGGTACGAAATAGTGATTTCGTACGAAATACCTCAAATGAAATACTGATTTCATGCGAAATTGTGACAACTCGAGTTTCCATGATTTCCATCTCCGGTATAATTTCGTGCGAATTGTTTTAGTTGTTTACTTGCGCGACTTGTTTGTTTCACAACGATACACCTTTCTAATATGTTAAGCCGTGTTTGATTGATATGATATATATTGTGTGCATTAAGTGTATTTAACATAATGTTGTAATGTGTATAAATAATAGTGTATCGTATTAATATTGTGTTCGTGCAATCTGTTTTCCGCACATCGTCTACATTGTATTAGAATTAAGGTATTGGGGTCGGTTACTTTGTAGTCATAGTGGGCCGATGTTTATGTGTTTAGCATTATTGTTTCGGGCCTTTTTGTGTGGTCACAAGCCCAAATCGAGTCACCGGCCATATCTATTAGTTACATAGGATAAATACATGATCCCACAACCCTTTGGCAAACCCTATTCCCCCTGTGATTGGCGACGGCAGGCCCCACTCCCTCCACCCCTCTCGAGAATTTCATCAGTTGCCTTTGTGTTCGGTTAGTAAGTTCTCGATTGTGTTATTATGTCTAGATAGTGCACCCATGTGAATGATGTTTACTTTGATTTATATTTACATGTGTAATTTGTCAGTAGCATGAGATCTCCCATGTGTGTTGTCAGGATATGTTAGTCAAAGATTCAATTGTTAATTGTTTGTATATGTGTCGATTTGTAAATATAAAGGACACCACATGGATTGGGCGGCTGGAATTCATAAGAAAATATGGAAAGTAACATGGGATGTTAGTGAAATCGAGATAGTGGGTCAATCGGTGGGCAATGTTGGGAATGGCGAACTGTCGATTTGTATGATGATGTTTGTTAAGTGAATTGATCATTCTTATGATTGCTATTTTGGTCCAATCACAATATGTAAATAATTAGCGTTGTCGGCTACAGTTAAATTAATTTATTATATAGTGATATGGGGTGACATCATGATCAATTAATCGGTGACCATGTAAATAACATCAGTCCTAAGAATTGGTACTAAATTTTGTCAAAGGAGATGTAAACCTCCTAATGGTGGGGTGGGCGGCTAATTGAAGACAATTGGTTAAGGGCTTGGCCCAGTAATATTAAAGAACCGAACTAGGAGGGTGGCGGCTATTTTTTTTACATAAGACCAGTGTTGTAAAAGTCGGATTCCAAGGTCGAGTACTCGGCGACTACTCGGTACTCGGAACCATACCTTGGAGAGTTACTACAAGTCGGCCTTATAAGTCGGAGGCGGTCAGACTCGGCCTACTCGGCGACTACTCGGAATACTCGGTCAAATACTTGGTGGGAATCTTGGAATACTCAACGACTACTCGGATTACTCGGCCGACTACTCGGCCTACTCGGCAACTACTCGGGATTATGCTAATTTTGACATGAGCTATGCTAATTTTGACATGAATAATGATAGTTTTGACATGAATTACGCTTATTTTGACACATATAAAATATCCAATAATTAATTTCTTTATATTTAACATGTCCGAGTACTCTCCGGGTACTCCCCGAGTACTCCGAGTACTCCCAACTCCCCACTCGGCCGACTAGAGAGCGCCTAGCGACTTCTGCAACACTGCATAAGACCATTCCACTTTGTTGACTAATATTATTCTTGGGCGGCCACATATTTTTATTGGTCGTAGTGGGCGGCCCAATGGTTGATTTAGGAATTTATTTTTGTTAATGTTGTGAATTGACGAAACAAAAACTTGTACCGACGAATCACCGGTTGGCGAAACTGGATTTTTGTTTCGCCAAGGGGTGGTTGACGAAATAGAGTGGGTGTTTCGCCAAGGGTAGTTGGCGAAACAGTATGTGCTTTGCCAAAAAGTGTGTTTCGCCAAATGTATAACCTGCCCAGTAACTCAGTCTAATCCTGTTAAATATTAACTAAGATATCTAACTGCTGTTATGTTAAGTGATGTGCATGACTTTTATGATATTGGATACATGCTAGTACTTCTGTGATTATACCTATACGCGAACAACTTGGATACAAACTGATTATGTATACGTGCGTGTTTAGGACGTGATTGATTAACTGTGAGCACTTATTTAGCACACCGAGCAAACCAAGGTGAGTTCACACCCTTACTAAGGCATGGGATTCCCAAGGGCTTGGGAATGGGATTGAAGGATTAAGATTGAATAGATTCGTACTGACACTAATACTAGACTACCATACCACTGTCCTCGGTTGTGCAGGACACATACTTATACTATTCACTGTCCTCGGTTGTGCAGGACACATACTTACAATCTACGTAGACTCATATTTACTACTATCCTCGGTTGTGAAGGATACGCACGTAAAACCTACGTGCATTTATACTTACTACTATCCTCGGTTGGGAAGGATACACACGTAAAACCTACGTGCATTTATACTTACTACTATCCTCGGTTGGGAAGGATACACACGTAAAACCTACGTGTACTTATACTCACTACTATCCTCGGTTGTGAAGGATACTTATGGTTACGAGTAGTCTAGTGGTTAAACAACATGGGAAACCCCCACCAATAGAACGTACTAACGGCCCAGTAGAGCCACCTGTTACATACAAACTTACTATTACGCATTTACTTTCTGTGAACTCGCTCAACTAGTTGTTGATCCTCTGTTACATGCCTTGCAGGTCGTTAGGTATATGGAGCTTGCACATGGAGGAGCGGGACGTTGTGGGATTTGATCGTGATTGTTTATTTGACACTCTATTACATTACATACTTATCTACATTGGGTTTTAATTATACGCTTCCGCTAAGACAGTGACAACGTACTTATGTTTTGGGACACCTTTCATATGGATTTGGTTTGGTTTATATTGCAATTACTTTTACTTTATACAATGTTCTATATGATTGGTGGCTTGATCCTGGTCAGTCACGCTCCCAAGCGGTGATACTCCGCAGGTGGATTTTGGGGGTGTGACAGATTGGTATCAGAGCCATTGGTTATAGAGAACTAGGTTTTAATATGGAAAAACGTTTTTATTAAAACCAGACTATAACCAGAACAGTGCTCTCAACGATCCACAACGACGCTTCGCTCCACGTGCAAGACTCGACATCCTAGGTAATAAGGTTTATGTTTATTGCCTGTTTGCTAGAACTGCTTAGAACTTTGCTCGCATTACGCTTAGATACACATGACTTTATTACATGAGAATACCAACGTGCTTACACTTTTCTGTCATCGCCCTACTCGCGAACCACTCTCACTTACGTTACTTTTGCAATGAAGATCATGTCCGGACGTGTGAACATGACTCAAGCCCAGCTAGAGGCTCTCGTACAAGCTCAAGTTGCTGCGGCACTTGCAGCTGCTCAAGCAGGTAGTATATCCTGTAGTCATAACTTACGCTAGGATCTTTAGATCCTACACTCCTAAACTAGCCCCTGTATTTAAACTTTGCCCCATTCGTACACAATAGGTCAACCAGCGCAGCAACCTGTCTGCACTTTCAAGAACTTCATGGACTGCCGTCCAAGTACCTTTAGTGGCACTGAAGGAGCAGTTGGACTCCTCCACTGGTTTGAAAAGCTCGAGTCTGTGTTCGAGATGTGTGAATGCCCTGAGGCTCGCAGGGTGAAATACGCCACTGGCACGCTAGAAGGAATAGCACTAACTTGGTGGAACGCCCAAGTTCAGATCTTAGGGTTGGCAGCTGCTAACGCCACACCCTGGAATGATTTCAAAGAACTGATCAAGAGGGAGTATTGTACTCGGGAAGACATCCATAAGCTGGAGGATGAGTTTTACCATCTGAAGATGACTGGATCAGAGATTGAAGCTTACACCAAAAGGTCAAACGAACTGGCCGTGCTGTGTCCAACTATGGTGGACCCTCCAATTAAGCGCATTGAGTTGTATCTCAAAGGGTTGGCGCCAGAGATCCAGAGCCACGTTACTTCGGCTAATCTTGATAACATCCAGGACATTCAACGCCTCGCCCACCGCATCACAGACCAGGCAGTGGATCAGAACAAACTGCCTAAACGTATCAGCGCTACTGCTACTGTTACTACTTCAGCTACTCCTACTGCTCCCAGTGACAGCAAGAGAAAATGGGATGGGGATTCCAGCAGGGGATCAGCTTCAGTTCAGTCTCAGGCTCAGCAGTGAAAGACTGACAGTCACCAGAGTCCCAGTCAACATTCTTCAGGTAGCCACAGGCAGGGCGGATATCGAGGGAACCTTCCAAAGTGCAACAATTGCGGTAGACACCACGGTGGCCAGTGTAACAAGGGTCGCTGTCAAAGATGCCTCAAGATGGGTCATGAGGCCAAGGATTGTAGAAGCCCTCGTCCTGCGAACCAGAACCAGCAGCAGCCACAAGCACAGCAGGATCAGCAACAGGGCAACAAAGTATGTTTTCAGTGTGGGGCAGAAGGTCACTTCAAGAGACACTGTCCTCAGCTAAACAGGAACAACAACAACAATAACAACAACAATGGCAACAAGGCAAGAGGTCGAGCTTTCGTGTTAGGACGAGGAGACGCAATGAACGATATTTGAGCTTATAACTTATTTTGGGTTTTCATTATTATGTTTCCGCTACTCAAACAAAGTTTAGTTTGAACATCAATCGTATTGGATTTTATGAATTATTTTAACCATACTGCTATACTTTATGTTTGATATGATGGATGGTTTAATATTATTGAACGTACCTGCCGTATTTATGGACCTTATGAATAGGGTGAGCAAACCCTACCTAGACAAGTTCGCCATGGTATTCATCGACGACATTCTGATCTACTCCAAGAGTCAGGAGGAGCACGAGCAGCACCTACGCCTTATTTTGGAACTCCTTCGGAAGGCACAGCTGTACGCTAAGTTTTCGAAAATGCGACTTCTGGCTTCGTGAAGTCCACTCCTTAGGCCACGTAGTGGACAAGGATGGGAATCCATGTCGATCCATCCAAGGTAGACTCGATCAGAAACTGGCATGCACCACGTATGCCAACGGAAATACGCCAATTCATGGGTTTGGCAGGTTACTACAGACGATTTATTAAAGACTTTTCGAAGATTGCTCAGCCGCTTACGTTACTGACACAGAAGGGTGTCACCTATCGCTGGGGAGAGCCCCAGGAGACTGCTTTTCAGCACTTAAAGGATAGACTTTGCAGTGCACTATCCTCTCTTCGCCAGAGGGCACAGACGACTCCGTGGTCTATTGTGATGCATCCAATCGGGGATTTGGATGTGTGTTAATGCAGCGCGACAAGGTTATTGCTTACGCTTCGCGCCAACTTAAGATTCACGAACGGAACTACACGACGCACGATTTAGAGCTGGGAGCTGTTGTTTTCGCGCTTAAGATATGGCGACACTACCTGTACGGTACCAGGTGCACGATTTACACCGATCACAGGAGTCTCGAGCATATCCTTAAGCAGAAGGATTTGAACATGCGTCAACGGCGATGGGTTGAATTACTGAACGACTACGAATGCGCTATCAAGTACCATCCAGGCAAGGCCAACGTTGTGGCTGATGCCCTCAGTCGGAAAGACACTCTACCACGGCGCGTGCGAGCGCTACAGCAAACGATTCAGTCTAGCCTTCCTGCACAGATACGAGATGCTCAGGTAGAAGCATTGAAACCAGAAAACGTCAAGGCAGAGGCCCTACGCGGCTCACGACAGCGATTAGAACAGAAGGCAGACGGCGCCTACTATGTAACGGGGCGTATTTGGGTCCCACTTTATGGCGGTCTACGCGAACTTGTAATGGATGAAGCTCACAAGTCTCGCTACTCGGTACATCCAGGGTCGGATAAGATGTACCACGACATCAGAACTACTTATTGGTGGCCTAGCATGAAAGCCCACATCGCTACGTACGTTGGAAAATGCTTGACCTGTGCGAGAGTCAAGGTTGAATATCAGAAACCAGCTGGCCTACTTCAGCAGCCTAAGATACCGCAATTGGAATGGGAAGAAATTTCCATGGATTTTGTTACAGGCCTACCCAGATCCCAGCGTGGGAATGATACTATATGGGTGATCGTGGATCGACTCACCAAGTCTGCACACCTCCTAGCTATAAAGGAAACGGATAAGTTCTCCACTCTCGCAGACGTCTATCTTAAAGAAGTTGTTTCGAGGCACGGGGTGCCCACATCCATCATTTCGGATCGCGATGCACGATTCACGTCAGAGCTATGGCAAGCGATGCATAAATCTTTCGGCTCACGGTTAGACATGAGCACAGCATATCATCCTCAGACGGATGGGCAGTCTGAGCGAACGATTCAAACACTTGAAGACATGCTTAGGGCATGCGTTATAGACTTCGGCAACGGCTGGGAAAAGCACCTCCCTTTGGTGGAGTTTTCGTATAATAACAGTTACCACACCAGCATTCAAGCCGCTCCATTCGAGGCATTGTACGGACGTAAATGCCGGTCACCTCTCTGTTGGGCAGAGGTGGGGGATAGTCAGATTACGGGTCCAGAGATTGTAGTGGACGCCACAGAAAAGATTGCACAGATACGACAGCGCATGGCGGCAGCACGCGACCGTCAGAAAGCCTACGCGGATAAGCGTAAGAGGCCATTGGAATTTCAGGTCGGGGACCGGGTTTTACTTAAAGTCTCACCCTGGAAGGGTGTGGTTCGGTTTGGTAAAAGAGGCAAACTCAATCCACGGTATGTTGGACCGTTCGAAATCACTGAAAGAATAGGCCCAGTAGCCTACAGACTGAACCTACCAGCTGAACTCGGTGCAGTTCACAATGTATTTCACGTGTCGAATCTGAAGAAATGCCTATCAGATGAGACCCTCATAGTTCCTTTTAAAGAACTCAATATCGACGAGCGGTTGCAGTTCGTCGAGGAACCAGTTGAAATCACGGACCGGGATGTTAAGGTCCTCAAACACAAGAGAATCCCTCTTGTTCGAGTTCGTTGGAACTCCCGACGTGGCCCAGAGTACACCTGGGAACGCGAAGACCAAATGAAAGAAAAGTACCCCCAGTTATTCAGAACCAATGCATCCACTACTGAGACTGAAGCTACTACTGCGGAATTTCGGGACGAAATTCCAAATCAACGGGGGGATGATGTGACACCCCAGGAAAACCAGTGAACACTACAACTTACCTAGCTTCCTCAGTGAGTGCGTACCAAATTTCGGGACGAAATTTCTTTTAAGTTGGGGATAATGTGACAACTCGAGTTTCCATGATTTCCATCTCCGGTATAATTTCGTGCGAATTGTTTTAGTTGTTTACTTGCGCGACTTGTTTGTTTCACAACGATACACCTTTCTAATATGTTAAGCCGTGTTTGATTGATATGATATATATTGTGTGCATTAAGTGTATTTAACATAATGTTATAATGTGTATAAATAATAGTGTATCGTATTAATATTGTGTTCGTGCAATCTGTTTTCCGCACATCGTCTACATTGTATTAGAATTAAGGTATTGGGGTCGGTTACTTTGTAGTCATAGTGGGCCGATGTTTATGTGTTTAGCATTATTGTTTCGGGCCTTTTGTGTGGTCACAAGCCCAAATCGAGTCACCGGCCATATCTATTAGTTACATAGGATAAATACATGATCCCACAACCCTTTGGCAAACCCTATTCCCCCTGTGATTGGCGACGGCAGGCCCCACTCCCTCCACCCCTCTCGAGAATTTCATCAGTTGCCTTTGTGTTCGGTTAGTAAGTTCTCGATTGTGTTATTATGTCTAGATAGTGCACCCATGTGAATGATGTTTACTTTGATTTATATTTGCATGTGTAATTTGTCAGTAGCATGAGATCTCCCATGTGTGTTGTCAGGATATGTTAGTCAAAGATTCAATTGTTAATTGTTTGTATATGTGTCGATTTGTAAATATAAGGGACACCACATGGATTGGGCGGCTGGAATTCATAAGAAAATATGGAAAGTAACATGGGATGTTAGTGAAATCGAGATAGTGGGTCAATCGGTGGGCAATGTTGGGAATGGCGAACTGTCGATTGGTATGATGATGTTTGTTAAGTGAATTGATCATTCTTATGATTGCTATTTTGGTCCAATCACAATATGTAAATAATTAGCGTTGTCGGCTACAGTTAAATTAATTTATTATATAGTGATATGGGGTGACATCATGATCAATTAATCGGTGACCATGTAAATAACATCAGTCCTAAGAATTGGTACTAAATTTTGTCAAAGGAGATGTAAACCTCCTAATGGTGGGGTGGGCGGCTAATTGAAGACAATTGGTTAAGGGCTTGGCCCAGTAATATTAAAGAACCGAACTAGGAGGGTGGCGGCTATTTTTTTTACATAAGACCATTCCACTTTGTTGACTAATATTATTCTTGGGCGGCCACATATTTTTATTGGTCGTAGTGGGCGGCCCAATGGTTGATTTAGGAATTTATTTTTGTTAATGTTGTGAATTGACGAAACAAAAACTTGTACCGACGAATCACCGGTTGGCGAAACTGGATTTTTGTTTCGCCAAGGGGTGGTTGACGAAATAGAGTGGGTGTTTCGCCAAGGGTAGTTGGCGAAACAGTATGTGCTTTGCCAAAAAGTGTGTTTCGCCAAATGTATAACCTGCCCAGTAACTCAGTCTAATCCTGTTAAATATTAACTAAGATATCTAACTGCTGTTATGTTAAGTGATGTGCATGACTTTTATGATATTGGATACATGCTAGTACTTCTGTGATTATACCTATACGCGAACAACTTGGATACAAACTGATTATGTATACGTGCGTGTTTAGGACGTGATTGATTAACTGTGAGCACTTATTTAGCACACCGAGCAAACCAAGGTGAGTTCACACCCTTACTAAGGCATGGGATTCCCAAGGGCTTGGGAATGGGATTGAAGGATTAAGATTGAATAGATTCGTACTGACACTAATACTAGACTACCATACCACTGTCCTCGGTTGTGCAGGACACATACTTATACTATTCACTGTCCTCGGTTGTGCAGGACACATACTTACAATCTACGTAGACTCATATTTACTACTATCCTCGGTTGTGAAGGATACGCACGTAAAACCTACGTGCATTTATACTTACTACTATCCTCGGTTGGGAAGGATACACACGTAAAACCTACGTGCATTTATACTTACTACTATCCTCGGTTGGGAAGGATACACACGTAAAACCTACGTGTACTTATACTCACTACTATCCTCGGTTGTGAAGGATACTTATGGTTACGAGTAGTCTAGTGGTTAAACAACATGGGAAACCCCCACCAATAGAACGTACTAACGGCCCAGTAGAGCCACCTGTTACATACGAACTTACTATTACGCATTTACTTTCTGTGAACTCGCTCAACTAGTTGTTGATCCTCTGTTACATGCCTTGCAGGTCGTTAGGTATATGGAGCTTGCACATGGAGGAGCGGGACGTTGTGGGATTTGATCGTGATTGTTTATTTGACACTCTATTACATTACATACTTATCTACATTGGGTTTTAATTATACGCTTCCGCTAAGACAGTGACAACGTACTTATGTTTTGGGACACCTTTCATATGGATTTGGTTTGGTTTATATTGCAATTACTTTTACTTTATACAATTATGATTGGTGGCTTAATCCTGGTCAGTCACGCTCCCAAGCGGTGATACTCCGCAGGTGGATTTTGGGGGTGTGACAGAAATTACCAGCAATTTCAAACGAAATCAATCACAAATGTAATTTCGTGTGAAATCAAGAGGCTATTTCGTGCGAAATACTGCTGATGTCATCATCTCGAACTGAATTTTGTCAAATTAATCAGGTTTTAAGCAGATTTTAGGTCCAATTTTCTCAAGGCTTTGTTAAAACACAGTTTCGCTTATAATGTGAGAAACTCAAGTCATTTTGACCGTGAAAATTAGTTCAATTTTCAAAAGAAGGTGTAGAAATCAGAAATTTCGGCTGAATCGGTATGAACTCTTCCTCCTGAGATCTGATACCACTTGTAGGATCGTTTTACCGACCGAAACGAGTCATTCAGAAGAGTTTTAGCTCGATAAGAAAGGCGGAAACAGTTGTATCAAGGTGATTCAGCAAGAATATCACTTTAAATGTCTTTCTGATTGATTTGACAAAGATTTACAGCGAGACGACACTTCGGCAGCACTTCGGCTCTCAAACCGGAAAAAGTTACAAATGAAATGAAATCAAGGCTATTTATAGAGTGGGGATTTCGAACGAAATAAGCTCAAACGAAATCAGATTTCACACGAAATATGATTTCGTGCGAAATTACTCCTAACCCATATTTCTCGTAAAACGTGCCCTAATCAATCTAATACAAAACAAGACTCGATACAAGACGAAGTCGGCGGACGGATGCACCAACAATTTTCTTTTAAAATCATCCCAAACAATTAACAATTTAATCAACACTTACCAAGTGCCAAAATCATGCAATTTACACAACAACATGAACTTGAACTTTTATAAAGACTTGTAGTAACTTACTAGTGTTCTTAGTAAGTCTTGTTACCCTTTAAAATGTAATTAGTTCTTTGGAAGCTTCATTTTTAAAGTAGTTAGGTGTTTACAACTTCAAATCATATTTTCTAAAAATATTTCTTTATGAAATTTTCTTGTTACACAAGTGTTTCTACACTTTTTTATCTACTAAAAATGAGAATAGTTTATGTAAGAACCAAGATCAAATAAACTTATATTTTTAACTTGGTTTCTTGAGAAAACTATGTTTAAATCACTTTTATACAAGACTTCTAACATGTTTCATACTTCATCATACCCAAAATCTTTCTTATTTTCAAGTTCATGTGAAACATAAAGTATGGTCATCTTGGTCTTTCACAAGATCATCACTTCAACTTGCTAGATCATGTGTTTAATCACAATCTAATAAGTTCCATATGATGTTTAACATCATAAACACAAGAATCAATCATCAAGTATCACACATATACTAAAATAACATATATTCTTATGTTAGTGAGCTTTATGTTAGAGATTATCTTCTTGATCATTAGTGTTCTTCATGATTAGCAACATACATTATCTTTTAACCAACATCATAAGAAGTAACAAGAGATTATAAGAGCCTTACTACTAGCTCAAGGCTAGGGATGAAACTCAAGAAGATGAAGATGATGAATGTGGTGGATAAAAGCAAGTGAAAGAGGTCCTTCAATCTCCAAACCCTCCAAGCTTCCTAACTTAGCTTCTAGCACCCTTGTATGAGTATGGAATGGATGAAAGTTGGATGAAGATGGTGGTGGTGTGTGGCCTTGTTCTTGGCCGAGAGTGAGAGCAAGAGAGGGAGAGAGAGTGGTGTATGTTAGTGTGTGAAATGTAATGAACTCTTAACCTCTCATATGATACTTATATCCATGTTCTTCAAGTACCTCATGTGTATTATGCTCTAAAAAGCAAAAATAAGATCCGTTAAAATAAGGAAATCAAATCTTGAAGTATGGTGGTGGTATGGGCCGTCCATAGGTGGGGGGTAGTAGAGTAGTTTTAATCCATTAGTTACCATTTAGTTGAAAACCAAGTGTTAGTTACATACTTTAGTTAGTAGATATTTTGTATGCGGTGTTATGATGCTCGGGGATCATAACTAGCTTGGAAACATTAAAACAATGCTTCTAGTGTAAATTTGGTGTTTCGGGTAATGTCCGGTTGTTCGGTTATGTTGGTGCATATGTCTGTCAACTTCGTCTTGTATCGAGTCTTGTAACTAGAATAATAGATCAAGTCACGTAGTACGAGAAAATAGAATTTTAGAGAAGGTTGTCCAGTTCGCACCAACTAGCTAGGCCAATTCGTATGAACTGACACTGGCCAGGTCGCATGAGTCCATTCCATGCGAACTGGGACTTCTATAAATAGTGAGCTTGGTCATTTCATTTGTAATGTTTGGATGCCGGTAGCGAAGCTCTGCCGAAGTATCTCCAGGTTGTAAAACGTCATCAAATAAAACAAGAGATAGTTAAAGTGATTCTAGTGTGTATCCAGCTGAAATAACTCCGATACGTCTGATTCCGCCTTTCTTATTAGACGAGATCTCTACTGAACGACTCGTTTAGTCGTGCAAACGATCCTACAAGTGGTATCAGAGCTCAGGAGGAAGATTTCTTACCATTTCAGCTTGATTTCATCGAAAATTATGATTTCTACTCCTTCTTTTACAAGTTTTCATCAAATTAACCAAGTTTTTACGGTTAAAATGGCTTGATTTTCACATATAACACGCGAAACACTGTTTTAACAAATCCTTGAAAGAATCAGACCTAAAATCGACCTAAATCTTGTTCAATTTTGTTAAAAATCGTCCGATTGTGTGACATCATCATCAATTCGTACGAATTGCTCTCCAGGTCATGTGGAATTTCAGCCAATTCGCACGAAGTGGCCCCAATTCACACCAAATTGCTTCAGTTCGCATGAAATTGGCATTTAATTCGCACGAAGTGGCCATTTAGATAACCAGTTCGTATGGTTTGGTTAACTTGACCTCAGTTCGCTTGGAAATTATAACCAGTTCGTACGGATTGCACCAAGATCACATCACTTCGCACGAAGTGGTCATTTAGAGAACTAGGTCACTTGAAAAGGAGTCCAGTTCATTTGGAATTGTGTTCAGATCGTTTGAAACTTTGATCAGTCCGTTTGAGAAGTCTATTTGTGAAATTTTTCAAAACTGAATCATGAAAAACGAATTCTACAACGCATTTGCTACCCCGATCACTGTAGCTCAGAATACGATGCTAGAAAATGAAATGGGCACCATGCAAAAACCGCCTAAGCTCATGAATATTGAGGAGTATAGTGGATGGGAGGAGCGTTTTGAAAATTGGGTTCAAGCAAATTACTTAGATGCATGGGAATGTATTGAATATCGATATATTAGACCGGTTAATGACAATGGAAAGAAGGTTGCTATTAAAGATCTAAGTGTTGATGAGAAAAAGAAATACAAAAGTGAAAAGATGATGGTTAGTATATTGCGGCAAGCTATTAAGGAAGAAATTTTAATTTTACTACAACACAATGGAAATGCATATTCAATATGGAAAGAACTAAAATCGAAGTTTGTTGGAAGTGAACACATGATCAAGAACAAAAAATCGCTTTTGAAGAAAGAATTTGATCTATTTCGTGGATTAAAAACTGAAAACACCAAGCGGTTATAAAAAGATATTGCAATTTGGTGATGAACATGAAGAGATTGAACATCAAGAAAGATAATGAAGAATGGATTGAAAAGTTGGCTGATGCGTTGCCACAAGATGTTTGGGGCACGTATCTTATGATGTTGAAAAATAAACCTGAATTTGACAATCTAACGTTGAGCAAGTTTATTGAACAACTAGAAGCTCAAGAGATGGAACAACGAAAAATAGCAAGAATGAAGGACTTTGATGGTGAACAAGACATTGGTCTGTATTATAAAGGAGGTACTACTGATAAAACCCACATTGCACCAAAAATTGAAACTGCTTCCAATGCAAAAAGTTCTTCTGGAGGGTCATCTCAAGAATCAAATAACAAAACTGGATTCTCTTCATACCCATCATTCGATCCAGATTTTTCAGCAACCAAGAATGGCAAAGTACTACAATGCAACATTGCGTTAAATCTTGAGAATGGTCAGAATTTCTCGGAAGAGGTTGCTAAAGGTCATATGTCTTTGTTGGTGACTGTGTTAGAATCTTATGAGAGTTTAGTTGCAGGAAGGATCGAAAATCCAATGTTGACAAAAGAGGATTACGATCAGATCGATGCTGAGGAGTTGGAATTAATGGATATTAAGTGGTGTTTGGCTAGTGTGTTGAGGAGAGCTGAGAAGTTTAAGAAGATTACTGGAAGAGATGATTTTCGTGATGCTAATGTTTCTACTTTAGGATTTGATAAATCTAAAGTTACTTGTTTTCGTTGCAGGGAAAAAAGGCATTTCAAGCGAGAATGTACAAATCGTGAAGTAAGAGAAGCTCAAAATCCTTTCGGAAACAATGATTATTATCGGAAAGCGATTTATCATCAAGTTGCTCAACAGCCGTATCAACAACAATCGCCACAAACTTCACATGCTAGGAAGGAGATTGAAGAATCAAAGAAAGCTTATCTAGTTAATCAAGATGATGAAAGATCGCCAAAAGGATTCAGCTGGGATAAATATCTTTCAGTTGATGGTAAAGCATGTCTGATAGTGTCACACCCCCAAAATCCTCATGCGGAGTACCACCGCTTGGAGGCGTGACATGACCAGGATCAAGCCATCAATCATATTGAACATAGCGTATAATAGTTAAAGTAATTCATAAAACCCATTTCAATACAATTGATGTACAAACCAAACTTTAAATCAAGTAGCGGAAGCATGTGAATAAACCCAGTATAGTTAATAGTTTGAAATGTCATAAATGTTTAGCAAACATTCACGAATCCTTGTCCACAACGACCTGCTCCTCCTTATGCAAGCTCCATAAGTACCTAAGGTCCTGCAAGGCATGCAGCAGAGAGTCAACAACTAGTTGAGCGAGTTCACAGTGTAAAGTTCAGTAATTGTAATAGTATGGGCAGTATTATGTTCGTTCGTTAAATCATGTATCGTGTTGTTTTCCATCGCTGGCCTCTCGGCATGTATGCGAAGATTTGGGGTAATACTCCCAAATATCCTAGACTATGTATATTTGTATCGCGGCCACCCTGGCATTACTTGCGAAGATTTAGTATCTATAGTTCGCAGCCTTCCCGAGGCATGTGTGCGAATGATTAGTCATAATATCGCAGCCAACCCCTGGCGTGTGTGCGAAGATCAGTCATAATATCGCAGCCAACCCTTGGCGTGTGTGCGAAGATCAGTTCAATTGGTATACTAGTCTAGTCGTATCTTATCTTTGCTCTTCCTCTCCCGTGGACCATATCATTAGGTTCGGTTAACTAAGTATGTACGAATAAATCATTCAATCCCATTCCCACCCTGGGAACCCCATGCCTTGGCTGTGTGAACTCACCTTGGTTTGCTCGGCAGATACACAGAAAGTTCAAGTAAGCTATATGGTGATCAACCACGTCCTAGCATGGTTACCATACAAGTCAGGTTCGCATTCAAGTATAGCACGTATGTTCTACACGTATTGTACACAAGTATAATCATGGCAATTCACGTATGAGCATTAGCAGGAACAGTTACATAAATAACGAAATCCGGCCCAATCAATTGGGCTCGTAACAGTGAAAGTCCGATAGTGTGCAAGTGTTCACGGTCTCGAGTCGAGACTAACGATCTCGAGTCGAGACTAGTCGGTCTCGAGGTGTACTGGTTTCGGGGTCTCGAGTCGCAACAAAGGTGGTCTCGAGTTGTCATGGTCTGGTCGAGACTACACGGTCTCGAGTCGCAACCGGACTCGCAAATGCTGGTCTCGAGTTGTGCTGTTTTGTGTCGGTAAGGTGGTCTCGAGTCGAGACTGTGGGTTCCCGACTCGCAACCCTGGTCGAGTCTAGCAGATTGTAACAACTTCCTGGTTTCCTTAATCATCAGCTTAATTTGTTCCGTAAAATTAGTCAACAGATTTAGCAGTTTCATAATCGGATCAAATACGATTTTCCAACAGTTTCGATCATATGCATACCGTCATCAAGAACAATAATCCATCAATCAAACAAATATGCAATCGGATTATCAAACCAGCCGATTCTAACTAGCATGCACCCTAGCTTATGTGTAAATTAAATATGTTAACATGTTTTCAATCCGATCGAGTTCTATAAACACTATCCGATTCACAGGAACATGATCATGAAATTCCGTATTGTTTATCACACATGCAACCGATTTCATATGTATTCATAATCATTATGCACATGAGTCGATTAGCAAGAACACAATCAATCATGTAACAATAGCCCTAGATTATCATGCAAGAAACATCATCAAACATGAAATCATATAACAACAAACACTTAAAACACTAACCGGCTTAGGGATGAAACCCGTGAGGTCTCGAGTCCAGGTGGTGTTGTCGCCGGCTTCAAGAGGAAATGAGAGAGAGAGAGAGAAGGAGTTCTAGGGTTTGGTATAACTTGTGTGTTTGAAACAAATGAGAGAAGGTTACTAACACCCTATGTGTTATGCGTGTACATGAAGTGGGCCGAACCCATCATTGGGTTGTCCTTGGTCTCGAGTCGGCCAAACATGCATGGGCCGGTTGGGTTTGTGTAGTCAAGTGGGCTATGTACGATCGGATCGTGCAACATATAAACAAACATTCACAATTTCACACAAGGCACGTATAACATGTTATTCAAATAGAGTTCACATAATCATGTAACGTTACACAAAAGTGGGTTCGAAATACGAGTTGTCACATTATCCCCAACTTAAAAGAAATTTCGTCCCGAAATTTGGTACGTACTCACTGAGGAAGCTAGGTAAGTTGTATCGTTCACTGGTTTTCCTGGGGTGTCACATCCTCCCCCCGTTGATCTGGAATTTCGTCCCGAAATTCCGCAGTAGTAGCTTCAGCCTCAGTAGTGGTTGCATTGGTTCCGAATAAACTGGGGATACTTTTCTGTCATCTGATCTTCTCGTTCCCAGGTGTACTCTGGGCCACGACGAGAATTCCATCGAACTCGAACAAGAGGGATTCTCTTGTGCTTGAGGACCTTAACATCCCGGTCCGTGATTTCTACTGGTTCCTCGACGAAAAGTAACTGCTCGTCGATAGTGAGTTCCTTCAGAGGAACTATGAGGGTCTCATCTGACAGGCACTTCTTCAGATTCAACACGTGAAAGACGTTGTGAACTGCACCGTGTTCAGCTGGTAGGTTTAGTCTGTAGGCTACTTTGCCTATTCTTTCTATGATTTCGAACGGTCCGACATACCGCGGTTTGAGCTTGCCCCGTTTGCCAAAACGAACCACACCCTTCTAGGGCGAGACTTTGAGTAAAACCCGGTCCCCGACCTGAAATTCCAATGGCTTCCTACGCTTATCCGCGTAGCTTTTCTGACGGTCGTGAGCTGCCGCCATGCGTTGTCGTATTTGTGCAATCTTTTCCGTGGTGTCCACTATAAGTTCTGGACCCGTGATCTGACTATCCCCCACCTCCGCCCAACAGAGAGGTGACCGGCATTTACGCCCGTACAATGCCTCAAATGAAGCGGCTTGGATGCTGGTGTGATAACTGTTATTATACGAGAACTCCACCAAAGGGAGATGCTTTTCCCAGCTGTTGCCGAAATCGATGACACATCCCCGAAGCATGTCTTCTAAGGTTTGAATCGTGCGCTCAGACTGCCCATCCGTCTAAGGGTGGTATGCTGTGCTCATGTCTAGCTGTGAGCCAAAAGCTTTGTGCATAGCTTGCCATAGTTCTGAAGTGAATCGTGCCTCGCGATCCGAAATGATAGAGGTGGGCACCCCGTGCCTTGAGACTACTTCCTTCAAATATATGTCTGCTAGTGTGGAAAACTTGTCTGTTTCTTTGATCGCCAAGAAGTGAGCAGACTTGGTGAGTCGATCCACGATCACCCAAATAGTATCGTTCCCACGCTGGGATCTAGGTAGGCTTGTAACAAAATCCATGGAAATTTCCTCCCATTTCCATTGTGGTAACTTGGGTTGCTGAAGTAAGCCTGCTGGTTTCTGATACTCTGCCTTGACTCTTGCACAGGTCAAGCATTTGCCGACATAAGTGGCAATGTGGGCCTTCATGCTAGGCCACCAATACGTCGTCCTGATGTCGTGGTACATCTTATCCGAACCTGGATGTATCGAGTAGCGAGACTTGTGTGCTTCATCCATCACAAGTTCTCGTAAACCGCCATATAGTGGGACCCAAATTCGCCCCGTTACGTAGTAGGCGCCGTCTTCCTTCTGTTCTAGTCGTTGCCTTGAGCCGCGTAGGGCTTCAGCCCTGACGTTTTCTGGTTTCAATGCTTCTATCTGAGCATCTCGTATCTGTGCTGGAAGATTAGACTGGATGGTGAGCTGCAATGCTCGCACGTGTCTAGGTAGAGTGTCTTTCCGACTGAGGGCGTCAGCCACAACATTGGCTTTGCCTGGATGGTACTTGATGGCGCATTCGTAATCGTTTAGTAGTTCAACTCATCGACGTTGGCGCATGTTCAATTCCTTCTGCTTGAAGATATGCTCGAGACTCCTGTGATCGGTGTAGATAGTGCACTTGGTACCATACAGGTAGTGTCGCCATATCTTAAGTGCGAAAACAACAGCTCCCAGCTCTAAATCGTGCGTCGTGTAGTTCCGTTCATGAACCTTGAGTTGGCGTGAAGCGTAAGCAATAACCTTGTCGTGCTGCATTAACCACATCCAAGACCCTGAATGGATGCATCACAGTAAACCACGAAGTCGTCTGTGCCCTCTGGCAATGAGAGGATTGGTGTACTGCAAAGTCTATCCTTTAAGTGCTGAAAAGCGGTTTCCTGCGTATTACCCCAATGGTAGGTGACATCCTTCTGTGTCAGTAGCGTAAGCGGCTGTGCGATCTTTGAAAAGTCCTTGATAAACCTCCTGTAGTAACCTGCCAAACCCAAGAATTGGCGTATTTTCGTTGGTGTACGCGGTGCAGGCCAGTTCCTGATCGAATCTACCTTGGATGGATCAACATGAATCCCATCCTTGTTCACCACATGGCCTAGGAAGTGGACTTCACGAAGCCAGAAGTCACATTTTGAGAACTTGGCGTACAGTTGTTCCTTTCGTAGAAGTTCTAAGATAAGTTGTAGGTGCTGCTCGTGCTCCTCCTGACTCTTGGAATAGATCAGAATGTCGTCAATGAATACAATCACAAACTTGTCTAAGTAGGGTTTGCACACCCTGTTCATAAGATCCATAAATACGGCAGGCGCGTTCGTTAACCCGAACGGCATGACAAGAAACTCGTAGTGGCCGTATCGAGTTCTAAATGCTGTCTTGGAGACGTCCTCCTCTCGGACTCTCTGCTGATGGTAACCCGACCTTAAGTATATCTTGGAGTAGTAGCACGACCCTTGCAATTGGTCGAGTAAGTCATCTATGCATGGAAGAGGATAACGGTTCTTCACCGTCACCTTGTTGAGTTCCCGGTAGTCTATGCACATCCTGAAGGTACCGTCCTTCTTTTTCACGAATAACACTGGAGCTCCCCAAGGCGAAGAGCTTGGACGAATAAAGCCCTTTTCCAAGAGCTCTTGTAGCTGTTTTGACAGTTCTTCTAGTTCAGTTGGAGCTAAACGATACAGTGCTCGAGCTATAGGTGCTGTCCAGAACTATAGGAATGAAGTCGATAGGGAACATCTAACCAGCGAGGATAAGATTACAACCCTGAACTATGTACGGCCTCTAGACCTTTACCATTAACTAACACTACGACACGTTGGGTGTTCAAGGGAGTTGGTGTACGTTTTAACATTCGACTAACTTTCAAAGACATATAATTGGTATTCACACCCGAATCAAACAATATAGTAACATAGAAGTCGACAAGAAGAAACTTACCCATTATTACGTTAAGATCGTTCCTTGCGTCACCCTAACCAATCACGTACACGCGGCCTCGGCGTCATTGTTTCCATGGTCGTGGTTCTGAGTCTGGTCCTGGTTTAATTGAGGGCAATCTCGTTTAAAATGACTTTCAGCCCCACACTGGAAACATCCCCGGTTTCCACGCTGTGGCTGCAGCTGTGTGTTCTGTGGAGCTGGTAGTTGCAGGTGCTGGTTCTGTGAAGATTGAGGCGGTCGTTGTTGTTCTTGAGTTACAGGACGTGAGTTTCGACAATCCTTAGCTTCATGACCAATCTTGAGACACCGCTGGCAACGACCCTTGTTGCACTGGCCACTGTGGTGTCTGTTACAATTGTTGCACCATGGGTGAATTCCTCGATATCTTTTCTGCCCATGACTACTAGAAAACTGATGTCTGGGGCTCTGGTAGTCATCTATCTCTTGCTGCTGCGTCAGAGGCTGGGCCAAAATTAATCCCTTGCTCAGGTTTTCATCCCACTTGCGTTTGTTATCACTAGAAGCACATGTAGTATCAGCTTTAACACGTTTCGGTAGTTTGTTTTATTCTACTGCCTGGTCTGTGAGACGATGAGCAAGCCGAGTGACTTGCTGGATAGTGCCGAGATTAGCTGCGGCCACATGACTCTGAACTTCGGGCACCAGACCCTTGAGATACAACTCGATGTGTTTGGTGGGAGAGTCTACCATAGTGGGACAAAATGTGGCTAATTCATTCGATCTCCTCGTATAAACCTCAATTTCAGACCCCGTCATCTGCAAGTTGAGGAACTCTACCTCTAGTTTGTGGATGTCTTCTCGACTGCAAAACTCTTCCTTAATTAGGTCCTTGAACTCGTTCCAGGGAGTGGCATTAGCAGCTGCCAGTCCTAACATTTGAACCTGTGCTTCCCACCAGGTTAATGCAGCACCTTCTAGTGTTCCAGTAGCAAACTTTACTCTTCGAGACTCAGGGCAATCATGCACCTCAAAATCAGTTTCGAGCCTTTCGAACCAGTGGAGGAGGCCTTCAACTCCCTCAGCTCCACTGAAGGTACTAGGTTGGCAAACCTTGAGATTTTTGAAGGTGTAAGCAGGTGACTGAGTGTGTTGACCTCTTGTGTACGAATAGGGCAAAGTTTAAACACGAGAGTTGGTTTAGGAGTGTAGGATTTAAAAATCCTAGTGTGAGTTATGACTACAGGATATACCTCCTGCTTGTGCGGCTGCAAGTGCCGCAGCAACTTGTCCGTTAATGAGAGCCGTCAACTAGGCTTGAGTCATGTTAATTCGTCCAAACATGATCTTCATAGTAAAAGTAGCATAAGTGAGAATGATTCGCGAGTAGTGCGATGACAGAAGAGTGTAAGCACATAGGTATTCTCATGTAATAGGGTCATGTGTATCTAAGCATACTACGAGCAAAGTTCTATATAGTTCTAGCATGTAGGCAATAAACATAGATGTAACAACTCTCATTAAAATTAATAATTAGAATGATAATTAGTCGATAAAGAAACCCTAATTGAGACACCCAAGTAATTCCGCATTAACCCTAAAATTTTCGGAACAATCGGAATTAGGATCAGGGCCCCTAAAACTCAGGGGGGATAAACCCTAATTGATATTTATCTATTCAATTTGCTGTCTAAAATTCGTTTAAGAAAAATGTTGAGTCACCCAAGCTAGTCCCGAAACCAGCTAGGCTAGGTAAATAGACTGCACCCTTTACGGACCGTAAGGGTAAGTCCTTACGGACCGTAAGCCTACCGGTTTCCTTACGGACCGTAAGGGTTAAGTCATACGGTCCGTAAGCATGACTATTTTCTGGCTATAAATAGCCGACATTGGGACTTGAATTTTGGAATGAAAACGACGTTGATACGCTCTGTGCACGTCGAATTAGCTCAATACATCATAATTAAACACACACTGTATTCGAATCGCTGCCGCGGAACAGGATAATTACTCGATCGCTATTACGATTCATTTTCCGAGATCAATTTATCCAAAGAATGTTTAAGTGCCGCCCACATTGGGTTATACTTTGTCGTTCGTCGTTAAATCGATGAATGTTTAAGTATTGCACTTTGTCGTTCATTGTGAGAATTTGATCTCGTGAGTTATCGTAACTGCTGTATTGATCACTAACCCTGTTTTGTGTGCAATATTGTTGAAATTAGGTTAACAGGGCTAAATCATATTCTATCCATACTAAATCTGCAATGTGAGTCATTCTCTCTTTTTATCAAATATGTTTTACAATAATCCAAATCATTTTTCAGAATTATAATTACAGTGATTAAGTTTATGTAATCACCAAATTACAGCCGGTATGTGGGGTATTGTGCACATTACTATTGTTTTAATCACATTAGGTGGGCGAGCCTAAAAATAAGTGATATACGTCACTCATTGGGACAGCCAATGGTGATATGACCACAGTCACAGAGCTGGTCATGTGACAAATACCTATTCTTGAAAGTTGGTTGATAATAAACATATGTAAAAACTCTTAATACTGTGAATTATAACAAAAGTGTCATTTTAGTAAATAGAATGATTCACTCAGTATTTCCCCGCTGACAAAACCTTTTTCAAACATGTTTCAGGTGATCTACTGTAAATCAGGAAAAGTGCTGAGGAGCATTTCAAGGCTTAAAATAGTGGCTCATTATAAAATAAAGAGATATGTTTCGAAACAAGGATTTATCACTAAAACTTATGTATTGTAAATTATCGGGGTTTTATCCCGAATTGTAAAATAAAAATAATCGGGAAAAGTTTTTAGCTTTACAACGATCCTGATGTTAAAATTCCGCTGCTAAAATCACATAAATAAATATCACGGGATTTCTGTCCCGCGGCTCCTGAAACGGGTAAAACCGGGTCGGGGGCCGTGACAGAATAAGGTGGTATCAGAGCCACTGAGTTAAGCTAATTAAGTATTTAACAGATACTTAATATTTCCTGATTACTGTTATGTGTTTTTAGTTGACTATTTGTTAGTTACAGTATGGGTAAGCAAAAGTTGCAAGATATCTATCTTAAACTAGATAGGTCCGTCTACGAAGAGGGAAGTTCATCCAAAACTAAATTTTCAAAGCTCCCTACAATTCCTGAAGAAGGAATATTTGTGCGAAAAGCACAATATGAGAATCCGCTTTCTCCTAGAAAAAGGAGTATGATTATTAAGAAAAGTAAAGAGCAAATCCGAGAAAAGAGGATTAAAAAGGAAACCCAGGAATTAATCAATAAATCACCTTGGGAAGATAAGCTAGATGAGAAATGGGCAAATTTGTATATGCTAGCCACTGTAGCAGAACATGCAAATCTTTAAATACCCTAAATCTAGTAATAACACTTCTCAGTAAATAAATAAATAAATCTGAGTGTGTTCTTTTCTGTTATTTTACAAATAATGTGCAATAAAACTTCGATGTTTATTTATTAAACTTTGTTCCAAAGTTTTAACTTAGCAATTCTGTGCATTTTGCATATATGCTACACAGCATGAGCGAGATATCTGAAGCTTTTCAGAACCTCAATCTTTGCCCGGTGAATATAGAAGTTTCCCAAGAGTTTACTGGATACTTTGCTGATGTGGACCAACCTGTAGAATTCCATGCTCCACCTTTGACAAAGCCAAAACGAAAGAAAAAGAAGAATTACGTGTGGGGACATCGTATCCGTAGGAAAAAGCCAGTCCCGAAACTTCCTAAAATAAACAATCCTTTAGAAATAGCAAAAGAAACTGGTAAACAGCCGGAAATGGAAACTGAAATCGAGAAAGATTCTAGGCAAATGGAGATACAGTTTGAGGAATATTCTCAAGAAATAGAAATAGAAGTAGGACAAGGTTCTAGGCCAAAACAGATAGAAATCGGAGAGAGCTCCAATCAAAACCAAAACCAGGAAATAACTTTTCAGGATAAAATAGATTTTCTATTGGCAAACTGTGAAACTATTCAGCCTGTCAATACGAATGTTTTTACCTATCCTAGTGAAAATCCACTCCCTATGAATTTTGCACCAGCAATCCCAGAACCAATAGTCCACGCCCAACCTGTAGAAATGGAAGAATGGTGGACAAATGATTGGCAATTTCAAAATATTGTCAACGACCCTTATTCCTTCCTTCCGCAATTCGACCCAGAACCCCTACCTAATCCACCAATGAGCACTGAGAATATGGCTGAACTTCGCCATTTCGGTGAAGAGTTGATGGATGCAGGGAATAGAATCAGAGAGATAGGGGGACAGATTGCTTGGAAGTATGATGAAAGGGAAATGCGTTTCTAGAACAACAAATGGTGAGGGATAGGAAGGTGGTAAACTATAGTTGTGTAATAGTATAGTAAATAGTGAAATCAGTCTGTAACATAACTCCAAATAAAACTTTGTAAAATATTTGTGTGTAGTGATGCATACTATAACGGATATGAAATGGAATCGAGAAATCGATAGTTTTGACTATACGTGTATTATAAATTGTCTGATTGTTTATGTATGATTACTATTTATCAAATACTAATACAAATTATTATATATTATCAGATGGCAAATAGTGGTAATGAACCAGTAAATGAGGTTAATCAATCGGAGCAACATCCAGGAGATCAATATATGACTAGACAAGATATTGAAAATATTGTTGCTTAAGGAATAGCTAATGCTATTCCAGCATTTGTTGCCGCTATGAAAAATCCAATCGAACCGCAACAAATTATTCCTAGTAAACATACTATTAAGGATAACTTCAGTAATAGTATAAACGGGGGTAATAATCATGCTAATCATGATAATGAAACCCAGCACACGTCGCTCCCTAAAAAGTGAAAGGTTGCAACACCTGGTTGCACTTTCAAAGAATTTCTTGCTTGTAAACCCACTGAATTTGCAGGCAATGGAGGGGCAACTGCATCGCTGCGTTGGTTAGAGAAAACCGAAGCAGTGATTGCAATAAGCAAGTGTGCCAAAGATGATCAAGTCATGTACGCCTCAAATCTGTTTAAAGAAGGAGCACTGGAATGGTGGAACACTGTGTTACAAGCTAAAGGAAGAAATAAGGCTTATGGTATGACTTGGGAAGAATTCAAGAGTCTGGTAGAAAGAAAATTTTGTCCTGAGTATGAAAAGGAACAAATGGCAAATAAGTTCCTAACTCATCGGATGATAGGTGTGGATTGTCGTGGTTATACTTCGACATTCTTTGAATATGCTAGAGTGGTACCTAACCTGGCTTCGCCAGAACCGGTACTCATTTCTCGCTATATTTGGGGATTAATTAGCGAAATTCGAAATATCGTTAAGGCTGCGAGACCTCGCACTATTGACGATGCAGTATAATTAGCTAACACCTTAACTGATGAACTGATACGCACAAGAGATGAAGATAGGAAGAAGGAATTAGCTCAGAAAATTACCCAAGGATTTAGGGTGGGTAATAGTAGTAATTTCAAAAAGAGAGGAACAGGACAATCTTCAACTGTGCCATTCTGCAAAATTTGAAAAAGAAACATTTTGGAAAATGTAACAAACTTTGCAATTTTTGCAAGACAATAGGACATCGGGAAGAAAACTGCAGAAAGAAATCCATAATTTGTTACAATTGTGGGGAAGCCGGACATATCAAACCAGAATGTCCTAACTTAGTTAACCCAGTAGACAACAAACCCAAGGCAGCTGAAGGAGCTACTAAGAAGAATGCCAGAGCATTCCAGCTAACTACTCAAGAAGCAGAACTCATCCCGGATGTGATAGCCGGTACGTTTTTAGTTCACAACATTTATGCAAAAGTATTATTTGACTCTGGTGCAAACCAAAGTTTTATAAATACTTCATTCTGTCAAGCTCTTAAGTTACCTTTAACTATCGTTAGGCAGATTTTTACAGTCGAAACTGCAGATGGGAATTCAGTCAAAATCCATCAGGTTTTGCAAAAAGTAGAAATAGAACTCTTAGGTCATAAATTTACTGCAAACCTATTGCCTATGAAATTAGCCGAGTTTGATGTTGTGTTAGGAATGGATTGGTTAATAGCCAACCATGCTCAAATCATTTGTGATAGAAACTCTATAGAAATTCAAACACCTACTGGAGAAGTAATTAAGATTTCAGGAGATAAACCTCGGAAGCCACTAAAGTTCATATCAGTAATGAAAGTTGCTAATTATGAACGGAAACAAGGAATAGTATATATGATTTCAGTAATCATTTGTACTAAAGGAAAAGAACTTAAGGAAATTCCTGTAGTCTCAGAATACCCAGATGTTTTTCCAGAAGATTTACCTGGACTACCACCAGATAGAAAGGTAGAATTTAGGATTCATCTAATTCCAGGAACTACACCGATAGCCAAGGCACCCTATCGATTAGCTCCTACCGAAATGTTAGAATTGAAAAATCAATTAGATGAATTACTAAGCAAAGGATTTATACAACCTAGTTCATCCCCTTGGGGTGCACCGGTGTTGTTTGTGAAAAAGAAAGATGGATCAATGAGAATGTGTATCGATTATAAAGAATTGAATAAGGTTACAATTAAGAATCGATACCCATTACCTAGGATTGATGATCTTTTCGATCAATTACAAGGCGCTAAATATTTTTCTAAGATAGACTTGCGCTCCGGATATCATCAATTAAAGGTTCAAGAAGAAGACATACCTAAAACTGCATTTAGGACTAGGTATGGACATTATGAGTTTACAGTCATGCCCTTTGGATTAACTAATGCACCCGCAGCATTTATGGACATGATGAACAGAATCTGTAAACCATATTTGGATAAATTTGTAATTGTTTTCATAGACGATATACTTATTTATTCAAAAAGTCAGGTCGAACATTGTCAGCACTTGCATGCACTCTTAACTTTGTTAAGAAAAGAAAAGTTGTACGCTAAATTCTCAAAGTGTGAATTTTGGCTACAAGAAGTGCAATTCTTAGGACACATGGTGAATCACGAAGGTATTCACGTAGATCCTGCTAAGATAGAAGCAATTACCAATTGGAAGGTTCCGCAAACTGCAATGGAAATTAGAAGTTTTATAGGATTAGCTGGATATTATAGACGGTTTATTAAGGATTTTTCCAAGATAGCTGTACCATTAACTAAGCTAACCTGTAAAGCCACTAAATTTGAGTGGGGACCTAAACAAGAAGAAGCCTTCAGAATCTTAAAGCAGAAATTGACCAATGCTCCAATCTTAGCCTTACCAGAAGGAACAGAAGATTTTGAGGTATATTGTGATGCTTCAAAATTAGGATACGGATGTGTGTTGATGCAACGCAAAAAGGTAATTGCGTATGCTTCCAGACAATTGAAGAAGCACGAGGAAAACTATACGACTCATGATTTAGAATTAGGAGCTATAGTTTTTGCCCTTAAGATATGGAGACATTATCTGTATGGAAGTAAGTTTACTGTTTATACAGATCATAAGAGTTTAAGATATATATTTGGGCAAAAAGAGTTAAACATGAGGCAAAGAAGATGGATGGAAATCTTGAGTGATTACGATTGTGATATTCAATATCACGAAGGAAAGGCAAACGTAGTCGCAGACGCCTTAAGTCGTAAGATCCATGAAAAGCAAAAGCGAGTCCGTGCTCTTAGAATAAATCTACAAGTAGATTTAATGGAACAATTGAAGGAAATTCAGGAAACGGCAATCAAGGACGATGCCGAAGGAATGAAAGGTTACCTAAAAGAATTCGAACAAGGAAATGAGGGAATTTGGAAATTCCACAAAAGCAGAATTTGGGTACCTAAACAAGGAAATTTAAGATCAAAGATTTTAGAGGAAGCTCATAAATCTAGATATACCATACACCCAGGAAACAATAAAATGTACCAAGATTTAAGAAAGAATTTTTGGTGGATAGGAATGAAAAAGGATATAGCCGAATACGTATCTAAGTGTTTAACTTGTTCACAAGTTAAAGCCGAACATCAGAAACCCTCAGGTCTACTACAACAGTTAGAAATGCCTGTATGGAAATGGGAACTCATAACAATGGACTTTGTTACTAAGTTACCCAAAACCAAAAAAGGTAATGATGCCATTTGGGTGATCGTAGACCGATTAACCAAATCCGCTCATTTTCTACCAATAAAGGAAACCTTTAGTATGGAAAGGTTAGCCAAGCTGTATGTAGATGAAATAGTATCCTTACATGGAGTTCCACTCTCCATTGTATCGGATAGAGATGGTCGTTTCACTTCCCGCTTCTGGACAAGTTTCCAAGAATCAATGGGAACTCGACTGAATCTAAGTACTGCATATCATCCACAGACAGACGGACAAAGTGAAAGGACGATCCAAACTCTAGAAGACATGCTCCGAGCATGTGTAATTGACTTTGGTGGTAATTGGGATAACCATTTACCATTAATCGAATTCTCCTATAATAATAGTTATCATTCAAGCATCGAAGCCGCTCCATTCGAAGCACTGTATGGACGCAAGTGCAGAACTCCCGTATGTTGGGCAGAAATAGGAGAAAGTCAATTATCAGGACCAGAAATCGTGCAAGAAACCACAGACAAGATAACTCAAATCAAGGAAAGATTGAAAACAGCCAGAGATCGCCAGAAGAGCTATGCAGACAATCGTCGCAAGCCACTTGAATTCCAGATAGGAGATAAAGTACTATTGAAGGTATCTCCTTGGAAAGGAGTAGTACGATTTGGTAAGAAAGGAAAACTGAGTCCCAGATATGTTGGACCATTTCCAGTGATCCAACGAATAGGGCCAGTTGCTTATCGTTTACAACTACCAGAAGAACTAGCTGAAGTACATGATGTATTTCATATATCCAATCTCAAGAAATGTCTATCAGACGAATCCCTGGTAGTACCTCTTCAAGATGTAGAGGTAAACGAAAAGCTGAAATTCAAAGAGAAACCTTTACAAATAGAAGACCGAAAAGTTAAGTTTCTCAAACACAAGCGACTGGTATTGGTGAAAGTCAAATGGAATTCAAAGAGAGGACTGGAATACACTTGGGAACTGGAGTCAGAAATGAAGCAGAAATACCCTCAGCTGTTTCAATGAATCTCGAGGACGAGATTTTTCCTAAGGTGGGGAGGATGTAACAACTCTCATTAAAATTAATAATTAGAATGATAATTAGTCGATAAGGAAACCCTAATTGAGACATCCAAGTAATTCCGCATTAACCCTAAAATTTTTGGAACAATCGGAATTAGGATCAGGGCCCCTAAAACTCAGGGGGGATAAACCCTAATTGATATTTATCTATTCAATTTGTTGTCTAAAATTCGTTTAAGAAAAATGTTGAGTCACCCAAGCTAGTCCCGAAACCAGCTAGGCTAGGTAAATAGACTGCACCCTTTACGGACCGTAAGGGTAAGTCCTTACGGACCGTAAGCCTACCGGTTTCCTTACGGACCGTAAGGGTTAAGTCATACGGTCCGTAAGCATGACTATTTTCTGGCTATAAATAGCCGACATTGGGACTTGAATTTTGGAATGAAAACGACGTTGATACGCTCTGTGCACGTCGAATTAGCTCAATACATCATAATTAAACACACACTGTATTCGAATCGCTGCCGCGGAACAGGATAATTACTCGATCGCTATTACGATTCATTTTCCGAGATCAATATATCCAAAGAATGTTTAAGTGCCGCCAACATTGGGTTATACTTTGTCGTTCGTCGTTAAATCGATGAATGTTTAAGTATTGCACTTTGTCGTTCATTGTGAGAATTTGATCTCGTGAGTTATCGTAACTGCTGTATTGATCACTAACCCTGTTTTGTGTGCATTATTGTTGAAATTAGGTTAACAATGCTAAATCATATTCTATCCATACTAAATCTTCAATGTGAGTCATTCTCTCTTTTTATCAAATATGTTTTACAATACTCCAAATCATTTTTCAGAATTATAATTACAGTGATTAAGTTTATGTAATCACCAAATTACAGTCGGTATGTGGGGTATTGTGCACATTACTATTGTTTTAATCACATTAGGTGGGCGAGCCTAAAAATAAGTGATATACGTCACTCATTGGGACAGCCAATGGTGATATGACCACAGTCACAGAGCTGGTCGTGTGACAAATACCTATTCTTGAAAGTTGGTTGATAATAAACATATGTAAAAACTCTTAATACTGTGAATTATAACAAAAGTGTCGTTTTAGTAAATAGAATGATTCACTCAGTATTTCCCCGCTGACAAAACCTTTTTCAAACATGTTTCAGGTGATCTACTGTAAATCAGGAAAAGTGTTGAGGAGCATTTCAAGGCTTAAAATAGTGGCTCATTATAAAATAAAGAGATATGTTTCGAAACAAGGATTTATCACTAAAACTTATGTATTGTAAATTATCGGGGTTTTGTCCCGAATTGTAAAATAAAAATAATCGGGAAAAGTTTTTAGCTTTACAACGATCCTGATGTTAAAATTCCGCTGCTAAAATCACATAAATAAATATCACGGGATTTCTGTCCCGCGGCTCCTGAAACGGGTAAAACCGGGTCGGGGACCGTGACAATAAACCATATTACCTAGGATGTCGAGTCTTGCACATGGAGCGAAGCTTCGTTGTGGATCGATGAGAGCACTGTTCTGGTTATAGTCTGGTTTTAATAAAACGTTTTTCCATATTAAAACCTAGTTCTCTATAACCAATGGCTCTGATACTAATCTGTCACACCCCCAAAATCCTCCCGCGGAGTACCACCGCTTGGAGGCGTGACATGACCAGGATCAAGCCATCAATCATATTGAACATAGCGTATAATAGTTAAAGTAATTCATAAAACCCATTTCAATACAATTGATGTACAAACCAAACTTTAAATCAAGTAGCGGAAGCATGTGAATAAACCCAGTATAGTTAATAGTTTGAAATTTCATAAATGTTTAGCAAACATTCACGAATCCTTGTCCACAACGACCTACTCCTCCTTATGCAAGCTCCATAAGTACCTAAGGTCCTGCAAGGCATGCAGCAGAGAGTCAACAACTAGTTGAGCGAGTTCACAGTGTAAAGTTCAGTAATTGTAATAGTATGGGCAGTATTATGTTCGTTCGTTAAATCATGTATCGTGTTGTTTTCCATCGCTGGCCTCTCGGCATGTATGCGAAGATTTGGGGTAATACTCCCAAATATCCCAGACTATGTATATTTGTATCGCGGCCACCCTGGCATTACTTGCGAAGATTTAGTATCTATAGTTCGCAGCCTTCCCGAGGCATGTGTGGGAATGATTAGTCATAATATCGCAGCCAACCCCTGGCGTGTGTGCGAAGATCAGTCATAATATCGCAGCCAACCCCTGGCGTGTGTGCGAAGATCAGTTCAATTGGTATACTAGTCTAGCCGTATCTTATCTTTGCGCTTCCTCTCCCGTGGACCATATCATTAGGTTCGGTTAACTAAGTATGTACGAATAAATCATTCAATCCCATTCCCACCCTGGGGGGTGGGAACCCCATGCCTTGGCTGTGTGAACTCACCTTGGTTTGCTCGGCAGATACACAGAAAGTTCAAGTAAGCTATATGGTGATCAACCACGTCCTAGCATGGTTACCATACAAGTCAGGTTCGCATTCAAGTATACCACGTATGTTCTACACGTATTGTACATAAGTATAATCATGGCAATTCACGTATGAGCATTAGCAGGAACAGTTACGTAAATAACGAAATCCGGCCCAATCAATTGGGCTCGTAACAGTGAAAGTCCGATAGTGTGCAAGTGTTCACGGTCTCGAGTCGAGACTAACGATCTCGAGTTGAGACTAGTCGGTCTCGAGGTGTACTGGTTTCGGGGTCTCGAGTCGCAACAAAGGTGGTCTCGAGTTGTCATGGTCTGGTCGAGACTACACGGTCTCGAGTCGCAACCGGACTCGCAAATGCTGGTCTCGAGTTGTGCTGTTTTGTGTCGGTAAGGTGGTCTCGAGTCGAGACTGTGGGTTCCCGACTCGCAACCCTGGTCGAGTCTAGCAGATTGTAACAACTTCCTGGTTTCCTTAATCATCAGCTTAATTTGTTCCGTAAAATTAGTCAACAGATTTAGCAGTTTCATAATCGGATCAAATACGATTTTCCAACAGTTTCGATCATATGCATACCATCATCAAGAACAATAATCCATCAATCAAACAAATATGCAATCGGATTATCAAACCAGCCGATTCTAACTAGCATGCACCCTAGCTTATGTGTAAATTAAATATGTTAACAGGTTTTCAATCCGATCGAGTTCTATAAACACTATCCGATTCACAGGAACATGATCATGAAATTCCGTATTGTTTATCATACATGCAACCGATTTCATATGTATTCATAATCATTATGCATATGAGTCGATTAGCAAGAACACAATCAATCATGTAACAATAACCCTAGATTATCATGCAAGAAACATCATCAAACATGAAATCATATAACAACAAACACTTAAAACACTAACCGGCTTAGGGATGAAACCCGTGAGGTCTCGAGTCCAGGTGGTGTTGTCGCCGGCTTCAAGAGGAAACGAGAGAGAGAGAGAGAGAGAAGGAGTTCTAGGGTTTGGTATAACTTGTGTGTTTGAAACAAATGAGAGAAGGTTACTAACACCATATGTGTTATGCATGTACATGAAGTGGACCGAACCCATCATTGGGTTGTCCTTGGTCTCGAGTCGGCCAAACATGCATGGGTCGGTTGGGTTTGTGTAGTCAAGTGGGCTATGTACGATCGGATCGTGCAACATATAAACAAACATTCACAATTTCACACAAGGCACGTATAACATGTTATTCAAATAGAGTTCACATAATCACGTAACGTTACACAAAAGTGGGTTCGAAATACGAGTTGTCACAGATAGATCAAGATGATGAAAGGCTTCCAAAAGGCTTCAGTTGGGATGATTATAATCCTACCAGAACTTCAGATCATAAAGCCTTTGTTGCTCAAGTTTTTGATAATTCAATTGGTAAAGAAGAACCAGTTTCAACAAAAAGGGTTTCAAGAAAAACACCAATTGTTGAAGATAGTGATGATGATTATTATGAAAGAAAAATGAAAGAGCACTTAAGATTACTAGCCGAGAGAGATGACAATGATGATGCAAATGTTCGAGTGACAAAGAAGAAAGTTAAAAGAACAAGATGATAGTGATGATGAAGATGTTCGAGTGATAAAGAAACAGGTCAAAGAAATTCCAGCTTTCAATATTGAAGAGGAAGCTGATGCAACAAAGATGCCTGAGAAATGTGAAAATGGTGAGACTGTGAAAAAGCAAAACAGCACATTGATTCATCACATGAACAGACTGAAAGAATCTTATAACGTTCTAAACAAAGCTATGAATCAATACAATGAATCAAGCAGTGAACAAGCGACAGCTATGAAGACACTTCAAGGAGCGTTCATGACAAAGCAGAAAATTATCAATAATTACATTGAGAGATGTGCAGAACTTGAACAGAAATTGGAAACCCAGAGAATAGAAACTGAAAGGGTAAACAAGTTATTAAAAAGTTACTCATGTGCTTCTTATGTGATTGACAGGATTTATCCAACAGTTGAAGGCATGAAAGCATTTGAAAAAGAAGAATCTGAAGAAAAGGATACTGGTAAGAAACACAGTACTAACTATACCAAGTGTCCACCTCCGCTTGAAAATGGATATTCTCCACGAAATCCTAATTCAGAAAGAGTAAAAAAGGCAACCAACTTTAAGTGGGAATCTGAACCTTCAGATAAATTGCCAGACAACATCGATGTTACTTTCACATCGTCCGACACTGATCATGAGTCTGAGTTAATAAAGAAAGTGGTCGATCAGGTGTTGGATAAAGATGAAACCGAGGAGTCAGAGTCAAAATCAACGTCAAAGTCTGACACGTCAAGACCAACAGTCGAAAAGGGCAAACGGGTTTACAATAAAGATTTTCTGTTATCACAAAATAATTTGAATGAAGAAACATTCAAAGTAGCATATACTTTGAATGATTCTGACAAATTATATTCTGATGAAGAATTTCCAATAAGAGGTGTTAAAATTGAAATGATTAAAAAGGTTTTCAAATTAACAGAAATTAATATTTCTGAAATAAAAGATGTAAATCTTTCTGAAAAACCTAAAAAGTACACCTCAAGAGTTCAACAAAGATTAAACAAGAAAAAAGGTTACAGTTCTGGTTCTGGTTATCAAAAGAAACCAAACCATAACGGTAATTACAAAAAGAAAGGTTTAGGTTTTATTCCACCAGAAAATCATAAAAATGAGAAAACTTATAAACCAAAAACTGTATTTATTTTAGGATCAAGTTCGGAAGAAGAAGAAAAGAGCTCATTCTGGAAGCAGACGAACAAAGAATTCCTTGCTCAGAAGCAAGAGGGAATGAAGAATGATGAGCAACCTCAAAGGAAGGAGACGAGAACCTGTTTTCAATGCAAAACAGTTGGTCACATTGCCAGGAACTGTCCAAAGGCAATCCAAACAAAACAGGGAGTCTCTGATAAACTCAAAGAAAAAGTTGTTGAGAAAACCAAACCACCAACAAAAAAATTTAAAGTTTTTGAAAATTCAATATTTGAGGTTTGTGAGTGTTCAAAAGGTTTTTACAAAAGAAAGGTGAATCTTAACAATCAAAAGTGGGTTGTTAAGAAATCTGATGTTAGTTCTGACAATGAATCTGACTCGTCAAAGTCAGAGGAGTCATGTTCTGGCGATGAATCTGACTCGTCAAGTCAGAAGAGCTACAAGTTGAGCAAAAAGGAGAAAAATCAGTACCGCCAATGGATGACGAAAATTTTCCACCATTGCGGGCTAAAAATTTTAAAAAAAAGTTGGGAAAGTTGAGATTTCAAATCAATTTTTTTCTGAAAAGAAAGATTTTGATATTGAAAAAGCCTTTAACCCCAAAGTGAAGCATATTTTTGAAAAAATGGTTGATGAAAAGGTAAAAAGGGGTAAAGGAATTTTATGAATTGAAAAAGAGTAAACCAGATGAAGATGGTTCACCCATGTTCGTATCGTCATGGGATAGAACCTATCAAGAGTAAAATCCGGACTTGCCGGAACTCCCAAGTTGGTAATCGTGGAGCATGAATCGGCATCTTTCTTACGAAACTCAAAATTGTCATATTTTAATTTGCAAAAGGTATTGTTGATAAGTTTCTGAAAGTGAACCTACAAGTGGTTAATCAAGGTCGTTAAGTTGAACTTGATTTAATCCTCATATAAGTGGTTTGAAAAACAAAGTGATGAATTTAAACCCCGATTTTACAAGTGGAATCAACAAAACTAATTTTCCGAAAAAACCATTTTGATTAAAACAAACTTAAGTGTTTTGAAATCATAATGGGAAAATAGTTTGTTGTCAGGGGGAGTTCTGATTGTTTATGCCTAGTGAATGGAGAATTGAATCAATTCTCATCGGTTTGTCAAATTTTCTTTAAATGGTTTTGAATTTTAGGGGGAGTAAGAAATTTCAGAAAATCCAAAAACATTAGGAAATTTGAAAAAGCTAAAAACATGATAAAATCTAAAATCCAAAAACATTGAAAAATTCAAAAATGAGTTTTGTTGTGAAAAGAGGAAATGATAGTACATCAGTGGACTATCACAGCACGCTAAAGAATTGGAAAGTCAAATGTGATAAACGATCTCACTGAGGATATGCCAGTAGGTTTCTATACATTCAGTAGATTGTTTTCGAGATATAAACTTAAATATCAATTACTTACTTATCTCTTGGGGAACATCTCTCGGATATATGGGTAACCCCCAAAATCTTGTTTGAAAGATTTTCTACTTCTGACATACTAGGTCTTTGTGCATGATGATATCTGGGGTATTATACCAGGACTTCTGATTTTGCGGAAGCAATGTCCTAGTCCTCGTATAATGCTCTGCACAGCTTTAATCTTAAAGCCCACCCTCAGCTTAAAAATGATGAAACGTTGAAAAATGCTAATCATGAGTTGTTGAAGAAAAGATCCCCAAACGGGACACACCGAAAGACGAGCCATCATCTCTCTGATTGAACGGAAGTTTTAGCCTGAGCTCTGATGGTCTCGCATTACCCATTTACAGATATCATTAGTGTACATTCACCTGTAAGGCTGAATATAGAAGTCTGGATACGGGAGTATATTCTGAGGTGGAACACGCGAATAAGTTTAAGTCCTTAAAACTCTAATTCTCGTATCTCGAAACAGTTGAACTTTGTGTGAAAATTTTAGTGGATCAGTATACTGACAATCTACGTGAATCGTTTAGAAATTAAAGTCTAAAAAGATCAACGGTGTTAGTGATTTGTCTCAAAAACTGATATGATCCTCTTACACAAACTCGCAAAAATATTGTCTGTAAATATTTCTTTACTGTTTTTCATTAAACAAAATCCAAAAAGATTATGTTTTTAGCATAAAATTTTGAAAAACTCAAAAAGATTTTATTTCATCTTATTTTCGACAATTGATGTTGAAAAGCTGATTTTCAAAATTCCAAGTGCTAAACATGATGAACAACAGGTTTGGGAGAGTTTGTTTAGAAATAAGAAAAATGGTATTCTTACAATTGGTCATCAGAGATTATAAATGTAAAATCATTTTGGATGATATCTACAAGTGATGGTTTGAGATTGATTTTATAAATGTGAAATTTATTTTGAGGTAGAGTCTGTGCAGGTAGAAACAGCTAGGTTTCGACTCCTAAGGATATGCAGATTCAAGCCAGGTTCCAGATCCTGTAGCTACGGAGAGCCAGGAAACGGTCCTGAATCTGTGAAAATTGCAAAGCGTAGTGAGCAGAGTTTGAGCCAGGTTTTCGATCCAAAGCCTGTAGATTGTGAATTCCAGACTGCGATCCCAGCTTATCGAAAGGGGGAGTCTGAAGACTTTAAAGCCAGGTTCGAATCTTGTCTGCTAATACTGAAGATTTTGGATCAACATCCAAGAGGGAGTCTGAAGATGTAAAGAGCCAGATTCTGATCACGTAACTGTGTTCAAGATAGAAGTTGCTGATGCTTGAAGAATCGAGAGATCTGATCAAGAAGGTTTGAAGAGTCAGATTGCGATTCTGGGAAAGTTAGAAAGAGATAGAAGAGAAGAGAGAGATTGAGGATACTTACATTGTTAGATACTTTGGAAAGAGCGTGAAGACTGATAAAGATTGAAGACTCGGCATACTGAAGACTCAACACCGAAAACTTCGTCAACATCCAAGGGGGAGTCTGTTGGTGCATATGTCTGTTGACTTCGTCTTGTATCGAGTCTTGTAACTAGAATAATAGATCAAGCCACGTAGTACGAGAAAATAGAATTTTAGAGAAGGTTGTCCAGTTCACATGAACTGACACTGGCCAGGTCTGATGAGTCCATTCCATGCGAACTGGGACTTCTATAAATAGCGAGCTTGGTCATTTCATTTGTAATGTTTGGATTCCGGTAGCGAAGCTCTGCCGAAGTATCTCCAGGTTGTAAAACGTCATCAAATCAATACAAGAGATAGTTAAAGTGATTCTAGTGTGTATCCAGCTGAAATAACTCCGATACATCTGATTCCGCCTTTCGTATTGGACGAGATCTCTACTGAATGACTCGTTTGGTCATGCAAACGATCCTACAGGTTAGATACTGGTTCGTTAAAGTGGTAAACTATACAGTTTAGTGTTCTTTATGTACCCTTTTGTGACACTTTTAATTCCCGACACTTAGGAAAGCATTCAAGACCATTTAGTCATATTTTTGCGTGATACTAGCTTGTTAAAATGCTGATTTTTGCTAAATTTTGCAGAATTCTGCACTTTATGTGGGTTTTAGGCATTTTCCGGCACTTAAACTATTACTTAGAATGGCAGTTTTGTGATCCTCACTTTCCTACACACTATACTAGTGTAGTACTTGGTTTCTGGCTTATTCTGTGTCTCATTGCATTGTCTGTCTATGTCCTGAGTTCTGTCAGCATTTTTTCTGAGTTATCCGCTAACTGTGCTAACTGTGCTTTGTGCATCGTTTATGTCAATATGGTTTGCATGTAATAATGATGTGTCATTATGTAATATGTGATGCACTTGTAAGTATGATGCAGTAATGAGAAAGTAGTTAATTGTAATTCAGCACAGTCATTAGGCACTAATCATGGTTAATTAATTGTACGGATACCTGGATTTTTGACAGTTGTCACAAAAATGGAAATGAATTTGTGTAATTTATAAAGGTAAAAAATGATTTTTTTTATTAATGCCAACGACATTATAGCCGTTTGAGTGATGATTCCCGAGCGGCAAACGGTCATCGCGTGACTAACCAAACCGACGCGACAAAGGGGTTGACGGCGGTGTTGCCGCCGGCAAACCACTTTGCCACTTCCCTTTGCGGCACCACACCGTATACCCTTAGACGGTATCAGTTCGTTACTAACTCAAAAAAAAAAAAAAAACCAACTATATATGATCCTTATCGTGGATAAAAAGAAGCATGCCACAATGGTATCTTCGAAAATTATAAGACCTTATATTATAATAATAAAAAACGAAAAAAGGTAAACACATCATTTTACAAAATAAAAAAACTAAACCTTGACGAAGGTTTAATAATATGTACGATTGTGCTTTGATCACTTGTATGTTACAATTCACAATTTATTTTTGAATAGAATTTATACATATATATACAATTAAGCATGTGAAATTGACATCTAAAAATTTTATAAAACATCCTATCTTAAAAACTATAAAAAATGTAATATGCTCATAAGAAATCTATTATCTATTATATATAATAAATAAAAATAAGTTAGTGTACGTGTAGTAATGCAACCCAATAAGTAACACATCCGAGTTTAAATGAAATAATTTTAAGATATGGTAGAAGGAAAGAAAAAAAGAGAGTAAAGAGCTAAAATGAAATTATTTCCGAGTTTCAATGAAATAATTTTAACATATGGTAGAAAGAAAGAAAAAAAGAGAGTAAAGAGCTAAAATGAAATTATTTTGATTTTTAAATCGAAGAAAGAAAGAAAAAAAAAATAAAGAAACTAAAGAGCTAAAATGAAATTATTTTAATTTTTAAATCGGCCTTTACATGTAATTAACTTCAAAGATGTTTCCCATTAATTAATAATAATAATATTTAAAACTCAAAAACAAAAGCTAGAAGAACAAATTCCCTCTCAACGATCGATCGTCATCCCAGCCATCTTTTGACAAAAAAGGCGATCCCACCCTTTTTTTCTCTTCCACCAACACATTTCGGGTATCAACAACAAATGGAATGGAATTGAAACATCGATCGAGCAGCTGGCAAACGCTTTCATGATTCTTATACCATCATCCATATATATATATATGCTTTTCTACATTCTAATACACACCTTCCTCTCCTACAAAACCTCTCACATATTCGTTCGCAAACGCCAGAAGGAAACTTACGATGTGGATAGTGAACGGAGGTGAGCGCTTCCGCAACTAGCAATCAACAAACAGGTTTGCTTTTTGTTATGTTAAGGTTTTTACATCTTTATTTTGAACAAAGGTTTAACATGATGTTGTTTGACAACTTATATTTTAGCACGCTAAGGTTTAACATGATGTTGTTTTAAGACACTCCTCATATCAACTATATTGTCCCCTCTATCTACTAATAGCTTACGTCTTCATTTTTGTGGCCCGTATCAAAATTTCTAACGAGGCCGCTCATCCTCCATTCTCCCAAGCAATCACGTTAAGTTGTGAAGTTCCCTCATCCACATCCAATGCGCTCAAAACGCAATATTGATGGTATTTGCGGTTGAGAATTCCTTTTGTTCCATTCATCTCCCTTCTAGACAGACAATGTGAGATTTGTGTAAGGTGCCAAAGGAGTATCATTTGATTGTAAAAGAAGAAGATTTTGAAGATGAGATGCCGGCCCGTTTGTTGTTCTTATTCTTGTACATCACTTTCCAATCACTGAAGATTCGTGCTCTATGTGGTTCTTTGTTCCTATTTACCCTTGTGTGATGGCTTCTTTATGCTTTAGTTGATTGACCACACATTTGGGTTTATTACTTTGAAGAACCTTTCGTAGGCCATTTTTCCTTTAGATAACTTTCATTGATATATACAACCCCATTTTCCCTCTACCAGAACTCCAAACGCATCCGCTTAGGTACATCGACTTGTACTTGTTTTGGATACGTACGTGTGTCAACGACAAACATGCTACTCTAAGAAAAACGGTCCCTATAAAAAAATATCTCTAGAACACCATAACTCTTTTCTTTCTTTCCAAATCTCTTCTCTTCTCTTGAAAATAAAAGAGCATACTTTCTCTCATTTACAAATCAATCGCACCTAAAACCATGCTTTTGTCTTCTATATGCATACAACTAAATATACAGTTGCGTCACATTTTCAACAATGTTTATCATATTTTCAGAAATTATGATTTGTTGTCTTCTATGTGCATACAACTAAATATACAGTTGCGTCACATTTTCAACAGTGTTTATCATATTTTCAGAAATTATGATTTGATTTATAAAATATAACTATAACCTATGACTACCCGTTATTTGTTTTATAGGGTCAAGTTAATTTTATAAAGGCTTTAAATTATAAAAAGAATTTATAGAGTGACAAGTGTCCAATAACCTAAAATTAAACTCACTACATCACCACCCAAAACCTAAACACCCACCCCACCACCACCCAAAAACCTAAACCCCTCACCCCCCCCCCCCCCGCCCCGGCAAAAAAAAAAAAAAAAAAAAGAAAAAAGCTATACCTCACCAAAAAAAAACCCCAAAAAGCTAACCCCCCCCCCCGGCAAAGAAAAACAAAAAAAAAAAGAGTAAACTGCTAAAATCATCCCTGAGGTTTGACTCAAATTGCTAGATCAGTCCAAAATCAACTTTTTTTTTTGCTAAAACAGTCCCTGAGCCTAGTTTCTGTTGCTATTTCAGTCCAATAAATTAACACCGTTAGAACCTCCGTTAATGAATGGGTAAAACTGCTAAATTCGTCCCTGAGGTTTGATTCAAGTTGCTAGATCAGTCCAAAATCAAGTTTTTTGAATTTGTTAATTATAAACTTATTTAGGTATATAATTTTTCTAGACTTGCATTAATTTTTTGAATTTGTTAATTATAAACTTATGTAGATTATAAACTTATTTAGGTATATAATTTTTCTAGACTTGCATTAATTTTTTGAATTTGTTAATTATAAACTTATTTAGGTATATAAATCATTAATATCACAAGATAATAAACTTATTTAAGGCGGGTCCAGTTATATTTATGTTCGTTGAATAAATCATTAATATCACAAGAGAAAAAAATGATAAATGACAGGTTCTTAATGCATCAATACTTGTACCAAATGCATTATATATTTTCTTAAATGTCTTAAAATTTAAGATAAATTACAAGTCTACCCTAAATATATAATTTAAAGTGTTTAGTTATAAAAATATAAACAGAATTTAGCTCTTTTGGAGAGCTCAATTTTATTTGACCTGTCTTAAACACTGGTTTGACCCGAACCCGTTTTGACTCAAACCAAAATAATCCTTTTTATGAGACTTGTTCTGGCACGACATGTTGTCCGACCTCACCTGAATGATAAGTATTATTAAATAAGAAACCACTTAATTAAGTAGAAAAAATGAATAAAAGAACTTTATAATACAAATATTAAATTAAAATAACTGATAAATATTAAACATGAAATATTACGAATTAAATAAAAACAAATAAAAATTATGTTAATTTCTTAATATTTAAATTTACATATAATGTTTGTATTTTTCATAACTAAATATTGTTTAAATTAACTGTTGTCTTATTTAAATCCTTAAATAAATACTAAATATTTACATGGTAACAACAACAACAACATCAAAATAAAATCAGTATTTAAGGCTGGGCCGGTTAAATTACGCTCTTCAAAAAAGCTACATTTATATTTTTAAAACTAATTTTATTTAAATTAAATTAAGTATTATCTTATTTAAATACTTAAGTATATAATTAGTAAACATTTAATGATAATAATAATAATAATAATAATAATAATAATAATAATCAAAATAACTAACAAATAATTTTTCAAAATAACTAACAAAAGGATTTTTTTCTCTTGTAATGTTAATGATTTATATACCTAAATAAGTTTATAATCTAAATAAGTTTATAATTAACAAATTCAAAAAATTAATGCAAGTCTAAAAAAATTATATACCTAAATAAGTTTATAATTAACAAATTCAAAAAACTTGATTTTGGACTGATCTAGCAACTTGAATCAAACCTCAGGGACGAATTTAGCAGTTTTACCCATTCATTAACGGAGGTTCTAACGGTGTTAATTTATTGGACTGAAATAGCAACAGAAACTAGGCTCAGGGACTGTTTTAGCAAAAAAAGTTGATTTTAGACTGATCTAGCAATTTGAGTCAAACCACAGGGACGATTTTAGCAGTTTACTAAAAAAAAAACCATACCTCACCAAAAAAACTCCAAAAAACTAAAAAAAAAATCTAAAAAAAACTAAACACCCACCCCCACTACCACCACCACCCAAAAACCTAAACCCCCACCCCCTCGGCACAAAAAAAAAAAAAAAAAAAATCTTTGGGGTGGGTGATTGGGGGGGTTAGGTTTTTGGTGGTGGTGGATGTTTAAGGTTTTTTTTTTTTTTCTGTAATGGGCTTTTTTTAGTTGTTGGACACTTATCACTTTATAAATCTTTCTTACACTTCTTACAATTAGAATCCTTTGTATTTGATCCTAATCCTTGTTTTATATACTAAATTCTTTAAACTTTAACATGTTTGACACCAATAAAAAGTTCCTTTAATTTGTTACATCAAACATAAAAGATTATATTTACTCAAATTTTAGAGAAGAATACAGAAGAACTAACTTTAATTGGCAAGTGTTTGAAGGATAAAAACAACCAACTTTTATTTTTACGTAGAAAAGAAAATAACTCAAAAAGATTAGAAAAGATCATCATTAAAAAGAAGGTTCTAGTTGACACGTCCTTACATGCCGTTAAAAAAAAAAGAAGGTTCCAAATAGCATTAAATTCAATCTATTTGTCGAATGAAATCGACATCCATATATTTTTCGTAGAATAAAAATATAAGAAATTGATGAAATTCAATTATTTTTTTTTCTGGAACGGTTATTAGATTCAAGCAATATGAAATTTAAGACACATTCAAATACAGACTATTATAGCAAGATCTAATATTGTTGACTCACTTAGTCCACGGTTTTTAAACGCCTACAACTTTTTCATACAATACTATTAAAAAAATTACACCGTATTAATAAATGAGCATTTCATTAAATATGATATGTTATAATTGATGTTATTATAGTTATATTTATTACGTGATTACACATTTAATAATGAGAAATCAAATGCCATTTAGTCAAAAACTTTTGCCCGTCGAAATAGTGCGTGAGGTCCCGGCTGTCCCGGTTTGCACCTTACACCCTATCTTGACCTTGCATCTCCCCCATCCGGTTATCTTCCTTCTCCTTTTTCGCGTGGTTTCCCTCCTCTACCCTCAATTCCCACAGAGACTTCTGGATTTCTTCGGGGCTTAGCGGGTCTGATATTGGTCGCGGCTATCTGTGTATAGTTTAGCTAGATCGATTCGAATCCCATTAACACCCGTAGGGTCAAGTTGTATCTGTTTCGTTTGCTTTTTTGGAGGGTTGGGGAGCGGTTCGATTAGAAGTCTATTCGTCACTTTGGTTTTTGTTATGGAGGAAGACGGCCCTTGGTTGGAACCCCGTTCCAAACGCAAATCCATGAACAAAGGGCCTGAAAGAAAGATGGATAGAGGTAGCATCACCAAATTCTTTGTCACAAACCTTCCACAGGGCTGTACACCTTGGGAACTCTCGGAATTCGTTAAGGTATTTGGAGAGGTGGCTGGGGTATATATTGCTAGGAAAAAGGACAAGGTCGGAAACAAGTTTGGTTTTATCAGCTTTAGAGATGTAAGGGACGTGAAGGATATGGAACGAGCGTTGAACGGAACCAAAATGGGGAAGTCGAAACTCAAAGTGAATCTTGCTCGATTTGCTGCTGAAAACGCGACTCTTTTTAACGGGCCGGTTGACAAGAAGAGTTTTAACCCGGAGGAAACAAGTGGGGGGAATCAGGGCAATCAAATTCCTAAGTCCCAAGCCTTCAAGATCAATGGAGGAGGTAAGTCGTTCAGAGATCTCTTCGTCAAGGATAGTGGAGCTAAGGCAGCGGGTTCTTCGAATCATGCGAGGGACGGAGGTGTGGAGGTCGAAGTTTATGAAAATATTTTCGCTTTTAAAGATTTGGTGAATGTGGCAGCGGTTGGTTACTGTAAGAATGTGTCTATTCTCAATAATCTTTTCTCGTTAATGTCTAAAGCAGGGGAAAAGGATGTCACGTTCAGTTATCTGGGAGGTTTGTTTGTGCTGGTTAAATTTCTTTCGGTAGATCACTGTAATAGTTTTGTCTGTAACAATGGAATATGGAAGGATTGGTTTTCATCCCTGGATCATTGGAATGGACAATCCCTTCCGTTCGAAAGGATCGCTTGGCTGAGAATAGTTGGGGTTCCCATTCATTTAGCGGAAGACGAAGTCTATGATTCGATAGCCCGTCGCTTCGGGAAAATTGTTCATGCTTCTCAAAGATCTGTGGAAGATGTGGATCTCTCGGTTAATTGTATCGGGGTTTTAAGAGGGGATGGGGAAAGGATCGAGGAGGTGGTTTCTCTGGTCTGGAAGGATAAAAGGTATAAAGTCTGGGTAGAAGAGGTAGCAGAGGAATGGATGCCGGAAGGTATGGAAGGGGACGGGTCGGAGGTCGATTGCCCATCGGAAAAGTGGTCACAGGAGATACGCATCGACGACGAGGAAGATGAAAGGGCGGTAGAAGAAGCTCAGAGGTCAGGTAAAACAGTGAAGGTAGTTTTGGGAAATGAAAATGATGTGCATGAGTTGCATGGGGAAGTTGGAGGTCGGTCTGTGAACATTGAAAGTCTCGAGGAACAAACGAAAGAGGGAGGAAATCCCGAGGTTCTGGCGGCTGGCATTGATGACGAGTTTAATTTTGGTGGGGCCCAAGCGGTTAATAATAAAAGGAATGAGGTAAAAACCAAAAATAAAAAACCTTTTAACCTTTTCAAAGATACCCATGTAAGGAAGCCCAATGCTTCTTACTCTGCAGTCGAGCCCAGGCCCAAAAAAAGGTCAAGGGTAGAGTCAGAAGAGCCCACTGTTTTTTCTTGGCCAGTTGGGTTACAGAATTTCGCTAATCAGGGAGTTCAGTCAAGGAGTAACAGGTACGTTTCACCGGAGGTGTCTAATGAAGGCGTGGAAAAGGAATTTGTTGATCCGATTAGTCAAGGGGCTTGTGAAGATGAGCTGTCGACAAAGGTGGAGGGAGAGCCGGAGGTGCTGATAGTTCCAGATACTCAGGACTCGGGTCTAGAGAGAATGGTAGTGGGAGAGGGACTCCAAAAGGAGATTGACGCTACAATTGAATTGGGGATCAAGTTGGGTGCTGAGCTGGGTGGTCAATCCAACAGAATAAGAGAGGTTGTGCTTAATGAAGGTAAGAATGTTGTTTACTCATGAATATTTTAAGCTTAAATGTTAGAGGTATTGGGGGCCCGGTTAAGGAAAATTGGATTAAAGGATTGAAGATCAGACACAAAATTGACTTTATGGCTTTGCAAGAATCTCAAAAGGAGGATGTCAGTAGTATTAGATTCGAGAATATTTGGGGAAATAAGAATTACGGGATGGAATTCGTGGGTTCGGTTGGAAGATCGGGGGGATTAATTTGTCTTTGGGATTCTGGGGTCTTCGATCTGGAGCTGTCAATCAAGAGAAGATGTCTGTTGGCTGTTAGGGGTAAGCTTAGAGGTAGTGGTGAGCGGATAAACTTTTTAAACGTGTATGCTCCGCAAAGCACTTCGGCTAAGTTAGCTTTATGGAACGAAATATTGGTTATAATGGGAGGGTGGAATGGTTTTTGGGTCGTGGCAGGAGATTTCAATGCTGTCAGGGATGAGTCGGAAAGAAAGAACTCCGGGTTCAGAGTGGCTTGTGCAAATAATTTTAATGATTTTATTGCTCAAGCTAGCCTGTTGGAATATGATATGAAAGGCTTCAGGTTCACATGCTCTAGAGAGAACGGAAAAAAATTAAGTAAACTGGATAGAATTCTGGTGAACCCAGAGTTCTTTAATAAGTGGCCTTCTGCTTCTCTCAGGGCGTTACCATTCCTTTACTCGGACCATTGCCCTATTGTTCTGGAGGTGGGGGACAAAAACTTTGGGCCAAAACCTTTCAGGGTTTTCGATTTTTGGTTTGACAAAGAGGGTTTCAAGGAGGCTGTCGAACAAGCGGTGAGCTCTTTTTGCCCAATCGGGGTCCCCGATCTCAGCCTTACGGCTAAGTTTTCTCATTTGAGAAAGGCGTTAAAAGTGTGGAGAGATGATTATCTTAAAAAAGAAGGAGAAGAATTCGATAGTGCTTTAGAGGAGCTTGAAACTTTGGAAAGTATTATGGAGATAAGGGAGCTTAACGAAGAAGAACAATGGGTTTTCGCGGAAAATAAGAAAGTTATTCTGGAACGGGATATCAAGAAGTGTTCGGAGGCGAAACAAAGGGCTAGAGTCAAATGGGCTGTCGACGGTGATGCAAATTCTAAATATTTTCATTCTCTAGTAAATCTCAGGAAAGCATCTAATAGCATTCCGGGGCTGGTCATAAACGGGAGATGGGAATCGGATCCGGCTAGAGTCAAAAAGGAGATCATGTTTTACTTTAGATCCCGGTTTAAAGAAGAATGGGAGGTTAGGCCTTTGATTTCGTATGAGGGAAATAAGACTTTGGGGGAGGAAGAAAAGAATTTTTTGATTCAAACCTTCTCTTTAGAAGAGATCAAAGTGGCGGTTTCGGAATGTGGTAGCGACAAAGCCCCTGGTCCGGATGGGCTTAACATGAGGTTCATTAAAAAATTCTGGCATCTTTTTGAAGAAGACTTCTTGGAGGTGTTGAACGCCTTTCACGCCAATGGTGAGTTCAGTGTGGGGAGCGGATCGTCTTTCATCACCTTAATTCCTAAGCTTAAAGACCCTGTGGAGCTTAAGAATTATAGGCCGATAAATCTTATTGGTATCATTAGTAAGGTGGTTTCCAAGGTGCTTGCCAATAGGTTAAAGAAGGTGATTGGGTCGGTGGTCTCTGAATCTCAGTCCGCGTTTTTAGAAGGGAATTTTATTTTGGATGGTCCCCTCATGGTCAATGAAATCCATCGTTGGGGAGAGAAGTGCAAGAAAAAAGGTTTTTTCTTTAAAATTGACTTCGAGAAAGCGTATGACAACGTGAACTGGAATTTCCTCATCGACTCTATGTCCAAAAGGGGATTCCCCGACCGTTGGTGTCATTGGATCAAAGGTATTCTCAAGTCGGCGCGATCTTCGGTGCTAGTAAACGGCTCTCCGACGTTCGAATTTCAATGTTTCAAAGGTTTAAGACAAGGCGATCCCATTTCCCCGTTTCTTTTCATTTTGGTGATGGATGTCCTTTCGTCGTTGATCGATAAAGCTAAAGAGGAAGGCATTGTTAAAGGATTAAAGTTACCGAACGAAGGGCCATACATTTCTCACTTATTCTATGCGGACGATGCCATCATTTTGGGGGAGTGGTCGTCAGAGAATATCTCAAATATGGTGCGAATTTTACGGATTTTTCATGTATGTTCTGGCCTTAAAATTAACCTTGATAAGTCGAGTTTATTTGGGATGGGGGTGAATGCAGAAGAAATTGGGGGTTTGGCTTCGTCTATTGGTTGCAATGCGGGTTCATTCCCGTTCAGTTACCTCGGAATCAAAGTCGGTGCCAATATGAACCGGGTGGAAAATTGGAGGGAAGTGTATAACATTTTTGATGCCCGGTTATCTAGGTGGAAGGCCTCGCTTCTTTCAATTGGGGGGAGAGTGGTTCTCATTAAATCCGTTCTCGAAAGCCTCCCTAATTACTACTTTTCGTTGTATAAAGCCCCGTGCAAGGTCATCTCGGATTTGGAGGCCAAAGTTAGAAGGTTTTTATGGGGAGGGAATGAGAGTAATAAGAAGATGCATTGGGTGGCATGGAAGACAGTGACGTGTCCGAAGAATAAAGGCGGCTTGGGTTTATATAATCTTAGAAACATAAACGTGTCGCTTCTGTCTAAATGGGGGTGGAGACTCAAAGTGGAAAGAAAAAAACTGTGGGTGAAAGTTGTGGAAGCCATTCACAAGACCAAGTTTAACTGGAACTTCATCCCGTTTAGATCTTCAATGGGAGGAGTGTGGTGTAACATAGCAAAGACTATTGCCAAAACCTCGATTGAAGGGATCCCGTTAAGAGCTTTTTTCAGAAGCAAGATAGGAAATGGAGAAAATACGGCTTTTTGGTTGGACCCGTGGCTATGTGATGAACCGCTCAAATTAAAATATCCAGAATTATTCAAGATGGAAAAGGAGAAAGGATGTAAGGTGGTTGATAGATTAAAGACGAGGGAGATGGCTGGCGGTTCGGGATCGAGTTATGGTTGGGTTTGGAGAAAAAACATTTCGGATCAGGTTGAAGTGAACGAATTGGTTGATCTTTGTGGTAGACTGCTCCATGTCCAGCTGATCGATAGTCCCGACAGTTGGGAGTGGATTGGGGCTGCGGATAAAGCCTTCAGTGTTCGGGCTGTAAAAAATTTACTTTCCTGCAGTGGCCAGCAAAGCAACAGTTCTCAGGTTCAGATCGAGGAGTGTAAGTGGGTTCCGGGTAAAGTAAATATTCTTATGTGGAGAGCCGGTCTTAACTCGATTGCTACGGCCGAAGCTTTGAGATCCAGACACATTGATGTTCAGGAAGATGAATGCGTTCTGTGCAAAGATGGGGTGGACTCGGTTTCTCACATTTTTTCGTCTTGCCTGATTGCGACGGTGGTTTGGCAACATATTAGCAGGTGGTGCAAAGTGAAACAATTATTCTTCTTCGATTTCAAGGACGTTGCTAAAATTCACGATTTTGTGGGATTAAGCGGAAATAAAAAGGAGGCTTTTAAAGGTATCGTCAGGATCGCTGTGTGGTGTTTATGGAAAGCAAGGAATAAAGCTAGGTTCGAAAACAAGGAAGCTAGAATTGAGGATATAGTCAATGAGGTGAAAGCCTTAGGTTTTTTATGGTTTAGTAATAGAAGTAAATGTAAAAAGATAGAGTGGGATCATTGGTGTAAATTTGTTTTCATGTAGTTTTGGTTTGTTGGCGGTTGTGCCCCTCGATTTGTAGGTGTGCCGTTTGTTTAATGAAGTTTACCTTTCAAAAAAAAACACATTTAATAATGAGAACTTAATTGTTAATGCCTTATTATAATTGATGTTATTATAGTTATATTTATTACGTGATTACACACTTAATAATGAGAAGTTAATTGTTAATGCCTTACTACGTGATTAATGAGAACTTAACTATTTACTTTTAGAGTTAATTACTGTTTTTGTCCCTGTGGTTTGTCAAAAATCACTGTTTCAGTCCATTAGTTTAAAAATTGCGATTTCAGTCCCTATGGTTTCACTTTCGTAACCATTTCAGTCCCCGTGGTTTCACTTTTGTAACCATTTCAATCCATTATTCTGTTAAATACAGGGACTGAAATGGTTACGAGGTGGACTGAAATGGTTACGAAAACGAAACTACAGGGACTGAAATCGCAAGTTTTAAACTAATGGACTGAAATAGTGATTTTTGACAAACCAGAGGGACAAAAACAGTAATTAACTCTTATTTTTATTACGTAATTAAATCTGTGATGCACAATGTTACATGGTTATTATAGGTTGATTGGTTAATGTTTTGTAGTACATTTATATTTAATGCATGATTAGACATGAAATATTAGGCCTTCCGTGAAATATTATATATTTATGTTTTATTTTTTATTACAGTTATGGTTAATACGTAATTACGTAATCACTTTGCAGGCTTCTACATAACACTATAATGAAATCACATAATCACGTAACAACTATTCAAAATCACGTAATAATACATAGTCAACTATTGTTACGTAATTATGTATTGATACATAATCAAGTAACATTACACTTGTTTCAAGAATATAATGAATATTATGTACTTGCTCATAATCACGTAACGTTGCAAAATCACGTAACATTATATCTTGTAAAATATTTTTTAAATTAAAAAAACTATAGCAATAGTCTTCTGAAATTAAAGAGAATGAAATACTCGTTAATACGATGTAATTTTTTTGAAAAATATTGTGAAAAGGTTATAGCTGTTTGAAAATTGTGGAGAAATAGGTTTATGAGTCAACAATATTGGATCTTCCTATTTTGTCGTTTCCCCACTTGTTTCCATTGTTTTGTGTCACATGAATTCTACATTTAGGGACCACCTAATCTCAACCATTGGATTGCTTGATCAAAGGCCCAAAACTTTTCATATACTTCGCACATTAAGGGATTCTTGTACATGGTCCTTATTGTACATGAAAGCCGAGTTGTACGAAGTATTTAAAGACAAGGGTATCGTAGGAAGATCCAATATTATTGACTCACTGACCCACTTCTCTCATGATTTTCAAACGGCTATAATTTTTTCGTATAATATTGTATTAATGAACATTCCATTCTCTTAAAATTGAGTAGTTTATTGCTATGGTTTTCTTAATCTTTAAATTTTTATACAGGATAAGTGATTACGTGATTAATTACGTGATTAAACATTCAATATGATTTTTTAGAATTAAATATATTATAGTTATGTTTATTACATAATTACACATTCAATAACGAGAACTTAATTGTTTATGCATTATTATGTGATTAAATCTGTAATATACGACATTGCGTGGTTATTATAGGTTGACTGGTTAATGTCTTATATTATATTTTTAATTAATACGTGATTAGACATGAAATATTAGGCCTTCCGTGAAATACTTTTTGTATTATATGTTTTGTTTTTTTATTACAGTTATGGTTAATAAGTAATTACGTAATCACTTAGTGGATTTTCACATAAATAGTATAATGAAATCACATAATCACGTAATGTGTATTGAAACTCATGTAATAATACATAGTCAACTATTGTTACGAAATTACGTATTCATACACAATCACATAACGTTACACTTGTTTCAATAATAAGATGCATGTTATGTAATTACGTACTAGCATGGCCGGCCAACCCTTGTCATCGCTTAAGGCCCAAATTTTCATAGGTCCTGAAAGGTTTTTATAAGCTTATATATATATATATATATATATATAGTATATGCATCCATTTATTATGCATAAAAATGTTGGTAGTGAGTGGAAAAAAACCATCTCAAGATAATGTAGAGATCTCAAGTTTAAGGCTTGACTCTAGCATCAAGATCTTTCATTTTAATTCATTTTCCCTTAACCAGAATTTTGGGCCTAGTTGTTTATGTCGCCCATGGCCGAATGTTTTTTAAAAAGTTATAGGAGACACCCCTGCGTACTGACGTAATGTTACAAAAGAGTAAAATGCCCGGATAGTCCCTGTGGTTTTGTAAAATAATACCTATAGTCCCCAACTTTTGGAAATTACACCGGTGCTTTCTGTGGTTTGACGAGTTGTTACTCGGATAGCCCCTAAAGTGGATGTCCGTTAGTTTTCCCCGTTAAATCTATGTAAAAAGACAAAATTACCCCTTCCTTTTATTAAAATATAAGAAAAAACTAATTAATCATTTAAATATCAATTGGGCCCCACAATTAATTATTAATTATTAAATACAAATATATAACACCCCACCCCCACCCCACCTTTCTCTCTCTAAATCTGTGAATCTCTCTACAAAACCACCACTACCACTACCATGCCACCACAAAACCACCGGTCACCACCACCATACCATACCACATCTACTAAACACCACCAATCAACCACTGTAACAACCACTATCACGACGCCGCACCACCACCACTGCACCACCTCATCCCTGAACCCCGACCGCCGCACCACCTCCACCCTAAACCCACCACTGCCGCACCACCTCCACCCTAAAAATATAACCGCCGCACCAATTGAAACACTCCAAATTCTCTCTTTAATCTCGCAATAACCCACCCAAACAATCTGTATACATAATCCCCACCCCTTTGCTCGTCACCCCTTTTACTCCTCTGCAGATTTTATCGGTGCAGCTGAACCATTGAGAATTGAGTGCCTGCTACAGATTTTAACCATATTTTCTCCACAGTGATGTTGGATCTATGTGTTGTGGAAGTTGAGAAGCAACACGCACGGTCGTGGTGTTCTTAAGACTGAGAAATAAAGAAGGGGATGAACAAAGTGGTTCGACGGGGTTTGGTTGTTGTGGAGTGAGGAAGAAGGTGGCAGGGGGTGAGGGTTTGGTCGGCGATGAAGGGGCGGGGTGGGTGTTTGTTCGGCGGTCAAGGGGTAGGGTGGCTATGGTGATGGTGGGTGTGGGTGGCGGTGAAGGTGAAGGTGGGTGATCGGTTGTTTATAAGGAAGGGGTAAATATGGTGGGCTTCATACTTTTAATAATCTATATTTTTTTTATCTTTAAAAGGGAGGGGTAAATAAGTAATTTTAGATGGACTTAATGGAGAAAACTAATGAACATCCACTCCAGGGACTATCCGAGTAACAACTTGTCAAACCACAGGGAGCACTGGTGTAATTTCCAAAAGTTGAGGACTATAGGTGTTATTTTACAAAACCACATGGACTATTCGGGCATTTTACTCGTCACAAAATCATGTAACGTTATAGCTTGTAAAATAAAAAAATTAAAAATGAAGAAAATTAAAGAAATAACCTACAAAAATTAAAGATAATGAAAGGGGAAATACCATAAAAAACCAACATACTTTTTATTTTTTTCCTCATAAAAGTCCCTAAACAGCTTTTTGAATATAAAAGTCCCCCCAAAGGTTAAACTTGAACAAAATTGTGAATTATTTTTTTACTTATTAAAATCACGTTAGAAAAGAATTGAGATGTATTAGTGTTTAAAATTGGATATATGGTAAACCAAAGTATGTTTAACGTTTGTCTATCTTTACCATTTTAAATTCAACAAATTGATAACAATAAATATTATTCAGAAAACAATACAATAAAATTTACGAGGTTGGATGACATAACTCAAAATAAAATAAAATAACAAACAAATAAAATGGTATGTATATATTTAAAGTCGTTAAAAGTATAACATAATTTGTCAAGTAATGTTTTCTTGATTTCATCCGATCACAATTAAGAGATTTCTTTTGTTAAAGTTTAAAATTTTTAAGGGACTTATATGAATAAGAGTAGAAAGTATGTTGTTTTTGTATATAAAAAAATGGTTAGAGGGATTTTATGAGACAAAAAAGAAAGTATGTTGGTTTTGTAAGTGCAAAAAAAAGTGGAGGGACTTTTATGAAGCAAACAAGAAAGTATGTTGGTTTTTTATGTGCAAAAAAAATGTGAAGGGACTTTCATGAAACAAAAGACTTTTATGAGAAAAAATAGAAAGTATGTTGGTTTTTATGATATTTATCTATAATAAAATGCTCATTAATACAGTGTAAATATTTTTTTAAATATTATCGTTTGAAAAAGTTATAGTTATTTGAAAATCGTGGAGAAAATGAGTTTATGAGTCAACAATATTAGATCTTTTTATTTTGTCTTTTCCTCACTTGGTTTCCTTGTTTTGTGTCATGTAAATTCTACATTTTGGGACCACCTAATCTCAACCATTGGATTGCCTGATCAAAGGTTGTGTGTTCACCTACACTTTGCACGGTAAAACACTATAAATTCGAATTTTAATAATTCAAATTAAGATTCATCGTTGATAATAAAATACATGCTAATAATTTTTCAATAACACTCATGACTCGTACTTTCTTTGCTAAGAACAATCTGACTGTGACGTAGATGTAACTCCGCCTAGACCTAATCAACAATAAGTTAATTTTTATTCTAACCAAAATATTGTAAATTGTTCTTAAACAATATAAATGAAATGAGAGACATAAAATTAATTCTGTATTAGAGTGAGATTACGCTTAGCAATAAAATTGAATTGAAAATTTTGAATGTCAATTAATCAAATTGATAGTATGGGTTATTATCGGCTAATGAGTCCTATTTTAAAATATTACGAGCATTGTGTTCACATTAAAACCAAGTGAAATAAAAACATTGAAACTAGGGCTGGCAAAATAAACCCATTAACTAAATTTTGGGTCAAGATGACATTTAAAATAACAGTTTGGGTTATGTTGGGCCATAAGTAAATTGTTAGTAGGTCAAGATGGGCCAAAGTATATTAAACATAATCACAAGATGGGTCAGGATGGGTAAGACATTATCACCTAGCAGGTCAAGATGGGTAAGAACACGCACAGTTAGGGTTTCTCAGAAAGAGCAACTACAAGACCGATCTCTCTCAATCTCTCATCATCCTCCTCCTCTTTCACGCGGCGAGTTCTTTGAACGCGAACCTGTGACTACCGTAATTCCATTGTTTCAGCAGGTTTTCTCTATCTAGGGTTCATTCGTACGAATCTGGTAAAAAATTGTGTCCGTTCACTTCGTTGGAAAGATTAATCAAGATATTCTAAATTTATTAGTATCATTCTTATGTTTATGCTTATAATTTAGGAGTCGAATATTAACGGGTCAAAAAGGTAGTTATATAGCCTTCTGCATTTAACAATAGTAAAGTGTGTTTTAGTGTGTGTTTCTCTTGTTTTGTCCCTGCACAGAATCTGTGCATACTCATTTGTTCATACTAAAATGATCCTAAAGTGAATAATGATATAATTGGGTGCCATCAGGAGAGTTAGTGTTGATATAATTGCATACATACAGATTGAGTTAGGATTGTTTAATGGATAAAGGATTGCTGTGAATTTACATTAGAAACTAATTCGAGTTAAAACAGAATAGTCCATTGCAGAATTATCCGCTGTAGAGTTATCAGCCGCAGAATTAATTACATTCGCACCGTTTAAGTCGCACTTATGTCTGAATTATCCGCTGTAGAGTTATCTGTCTGCAGAACTTAGAATCAGTCTACATCCGTTAAATTCAGTCCATTCGCTGCAGATTGACAACAGATCCGTAAAAATACAGAAGTACATCCGCTGAATTCTGGTTTATTTGCAGATTGTCTTTTTGCTGAAATAAAGTTCAGGCTGATATGATTCATCCGCAGATTTAATAAATCTTGTACATTCCCAGATTTTTTATTTTTTAAATTTTTTTAGTTTTTTTTAATTTTTTTCGTTTTTTAATTTTTTTAAATTTTTAAAATTTTTAATTTTTTTTCGTTTTTTAAATTTTTTTATAATTTTTGTTCATTTTTTATATTTTTTTCAGTTTTTATTATTATTGACGTATTCTCAATCCATCCTGACCCATACCCATCCTGACCCGAACTCATCCTGACCCAAACTCATTCTAACCTTCTTCTTTCTTTTACCCATCTTAACCCAAACTCATTCTAACCCAAACCCATCCTGACCCAACAACCAATCCAATCCAACCCATCCATTTTACCACCTCTAATTGAAACCTTGATTAAATAATTAGGACATCATTTGTTAATTTTCTTTTGAAACTTTCGTTTAGCATAAAAAATGTTCTTTAACAGAAGACAAGGGAAAGATAGGCGTGGTTATTGGCACTAACTCAAGGTAGCTCATTTGATAGAGACACATGCTCTTTTAAAGAGAAGGTCTCAGGTTTAAAACTAAGCAATGAAGAATAATTTAAAATTATTGGTGTAGAGGAATATAACTTCCCATTAAAAAAATTAGCATACTCAATGCTAAAAACATTATTCTTTAACGGAAAGATACTTGTGTTAATTAGCATGACTCAACGCTAATAGTTAACCAAAAGGCAACTGAAAAATTCTTTTTAACAATTAAGACATATGCCAGTGAGGTAGTGGTGGAGTGGTTGGGAAAAAAAAGTTGGTTTTCCTTATAACCCATGTTCGACTCCCACTCTTCCCATTATTTTATGCGGCATCCAGGTGAAGGGCGAATGCGGGTGGCGCCGGTTCGTCTTGGATGGGAGGCGAACTTTTATCGATTATTCCAGTGTCGTGCTTTCGGGCGGGTGGAGGTCAGGTTTCCACGCATCTGGGAGAGCCAAGGGGCTGACGGTGGTTGAGTAGTCGACCTTAGCCACAGCATCCGATGTTACGGTGATTGACACATCATTCCTTGCTGTTAAAAAAAACAATTAAGACATCTCACAATTATAATATCTAGTTAGAATTAAAATTTAAGAAATATTCTTTTCAACAATCAAGACATCTCACAATAAACACGTGAGAAATTTGTTTCAAATCGAAGGTCTAAAAAAGATAAGCGATTTGTGTCATCTTTAGAAAACAATATTAATATGTCCATTTGTCAAAGAGAAACATTAAATAAATACTCTTTTTAGACCTTAACCATACTAAGCATCATCACTAGAGAAAATAGGACCCATTTCTATCCTCTTTTAGAAAGTTATATCAACGTGTCGAGTTTGCCTACGAAAGCATTCAATAATTACTCTTTTTAGACATCCGACCATATTAGAGCATCAACAATGCATCACCGAAGATACAAGAGATTTGTATCCTCTTTTCAAATATAATATCGACGTTTCATTTGCCTACGAAATCATTCAATAAATTTCCTTTTTTGTCCTCGGATCATATTAGAGTATCACAGCAACGCACCGCAGAATACATGACGGATACGAATTCTCTTTTAAAAAATAATCTACATGTCTGGTTTGCCTACATATGCATTCAATAGATACTCTATTTAGACCTCGAACCATATTTGAAGAGGGGCGCCTCTAGTACAAAATTAGTTTTCGGTGCAATGATTATGGTTTTTTAGAGAGTAATAACAAATAATAGGGCATTTGTTGGTGCTTTTTAAAAAAACGCCATTAAATCTCTAAACAGCCCGAATAAATCAATAATAGAAACCACAAGCCCGAATAAATCAATAATAGAAACCACAAGCCTCCACAAGCCTTTAGTACAAAATTACTTTCACCATCAATAAATCAATTTTATGCATTAAAAAAGTTTAATGGTGCTATGTAATCTATTTTATGATGTTGTATTAATTTAGTAATGTGTTAATGTTGTTATTTGGTGCGTTAACATACGACAGATTCATATATTTGGTGCGTTACCAACAACTACTCTATTTAGACCTAGAACTTTGTTTGAGCATCAGTAATGCACCGAATAGCAAGTAATGCACCGAATAGCATACAACAAATTTGTATTTTCTTTTACAAAAATTATCAATGTGTCCCATTTGCCTACGCAAGCCTTCAATAAAACCATTTCGAACCATATTAGAGCATCAACAACACACCAAAGTCCAAGAACCTCCACGTTAGACTTTTCTAGCAAAACTCATGAGAACCCAAAAACCCTAGTGACCTCACCTGCCCTCCCTCTCTCACCGAAAACCCTCCATCTCCTCCAAGGACCATCTGTAGACAAGGTCTTCATTAAAAACCGATACCGATTACGTCATTATCCTCTCCATATGACGCGGCCTCCTTTTGAACGTCCAAAAATTAAAAACTCGATTGCAAAAGGTCATTATTCTCTTATGTTTTTTACACATCATATAAGTTTGTCGTCTCAAACGATAACGATATGATGTGGTGATAAAATGTCAAACTTAAAAAAAATAGGTTTATTGTTTAGACTATCGGGTATGGGGCGTGGGTTGGGTACAAACTCCCAAGTCACCACCCCGGGTGGGCTTGGGTTTCGACGTGGCCCCTTGGGCGGGGGTTTCAGCCCGGGCGTTGGGCATGCCTAGCGGTCCTCCGTGGCTGGCTCTCATTGGCTGGGTTGGCTAGGTCATAGCGGCTATGTTTAACATTTAAAAAATAACCGTTTGGCCAAGCCAAACGGTTCACCCAGGTCACTATAAAACCCCCCAACCCCACCGCCTGTCCACATCGCTACACCAACCCTTCACTCCACCTACCCGAACCCGCTACCCACACACACTTGATAAATGGCCTCTTGGACGCATGAGAAAGAGCTAGCACTTGTCATGAGCGTCGTGGACGCGATGAAGGGCCGCCAACCACGTGAGACCCGTTACTGGCCGAAAGCTTTCGCTAGCTACCGGCACAACGTGGGGAACGACCGGCACAATTTAAAAGCGTGCCAACACAAGTGGCGCGAACTACGACCGAAGCTCGACCGTTTTAAAGCCTACTACGACAGTGTCCCGGGCGGTGATATAAGTCACGAAGACCGGATGGCGGTGGCCAACATCGAGTTCCGGGGCAAGGAGCGGAAGCCGTTTGACAAGCTCGCCCTGTTCGAAATCTACCTAACGCTTTAGGCTTTTTTTTTTAAATTTTGTAAGCTTTTTTTTGTAGAATTTTGAGGAAATTTTAATAATAATTTTAGGTTTTTTTTTTAATTTTGTGTGTATTTTTTAATTTTAGGTTTTTTTTTTATTTTTATAAAACTGGCCAACCCACGTGGGCTAGCTACGCTCCGTCATAGCGACCCAACACGTCACTCACCAGCCGGGGATTCGAAATCCACGTGTCAACCCATGTCCCAAATCCCCATCCCACCAACTCAAAAACAAATCAATAAATACAATCCTGATCTTCACCAATCATTGATTTGGTTTACCTGCATGGCTGTGAGACACAGACAGACCTTGTAAAGCTTACACGAGGATCCCTCTTCTTTCTCACACTATGCCACCCAAAGCTTCGTTTCTCTCTCTAAAACACTCGATTCAACGGCTGAGATTGTGATTCTTGCACCCCACGATCGATCTAACGGCTGATTCACTTCATCAAAATTACTCAATTTTGGTAATCTTTATGAACTGGGGTTTGTTTGATTTCTTGAAAGTTTCATCTTTATCCGCTTTTCAAATGCAATGTCTGTGTTTTCTGAAATCTTGAAACACATGATACCATTCTTTTTGAGGTTTGCAATTGTAATTGTTTAAAATCTTGGACTGAAACATCATGGGCCCCATTTGTAATCTGATAATATCATGTGGATCCCATTTTTCTCCATGTTTCTTTTGTGTTTATTGAGGATGATGATGATGAAGAATTTGTGTTTATTCCATTTTGCTTAATTCGGTAATATTTCAAGTAACAAAAAAGGTTTTTATGTTTACTAGAAAAAAGGGTTTTATTGTACTTTCCCTGTTAGCCCATACAGATTTTGTCTGTTTGTTTGTTTACTCAAGTGTTTGGTTGTTTGAATTTTAATGTAGAACAACTGGTTTGGGAACACAATTATGCCTGCAAATAAGTACAACAGCAATGGCAACACATCAGTCCCATCGAGTCGTATCGAGAGACTTTTACGAGAAAGAGAGCTAAGAAAGAACAGCAAAGCTTCAAATTCTAATGAACCAAACACTAATGATGGCTTTGAGTTTAGTGATAATTTGGTTGAACAATATCTAGAAGGTGCTTCTGCTGCGCGCGACAGTTGGGAGAAACCGGATGGTGGACTGTTTACGCAGCGCTTATTGGTTGTTGCTAACAGACTGCCTGTTTCTGCGGTTAGACGAGGTGAAGAAAGTTGGTCGCTTGAAGTTAGTGCTGGCGGGCTTGTTAGCGCGCTTCTTGGTAAGTTTTTTAATGTTTTTTGTTCTCAAACTTATCGAAATCAGTTTAATTGGTTTCATTTTAACGTATTGAAGGTGTTAAGGAGGTTGAAGCAAAATGGATCGGGTGGGCTGGTGTAAATGTGCCCGATGAGCCCGGGCAACGAGCGTTAACTACAGCATTGGCTGAGAAGGTACCGACCGTGTTTCAAAATTTGCATAAAGAGTGTTGGTTGATGTTAACGGTTATGATAAGTTATTGTTATTGCAGAGATGTATACCGGTGTTTCTTGATGAAGAAGTTGTGCATCAATATTACAACGGCTATTGTAACAACATATTATGGCCTCTTTTTCATTATCTCGGTCTTCCACAAGAAGACCGTCTAGCAACAACTAGAAGCTTCCAATCTCAATTTGCAGCGTACAAGAAAGCGAATCAAATGTTTGCTGATGTGGTGAACGAGCATTACGAAGAAGGTGATGTGGTTTGGTGCCATGATTATCACCTTATGTTCCTTCCAAAATGCTTAAAAGATCATAACAGTAACATGAAAGTTGGTTGGTTTCTTCATACACCGTTTCCGTCTTCTGAAATTCATAGAACATTGCCTTCTCGTTCTGAGCTATTACGCGCAGTTCTCGCTGCTGATCTGGTTGGGTAAGTTTTTATTTCTCAAAAAAAAAAAAAAAAAAAAAAAACCGTTACTAATTCTAAAAAAAACGTAATATGATATGGTAACTTAGTTAAATATTTTTCAGTTTCCATACGTATGATTATGCAAGACATTTCGTTAGTGCTTGTACTCGTATACTTGGACTCGAAGGTACTCCTGAAGGTGTAGAGGATCAAGGGAGGCTGACGCGTGTTGCTGCGGTAATTTTTAATTTAAATTGTTAGTTACATAATTAATCGTTTTCTCTGACGTTTGTTCTTTAACTGGTGGAAATACAGTTTCCAATTGGTATAGATTCAGATCGTTTCATTCGTGCGCTCGAGAATCCACAAGTGCAAGAACATATGAAAGAACTAAAAGAGAGATTTTCAGGGAGAAAGGTGATGTCAAAAGTCATTTTTTTTAAACATACTTTTCATACATTGGTTAGCAGAGTATTCGTGGGCCCTGTGTCACGGTTACAAACTAAGAAAGAATAAATTACGAACCAAAACATGTCAAATTTCTTGCAACGTTTAATCTTGTTACAGGTAATGTTAGGTGTTGACCGACTAGATATGATCAAAGGGATTCCCCAAAAGATCCTTGCATTTGAGAAGTTTTTGGAAGAGAATCCATATTGGCGTGATAAAGTGGTTTTGTTACAGATTGCCGTACCAACAAGAACCGACGTTCCCGAGTGTAAGTTAATAAAAATTTGATAGTTTCAGTTTTTAATGTTGCTGATATATCTTTGATCTCCCATTATGCGACTTTTCAGATCAGAAACTCACGAGTCAAGTCCATGAAATTGTGGGCCGGATCAATGGAAGATTCGGGACACTAACAACGGTTCCAATTCACCATCTGGTTAGCAATCTGTTTTCTAGTAAAAAAACTTTTCTTTCTTAACAAAATTAAGTTTGTGTGTGTGTGTGTTTTTACACTTTACACACCCACTGATCTTGTTGTTTATTTAATATTGAAGAGCATTCTGATATGCATGCAGGACCGGTCTCTTGATTTTCAAGCTTTATGTGCACTATATGCGGTCACCGGTACTAATCCATACCTCTCATGATTGATTCTCTTCATATCATATAACCAAAGTTGAGCTTTACGAAATATGTATTTAATTTTACTTTAACAGATATAGCAATTGTCACATCTTTGAGGGACGGAATGAATCTCGTCAGTTATGAGTATGTGGCATGCCAAGATGCTAAAAGAGGGGTGCTGATTTTAAGTGAGGTAACTGTATACAGTATATAACTATGTGTGTGTGTGTGTGTGATCATTCATTTTGTGTATGTGTAGTTTGCGGGAGCAGCACAATCCCTTGGTGCTGGGGCTATTCTTGTTAACCCATGGAATATAACCGAAGTTGCAGCTTCAATAGGCCAAGCTTTGAATATGAGCGCTGAAGAAAGAGAAAAACGCCACTGCCACAACTTCTTGCATGTCACGACCCATACTGCTCAAGAATGGGCCGAAACTTTTGTCAGGTACAAAAATGGCCAGCTTCGGTAATGGGATGATACTAGTTTTTCTACTAACACGTCGAGTCGGTTTTGGCTCGCATACATTTCTTAAGGTACAAAATGGGCAGGGTGGGTCCCGAGTCAGGTTGACTGGCAAACATTTTTTTTTCTTTTTAAAGAGTTAATGCATTAGATAATGTTATTACAATAATAATCTGTTCATCAATAAAAGACAATTTAGTGACTTTCGATCCATCCTAAAGTAACAGTTGACTTTTGACTTTAATAAGGGTTTGACCTATTCAAATGCTGACTGTTGTAGTGAACTGAACGATACTGTAGTTGAAGCACAACAAAGAATAAGGCAAGTTCCACCACCACTGCCAGTTGAAGAGGCTATCGAGTGTTATTTACAGTCAAGTAATCGATTAATCATACTGGTAATGCTGCTTGTGTTGACTTTACTTATCTTGTGTTGACTTTTCTCACGCTTGACATCGGTAAACAACCACAGGGATTCAGTGCTACATTAACCGAACCAATTGATACTCCTGGTAGACGTGGAGGTGATCAGATCCGTGAAATGGATCTTAAATTGCACCCGGAGTTGAAAGAATCACTGATGAAGCTTTGCGATGATCCACATACAACCGTTGTTGTTCTTAGTGGAAGTGATCAGAGTGTATTGGATGATGTATTATTCCAAATCTATGTATTAGTTATTTTTTAATCATTTAACGTGTTCATTTGACGATGTTGAAGTATTCTGAATTTCTCAGAACTTTGGTGAGTTTAACATGTGGTTGGCGGCTGAGAATGGAATGTTTCTGCGATCCGCTAAGGGAGCATGGATGACAACTATGCCCGAGCATTCAAATATGGAATGGGTCGACAGTGTAAAGGTTCTGCTTTTACCTTTATATGTAAATATTTTCGACCCGTTTACTTATAAATGGGTTGGGTTGTGTTTATCCAGACGAACCCAACGTTCAGCGAACAGTTCGTGAACCGTTTGGTGGGAAGTTCGTTTGTGTCCGTTCATTTATTAAACAAATGAACATGAACAAGAAATTTTGTTCGTTTATATCTTCGTAAACGTTTGGTAACGTGTTCGTTTATGTTCGATAGTTCGTTAGTGTTTTTCGTTTTTATATTTTACTTAAATACTTCAAAATTCTGACAAATGAAATATTTAGTAAGTGTCAATGTATTTTATATTCTGTTCATGAAGGCTTGTTTGTGTTCATTTGTATCCATCTGTGTTCATTGGCGTTCATTAACGTTCGCTGCCTAAAATTAACAAACACGTCCATCTCCTTAGCAAACGAACACGAACATAAAAACTGGTTCGGTAAGTGTTCATGAACAGTTCTTAAAAATTATATATTTCTTAACAAATGAACACGAACAAGGTCGTTCGGTTTTTTTGCAGCCCTAGCCTAAACTATTTGAGATGCATACAACCTCCTAAATCGTTTTTATTCAAAGATTTTGATTATTTTTTTATAGTTATTGTTTTATAAATCTTTGTAACAGCATGTCTTTGAGTATTTTACTGAAAGAACACCGCGATCACATTTTGAGCTTCGTGAGACATCACTGGTATGGAATTACAAGTATGCAGGTATTTCGACATGTTTTCATGATCCTTTGTTAAAATGTTGTGTTTTTTTGGTTGCTTGTTTTGATGGAAATGCGAATGCAGATGTTGAATTCGGGAGGCTTCAAGCCCGAGACATGCTGCAGCATTTGTGGACCGGCCCGATATCTAATGCATCTGTGGATGTTGTACAAGGTAGCCGATCAGTTGAAGTTCGAGCAGCTGGTGTAACTAAGGTTACTTCCCTACTTTGTTTATGATTTAGTATGTCGGATTTGATTACAATTTTTCAACAACAATCTAGTTTTCAGAACATTATGCATAAAAAATACACGTTGATGTACTTTCAACCCATTTTCTTTTAAGCTAATTCTTTGATTCCACCCGTTTAATACGTTAAAGATAATTACATAACGTGAATCATAGGTAAATGCATCGAATTCTAATCCATGGTAACAATCTTTTACAGGGTATCACAATTGTTCGTATATTGGGCGAGATAGTTCATAGCAAATCTATTTCATCCCCAATTGATTATGTCCTATGTATCGGCCATTTTCTAGGGAAGGTAAGTTTTACACCTATCTCTGCACATATACATACTATGACATCCGGCCTCTCAAATCAACCAATATTATCTGTTAGGAATTCACGGTTTTCGTTTTTTGGACTTCTACCTAGAATTACTCCCCAAGCACGCATAACTGTAAAACTCTCCTCTCATCCATAGCCAATGTGCCCAAAACCCGTTGGTATTATTTGAGGTCGGACAATCTTTATATGACATACCCCAACATCTGTCTTGTTCACAACCAATTTCAGACACGGACACGATAACACGACACGGCCTTAATAGGTTTTGTGTTTGACCTTAACAAGTTTTGTGTCTTAAACAAGTCGACATGATAAGACCTGTTAATTTTCGTGTCTGAACAAGTTAAAGACATGTTAAGCACCCATTAAGACACGTTAATAATTTTTATTAGAAAATAGGATATGGGGTGGGAGTTAAACTGACATACACGACCTCACAATTGAATAAAACCCAGCGCATCTCACATTCTCCCTTCCTCAGTCTCTCTCAGCCGCATGCCCGTTGCCCGCATCTCACAATCACATTCACAACCCTCAATCAACAGGTTCTTGTCTTATCAAACAAGTTCGTGTTTGTGTCTAGCCCCTCAGGTCATCGTGTTGTGTCTAATATGAGCCCTGCAGCCAGCCAATGTAGGATTTGCCTAGAGTCTTGCATATACACATGTCATAATTTTGATTCAAGATTTATATGTATACTTTTAGGACGAGGATATATTCACCTTTTTCGAGCCAGAGCTTCCCTACAACGGCATGGGTATTCCCCGACCCAAACTAAGTGATGCTACAAAGGGTCCCGGAGATAAGAAACACTCTAAAAGTGGGCCGAAAACGTCTCAGAAGCAGCAACGACCTCTTCAAAGTCCACATAACAAACCAACAATAAACAATAACAGGAACAATGGTTTTGAGAATGGTGGAAAACGGTCATCATCGGTGGCACCTGACAAGGTGTCATGGAATGTTCTAGATCTTAAAGCAGATAACTATTTCTCGTGTGCCGTAGGACGGACCCGGACAAACGCGCGGTACCTTTTACCAACATCGGATGACGTGGTTTCGTTTTTGAAAGATCTTACTCAAGCCTTTTGAAAATTAATTAGTTGTATACACATTTGTTAGATTGAATGGTGTTTGTTCCATTACTATGATCGATCATGTGTTGCAATCCTAATGTGGGGCATGTGTGAAGGCAGCCAGCTAATGGTGTTATTGTTTTGTAAGAATATGCATGCATGTTGGGGGGTTGTGATTTGAGAGTGCTCATAATTAATGGTGAGAAGATGGATGATCTGTTTTTGGGTTCGTGTCAATTGTAGATTTGATCATCTTAAAAAAATGTACATCTTGTCTGCCCATTTTTTCTCTGTGTCATGGTCAAAGTTAATGCATTACTTTATTTTGAAACACGCATAATATTAAATTGTGCTAGACTTTGTTGCCATCTTTTTTGTATTTGATAATGATCAACCTTTACAAAATAGTAAAATGTGGACCCTTTTGTTACACCAAACGACTTGAAGACGCAACCACATCTTTTCTTGCGCGCTTGGTACTGCTAGGCCAAACGCCTTTTGATTGCTGATTAACCAACACACGCCAGAGGCATTTAAAATTTCAGACTTCTTTCCGAAAAAAGTTGTATAAATTTCCATCTCGTAACGATGGATAATGAACAAAGGGAAAAAAAAAAAAAAAAAACACATTTTTGTTAAAGGAATAAAGTTGTGTAAAGGGTGACCTATTGAAACAGACTTAGGGGCTGTTTGGCAACATCTGAATGGTTAAGTACTGAACCAGTAAGAGGTCTGAACCATTAAATGCTGAACCAGTAAGGGGTCTGAACCATTAAGAGCCTGTATAATGCTTAACCGTTAAGAGACAAATGTCGAACCAATTCAGATTAGAGGTCTTAACCATTCAGACTTTGTATAAATCTTAACCATTTAGAGGCAAATGTCTGAACCATTCAGATATCTGCTCGTGAAACAAACAGTCCGAACCATTAAGTACTGAACCGGTAAGAGGTCTGAACCATTAAGAGCCTCATTAAGAGGTAAACAAACCACCCCTAAGGGTGTGTGGTTCAGACTCCTTTTGTTCCCAGTTTAGAACTTATTTCGACTTCCATAAAGGAATTCAAGTGAATCAGTTTCATTTCCATTCAATTGTCAACCAAGCACGTTAACAAAGAGCCACGCCCGCCTTGCCCCTAAACGATACACGCGAATTGATATATCTTATTACTCAACCAACAGTCGATACTGCAGCCACTGATTTTCCAAGACCTTTCACAAAAGGCCCTACCAATTTTTGAAGGACCGGTCAGGTGTGGTACTTGATCCCGTGTGAACCATAGAGGCATTAAAGCAGAGTAATTGCCTGTCAAATGGACCATGTGAGTTGGCCATTAGCTGGTCACACCAGGCATGTGCTGTGAGCTGTCCCATCTCAAATTGTGCATTCAATGTATACATCTTCACACAAACAATTTATGGTCAAGAAATAACAAATATCATAGAGAATCCAATACAAGCCTGCGTGTGGTTTCTAATGGAACTGAAGAGAAGATATCGAAAACCGACCAACTGTTGAACAAACCAACTGTAGACAAAATGATGAATATAAAATACGCCTAGAGAATCAACCTCGCCTCCTATAATCTCTGTATGATGATACTTGGAAACAAACACTAGAACGAATATGACTTTAAACATTACAGATGTATAATCCAAAACCAAACTAGCAAGTAACCAAACACAAGTGAATCTTGAGTTCTACAAATTCTATAAAGAATCATCATATCATTTTCACTGTTGCTTGTTCGGTTCGAATACGTACTTGATCAACGACTCCTTAATCGATAGCAGCTCGGGGAACTCTTTCTTCAACTTTGATGCATCCAACTCGTTATTGCTTCGTGCGGCCACAATCACTTTTGCTTGTTCTTCCAGAGTGAAATTTACCCACTTGAATTCTGGGTTTATGTACTCCTTGTACATTTCAAGAATCTCGTTGTGGCTTACCACCCCGGGATTCGTAAAGTTCCAGATTCCCCTCAGATTCCTCTTTGCCATCTCCATTGAAATCGGTAAAAGCTCATCCAAGATTGTCATGCTGTTGGGTATGTTCACAACTTTATCGTAACGAGCAATCTTGGTGATGAAGTTGCGTGGGTTGTTGAGATCGGATGAAATCGGCATTCGGACTCTAAGCGTGCACACATTGTCATACTCTTTCAAAAGCTCCTCCACCTGAACACGCGATATTTATACATTACTAATATATCGACAAAAAGAATGACGGAATAATAGTGAATTAGTGATTACCATAGCTTTGGTTTTTGAATAGAAGGACCCAGTGAAATTTGGCGTATCTTCTTCCTTAAAACCGATTCCGGAACCTTCGGGGTGTTTAGCATCATACTCAAAGATGCATCCAGTAGCAAAGTTAATCATCAAGAGTCCATGTTCTCTACATACGTCAGCTAGATTGAGTGTGCCCGACACATTGGTACGAATAGTTTCCGTCTTGTGAGATTCACACCAGTCAACATTTGGTCTGCCAGTGACGCCAGCAGCATTGAAAACATGAGTAGGTTTAATAGTTTGAATATCAGCCAAAAGTTGCGAACGGTCTTCCAAACGACCTTTTCCATACTCGTATTGAATCTGTTGCTTTTCACATAACTTCCCAAGTAAACCACCGATCCACCCTGTTTTCCCATAAATGAGAAACTTCAAAGCCGGTTTCTTAGGAGCAATGCCACTGGCTTTCGAGCTAGGGATCTGGACTCCGATCTGAGAAGTATTGATCGCCACATCAGCTGAATCAAAATCAGCATTTTCCGGCCCGTCAACGAGTCTGTCAACGCCACCTGGCATCATTAACATTCTTGGATGAGGCAGAAGTGCTCCAGAGACATCTCCCCACCAGTTCGGGTTACTCGTGTACCACTCGATGGTCTTTTTCAGACCCTCTTCCCATATGGTCCTTTCGGACCAACCCAAGCTCTTCAACTTCTCGTCGTCTAAGAAATACCGCTGATCGTTAAACGGCCTGTTCTCCACAAACTTAATGCTTGAATCTGGATCCATATTGAAAAGCTTACACATATCTTTTGCAACATCAATCACTCTCCTTTCCTTTTTGGTCCCGATGTTGTAAACATGACCAACTTCCCCCTTGTGAAGAATTACTTCAAACGCCTCAGCAACGTCTTCGCAATAGAGGTAACTCCTTACGTTAGAACCGTCACCGTGAATCGGAAGCGGTTGTCCTCTCATCGCCAGGAGAATGAACTTCGGGATTAGTTTTTCCGGAAACTGGTTTGGGCCATAAACATTGTTTCCTCTAGTGGTGATCACGGGCAACCCGTATGACCTACCGTAAGCCATAACAAGCATTTCCGCACCAGCTTTTGTGGCTGAATACGGGTTCGTAGGAAGAAGTTGCGAAGCTTCATGGTTACCAACAACGGCATCCTCCTCTGTTTCTCCATACACCTCATCCGTACTCACGTGAATAAACCTTCTAATCTGGCCGGTGACTTTGCAGGCTTCTAGAAGCACATGCGTTCCGTAGATGTTATTCTTTGTGAACTCAAAACTGTTGCCAAACGAGTTATCGACGTGAGTCTGTGCCGCAAAGTGCATGATGGTATCGATCGACTCGGTGATCAGAAGGTAGTTGACGAGGTCGGCGCTCCCGATATCCCCCTTCACAAACTTGAAGTTGGGGGATGATCTGGACGGGTTAAGATTCTTCAGATTGGAACAATAGTCAAGCTTGTCAAGCACAACGATCTTGTAATCAGGGTAGTTTCTGATCAGCCGGTTAGCAACATGAGAGGCAATGAAGCCTGCAGCTCCAGTGATAAGGATGTTCTTTGGCTCGTAAGTAGCCATACCGTAACTGTCACAAGTTTAACAAATCAAAAGTCTGATTACAAAATCCACACGATAAAAACCTTTATAATTATTCAACAACACACTATGAACAACAAACCAACAAAGTTAAGTCAACGACAAATCACATAATTGCCAAACTGTATAGCATGTTTGACAGATCCAAATAACATTCTTCAGAAATATGGAAAGCACAAGCTAACAGATTTCTCCTTTCTTTCTCTAGCACCTTGCTAGTGTTTTAATAAAACTTTAGCCGTTCAACAACAAAAACAAAACAAAACAAAACAAAAGAAACAAACAAGCTAATAAATACATCCTTGCTTTCTTTAGTACCTTGTTAGTGTTTTAATAAGATTTCACCATTCAACAAAAAAGAAAAAAAAAACTAACTAACAGATCATTAATCTACAAGTTATTGCATTTAACCTAGAAAAACACATGCTAATTTCCTGAAATAAAAGAAAACTGCAATAAAAACTAAGTAATCAAAACAGATCACAATCAGCATCTATATCAAACATCAAATGTTCAACTTGAACTAAATCTAACTATAATTAGATTCAAAATCAAACAAAAAGTCAATCAATTATCAACCTACACACATTAAACCTAAAACCTAAAACCTAAAACATGAATCATAACTAACGATAACACCAGATCTAGATCAAATTACGCATTTCTTTAACATCAAATTAAGGTTTACAGAACTTCGATCCAGCACATCAAGCACTAAACCAGATAGATCTAAGCAAAACAATCAATTCTCATCATCATTCATATAAACAAATACTCGAATCGTGTAGCTACAATTGAAAAGAAATGTGAGCTTACATAAATTGTGATCCGGATCGGGATCAATTAGCAGCAGATTACGCGTATGAGAGAGAGAAAGATCTGGACCAGAAAGGTGATTATTGAGAAGAAATCACGAAATTTCACGCGAGTCTCAAGGAACCGACGCCTCGATCGATATATACACGCAGATATATTTTTTTTTTTTTTTTTTTTTTTTTTTTTTTTTTTTTTTTTTTTTTTTTTTTTTTTTTTTTTTTTTTTTTTTTTTTTGAACGGCTGACACGCAGATATATATACATGTGTAAGGTTTGTTGAGGAATTATGTGGTTTGAGACTAGTTAATAATTGAAAATTTAGATCTTTTATTAAAAGTGTTACTTTTGACTAGGTGTACATCTTGGGTTACAAAAATCAATTTTGTGTTGATCAAGGAATATTATTTGTATTTTGTAGGATAAAACTAATTTTGTGTTTCCATTACTCCATTTGTAGTAATAACATGTTATAATACGGAGGAGGTGAGGTTATATAACAAGTGTCACAAAAAGTATATAAGTGGTGTTATATAGCATTTCAAAACATTTGTGTTCTTTTAACGACGAAACTTCTATAAAAAAATATAGAAAAATCGGGCCAACTAGAAACTGGAACCCGAAGTCAGGGTCGGCCCAATAGGCTTAAGACCTTAGGCCTAGGGCTAGGGCCACCTAAACTGAGAGGCCTCCAATTTTCTGGTCTGTTTTTATTATACTAGGCCCATATATGTAATAATATGCTAAATAACCTTGGCCCAAATCCAATCCTCCAAACAATCAGAGCCGCAGTCACTAAACCCAAGTTTCACTCCCAGATAAACGTGAAAGGCGGGAGGCTATTAAAATTGACGTGCAATAATGGTTCAATCGATGAGAAACAGGAATTGATGAACTTCGAAATCTACGGCGTAGACTGAGTAACCAGCGATGGAATCATTGGCAACTAGTATCGTAGGGCGGACTTTAGGGATTTGAGAATTCATATTTGGGGTATCATGAATCATGGCATTTGAATCTCGATTGAACAAAGGTAAACAACTATTTTAAGATTTTACATAGTTATCAGTTTTTATATTGCTCAAAGTCTAAAGTCCCCCCCCTCAAAGATAAATACGTTTTGCAATTATTTGTGACTCTGTAATGCGATTTGAGATATGGTATTGTTGTTGGCTTAGTTTTGCGATTTGAGAGTTGATATTGTTGGTGGCTAAGTTTTGCCATTCGAGGTTTGGTATTGTTGCTGGCTCAGTTTTGCGGTTTGACAGTGGCACTCAGGTTAGATATTATTATCCTCATATGTTGTGAACTTGCGATTTGTGAATTGCTTATTTCATTTGTTACGATTTATGAATTGCTGATTGCCTGATTTCATTTTGTTGTTTACTGTTTAGGCCTTTAGGGCTTGTTTGTTTGGTTATTTTAGTTTGTTGTTTAGGAATTAGGGCTCATTGTTAATCTCTTAATTGATTTTTTTAGCAATGTCAGATCGAATCCGAACTTTTAAATCTGGTGATGCAAAAAGGCAAAAAAAGGTAAACAAGAAGCTTATTAATTTTGCCAAGGGCCTCCACTTCATAGTTCACTTATGATCTCCAAAAACATAGGAACGACCCTGCCCGAAGTTACAAAATTACATCCTGAACATTAAAGTCTTTCCATCTATCCTGTTTGGGATAGAATATTGATAGTCAGGATCCTGAGTGTAGCAGGTCTGTAGTAGGATCCTGATGTAGTTTAATCGTGTCGGGATCCTGAAAGGACTTAGGATCCTTAACATATTTGTTAATAATCAATTGCTTCTATGTTGAAGGAATATCTGGTAGGAATATTCTTTGTTAACGGCTAGGAGGGACGTTGCACTAGAATTATCGAAGAGTTAGTTCAAAGAAACGTGTGGAAATAAAGTTGGAGGGTGGCAATGGTCGAAGACTGGTTCTTTCAGGATCCCGGATATTTCGGAACAGTAGTTAGGATTTATTTTGTACTTGTACTATAAATTGGCTTGATCGGATCAACTTAGACACATCACACTCGTTGCAAACACTCAATACACTTACACATACAAAGTTGTCCGTTGTAACACCTAGATTCGGTTGATCAAGTCACATTCTTTATACTCATTTTTATAAAAATCTTAGTGGAGCTGTGAAGTTTCCAGCTCCCGGGGTTTTTTGTGTCGGATATCATCTTCACAAGGAGGATCAAAGGCTCTTTCCCCATAGCATATCATTTGTGTTGGTTATTGTTCACAATTTTCATACATGTCTGTCGTAAATCCAAGGTTTTATCAAGCAAAATCATCACGTAATTTATTTTCAGAACTGAGGATCCTCACAGTAAACTCAGGATCCTAGATATAAAGTATACCATTTTCATAAGCACCTAACCTCACTTTCTTATTTTGTTTATTAAGTTCATCATACAAGTTTTTGACCAAAACAATTTGGCGCCCACCGTGGGGCCAGTGGTGCTTTTCATCATAAAATTTTTGTTAAAATTCCTTTTGAATCAATTTCTTGCAAAACTATTTTCGGAAATGGCTTCTCAACCAAAATCCTCATCAACCACATCCTTTATAACAGTTGCAACAAATGGAACCAACAATTCTCTTCCTCTGTTTGCTCCGGTCACAAGAAGAAAGCCACTACTACTACAGGGAATGTATTTAGGATCTGGAAAATCAACTACAGGACCTGTCTTGGCTTCAAATGATGAGATCTTGTTGATGTTCGCCTCGGTGCAAAACCAGATAAAACAACAACATGAGACCAACCAACTGTTGTTCAAGGAATTGAGGGAGTTGAAGAACTCCAGGAACTCGATGGAAGTAACAACACCTCTCCAGGCCAGAACTCTAAACTTCAATACGCCAGGATCTTCAGGAGTTCACCAAGGAGATTTCTTGCCCATGCATTCAGGATTGGCACCAATTGGTCCTGCTCATTTTGTCAAGATCACATCAAACAGAGATTCGAGAGATACCCTAGGATCCTTGAGCCAGGAACCTAACACTGGTAATCTTACTAATAATAATTCGTTGAATGACAATTTTATGCAGATTGCAGGAGTCAATCCAAAAATGGCAAGAGAATTGAAGAAGTTAAGGGACATGATCTCCAGTGTACCAGGAGTGGTGCAACCAATACCAGAGGTATCTCCTAAGAGTCACAAGATCTCTAGGTTCGCTCCCCCAATATGTAGTACGGAGATCCCAAAAAGATTCCAAACTCCTAATATGAAGTTGTATGATAGAACTACTGATCCTAAGGAGCACGTCACCCAATATAGGGAACGTATGGAGATCAATCCTATCCATCATATTTCAAAGAGGCTTACTTGTGCAAAGGATTCGGATCCACCTTGACAGGATCAACTTTGAAATGGCTGCTCAGCATTCCCCTTCTGTCACGAACCCCGACCCTACCCTGGACGAGATCGTTGGGCCGCGAACAGCCAAGTGGTACCGGTGGTTATTTTTGAAAACATTGCAGCGGAAATTTCATCAGAACCGTGAGTTAGGAAAAATATCAGAGTTTAGAAAACACAGGATTTTTTATTTATTAAATAGATGGGATAAAAACCCATGTTTTACAATGGTAGCTTTAATAAGGGATAAACCCGATTACATAAATTTTTTTTCTTAATTTAATTTAATTGATAAATCAAGCCACTTCTGTAAACCTTTTTGGTGCCGTATCCATATCTTATTCCGATCTACTGTAATTACCTGAAACGCGTTTTAAAAAGGTTTTGTCAGCAGGAAATACTGAGTGAGTTCATTCAGTTTGCACAAAATGACCCATAGTTATAATTTACAGTATTAAGAGCGATTACAATGTCTATACATGTCAACCATATACCCACGGTATTTGTCACTCGACCACCTATTGGCTATCTCGTTGTCCAATGGTGTCTGTGATTATGGTCATATCACCCCTTGGCTAACCCGTTGTCCAATGGTGACGAATAACAAGTAATGTATACAAAACCCCACATACCGGCTGTAATGAAGACTACAAAGACTTAATCCCTGTAATTATAACTTTGAAAACAAACATGATTTTGAAAGCAAGTTTGGTAAAAAGAGAATGACTCACTTTATAAGCATGCAGTATTGATTTAACAAGCTTCCTGATTCAATTACTTCTGAGAATTAGCATCTACTTTGATTGTAAGTGTATGGGGTAGAGTTTAGCCTACTGATAAGCCTGATAACCTAATTTAAACAATAATGCATACGAAACTAGGTAAGTAACTGAATACAACTTTTACGATAAGCTCACGAGATTAAAACCTTCACGACGAATGACAAAGTGCGATACTTAAACATCTAGCGGATTCGCAACGAATGACAGAGTATAGCCCGAGTTCGGGCGACACTCAAACATCCCGTCGGAATCACGATGAATTGACAAAGTATAACCCGTGTTTGCGCAGCACTTAAACATCCCTCGGATAGTTTCAATCGATCGGACATTGAATCTTAGCAGCGATCGAGTTAATACCCTGTATCGTAGCAGAATTCGAGCTTATGTGTGTGTTTGGTAGTAAACAGAAGATAACTCAACGTAGAAAATGAATTTTTACGTCGAACAAACGCAGAAATTCAAGTCCCAAACCCCTCTATTTATACTGAGAATTTGACCCCCTCGCGTGACGCGAGGGGTCATGTATGGGCGTCGCGTGACGCGAAGGGTCACATCCTATCATAGGGTAGCCACGTGTGTTTGTAGCTCAGGTGAGTCGACGGAATGTTAAATTTAGATTTAGACAGCAAACTGTGTGGATATTACTAACTAGGGTTTACCCCCCCCTGAGTTTTAGGGGCCCTGATCCTGATTATGATTGTTCTGAAATTTTTAGGGTTTATGCAGGATTACTTGGGGGTCTCAATTAGGGTTTCCTATTGGACAAAGTAAATAAATTAATAATAATTTTGGTGAGAGTTGTTACATCCTCCCCACCTTGTTTTAAATCTCGTCCTCTAGATTTGGACTATGATATCTTCTTGGGGTTACGTTACTTCTTTTAATATATCATGGTGTCTGGGATGGAATCAAAAGATCAATTTCATTGGATAGTTGGAATTCAAATGGTTTTAAAATTTTTAGTTTCAGGAATTGATGTTAACCAAATGGGATGATGTTGGTGCACTACGTCTATTGACTTCGTCTTGTATCATGTAATAGGATAGGATAGGTTAGAATAACCAGTGCACGAGGTTCGAGAAACGAGAAGTGGTAAATTAGCATGTTGGATCGCTTATGTGAACAATGTCCATAAAAGCGACCTACACTATCATGCTGGACCGCTTATATGAACATTGTTCATATAAGCGAACCACATTAACTTGTCTGGATCGCTTTTATGGCAGTCCGTATAAGCGGTTCCAGTACTCTATAAATAGGTGCATGGTTGTTTCATTTGTAACGGCTTGGAACTTGTAACGAAGTGCTGCCGAATTGCTTCCAGGTTGTAAACATTATCAGAATCAATAAAGTGAAGCATTATATTTAGTTTGAGCATCTAATTCACTGATTCCGCCTTTGAATTAGAGAAACTACTCTTCTGATCGACTCATTCAGGGTCAACGACGATCCAACAAGTGGTATCAGAGCTCAGGAAGAAGAGTTCAGCTCAAATTTGATCCGTTTTCTGTCTTCTACACCTTCTTTTTCGATTTAAACAAGTTTCCACGGTTAAAATCGGACGAATTTTTCACAGGACGTGTATTACTGGACAATAACAAACCCTAGAAAGTTTTAGATTGAAATTCGGACTAAAAATGGGTAAAACAGGCTAAAAACTAAGGATCGCTTTTTCGAACTTCCAGGATCGCTCGAAAAGAAGTTGTTTGAACCGCTCATTTGTTCAGTTTTGCATCTGGACCGCTCCAAAAACTGCCTTGGATCGCTCGAGTGTACATCCCTGGATCGCTCGAACGATCATAGCCTGGGCCGCTCATTCGTACATTATTTCATCTGGACCGCTCCAAAATAAGTTTGGTCCGCTCATCTGAACATTTCCTGGTCCGCTCGAGTGACACTTTCTGGACCGCTTGAGTGACAAGTCCTGGTTCGCTTATTTGGTCCAATCCAGATTCGCTCATTTGTCAAAGTTTTTGGTCCGCTTATTTGGCCATTCTGATTTCGCTCATACGATCAATCTGATTTCATTCAAGTGTCAAGATTATTTCACGACAATCGAGTATTAGTATATTTCAAAATTACTTGATATTGTTTGAACTGATTAAGTTTGTTTGTTTGCTTCCAGGTTATTGATTTTCAGGAGATCAAAAATGTCGAACAACGGTGAAGAATTCTACAATACTTTCTACAACGCGTTTACGACTGAATCGTCTGATAGAAGAGCTGAGTTGAAAGAATATTCAAAAGAGATTTCGGATAATCTGAAGTTCGAAAACATGTACGGAAGTCAACAAAAGCCACCAAAATTGATGAAAGTTGAAGATTATAATTGGTGGAAAAACAGGTTTGAAGGATGGGTGAAAGCTTTCGCTCCTGAAAGCTGGTTAAAGTTAGTAACTGAATATCAAGCACCAGAGAAAGCAGAGGGAGAGTTAATAGAGGAGAAAGATTTTACAGAAAAAGATGTAAAGAATGTTGTTGCTGAATACAGAATGATAACTTTGATTAAACAGTCAGTGAGAGAGGATATTATTTCATTGCTTGAACAAGAAAAAACGTCAAAGAAATTGTGGGAAGCATTGGAGAGAAAGTGTGTTGGGAGTAACGAGATTGTAAAAAACAAGAAGAAATTGTTGCGTAAAGAGTTTGAAGTGTTCAATTGCATGAAAAATGAATCTGTTTGTAAGATGTTAGAAAGATTTGGACATCTGAAAATGGAATTGGTTAGATATAAAATTGAATATTCTGAAGAATTGATGGTGGATAAATTGTTTGATGCATTGCCAAATGATCAAGATTGGCAATATTTTGCTCTTATGCTGAAGAATACAATCAAGCCAGATGATCTAAAGGTTGACTTGCTGATTGAGAGGCTTGAAAGCCATGAATTGGAGTTAAAGAGATCTAAAGTCAACAGTCCAGCGTATCAGCAGAATGTAGAGATTTATTACAGAGGAAATGTACCAAATGCTGGTTCTCCAAAAACAGCATTTTCTGCTGAAAGTTCGAAATCAGTCAACAATGAAAGTCTTCACAGTGGTTTTCACAGTGGTTCTTCTTCAAACACTTCAGATCAAACTGCTTCAAAGAATGTATTTCAGTGTAATATCACAATCGATTTAAAGAATGGGCAGAACTTCAGTGAAGAATCAGCAAAACAACAGATGGTTTTCTTAGCATCTGTATTGGAATCGTATGAAGGCCTCGTTGCAGGGAAGATTGGAAATACCAATTTGACAAAAGAAGAGTATGATCAAGTAGACCCCGAAGAGATGGAACTGATGGATATCAGATGGTGCATGGCCAGTGCAGTTCGTCGAGCACAACGGTTCATGGAAATTACGGGGAGGAAGTCAATTGGAGGGCCATCTACTAAACTGGGTTTTGACAAATCCAAAGTGACATGTTTTCAATGCAAACAAAAAGGTCACTTCAAGCGCGAGTGCAGAAATTCGTATGTTGCTGAAGATTCTGAAAATCCGTTCAACGAAGACTATTACAAGAAAGCGATTTATCATCAAAATAAGTCTGAACCACCAAGGTTGAAACAGCAGGAAGAAAAATCAAGGGCTCTAGCAGTCATTTATGATGATGAAGGCTATGACTGGAGCAAAGAAGTTCTTCCAGAACAGGATGCTGTTGGTTATGCATTCGTGGCAAAAGATGATCATGATACATGGTGGAGAAGAGACAGTGCAAGATGGGAGATTGGCAAACTGTATGAACCATTTCAAGAAGCACAGAGAGCCAAGAGATGGAATGAAGAGTTGGAGTGTTACTTGGATCCACAGGGGAATCCAGTGGTAGATCCGTCAAAAGTTGATTTTGATGCTGTAACCAATGTGTTTCCAAGTGAGCGTACTTTCAACACGAAAAGGCTTTCTGATAGCAGCTATCTGCCAGAGTTGATGAACAAGTTGAGAGAAGTCTTTGAAACGAGTCTACCGAAGGTGGTAGAGATGAAGAAGAGAAAAGAAGAAGAGTTGAAGAAGATGATTGAAGAAGTAAAGACTGTTGCAAAGCTTGCTGGTGAAGAGAATCAAAAAGCTGAGGAAGAACAAAAGCCGAAAGAGATGGAAGAAAAAGTTGAGAAGATACAGGAGACAAAGGAAGCTGAGCACGCTGAAGTTTCAATCACTGAGGTAATAAAATCTTCTGGATTATCAAATTGAATTGGTTGTAGAAAAGGAAAACAAGTGCAGGAATTGCATTGAAAAGTGCAAAGCCTGTATTGAAAAAGAAGAAATAATCAAAACAAAAGATAATGAAATGAACAAACTTGAAAATGCGTTAAAACTGAAATGTAAAGAAAGGATTGACACAGAGCAAAGCTTAAAATTAAAAGTTGAGAAATTAACACAGAAATGTCATGATTTTGAAAAAGAAAATAAGGTTTTGAAAGAAAAATGTGACACAAAATGTGTTGATTGCATTGAGAAAGAATCTAAGTTTCTAGAGTTACAAAAACAATATGATTCTTTAAAATGGTCAATCAAAAAGTACAAGAAGCTTATGATACTTTGAAGAGCCAAGTCAAAAGTTTTGATCAGAGATTGTCTGAAACTTTAACAACCAAAGAATTGTATGAAAGACAGTTTAAAGAAAAACAAATTGAATTAAACAAGCGTGTTGATGAAATTGCTAATCTTAAACAAGTCTTGGCTGAAAAAGAAAAGATTGTTACAAAACTTCAAAGTTATCACAACTCTTCGTACATTCTCGAACGTATTTTCAATATCACACCAGATGACAAAGATACTAATAATTGTAAAAAGGGTATTGGTTCAGAGTTTCATCAGGTACCACCACCATTGAGGGACAATTATACTTTTTATGATGAGGAAAAGGTGGCAAAAGGTTTGAACATAGTTGACCAATTACCTGAAAGTATCGATGTGACTTACACCAAATCTGATGATGCTGATGATTCAGAGGTGGTATGTAAGGTGGGTAATAGTGTTTTGAAAGGAAAGTCTGAATCACAGGATGAAGATGAAGGAAATCTTTATGATGGATATCTGAAAGACACGAAATCTGAGAAGAATCTGAATGATGATTCAAAAGGATTGGTTTATACCATGATTGGATCGGACAAACTATTCTTGGATGTGGTTTTCCCGATTCAGAATGTGATTTTAGAGAAAATTGACAAAGTTTTTAAGATGGTTGAAATTGAGAAGTCTGAAATGTCGAAGTTTGCTGGTAAAGGTTTCAAAGGGTCTTCTAACAAACCTGGTTCTAAGAAGAAAAATATGAAGTCTGGTTTGGGGTATAAGAAGAAACATAATCAAAACAGAACTGAAAGGTCCAATTTTCAGACAAAAATGAATTTTGTTCAAGGAATAAGTTTCACCGAAGAAGAAAAATTCAAAATTGGAAAACAATCTAATGCAGAGTTTGAGGATATGAAAAAGAAACAACAACAGGCAAAGGATGTTTCAAAGAAAGTATGTTTTAAATGTGATCAAATTGGACATGTTGCACGAAAGTGTCCAAATCCAAAGTCTGTTGATGTTGAGACACAGAAATCTGAGAGTGTGAAACCGCGGTCAACCAGATTTGATTCAAGACAAACTTGGCGGTATACAACAAACAAGTTTGCCTCAAATCAAAATTGGAAATCAAACCCGAATAGGTTTAATTCTAGACAGACCTGGAATTCTCACACACCCAGAATGAGAACATCATGGAGTCGGAAAACATCGGTTGGTGTGAAAAAACCTCAAAAGATTTGGAAACCTAAAAATGTTGTTCAAACTCAAAAGGTTCAGAAAGAAACTAATTTTTACAAAAGAGGTACTCCAGGAGGTCAAGTGTGGTCTGTTAAGAAAAGTGTTGAGTTGATGAAAGATGAGAAACAGAAACAAAGTTGGAAACCAAAAACTGATACAATAAGTTCAACTTCTGCGGAGAAAACGTCTGAGTATTCAGATGTGGTTGTCTATGATGCAAATTTTCCACCGCTCAAGGCTAAAAACTTTAAAATTCAGGTTGCTAGAATCAAGGTTACACCTAAGGCTGCTGAGGCCTGGGTGGACACCATGTTTGATTAAGTGGTTGGAATTGCCGGAGCTTCCTGGATTGCGAAGCATGAATCGGCATTTATCTTTATTGATTGAAATTTTTATGATAAATTGTTTGCGTATTTGATAAGGTTTAAATGTGCAGGTGATAATTGCTGATGAAGATTGTGAGAGTATTGCACAGGAAGAGGTTGAAGATCCCTGGTTTTGGTCAGACAAGGAGTTTGTTTGTTGTTTTGTATAAGTTTGTGTTGTGTTTGATGATTGCTGTTTGTTTGTTGGTTGTTTGTTTGTTTGGTTGATGATTGTGATGTTTGATATTAGTTTACTTTGAATAAGTGGTGATGGACTATGCCAAAACCCTCACGGCGGAACAAACATGATTACTCACAAGTTGAAGAACGGTTTTCTAACTGTCAAAATCAATGGGTTATAAATCATGGGGGTACTTGATGTTATATTTTCTGCAAAACAGAGCATGAGAAGCAGAAAATGGATGGCGAGACAAAGCTATCAGTATCGGTTTGTCAAATTTCTTTAATGGTTTTGCATTTTAGGGGGAGAAATTTTGTTAGAAAATACAAAAACATTAGAAAATTTGAAAAATACAAAAACATGATAAATTCAAAAATTTGAGTTTTGCGTAAAAAGAGGAAATGATTGTACATCAGTAGACAGTTACAGTATGCTAAAGAAATGTAATGATTAAATAGCATTAAGCAGTCTCACAAATGATATGCCGATAGGTTTTTATACATTTAGTAAGCTTTTTCGGGATATAAACCTAAATTCAAACTTACTTATTTTGTGGGGAACACTACTTGGATATATAGGTAACCCCTGAAATCTCATTTGAAAGGTCTCTTATTCTGATATACTAGGTGTTTATACTCTATGATGTCTGGGGTATTATTCCGGGACTTCTGCTGAACGGTAGTTCTGACCTAGTCCCTGGCTAATACTTTATCTTGAAATGCTTGAAATATAGCATAAAGCCCTCAGCTGATTAGACAATAAAATTGATAATCATCTGTTGTAGCTGAAAAGATCCTCTAAAGGGGACACACTGCAAAGTCGAAACTGATATCTCTCTGCTGAACGGAAGTTCTGACCTGAGATCCCTCAGTTCTCGCATTTAACCCCTAATTTATGTACAGACATCATTGTAGTATTCTTACTTGTAAGACTGAATATTGGGATTCTGGATACGGGAGTATATTCAAGAGGTGGGACACATGAATGAGTTTAAGTCTTAAAACATCTAAATCGTATCCTGAATCAGTTGAAATTTGTATGAAAATTTAAATGGATCAGTATATCGACAATCTAAGTGAATTGTTTAATTCTGAATATGATTTAAAGCTTAACGGTACTTGTGACTTGTCAAAAACTGATATGATCCTCTGACGCATACTCAAACAAAAATATTGTTTGTAAATATGTTTGTATATATTTCTTTACTGCTTTATATTTTCAGAAAATACAAAAAGAGTTTGATTTCTGCGTTATTTTCGATAAACCGATGTCTGAGTTGCTGAGTTTCAAAATCTAAGTATGCTGATTGTGTTTCTGAAAACAAAACGAGTTCATTAATTTGAAACTTGAAATTTTTAGAAAACCTCAAAAACAGGTTGTGAATATTTTCAAGGTCATTAATTTGAACTTGAATGATAATCTGTGGGGAGTGTTTTAGAAAGTTGTATAGTGCCAGTTTACGGTTATTGGTTGATGAGTTTAAAATGTTGTTACTTATCATTTGTATGAGTGATTACAGGAAAGAACCAGATTACGATCCTAAAGAGCCGAGTCTAAGGGGGAGTCTGAAGATAAGTTGTAAGTGAGGAAGAGCTTGTAGCTGAAAAGCAAGGTGATGATCTCTAAAAGCACGGAAGCTTGATGAGAGGGGGAGCCTACTGATGATGAAGTTGGCAAAGATGATCAAGACTGAAGAGGTGGCATAACAGAGAATGTTCACTGAAGACTTCGTCAATATCCGAGGGGGAGTCTGTTGGTGCACTACGTCTATTGACTTCGTCTTGTATCATGTAATAGGATAGGATAGGTTAGAATAACCAGTGCACGAGGTTCGAGAAACGAGAAGTGGTAAATTAGCATGTTGGATCGCTTATGTGAACAATGTCTATAAAAGCGACCCACACTATCATGCTGGACCGCTTATATGAACATTGTTCATATAAGCGAACCACATTAACTTGTCTGGATCGCTTTTATGGCAGTCTGTATAAGCGGTTCCAGTACTCTATAAATAGGTGCATGGTTGTTTCATTTGTAACGACTTGGAACTTGTAACGAAGTGCTGCCGAATTGCTTCCAGGTTGTAAACATTATCAGAATCAATAAAGTGAAGCATTATATTTAGTTTGAGCATCTAATTCACTGATTCCGCCTTTGAATTAGAGAAACTACTCTTCTGATCGACTCATTCAGGGTCAACGACGATCCAACAGATGAAACAAGTTTGACAAAGTTTTATGAATCAAAAGATATTTGATAGGCATGAATTTTGAAATAAAATGACTTTGTAGAAACAATAGAATTCAATGTCAGAAGAGAACTTACTTTGATAAATTGAGGGAGATTCTGAATTGATAAATCTCTATTTGTGAATGGAAGTATATATATATATATATATATATATATATATATATATATATATATATATATATATATATATATATAGAGTAGGAGTTGGGTGGAAAGTGTGTTTTTTTCTAGAAAGTCTAGGAAGCAATAAGAACGCGACATGTTGCATTGAAGGATTTTATCTAAATGGGCATTTATGTACTTTCACAATTTATTTTTATTTTAGGAAATTATCTTCAATAACTAACTATCCATAAATTTCGGAATTTTTTGTTTTCGATTTTTTTTATCTCACTTAATATCAATCTTTCCTTCGTTTTCTTGCTGGAATCTATCAGCATGTTCTTGGTACTGTGTTTTAACATTCAGATCATACGGCTGTGTTTTAACTGCAAGCAGATTCATACAGTTGTGTTTTAGCATTCAGATTTAAACAGTTGTGTTTTAACAGCAAGCAGATGCATACAGTTGTGTTTTAGCATTCAGATTCATACAGTTGTGTTTTAACAGCAAGCAGATTCATACAGTTGTGTTTTAGCATTCAGATTCATACAAGTGTGTTTTAACAGCAAGCAGATTCATACAAATGTGTTTTATCATTCAAATTCATATAACTGTGTTTTAACAGCAATTCATATTCATACAACTGTGTTTTAACAGCAAGCAGATTCATAGAAATGTGTTTTATCATTCAGATTCATACAGCTGTGTTTTAACAGCAAGCAGATTCATACAAATGTGTTTTCTCATTCAGATTCATACAGCTGTGTTTTAACAGCAAGCAGATTCATACAAATGTGTTTTATCATTCAGATTCATACAACTGTGTTTTAACAGCAATTCAGATTCATACAGCTGTGTTTTAACAACAAGCAGATTCATACAAATGTGTTTTATCATTCAGATTCATACAGCTGTGTTTTAACAGCAATTCAGATTCATACAGCTGTGTTTTAACATCAAGCGGATTCATACAAATGTGTTTTACATCAGTAGATATCGCCCCAGCAAGCAGAGTCATCCACAACAAACGGAATACCTACAAACAATTGTTATTTTAAACACACACCTAGGGTTCTTGCGACTTAAACTGTGCTTCCAGCAACTTCAACTTTTCTTCCGGCGACTTCATCTCTGCTTCCATCCATCTTGTTCAAATCCCTCTGTTCTTTGAATCTCTTCCCTTCAAACATCAATTACTTCAATGTAGAACACGATTGAACCCTAATCGCCTACTAAAACACAGAACACAATGTTGGGAAGATCTTACGTATATAGAAGTTGGTAAATCTCTTATCTTGATCCATGATTTTAGGTATTTTTGGTATGATTTTAGAGGGTTTTCGTTGTATTTTTGGTATGATTTTAGAGAGAGAAAGAGAGAGAGGGAAATTGGCGTGTATTAAGGAGATGTGATATCTCTGACGGTTATTTTTGATTGATTTAAAACACACATAAGGACGAAATTGCCCCTCCTCATTTAAAACAATCTATTAAATTTAGTAAATTATTACAAGATTGCCATTGATTTGATCTCAACCCTTAAACACACCAATCGGATGGACAAGATCGCTTCCTAGACTTTCTAGGAAAAACACACTTTCCGTAGGAACCCTACTCTCTCTCTCTCTCTATATATATATATATAAATGATTTGTCAATGATCAACCCGAAAATCAATATCATTTACTTAAATGGTAAGGATACACTAGACAATAGAATTTAGTGTATCATGGTCTGAATACATAACTGTCTTAGGACTATTAAAATGACGAATTAAACGAATGACGTATGAATAGGGTTTATTATTAGCACAGGCTACAAATTTATACGGACACTGCAAAGTGCTGTAAGAATTCAATAATTATGGTGACCGAATAAATTTACTATTTTCGAAATTAACTGAGAGTTTCAAGGAAGCGAATCGAGATATTTCAAAAGATAAGATGTTCAAATGAATGAGATGAAATGATATAGTTTCCAAGGTGATTAGGTTCAAGTCGAAAAGATATATGATCAATAGATGTGAATGTTTACAAGTTGTAAATGACTTTAGAAAAAATAGAAGTCATTGTCAAAAGGGAACTTACTTTGATTGTCAACTGAGGACGACTTGGAGTCAACAAGCTTGAATGAAATAGAAATACGAAAATAATTTGTCACTATCGAATTATGATATAAGAAAAATCAATGTGTTGACATAAGGATACACCGATATACAACAAAATTTGGTGTATTATTGTCTTAACACATAGTTGTATTAAGACCACTTTTCAAGAATGAGCGAAAGAAATACATAGTTTTGAATGATTCGTATGCTTATGATTAGCCCAAGCTACAAGTTTATACCGATACCGTAAGGCGTCGTAATGATTGAAATAGTTCAATAATTATGCCGATCGAACAAATTCACCGTGTAAGCAACTGAAAGCTTCAAAGAAGTAAAATTTTTAGATATTCATTTTGAATAGGATTTTCAATTGATGATGGTAAGACCAAATGAATATTATAGAATTTTCGATCAATGATGAAAGAAACTTTAGAGGTACACCGGAATATTTAACACGAACTGGGGTACCATTATCTTAACACACAATTGCATTAAGACTGACAATACATAGATCAAACAAGCGGATTTAATATCAATGCATAATAAATAATTAAATAATTAAATCCGAGCATGGTGTAAGCAACGAGATTAGCGCAAGCTTCAAACTTGTGAAAATGTCACCACAAGGTGATCGTGATCAAAGAAACAATTCAATGAAGTCGAAGATCAAACAAGCATGTTATGGTTCAAGAGAATTGAAGTGCTTGTTGGGATTATTTCGAATATGATAGCTGCAATCCATCATATGGGATCTTAAATTGAATACGTAATGCGAGCAAGTTCAAACAGTTGAACTTGGTTTAAACAAAACGAGTCCAAGAAAGTTCTGACATGGTTACAACAAAAACCATGTATACCATTCAAAAGAAAATCGAGTTTTTCAGGAAATTCATCGATTCAATATCAAAGAATTATCGTTTTGCAAAAATGCGGTTTATAATGCAAAGATCAAGTATAGCAAAACGAGATTTGAACTTTTGATAAAACAATAGATTGGAATGAAGCCCTCCTATGGTCTTCATAACTTAAATGAAACACATGCACAACAAACAGTGCATGTGTAACGTGTGGATTTACCAAGAAATGAAATAGATCAATATTCGCTATTATGAAAGAAATCCTCATGGTATGATGACCATTAGGAGAAGTAGAAACGCGAAGGTCAACTCATTATATGTAGAAGTCAGGATTTTAATGAAAGGAATATAAGAACTTTATCTGGAATTTCGTGTGATAACCGTTGTTAAGTGACGTTATCATGGAATGTCGAATATTGCATATTTTGTCGTCAATGAAATAGGGGAATTGTACCGATATGTGACTTCTTTTGCAGCGTCAATAATTATGACTCTGATTAGACTGTGCACCGATGATGTAAAATCTTGTTCCAACGTACCTTAGCAAGATTCATGTTGTTTGTAGGATCACGTGGCCAAATGCTGCTTTTCCAAAGGTAGTTCTTCCACTGACGAGATTCGTATTGGTGTCGTCGTGCCCTATTTTCCAAAGGTCTTGCTTTGAATAGTCGTGTGTGATATACTTCGACGTCTGTGGACGTATAATTTAAGTTTCATGTGTTTTCTTGTGCACTAGCACAACTTTACATGGTTCTTACTTGCGTTAATAGTTTATGGTAACGCATTGGAAATTCTTATACTTTTGATGGCGTACCAACTTAAAGGGTTTTCCATTGTTATTATTGTTGCTAGAGTTACGAGGCAGATGATCAAACGAAATAATGTTTGATATCGGAATTAAAGATATATGCAAGAGATTCTTGATAAAGAAATCTAGATTTATTATTGGCACATATGCTTGTGCTTTATTCTTAATTGACTTTTGGAATTCCTTATAGATATACATATCTATATAATCATATATTTCACATGCTGTAATATACATACCTTTCATAAGGTCCCTGTATTTAACAGATTCATATTTCCAAAAACAAGTCAGATATCAGGTCATAATACTATTTAGGGAAATCTTGTCACTTGTTTGACATATTATATACCCCGTCTTATCCGGTTCTCGCCGGAGAGGTAACCTCAGTATATCCGGACAAGCTGGAGAGTCTGCTACACCATACCTAGTCTTGTCGGAGAAAATTTGTATTTCCCATAAATAGTATTTCTTTCTTAAATCATTATTTGGAAAATGCATTATGACTTTCAACAAGGACTAAGCAAATTAGTCTTCACATGACGGATCATGTTCTAGAACAAAGTAGTACTAATAAATAACAAATAACAGTGGTCAAGTGTTATTGCTTATTTATTATACTTGCAATGTTCTAGTTATTATCCTTACGGTATACCAAAACCTATCACACTTTATTTACACAAGTATTTAGCGTAGCTTATACTAAGGCATCTTTTCTTAAGTTCAAGTCTAAATGTTATCATGTGTGCTACCAGTTAATAGCAATTTCCTAACTCTTTTATTTAAGCTTAGGTATTATTAGTACAACACCTAGAGGCTTAAATCAGTGGCTCTGATACCACCTTCTGTCACGAACCCCGACCCCACCCTGGACGGGATCGGGGGCGGCGAACAGCCAACTGGTACCGGTGGTTATTTTTGAAAACATTGTAGTAGAAATTTCATCAGAACCGTGAGTTAGGAAAAATATCAGAGTTTAGAAAACACCGGATTTTTTATTTATTAAATAGATGGGATAAAAACACATGTTTTACAATGGTAGCTTTAATAAGGGATAAACCCAATTACATAAAACAATTTTTCTTAACTTAATTTAATTGATAAATCAAGCCACTTCTGTAAACCTTTTTGGTGCCTTATCCATCTCTTATTCCGATCTACTGTAATTACCTGAAACGCGTTTTAAAAAGGTTTTGTCAGCAGGAAATACTGAGTGAGTTCATTTAGTTTGCACAAAATGACCCATCGTTATAATTTACAGTATTAAGAGCGATTACAATGTTTATACATGTCAACCATATACCCACGGTATTTATCACTCGACCACCTATTGGCTATCTCGTTGTCCAATGGTGTCTGTGACTATGGTCATATCACCCCTTGGCTAACCCGTTGTCCAATGGTGACGGATAACAAGTAATGTATACAAAACCCCACATATCGGCTGTAATGAAGACTACAAAGACTTAATCCCTGTAATTATAACTTTGAAAACAAACATGATTTTGAAAGCAAGTTTGGTAAAAAGAGAATGACTCACTTTATAAGCATGCAGTATTGATTTAACAAGCTTCCTGATTCAATTTCTTCTGAGAATTAGCATCTACTTTGATTGTAAGTGTATGGGGTAGAGTTTAGCCTACTGATAAGCCTGATAACCTAATTTAAACAATAATGCATACGAAACTAGGTAAGTAACTGAATACAACTTTTACGATAAGCTCACGAGATTAAAACCTTCACGACGAATGACAAAGTGCGATACTTAAACATCCAGCGGATTCGCAACGAATGACAGAGTATAGCCCGAGTTCGGGCGACACTCAAACATCCTGTCGGAATCACGATGAATTGACAAAGTATAACCCGTGTTTGAGCAGCACTTAAACATCCCTCGGATAGTTTCAATCTATCGGACATTGAATCGTAGCAGCGATCGAGTTAATACCCTGTATCGTAGCAGAATTCGAGCTTATGTGTGTGTTTGGTAGTAAACAGAAGATAACTCAACGTAGAAAATGAATTTTTACATCGAACAAACGCAGAAATTCAAGTCCCAAACCCCTCTATTTATACTGAGAATTTGACCCCCTCGCGTGACGTGAGGGGTCATGTATGGGCGTCGCGTGACGTGAAGGGTCACATCCTATCATAGGGTAGCCACGTGTGTTTGTAGCTCAGGTGAGTCGACGGAATGTTAAATTTCGATTTAGACAGCAAACTGTGTGGATATTACTAACTAGGGTTTACCCCCCCGAGTTTTAGGGGCCCTGATCCTGATTCTGATTGTTCTGAAATTTTTAGGTTTTATGCAGGATTACTTGGGGGTCTCAATTAGGGTTTCCTATTGGACAAATAAATTAATAAATAATAATTTTGGTGAGCGTTGTTACACCTTTACTGTATAACTTCTTTTGCTCACTTAGTTAATATGTCACACCCTCATTTTCCACTTTGCGGAGTATCCATCACTTCATCTTCTTCTTCGGAGTCTTCTTCCAGTATCTCATCCAAATCATCACTTTCACTTTCATTGGCTTTTTGTTCTTGAAGATTTTGAAACCTCCATTTGAATATGTCATGCGTCAACGCCATTTTTATTTTCATGTCTGTGTTCAAACATGTGGCGTTGTGTACTCCTCCAGGAACCCAACCCCCTGCTTGGTCATGATGTCTTCAAGCATGTAGTCTTCCTGCGCTCCATTGTCACATATAACAGTGACCATGTCTATATTTCATCAAAATGCCATGATGTGATGACTGGGTCCATTTTTTCATTTGCTTTGTCTGATCCAATTTTCTGGTTAATCTTCTCATATCCTTATGTGTTTCATCACATTTATTATTAAGAGGGATGCCAAGTGATAGGATACCCCTCTGTACTTCTTCTTCCATTTTCAAAATGATTTTGAATGTTTTAACAAACACTCTTCTTCTGTTGTCAAAACGTATTACGAATCTTCTGATTCTAAGGGCGTATCTCCATGAAATGATGGTTGCCATTTTGGCGTTTTGGTTAAAGATGACGTTTTTAGTATGATCAATGGAAGTGATTATGGAAGCGATGTTAACAATTTGAATGGCGTGTTGCTCATTTTAGTTTGGCGTTTTGAATTTGAGCAGTAAAAGACCTTTTTACCCTTAATGAAGTGAGTCCACGTAAAAAAAATTGATGTTATTTACGAAAACGCCACCGCGCCAATCTAGTCCATAGATTGTTTTGATTTGACGATCCATAAGCGTTCTCACTGTTCTCACACTTTTCACCGTTTTCCCTAGATCTTGACCCTATATATATATATATATATATATGTGTAAATTCAGATTTCAATACTTTCTTAAACATATTATTTTTGTATAAGTATGTATGTATATATAAATATACTTGAAATCTGGTATTTTCACTAGATGTATACGTAGTATGTGTACGTCTAGGTATGTATACCTATTTAGAATCTTTTCGGAAATATATTTCTTGTAAAATATGCCTTTGATGCTTATTAATGTCACACCCCAACCGATGGCGGAATCATCGGGGCGCGGCACTGAGCGAAACAGATTGTCTAGAAGTTTCCATAACAACTATAATTTACCAATTATTTAAGCAACATGTCCCATACCATGCCATAAAAGATAATATAATTATTACAGACAAGATCTAGTCAAATTGTTCTATTCCGACAACTCAGATTTCAAAATACAAACAATTGTTTATTTGTTTCTAGACCTTTCCTAGCCTCGATTTCAGAGCAAGCTAAGCTCATAAGCATCCTAAGCACCTGTCACATACGTTAATGTAAAAGTCAATACACATAGTGTAAAGGTGAGTATACAAGTTTAATAGATATAATAGAGTTCGAAATCGTTACGCATAACCAGCACGTACACAGTGTAAAATGAGGCATGTTAGTTATCGACATGAACCTATCGATACCAATGATTGCGGGTTGACTGCCCAAGGCAGTTCGTAATACACACTCACCACTGTGAGCCATGTAACAAATTGTCCTTAACAACCCCTGAGTGAACAGGTGCTGAGTCCAAACAAATAGTACTATTGTTGCTAAGGCAGGTAGACAATATTCCATGTGTAAACATAACAAACAAGCGTTCATTAGGCCACGTAAAACATGCGGTATCGGTTAGCGATAAAGTATTGCGTAGTGTGTTCGACGTGAATTAGAATAAGTAACGTATGTAACACCCAAAAGTGCGTAAAGCAAAAGGGGATCGAGTATACTCACTGCGATCGATGGATTGAAGGGAGCGCTAGAGAGTAAGGTTAGCCTGATCAGAACGATTGCATAAACGATAAGCGATGGGTAAATCGGAACAAAGTTCAGTGGGTTGGACAGCAATCCGATCGGGTAGCCGTTCGATCGGATGACAGTCCGCTCGGATGGTCATCCGATCGGGTGACCTTTCGAGTGGATTGTTACTTCGTTTGGGAAGGATGTGTTTGTGTATGATGGCTTGTCTTTTGAAGTTTTCGTTGTAGCACTTTGAAAACATAGAAGTATCTCTACCTTTCAGGTTGATCGATCGAACGACCGTTCGATCGGGCGACAACCCGATTGGTTGGACACTTTAAGTGAGAACAAGTTCACAGCAGTTTGTCACTCGATCGGATTGTAGTCCAATCGGGTGACAATCCGTTTGTATTGAACATGTTGAAAAATTATTTAAGTGTTGGAGTCTAATCGTCACATAGTCGAGTAGTAATCCGATCGGGTGGTAATCCGATCGGACAACAATTCGTTCAACGTTCAAACTTCAAATGTTTGAAGAATAAGTTAAGTGTGGGACCCAAGGTGCAAGCCGATCGGGTGGCAACCCGATCGGGTGACAATCCGATCGGACAGCAGTCCGATCGGGCGGCACTCCGTCCTGGTCGGCCTGATCGTCTTACACTTGGTTGTTTTTGATGGTTTGTCATTTTATCGAGATGATTTGATAACATACTGAACAACAGAAACCTCATCCATACTTGGTAATCTGATCGGACAGGAACCACCCAAATCCGATCGGTTAACTGTTCGAGACGGTGTTTCATGTTTAATCCGAAATCGGTAATCTCATGGATAGAATCCAGATCTTGAACCACACTTCGACAAGAAAGAGTAGAAGATCAGAACAAGCTCCGATTCTATCGGTTTTAAGTGCATTGAGTGTAAAAGAGTTGAAAGAAAGTCGGAAAACCATCTTTCAATCCTTTTCACCTTGAATATGTTCAGATCTATGAAAGATCTTTGTTTTTGTGTGGAAATCATTCAGATCTAAGTTTTTCTTGGTGGATTGAAGCCAAAACATGAAGGTCATAAGAACACCATAATGACATCATCCTAGAACACCTCAAATCTAGTGATTTCATGGTTAAAAGTTAAGATTCAAAAGATAGAAAGGTGTAGGAGTGCGTGTAGATTAAGAAAGTACAAGATTTAGATGGAAAACTTACAAGAATCGCGAGAAATCTGAAGAAAAGCGAGCTGGAGCGAGTGAGAGGGAGAGAGAGCTGTCAACATCAAATGATATTGACATTAGGGGTATATATAGGCTTACCATAAAAGGAAAGGGCTGGTCGATCGTGTGGCTACCCTGGTTGGGTGGCAGCCCGATCGAGTGGCACCTCGATCAGATGGCAGCCCGATCGGGTGGCAGCTCGATCGACTGGCCACTCGATTGGAGGGCACGGCGCGACGAGTTTTGCGATTTCGATTCGCGTTTTGAGCTTGCGATGCGATAGAGTTTCCTATTCAAATTACTTTTAATCCCAACTACTATATTAACATACAATCATCCTTATTTGACTTGCGTTTAGCGTCTGCGATTCGATTACGATTGAGTTTCGATTGTGTTTCGATTAATCACCACAACATAAACATAAATAAACATGCACAAGTAACACATAAGGCACACACACACATAGAACAATATCCAGAACGCGTAATTCAAGTTGCGAGTGCGATTGTGATAAGCGATAAAGCGATTAAACATGCGATAAACATCGAATAAACCTCGATTATTAATAAGTACTCCACATAATACAACTAACGTAAAAGCATAAAAAGACTATCTACTAGTCAAAGAAGTCAAAACAGGAATTGAGCAAGGAGTGGCAGATCACAATTAGCAATCTTGTCTCCCTTTGACTTAAACCTTGACTTGGACTTTGACTTTCGAAACACGGGGTGTTACAGCCTCCCTTAGTTGAGGGAATTTCGTCCAGAAATTAGGCCGAAGCTGTAACAAACAACTGCGGGTACTTCGCCTTCATGTCGCTTTTGAGTTCCCAAGTGAACTCTGCGCCTCGTTTGCCTTCCCATCGGACTTTCACAATAAGAATGCGCAAGCGTCTGAGCTGCTTGGTTTGGCGATCCGTGATCTCGACAGGCTTCTCCACGAGGTGTAGTGTTTCGTTTATTTGAAGATCATCAAGGGGTACAATTAAATCATGCTCAGCCAGGCACTTTCAGAGGTTCGAAACATGAAAAGTCGGGTGGACGTTACTAAGTTCCTTCGGTAGTTCGAGTCTGTAGGCGACTTTTCCGATCCTTTCTAGGATTTTAAAAGGTCCAACATATCGAGGCGCTAGTTTCTCTTTCTTGCCGAATTTGACCACACCCTTCCAAGGTGTTACCTTTAGGAGTACGTAGTCGCCAATGTCAAATTCAAGGGGCTTGCGTCGTCTATTGGCGTAACTTTTCTATCGACTATGAGCTTTCAGCAGATTGTCTCGAATTTGGAGAACTTTGTCCATCGTTTCTTGCAATAGCTCAGGACCGGTTAATTGCGAGTGCTCGATCTCGTGCCATAGAATAGGCGATCGACATCGTCTTCCGTATAAAGCCTCAAACGGTGCCATTTGAATGCTGGAATGATAACTGTTATTATACGAGAATTTGACTAACGGCAGGTAAGCGTCCCAATTACCACCGAAATCTATGACACACGAACGGATCATGTCTTCAAGGGTACGGATCATTCTCTCAGTCTGACCGTCAGTTTGAGGGTGGAATGCGGTAAGATTAAGCGTAGTACCGAGAGCCGCTTGAAACGTTTCCCACAGTCGCGAGGTAAACCGAGCATCACGGTCAGAGATGATGTCGCGAGGCGTCCCATGTCGACAAATGATCTCATCGGTGTAGATTCGGGCTAATCGTTCTACCTTGTAGACTTCTCGTATTGGCAGGAAATGAGCAGATTTGGTCAAACGGTCAACGACAACCCAGATGCTGTCGTGACTTGATGGCGTGCGCGGAAGTTTGGTTATGAAGTCCATGGCTATACTCTCCCACTTCCATATAGGGATCGGGGGTTGTTCGAGTAAGCCAGAAGGTCTTTGGTGTTCAGCCTTGACTTTCGAGCAAGTCAGGCACTTTCCAACGTAGAGAGCAATATCCCTTTTCATGCCCGGCCACCAGTACTTGTAGCGATGGTCCTGGTACATTTTGTCGGCACCGGGATGAATGGAATACCGAGATTTGTGGGCTTCGTCCATCAAAATCTGTCGCAAATCGTTCCACTTAGGGATCCAAATTCGGTCCAGATAATGGAATATCCCATTCGACTTATTCACAAGATGGGCTCCATTGTGGTGGATTGTTTCCTTCTTCAAAGTTCGTTCAGTAAAACACGCATGCTGGGCTTCGCGAATGAGGGTTTCGAGATGATGCTGGGTTGGAACATTACGAGCGCTATGCAAATAGCTTCGTCGGCTTAGAGCGTCGGCAACGACATTGGCTTTGCCTGGATGGTAACGGATCTCACAGTCGTAATCGTTGAGAAGTTCTACCCATCGGCGTTGACGCATATTAAGTTCTTTCTGATCAAAGATATGTTGCAGGCTCCTATGATCGGTGAAGATCGTACACTTGGTACCATAAAGGTAGTGTCGTCAAATCTTTAACGCAAAAACAACTGCGCCTAGCTCGAGGTCGTGGGTTGTATAGTTCTTCTCGTGGATCTTGAGCTGACGAGATGCGTAAGCGATAACCTTGTCTCGTTGCATGAGAACACAGCGAAGACCAAGGTTCGAGGCATCGCAATAGACAATGAAGTCATCGTTTCCGTCGGGTAAAGTGAGGATAGGAGCATTGCAGAGCATATGCTTGAGGGTTTGGAAAACAGACTCTTGTTCAGTTCCCCAAACAATAGGCTTGTCTTTGTGCGTGAGGGTGGTAAGCGGCACATCGATTCTAGAGAATTCGATAAATCGATGATAATAGCCTGCTAGTCCGAGGAAAGAACAGACTTCATATGGGTTCTTCGGCGTAACCCAACTCTTAACTGCTTCAATCTTCGCGGGATCGACATGAATACCTTGACTATTGACAATGTGACCGAGGAATTGAACCTCCTCCAGCCAAAATTCACACTTGGAGAACTTGGCATAGAGTCGATTCCCTTGGAGTAGCTCGAGAACCAAACGTAGATGCTGCGCGTGTTCGGCTTTCGATTTGGAATAGATCAGGATATCATCGATGTAGGATCGTGCGCGGACCCGAAACGAGTCGATCAGAGGTGTTCTACTCAACATGAAAGGCGGAAACAGACATGATGACTTGAATTCAGCTAGATATACACTTTAACTGTTGTTTATATTGATCTGAAACAGTTTTACAGCAAGACGACACTTTGACAGAGCTTCACCGTCGGAAAACCTCTAAGTAATTTTGTTACAAATGACACGAATCACAACTACATATAGGCATTGTAATTCCGCTTGAACGAGACTCAAGCGAAATTACATTACAAACGAAATTAAGCACTGAAACGGAATTAACATCTTCACACGGAATTACATTGTAATTCCGTGCGGGATTACATTGTAATTCCGTGCGGAATTATGATCACTCTTCAAGCGGAATTAACTCTAGTACTTGATTCCTCGATCTTCATGCCCTAAGCAATGCAAGACTCGATACAAGACGAAGTCGACAGACGTATGCACCAACAGACTCCCCCTCGGATGTTGACGAGTCTTAAGTGTCGAGTGTTCAACGTCTTCAGTCTTTATCAGTCTGATTGCTCTTTGATTCCTTCAGCACCAACACACTCCTCTCGAACAAATCTTTTTCTTGGATGTCTTCAGACTCCCCCTTTCGATTTGCTGGAATCGCAGCCTGGCTTTCACAGGATCAGGATCATGACCTGGCTCAATCTCAGAATCTAAGTTATCCTGCACATCCTCTAACTCAAAATAAATTTCACAAAATTTACATTTGACAGATTGATATGTTCAAACATCCCCTCAAATTTATCCAGAATGATTTAACATTTAAAAGATTCTGATCACCACTTGTAAGCAAAAACTACACAAACTACCCCTCACAAAATGATCATCATGTTCAGCACTAGGAATTTTGAAAATCAGCTCTTCAACATCAGTTGTCGAAAATCTTTTTGAATTTTTCAAAAATTTATACTAAAAATACTAAAAACTTTTAGGATTTTTGTATTTAATGAAATGCAATAAAGAAATATTTACATACAATCTTTTTGTGAGTTTGTGTAAGAGGATCGTTTCAGTTTATGAAACAAATCACTAACACCGTTAAGCTTTAAACATTTTAAGTTCTAAACAATTCACCTAGATTGTCAGTATACTGATCCGTTTAAATTTTCACACAAAGTTCAACTGTTTCGAGATATGATATTAGTGTTTTAAGCACTTAAACTTATTCCCGTGTCCCACCACTTGAATATACTCCCGTATCCAGATCCCAATATTCAGTCTTATAGGTGAGTATACCTAGATAATATCTGTAAAGGGTTAAATGCGAAACCGTGAGGGCTCAGGTCAGAACTTCCGTTCAGCAGAGAGATGACGGTTCAACTTTTGGTGTGTCCCCTTTAAAGGATCTTTTCTTCAACAACACATGATTAGCATTTTTCAATGTTTCATCATTTTTTGTACTGAGGGCGGCGCTATTTTTCAAGCACGAGCAGAAAGTATTATACAGGGACTAGGCCATTGCTTCCGCAAAATCAGAAGTCCCGGGATAATACCCCAGATATCACTGAGTATAAAGACCTAGTATCTCAGAAAGAGGGACCTTTCAAACAAGATTTCGGGGGTTACCTATATATCCAAGAAATGTTCCCAACGAGATAAGTAAGCATTCAAATTTATGTTTATATCTCGAAAACATTCTACTAAATGAGTAAAAATCTACTGACACATCATCAGTGAGATCATTTATCACTTTTTGACTTTCCAAATCTTTAGCGTGTTGTGATAGTCCACTGATGTACTATCATTTCCTCTTTTCACAACCAAACTCATTTTGAATTTTTCAATGTTTTTTTGGCTTTTACTGGTTTATCATGTTTTTGAATTTTTCAAATTTTTCTAATGTTTTTGGATTTTCTGGAAATTTCTTACTCCCCCTAAAATTTAAAAACATTTAAAGAAACTTGAAGACAAACTATACAGAAAGTGACAAACTGATATATCAAGCTTCAAATCTCCATCCACTTGGCATAAACAATCAGAATTCCCCCTTTCAACAAACTATTTTCTCATTATGATTTCAAAACACTTAAGTTTGTTTTAATCAAAATGATTTTTCGAAAAATAAGTTTTTGTTGAGTTTATAAACCACATGTAGGATAGGGGTTCATCATATTTTTCTTCTTTAACCACTTGTAAGAATAACCATCACCCACTTGAATGAAAGATAAATCAAGTACAATTTAATGTCCTTGATTAATCTTGAAGATTAAGTACCACATGTAAGAAAAATTTCACATATGTGAATTTCTCAATAAAGATGCCGATACCTACTCCTCACTTACCAACCTGGGAGTTCCGGCAAGTCCCTTAACCTGTGAAACATTTTAACAATTCTAAGATTCTTTCACAAACACAATTTAATCAAGAATGATTCCGATTCCTGCTCCACGATTACAAACTTGGGAGCTCTGGCAAGTCAGGTTTTTCAAACAAAGAATACGGACACCCAAGCCTGACCTTCCTTGGGTGTAATAAACTCATCTGCAGTTGGGTTGTAAGTTGCCTTCTTAGATTTATAAAAATCTTTAACCCCTGTTACCTTTCCCTCAACCATCTTTCCAAAAATCTTCTTCACATTTCCATTAAAAGCTTTTTCAACATCAAATTCATTCTTTTCAGAATAAAATTGATTTGAAATTTCAACTTTTCCAATCTTTGATTTTAAATTCTCAGCTCGCAATGGTCGAAAATTAACCTCATCCATTGGAGGCACTGAGTTTTCTTCTTTAATTTCAACTTGTGGCTCCTCTGACTTTGTGGAATCAGATTCATCGCCGAATTTCTCAGAAAACTTCTTAACAACCCACATTTGGTTTTCTTTGGCTCTCTTTTTGTAAAAATTTTTCTTTGAACATTCACCAACTTCATAATTTGAATTTTCAAAAATTTTGAATTTTTTCAGTTGGTGGTTCATTTTTCTCAACAACTTTTTCTTTGAGCTTTTTAGAGACTTCCTGTTTTGTCTTTGTAGCTTGAGAGCAGTTCCATGCAATGTGACCAACTTTATTGCATTTGTAACAGGTTCTTGTCTCCTTTCTATGAAAAACTCCAGTCCCGATTCTCTCTTCCTTCTGGGTAATGAATTCTCTGTTTGATTGTTTCCAGAATGAACTTTTTGATTCCTCTTCACAGCTTGTCCCTGAAACAAATTTTATATTTGTTTTAGTAATTTTCTCATTTTTATGATTTTCAGGTGGAATAAAACCAAGTCCTTTCTTTTTGAAGTTACCATTATGGTTTGGTTTCTTTTGAAAGCCAGAACCCGAACTGTAACCTTTTTTCTTATTTAATCTTTGTTGAACTCTTGAAGTGTACTTTTTAGGTTTTGCTTTAAGATTTAAATCTTTTATTTCAGAAATATTAATTTCTGTTAATTTGAAAACCTGTTTAATCATTTCAAATCTAACACTTCTTATTGGAAATTCTTTATCAGAATATAATTTGTCAGAATCATTCAAAGTATATGCAACTTCAAATGTTTCCTCATTCAAATTAGATTTTGATAGCAAAAACTCTTTACTATAAACCCATTTAACCAACGATTTTGGACTGTTGACTGATGTTGATTCCGGACTTTTAAACTCAGACTTTGACTCCGACTCCTCATCTGTATCCAACACCTGATCGACCACCTTTTTATTAACTCAGACTCATGATCAGTGCCAGATGATGTGAACGTGACGTCAATGTTTTCTGGTAATTCATCACTTGTTTCGGATTTTAGCTTTATATTAACAGCCTTTTTGACTTGCTCCTCATTTGGTTTTCTGGGAGAATAACCTTCCCAAATTGGTGGCGGACACTTGTTATAACTCACGCTCTATTTCTTACCAGTATCCTTCATCTTTGGCTTCTCTTCATGAAATGCTTCAAAACCTGCAACAGTTGGATAAATTCGATCAATGAGATAATCAGAACTAGAATAACTTTGCAACAGTCTTCTAATTCTTTCATTTTCAATTTTCTCAGTCTCCAACTCTTGTTTCAGCTTGGCACATTCCTCAATGTAATGATTTATGGCTTTTTGCTTCGACATCATCACAGCATTCATCATGGTTAATGCATCTTCCCTTTCATAATTTGTCTTTTGAAGCCCAGTTACTTTTCTATTTAGCACATCATATGACTCTTTCACATAATTGAGATTGAACAGTAATTGTTCTTTCATCTTCTCAAACTCAGCCAATTTCTCATCTTTTTCTGCACACTGTTTGTAAGGTTCTAAACACTTTAAGCAAGGCTTGATGACTTCCACAATCTTTTCAACTTCAATGATTTTCTCAGCTTCAACAACTTTCCCAACACCAATCACTTTTTCAGCTTCACTCACCTTCTCCGTTTCAACTTTCTTTGTTTCAGCAACATCTTCAACTTTTTCTTTTTTCAACTCTTTGGCTGCTCGTTTCTCTTTCAGCTTCTCCAAGCGATCTGCAAAATAAAATTGAAAACTTTCAGGAGATAGATGAGTTTTTGCAACATTAATATGTCTTTCTTCCTCATCATCACCACTGTCATCAGTTGGTGATTGATCAAAATCTATTGTCTTCTCAGAACTATCATCTGAAGAACCAGAATCAGATGATGTTTGATCAAAAACTGTTGTTCTGTCTGAACTTTCATCTGATGAATCAGACTCTTCTTCTTGATTCTTCACATTAACACCAACCACTTTCATCCACTCTATAAACAAATCTGGTTCTTTTACAATTTTAGCAATGAAAGCTTTAAACTCCCCATTCTCATCCACAAACCTATCCCAGCTAAATCCTTCTGGTAACTTTTCACCATCTTGATTGATTAGACATGCTT